>NC_047114.1:56195996-56802246 GCF_902500255.1 Thalassophryne amazonica
TTTTGCAGCACATTCCACTGTTACAGGAGATTTTGTAATGAAAGACGTGCGAAGGATTTCGCGCGTCGGGACGAAGCCGTTCATGGCGTGCAACAAAAAAAACACCTCTGTGTTGGAAGTCTCACAGGACATGTTGTGGCATGTTCAGCTGTTACACAATTTCTCGGATACTCACTCGACTGAAAAGCCATCGAAAGCCACCTGAATCTTCTGAATGGTTTCCAACACGGACGTGTTTTTTTTTTTTTTTGTTGCGCGCAATGAGCGGCTCCGTGCCGACACGCGAAATCCTCTGCACGTCTTTCCTTACAAAATCTCCTGTAACAGTGGAATGTGCCGCAAAAGTGCTATGTCCAGCTCTCTTGCCATTTCTGTGGTAGTCACACAATGTCCCGGATCAATACAGCGAAGTCGGAGTCCAAATGTGGACTCAAGCGGTTTCAGGCCAACATTTTGTTTCCAAATGTGGACTCAAGCGGTTTCAGGCCAACATTTTGTTTTGCTCGATTTTGAAAATATTTGCCATGAGAACCCAACCATTTTTATCTGTTAAGGGAAGATCCAAAGTGTTTTCAGCACAAATTGACTTCTTTGAGGATATGAATGTTTTTAAGTAATCTGAAGGTGCATTTGTTTGTTTGTTTGTTTGTTTGTTTGTTTCAGTCTCTGTTATAGTTGCATTTTCCTCTCTGTGCACCCAACATGAATGAATACCACAATTGCGGATTTTCAGTCAGGCCACTTTAACAAGAAGGCTAATGTTGAACTTGGACAGATGTATTTCCACGACAGTGCAAGACACAACTGTAGTGAGACTTCGTTATCGACTGTCTTTTTGTTTTCTTACCCTTGTTGCTTTACGTCTTTCCTCTCTCTTGTGACACTGATGTGACTGTCACTCCTGTCCCCTCTTTCTCATTGTCGTTTTTTTCTGAAAGTGTTTTCCTGTTAGATCAGACACAAGATAAAATACAGGCTGTACACCAGAACAAACATCAGTGAACCAACAGTATATGAATTATGTGCATTCTTAATATTCTTAATGTGAAGTACTGTGAAGCCATTTAGATAAAAATAAAACATGATGTGGTGATAAACAGTGCAGATCTGAACTATCATTCTCTGTTCTGGATTTATGTAATTTAATCTCCCTCTGGCCACCTGATTTTTTTTTCCTCTCTGTTCCTCTCTCACTCCATCAGTCTCTATCTCTTGTCTCTATTCCTGGATTCCTCTCCTTCATATGTCCTCATTCCTCATGTCTGCCCTCTTTAACTCTGTATTTCTATCACTCTCCCTGCCCTTTCTTTATCTCCTTTGTCCTTGACCTTTCCCTCTCCCCTCAGCTCCCCAGCTCCTTGCCCTTTCTAACGTCTCCATTGACGTCACGTTTTCCCGTCATCATCCCAGACTCCCTGCGATGCTGCAGCACCATAATGATCACTGCACTGGCAGTTGGGGGGAGGAGGTAGAGGTCTTTAGGGTAGCGATGGTGTTGAGAGGCGTTGTTGAGGAGACATGGGAGGCGGTTGCCTTGGAAACAGAGACTCTGCAAGTAAGGGATCGAGAAGAGGAGGGTGGAAGGGGTGGACTGGGTGTGACAGTCAGTGAGGTCGAGAGTAAAAATAGAAGCGCTCTGACAAGATCCTCCTCCCTCCATGCTTTCGTTCCGCACACACACACACAGACGCACAGCACCACCACACCACACCACAGCGCCCAAGGCAACCAGCTGTGGCATCTTTTCTGTCTTTCTCTCTTGCTTGCTGCCTCCTCTCTTCCAAATCTGATGTTGAACAAGCTGTGACCTTCAGGAAGAAAGCCTACAATGACCTCTGTGATTTCTTTCTGTCATAGAAGGGGTGGGGAATTGGTCAGAATGGGTCAAAGGTTCAATTCCCTGATCAAACAGAAAAAAGCATTAAGATACACTTGAGCAATGTCCTTAATCCCCAAATTATTCCTAATATACTGTTAAGGACCTTGCTTGACAGCACCCAGTCATTGGCGTGTGTGTGTATGTGTGTGTGTGGGAGAGAGAGAGTTTGAGACATCATTGTAAAGCCCTTTGAGCTTGTTTACCATCTGCATTTCAGTTTTATTTTTACTGTAATAGTCAGAAAATCAGTGATACATTAATTGGAATTATGTCAGTGTACGAGGGCTGTCAATAAAGTATAGGTCCTTTTTATTTTTTTCAAAAACTATATGGATTTCATTCATATGTTTTTTATGTCAGACATGCTTGAACCCTCGTGCGCATGCGTGAGTTTTTCCACGCCTGTCGGTGACGTCATTCGCTTGTGAGCACTCCTTGTGGGAGGAGTCGTCCAGCCCCTCGTCGGAATTCCTTTGTCTGAAAAGTTGCTGAGAGACTGGCGCTTTGTTTGATCAAAATTTTTTCTAAACCTGTGAGACACATCGAAGTGGACACGGTTCGAAAAATTAAGCTGGTTTTCAGTGAAAATTTTAACGGCTGATGAGAGATTTTGAGGTGATACTGTCGCTTTAAGGACTTCCCACGGTGCGAGACGTCGCGCAGCGCTCTCAGGCGCCGTCGTCAGCCTGTTTCAAGCTGAAAACCTCCACATTTCAGGCTCTATTGATCCAGGACGTCGTGAGAGAACAGAGAAGTTTCAGAAGAAGTCGGTTTCAACATTTTATCCGGATATTCCACTGTTAAAGGAGATTTTTTTAATGAAAGACGTGCGGACGGGTCCGCGCGTCGGGACGCAGCCGACGCGGTACGGTGACACAGGAAAAACACCTCCGTGTTGATAACCATTTGTAAAATCCAGGCGGCTTTTGATGGCTTTCAGTGGAGTGAGTATATGAGAAATTGTTTAACAGCTGGACATGTTCCAACTTGTCCTTAAGGCTTCTAACAGAGGTGTTTTTCCTGTGGCGGAGCGTCGCGGCGGCTGTGAGCTGACGCTGCAATCCGTCCGCACGTCTTTCATTAAAAATATCTCCTTTAACAGTGGAATATCCGGATAAAATGCTGAAACCGACTTCTTCTGAAACTTCTCTGTTCTCTCACGACGTCCTGGATCAATAGGCTCTTACAATACATTTAAAAAAGGAATATGAATTTGTAAAAATTAATCTTGAATTATTAATTTTACTTTGCTTTGCGAAGGCCCACTGATGTCTGATGAAGACCCATCATATGAAGAAAATGGCCCATTAGCCCACATCCCCCTTCTGAAATGTGCTCTGTACCGAATTGATTTAAACTTGAAAATCAATTTTTGAATTGAAAATCATTTTCAATCAAATTGTGTCCCCATGAATCTGAATTTCACACCTATATATATATATATATATATATATATATATATATATACAGTTGTATGCAAAAGGTTTGGCACCCCTGATAATTTTCATGCTTTTCCTTTATAAATCATTGGTTGTCTGATCCTTAGTAGATCCTTCTTTTGCAGAAATAACAGCTTCTGAACGCTTCCTGTAGCTTCCAATCAGAGTCTTGATTCTGGTTGAAGGTGTTTTGGGCCATTCTTCTTTACAAAACATCTCAGGTTTGTTGGTTTCCGAGCATGGACAGCCCGCTTAAAATTACACCACAGATTTTCAGTAATATTCATGTCTGTGGACTGAGATGGCCATTCCAGAACATTGTACTTGCTCCTCTGCATGAATGCCTTAGGGCCCTGTCCCACTGGCGTTTAGGAGGATTTGCGTATGGATTGCGCACAAAATTGGCCCATATTCACCAAACATCCGCAATATCCGTGTAACATGCCTGTATGAGTCGGCCGTCATCCGAACACGCCCGTGATCATGCACAGAGGCACGTATGTCCGCAGCCAGGATTTTTGAGTAGCTCAAAAATCTGGATGCAGAAGACATCCGCCTTACATACTCCATACATACTCAATTCATACACAATACATACTCACTCTATGCGCTGTATATCTACCATTAACCGCTAATATCCGCAACTGACGGGATTTGCGGCTTGGCAGCGGACTGGGACAGTGTGTAAAACAGATATATATCGTGCCTATCATGTCCACATCACAAACTAAAATATGTTGTAGCGAATGCATACAAATTGGCCACGAATAAAGCATTTTTATTACATCTGCTTTGCAGCTGATTTGCAGACAATCTGTGAATGCATAACAAACACATCACGTAAACCCAAAGTACTATATGTGGCAGAAAGCGACATACCTGCCAGTCAGTGCCGGTCCGGCTGTGTAGATCCACAAAGAAGTAGCTGCTGCAATCGGGTCTCCTCCACGACTTTTATTTAACACCAACAAACAGAAGAGTTGCTGTTTAGCCACAACTCATGCTGAAGTCTGTTTTCTGTGACACTCTCAAAAAAAAAAAAAACACTGTCTCACACCCCAAGCGGCTTCCCCCCTCCTGCTCGCCAAACTCATGAACAGTTAACTCTCACATGACAACATGAACATTAACTGTGATCAACTTGTCTAAGTCCAGCAAATGCTCCAGAGGCTGTATTGTTGGTGTGAATAGTGATGCCGAAAGGCCAGAGTGAGCTTATTTTATGACCGCAATGCAGATGCCGTGCACGCGCAACACGTGCGCGATGCATTCATAATACACCCGTAATACTGCCCTGATAATCTCAATGTGTTGGATCAGTTTCCTCACTACATGCGTTATATAGCCGTGATTGTTCATCATATATTTGCTTTACATTATTAATATATCTGTAATTCATACTGGTACATTTGTCATTTTTGGCCATTTTTTGTTGCGGACGACAACGAACCCCCGCAATTTGTATACTCAATTCATGCGCAATTAATCCTCTCCCCAGTGGGACAGGGCCCTTAGTAGATTTTGAGCAGTGTTTAGGGTCATTGTCTTGTTGAAAGATCCAGCCCAGGCGCAACTTCAAGTGTGTCACTGATTCATGAACATTGTTCTCAAGAATCTGCTGATATTGACTGAAACAATGTGACCCTCAACTTTAACAAGATTCCCAGTACCTGCACTGGCCACAAAACCCCACAGCATGATGGAACCACCTCCAAATTTTACTGTAGGTAGCAAGCGTTTTTCTTGGAATGCTGTGTACTTTTTCAGCCATGCATACCACTCCTTATGTCCAAATAACTCAATTTTACTTTCATCAGTACACAGCACCTTATTCCAAATGAAGCTGGCTTGTCCAAATGTGCTTAAGCATACCACAAGCGACTCTGTTTGTGGCGTGTACGCAGAAAAGGTTTCCTCTGTTTTACAGCATCACACTGCATCTCCTTGTGCAAAGTGCGCTGTATAGTTGAATGATGCACAGAGACACTATCTGCAGCAAGATCATGTTGTCTGTTTTGGAGCAGGTCTGTTGGTTGACTATGACTGTTCTCACCATCTTTCACTTCAACTTATCTGAGATTTTTCTTGACCTGCCACTTCGGGCCTTAACTAGTACTGTGCCTGTGGTCTTCCATTTCCTCACTATGTTCCTCACAGTGGAAACTGACAGCTGAAATCTCTGAGACAACTTTTTGTATCCTTCCCTTAATGTTGAACAATCTTTGTTTTCAGGTCATTTGAGAGTTGTTTATGTTGCCACTCATAAGAAGAGATGCAAAGAGGGGAAACATTTGCATATGGCCACCTTAAATACCCTTTCTCATGATTGGATTCACCTGTGTAAGGAGGTCAAGGGTCAGTGAGCTTACCAAACCAATTTTGTGTTCCAATAGTTAGTGCTAAATGTGTTCAAGTCAATATAATGACAAGGGTGCCCAAATTTATACACCTGCCTAATTTTGTTTTAGTAATTATTGCACACTTTCTGTAAATACTAGAAACTTCATTTCACTTCTCAAATATCAGTGTGTTCGTCTGTTATATAATATATTTAACTGAAATTTCTGATCCAGACAACCAGTGATTTATAACGGAAAATCATGAAAATTATCAGGGCTGCCCAAACCTTTGCATATATATACACTCAACAAAAATATAAACGCAACACTTTTGGTTTTGCTCCCATTTTGTATGAGATGAACTCAAAGATCTAAAACTTTTTCCACATATACAATATTACCATTTCTCTCAATATTGTTCACAAACCAGTCTGAATCTGTGATAGTGAGCACTTCTCCTTTGTGAGATAATCCATCCCACCTCACAGGTGGTGCCATATCAAGATGCTGATTAGACACCATGATTAGTGCACAGGTGTGCCTTAGACTGTCCACAATAAAAGGCCTCTCTGAAAGGTGCAGTTTTATCACACAGCACAATGCCACAGATGTCGCAAGATTTGAGGGAGCGTGCAATTGGCATGCTGACAGCAGGAATGTCAACCAGAACTGTTGCTCGTGTATTGAATGTTCATTTCTCTACCATAAGCCGTCTCCAAAGGCGTTTCAGAGAATTTGGCAGTACATCCAACCAGCCTCACAACCGCAGACCACGTGTAACTACACCAGCCCTGGACCTCCACATCCAGCATGTTCACCTCCAAGATCATCTGAGACGATCCACTCGGACAGCTACTGGAACAATCGGTTTGCATAACCAAAGAATTTCTGCACAAACTGTCAGAAACTGTCTCAGGGAAGCTCATCTGCATGCTCGTCGTCCTCATCGGGGTCTCGACCTGACTCCAGTTCGTCGTTGTAAACCGATTTGAGTGGGCAAATGCTCACATTTGCTGCCGTTTGGCACGTTGGAGAGGTGTTCTCTTCACGGATGATGCGAAGGAGATGTGTTGCACTGCATGAGGCAAATGGTGGTCACACCAGATACTGACTGGTATCCCCCCCCAATAAAACAAAACTGCACCTTTCAGAGTGGCCTTTTATTGTGGGCAGTGATCGTCTGCTGACTGTTGTCGTGCTAATAGCGTGAATGGCCACACATTTTCTAAGTGCCAAGTGAGCGGTGTTAGATGTTTGTGTGTGTCACCTGGAATCTGCCGCGAGAGGGATCGAATGGGCTCTTACAGTGCACACTCTGTCTTACAGCCGCTGGTGTACGCAAATAGTTGTTGCAACAGGTGTATGAGGCATTAGAGGCAGCTATGATTTTACACTTATTGCATACGATTCCTGCTTCATGCGCACTTCATGCGCAATTTGACCAAATTCATACTATGTGTGAAGGGGCCCTTACCAAAGACAACAATAGTTTAGTATTTAAAACTACAGTATTGTCCTACTGGCAGTTATACATTAGACTACAAATGAGTCCCACCAGAGTTAAATGGGGTCCGGCACCCTCCATAGTGTTGAAGCAGTTGGTTAGTTCAACAGAATACTTGATTTATTGCTGTCACACCAGC
This sequence comes from Thalassophryne amazonica, assembly GCF_902500255.1. NCBI lineage: Eukaryota > Metazoa > Chordata > Actinopteri > Batrachoidiformes > Batrachoididae > Thalassophryne > Thalassophryne amazonica. The sequence goes on from NC_047114.1 coordinate 56,203,297, forward strand.
CAAAATGTATAGAATCAGATAGATATATGCTTTTAATTTAAACTCAGCAGTTACTATCTGATCATCCTAGAAAATGTGAAGCAAGCATTTTTTGTTTGTAACCATGGTAACATATGCTCGTGTGTATTTTGCTCCCAGTTTAACACACTATTTTTCTAAGTTGATTTTAAGGTAACGTTGGCTTATATTAACATGGAGGAAATAGAAATAAAATTGGAAATTAAAATAAAGACACACACCACTTCAACACGCTGTATTTGGATTACAAAACATGATGATGTACACTGACCCACAGTATAACCTTAGTATTCAAAGAGACCTCTTCCTATATGTTGCCAGTTCTGGACGCTGCAGCGGAGGCAGACAACAAAGTAAAGCTGTCATAAGATATGAGAAACCAGAATGAAAAACTAACTTCTGGAGGAGAAAATGTCTAATCGCATTCAAGTCAGGATGATTACAGTCTACATTTGTCTTTCTAATCTCTCCTTGTGTCTCTCAGTCTGCTTCAACATGCTAACGGATGCTGTCATATGGCAGCTGAATAACTATGACAACTGATTTGTGTGTATGTGTTGCCTCGTCTGTGCGACTTGATGCGTGTTTATGCAACCATGTGGCTATTTGTATATCCGTATGCTTGTGCACATGTGTCACTAGGGTCTGGATAATGAAATTGCAGTCCAGCGAATGAGAATAATATGGCTGTCATGTGACTATGTGATGTCAGAGAGAGAGAGAAGGTGCAGTGGAGAAGCACAGCTGATTTGTGCAGTGCTCAGAGAGAAGCTGAGACGGCCAGATGCACACACTCTCACACACAGTTCTTTGCCGCACTTGTAGACACACTTCAAACACATCGACACAGTCAGATCCACGCACACACTTGCTGGGCTGTACTTTTAAAAAAATTTAAAAAGACAGGATGTCTTTCTTCTTCTACTTCCCAAGCTCTTTGGACAACGAAGACATGCCTTCTGGACAAGCATAAAGGCAGAAAAAAAAAATCAGGAACAAGCAGGAATCCCAAAGCAAAAACTCCAAAGGAAGGAATAAAATATAAAATAGAGAAAGAAGAAAAGGAGCAAGCCGGAGAAGGAGCAAAAGAAGAACACTGACAACAACAGGAGAATGTCCTTTCTGTCTGGCTTCATTAGTGGTACCAGCGGGTACAGACAACCTTCCAACGGGCAGCAACAGCAGCTACATAAGCCTCCTAATGCCCTGTCTGATGCCAATATCCCTGAGGTTCTGGCCTCTCCTCCAGTGAAATCTCCCAGCTCAGCCTCTGCACAGCTCAGTGACTGGAATTGCCAGGGCCAAAGGGCAATGGGGGGACAGATTGCCACTACCACCCAAGAGGAGGCCAAAAAAGAAGATGAGATGAAAGTAGGGCACTGCTGGAATGAGGCCATGCTGTCTGGAAGCCCAGAAATGCCAATCTTTGATTTACCAGCGCTAAAGGTAGAGGATGTAGGGTCGAGAATGGTAGGGATGAAAGGAGATTGGCACAAGGTGGTGGGGGGAGGAGGAGGAGGAGCAGTAGCATTGGGGAGCGCAGGGCAAAGCCCCATTAGCCCCTTATCTTCTTTCTCCTCTTCTTCCTTCTCAATACCCTCCCCTTCTGTCTCTCCTGGCACATCCTGTCAGGCATCTGCGCTGGACTTCAACCCTAAATCACATCCTAACTTTGGACTAACAATCTGGAACACAACTACAAGAATTCTGTTCCAAATTTCACTTGTGAAAAGATGGACCGCAGCGATGCATTGCACATCCAAGGATCTGAGAGCTGTACCCAAAACCAGGGCTCCATCCTTCCTTTGGAACAGGCCTCAGGGATTGGGGAGAACAGCACATTGGTCACCTCCATCAATGGAACAGAAAGGTCAGATCTTGCAACTACAGAGGGTGAGAGAGAAACTGTTCCTGGACTACTTGAAAGTCGGAAAGAAAATGAAATTTCAGGTCAGTTAGAAAATCAAAGTGTAAAACCATGTTTAAGTGTTAACTCTAAGCTTACTGGTCCTGAGGTTCAGACCACGCCACCAGTTGCTGACCTGACTGCTTTAGGCGTCTATCCTGCATCCAATAATGGATTTAAAGTTGGAGTAGGTGAGTGTGGAGTCGACTGTTACACCCTAGGAAAGGACTTTGCCCTTGATCAAATGGGAAAGGCAACATCATTCCTTCCACCTGGAAGAGACATAACAGCAAACCAAGTCTCAGGTTCCAGTTTGTCATGGGATTTAAGTCATCATGAGAATGGAAGTATGGGGTCACATGCAACAATAAACAAAAAGGAAAAAACAAGCCAAAGCGCTGACCTGCCACAACGGACTGCCGTGAGACGTACAATGTCTGACTGTTCACACCTGGCTGTTCCCAAGGTAATGGCTGGAACGTACCCAATCAGTATGGGAGGCTCGCCAGTGATGACCCCCACCACACCAAATTTAGCCGTGATAGGAACAACATGCCAACCCAGATCCACCTACTCTCACGTTGCTGTCCGACGCTCACTTACAGTCAGCGAAAGCACAGAGACTTCTGCTGGAATGGCAGTAATGTTGCCATCTCCGCTGATGACATCACCTGTACTCCCATCCTCACCACCTCCAAAGAGGCATCATGGCAGCTGTGAGACTAGCGTTTTGCTTCCTGTACCACCACCTATAGGCACCTCTGCTAACAGAATCCATGATGGCAAACTGCACACAGACCGTAAGTATGTGAGGTGATGATGTCACGTATTTAGTACGGGATCATCAGTGACACAGTGTGTCATTAGAGATAAAGTATATTCATCTACAGATAAACCAAGTTGTTGGTTGAACTTCTTTGTCTAACATTTAACTAAATCTAAAAAATAAAATGTACATTTAATATATTACAAGCTGCCACATCACTGGCTGTGCTTGCTTGAGAGGACATGCATTAAACTTGTAATATTCTGTTTCTGCACTTACTAAGTGGAGTTAGCGGTATTTTCCATCCGGATCCCAACAGTTGTGAAGCTTCTGAGTGCACCGCACCCTTATCTGTTTTTTTTTTTCTCGCAGTTCACCTTTACAAGTCTTTTGCAGGTGTTAATTTAAATTCAAATTTACTGGGAGTGATAAAGCAGGCTTCGTGACAAAATGCCATCTAATAACACTTTGTCTCAATCAGTAGCTGCAATTTTTCATGTGCTTACAACATTATGGTTCATTAAGTTAATGAGCTGAGTTCTGATGGAGTTTATGGCTGTTAGACAAGTAAATCTCAGAGTAGTGTTCAATGTATTAAAGGAGCATCTTGATGTTGCCTTGATGTCACAGCAATGGTCTGTGGCCATAACCCCCCCTTTCCTCAGTCTGTATCTATCACTCAAGTGTGAGTCACAGCTGGGCTATTTTCAAATTGGTCAAAGTAATTTGATGAGTATAGGAACTGGTGCAGGTGATGGCAGCACATGCTGCTAGTTGTATTGTATTTATCTAGACTGAGAGCTGTTTTCAGGTATACCAATTGCAAAAATCTTATGCATGAAAAAAAACTCTAAAAACAAAATTCCTCAACAGTAATGGAGAGAGTGACAGTTTTGGATAGGGAATCAAGAATGGGTTTCACTTGAGTACCAGTTCCTAATTTTCCAATCCATTGGAATCGTATGCCTCAGATATTATCACTTCTTCTCCTTTATGCCTGCATGCTGTTCTGACACTTTTAAAAACGTATGTGTCATGATGTCACATCTGGCATCATAACGGCAAATTCTACATCTAGCAAAAAATGAAACAGTTGACGTACATCATTCCATTTCAAGACCTGTGTGGTTTCTCCTTGTAATGTGGAGTTGCGTCAGGATTAGGGTTGGGTACTGAGAACCAGTTCTTTTCGAGATTGTTAAGAAATAATTCGATCCACCGACATCAGTAGCCTTTTTGCTTAATGATTCCCTTATCGGTCCTTCAGAGCAGTCGTTTTTGAGGGTGTTTGTCGGGAAAATGATCATTTCTCTATGTTGATTGCAGACTCTGCAGCGGGTCTGTAATCAACCGCTTCTGCAGCGTGACTCTGCTTGAAGCTTGAAGTAACGAAGCAGTGCTCTGATCTGCTGCTTTGTTGGTTCTCTGCTTCGCTGCTTTTCAGAAGCGACAAGTCCACTTTTTAACCCCTCTCAAAGCTAATTAATGTCAATCAATCAATCAGTCAATTTTATTTATATAGCGCCAAATCACAACAAACAGTTGCCCCAAGGTGCTTTATATTGTAAGGCAAGGCCATACAATAATTACGTAAAAACCCCAACGGTCAAAACAACCCCCTGTGAGCAAGCACTTGGCGACAGTGGGAAGGAAAAACTCCCTTTTAACAGGAAGAAACCTCCAGCAGAACCAGGCTCAGGGAGGGGCAGTCTTCTGCTGGGATTGGTTGGGGCTGAAGGAGAGAACCAGGAAAAAGACATGCTGTGGAGGGGAGCAGAGATCAATCACTAATGATTAAATGCAGAGTGGTGCATACAGAGCAAAAAGAGAAAGAAACACTCAGTGCATCATGGGAACCCCCCAGCAGTCTAAGTCTATAGCAGCATAACTAAGGGATGGTTCAGGGTCACCTGATCCAGCCCTAACTATAAGCTTTAGCAAAAAGGAAAGTTTTAAGCCTAATCTTAAAAGTAGAGAGGGTGTCTGTCTCCCTGATCTGAATTGGGAGCTGGTTCCACAGGAGAGGAGCCTGAAAGCTGAAGGCTCTGCCTCCCATTCTACTCTTACAAACCCTAGGAACTACAAACCCTAGGATCTGGTTAGACACCATGTTTCTAAGATTTGTGGGGCCAAGTACGATAACTTCAGTTTTATCTGAGTTTAAAAGCAGGAAATTAGAGGTCATCCATGTCTTTATGTCTGTAAGACAATCCTGCGGTTTAGCTAATTGGTGTGTGTCCTCTGGCTTCATGGATAGATAAAGCTGGGTATCATCTGCGTAACAATGAAAATTTAAGCAGTGCCATCTAATAATACTGCCTGAGGGAAGCATGTATAAAGTGAATAAAATTGGTCCTAGCACAGAACCTTGTGGAACTCCATAATTAACCTTAGTCTGTGAAGAAGATTCCCCATTTACATGAACAAATTGTAATCTATTAGATAAATATGATTCAAACCACCGCAGCACAGTGCCTTTAATACCTATGGCATGCTCTAATCTCTGTAATAAAATTTTATGGTCAGCAGTATCAAAAGCAGCACTGAGGTCTAACAGAACAAGCACAGAGATGAGTCCACTGTCTGAGGCCATAAGAAGATCATTTGTAACCTTCACTAATGCTGTTTCTGTACTATTATGAATTCTAAAACCTGACTGAAACTCTTCAAATAGACCATTCCTCTGCAGATGATCAGTTAGCTGTTTTACAACTACCCTTTCAAGAATTTTTGAGAGAAAAGGAAGGTTGGAGATTGGCCTATAATTAGCTAAGATAGCTGGGTCAAGTGATGGCTTTTTAAGTAATGGTTTAATTACTGCCACCTTAAAAGCCTGTGATACATAGCCAACTAATAAAGATAGATTGATCATATTTAAGATTGAAGCATTAAATAATGGTAGGGCTTCCTTGAGCAGCCTGGTAGGAATGGGGTCTAATAGACATGTTGATGGTTTGGATGAAGTAACTAATGAAAATAACTCAGACAGAACAATCTGAGAGAAAGAGTCCTAACCAAATACCAGCATCACTGAAAGCAGCCCAAAGATAACGATACGTCTTTGGGATGGTTATGAGTATTTTTTCTCTAATAGTTAAAGTTTTATTAGCAAAGAAAGTAATGAACTCATTACTAGTTAAAGTTAAAGGAATACTCGCTCATAGAGCTCTGACTCTTTGTCAGCCTGGCTACAGTGCTGAAAAGAAACCTGGGTTGTTCTTATTTTCTTCAATTAGTGATGAATAGTAAGATGTCCTAGCTTTACGGAGGGCTTTTTTATAAGAGTAACAGACTCTTTTCCAGGCTAAGTGAAGATCTTCTAAATTAGTGAGACGCCATTTTCTCCTCTCCAACTTACGGGTTATCTGCTTTAAGCTACGAGTTTGTGAGTTATACCACGGAGTCAGGCACTTCTGATTTAAAGCTCTCTTTTTCAGAGGAGCTACAGCATCCAAAGTTGTCTTCAATGAGGATGTAAAACTATTGACGAGATACTCTATCTCACTTACAGAGTTAGGTAGCTACTCTGCACTGTGTTGGTATATGGCATTAGAGAACATAAAGAAGGAATCATATCCTTAAACCAAGTTACAGCGCTTTCTGAAAGACTTCTAGTGTAATGAAACTTATTCCCCACTGCTGGGTAGTCCAGCAGAGTAAATGTAAATGTTATTAAGAAATGATCAGACAGAAGGGAGTTTTCAGGGAATACTGTTAAGTCTTTAATTTCCATACCATAAGTCAGAACAAGATCTAAGATATGATTAAAGTGGTGGGTGGACTCATTTACATTTTGAGCAAAGCCAATTGAGTCTAATAATAGATTAAATGCAGTGTTGAGGCTGTCATTCTCAGCATCTGTGTGGATGTTAAAATCGCCCACTATAATTATCTTATCTGAGCTAAGCACTAAGTCAGACAAAAGGTCTGAAAATTCACAGAGAAACTCACAGTAACGACCAGGTGGACGATAGATAATAACAAATAAACTGGTTTTTGGGACTTCCAATTTGGATGGACAAGACTAAGAGTCAAGCTTTCAAATGAATTAAAGCTCTGTCTGGGTTTTTGATTAATTAATAAGCTGGAATGGAAGATTGCTGCTATTCCTCCGACTCGGCCCGTGCTATGAGCATTCTGGCAGTTAGTGTGACTCGGGGGTGTTGACTCATTTAAACTAACATATTCATCCTGCTGTAACCAGGGTTTCTGTAAGGCAGAATAATCAATATGTTGATCAATTATTATATCATTTACTAACAGGGACTTAGAAGAGAGAGACCTAATGTTTAATAGACCACATTTAACTGTTTTAGTCTGTGGTGCAGTTGAAGGTGCTATATTTTTTCTTTTTGTATTTTTATGCTTAAATATATTTTTGCTGGTTATTGGTGGTCTGGGAGCAGGCACCGTCTCTACGGGGATGGGGTAATGAGGGGATGGCAGGGGGAGAGAAGCTGCAGAGAGGTGTGTAAGACTACAACTCTGCTTCCTGGTCCCAACCCTGGATAGTCACAGTTTGGAGGATTTAAGAAAATTGGCCAGATTTCTAGAAATGAGAGCTGCTCCATCCAAAGTGGGATGGATGCTGTCTCTCCTAACAAGACCAGGTTTTCCCCAGAAGCTTTGCCAATTATCTATGAAGCCCACCTCATTTTTTGGACACCACTCAGACAGCCAGCAATTCAAGGAGAACATGCAGCTAAACATGTCACTCACGGTCCGATTGGGGAGGGGCCCAGAGTCCTACAATGTCAAATGTCAATCGTGAGTCACTTTTGTGTGGATTAAAGTCACTAACTGGGACTCTTGTCTTGTTGTGGGCAAGAAACAAGAATCGTCCTCTGTTCTGTTCGCACAGCCCCAAACGCTGCGCCACTCTTCGCCGAGTCAAGTTAGAATCCAGCTGGAATTAAATGACACCTATTTCCAAACGATGTAATACAATCGACCAAAATGTTTTTCCCTCCCAAAATGAGACGTCCTACATTCTTTATTAATTACATCCTGACGTGCAGTGCAGCCGGCTAAGCTCAGCTCAGAGTCTATGTAAGGAGTTACTTTGTGCTATTAATGTCTGAAATGAAATGCTTTTGACAAAAAACTACAGATTTTGTTTTTTCTATTTATATCCAGAGATCAAGGATCCACCATGTAGAGTTTATTTATGCCCAGAGATCAATTCATGTTTTTTTACTTAAAGACTCAATAAAATGTTGTTGACAGAGAAAACCTGGAAAGCCTACTTTTAGTACACAGAAAATTCACAAGAGGTATTCAATCAATAAGGGAATCAATAAGGAATCTGTTCAATAAGCGGAATTGATAATGGCATTAATATTGATACAATCTTATCAATACCCATCCCTAGTCAGGAACTAGGTTTTTGATCAAATCTGTTGATCAAAAGGAAGAAGCCTAAAGGATTTACTTTCAGCTGCAAGAGTAAATGAGAAGGTTGTGAAATCAGTGATGTGTTTCCCATCTGTTAGCATCAGTGTTGCTGCACCTCAGTATTGCTTTAAGGATGTCCATATCATGCTTTTTCTGTCTTCTTGTTTTCTTTCCTTAACCTGGCCATAAAAGATCTGTGTAGGAAGCTGATTGCTGTTTATTTGGAGAACATATCCTGCCCATCGATGATGATTCCTGTTGGCGATTGTTTCAGTGCCAGTGAACATGGTTTCTTCAAGGGCACTAGCTAGTCCTAAAGATGCTAAACAGTATTGGTGGAAGCCTTCCAGGTGGTTAAAGTGCTTCTTAGTTGACCAGGTTGCTAATCTCTATAAAACAGTAGGGATGGGAATTGATCAGATTTCATCAGTGTCAATTCTGATTATTGGTCTGCTACCTCTTCTCCTCATTAACCCTCCTGATAAAATGCTTGTGTGGGAAAATGTACATCTACACAGGTTTTTAGTATCATTGCTGCTGTTTTCCTTATTGGTAGAATGCAGAGTTTGGCACCAAGACACGTTTTTGCAACGTCACATTGTCAGAAAACCCACTGCTAAGAGAAACTAATATCTGAGGTATAGAATTCTGATGATCACACCAATCTGTTTTACTGCTTTCTTGAACAGACAGTTGAAAATGTAGGGACGTAACAGAAGATGGGGATGTAGCAGAAGGAGAGCAATGGACAATGAAAGCTCACCGCCGGTGGAACATCCTGTAGGGGCCAACGCCAAGCTTTCAACATAGAGTAAATGACAGTTTGTTTAAATTATATATTTTTTCTGTAGCATCGGTTCACCCCCCCCACTTCTCATTTTATGTAATATGCACCACACAATGTGTATATTTAGGGTATATTCAGTACTCTGTTTTTCCATCTGTGTTATCATCTGGCCATCATTTCAATTATGTGTTGTGTTTTTAATGTATACTCTGGTGGGAAGAGCTGTGACATTGATTATAGATCGACTGTGACGGCACTCACTCAAATAGAGAGCAGCTATTTCTAGCACCGCTTGTGTGTATGTGTGTGCACACGTGTGAAGCATCCACTGACGTAAATCTTACAGATTTTAAAGGCAAACGCCCACAGACGCTGACAGTAGGCGCCATGTCTGGAAGCTGTTTTTACATTTATTTTGCAAAAATAGACACGCATGCACAAAAAACCCACAGTGTGCAGCTGTAAGTTAACAAGATGTTCACACAGTGGTAATGCACTGACAGCTCATGAAAGAGAAACAGAAGGGCTGAGCTACCTGCACTCAAAAATACAACACAGGAAAATAGAACCGATTCTGCCGCATCTCTTATTCTATTTATCCTGGTGGCTTTTTGTACAGGGTCATGATGAGAGGGACAAATTACCAAACATTGATAAAACAAGGAACTGGAAGCAAGAACTATAAAGAACCGATGTGCATGGTATTGTAAAACAAACAAACAAACAAACCATGGAAAACTCACTGCTCAACTCAGCCAGTGTGAGAGCTACTAAACTCCTACGGTGTGCCCTTCACATTTTACAGGATCACATTCATTATTTGCTTCCTGTACAAATATTTTGTGATCAACAATTAATGTAATGAATGCTTTATCAACACACTCACACTGGTGGCTACAGTTGCATGATCAGTTGAATGGGTAAGTGTGTCCAAGCCTTTGGCTGGTAATGTATGTATATCTGTCACATAGCAGTTAATACATTTTCTCATTTGGTGTTTCCCTTTTAGATGTATAAAGCCTTTCATTCCTTGTGAGTCTGTTGATCTGTTAGTTGGTCAGCTGTGGTAGTACACAAACAATATGGTCACTTCCCAAACAACACAGTTAAACTGTGTATGAGACCTAATGACAGATTGTATTAGTTGTGAGATGGTACCTGCAGTAAAATATGCAGCACCAGCTCCGTGCCTGTTTATGTTGGTCATGATCTCATTTTACTTTACATTTTAGTTAATTAATTTTCTCTTGTTCTGACACATCCAGCTGGATTCCTGCAGTTGTCTGATGTGGTTGGACTTTCTGTATTCTCAGTTAGCAGTTTCATGTTGGGTGAGTCATATTGTTGGTGTTGCAGTGTCAGTGATTCAGCTGGGATCACGGCCCGCGTCAGTAACAACATACGAAGCAACAGACAAATCACGAAATATTATGCTTTGGTTTTCTTTCAAACTCTCTGTCCTCTCACATGGCCATTTAGCGCAGCTACACCCAGCAGCTAAAAACAGTCGCACACATGCAACTATTTAAAAACAGTTTGCCTTTTTTTTTCTTTCTCAAATACACTTAAAATTTCTTTCTGAGGACTGCATGACATACAAAGTGCTGATAAAACCTCCTTACCTCTCAATTACATTTACATAAAATTACATAAAATTTACATAAAATTACATTTTCCACATAAAAACACAAGTTCTCTGGTTTTCCTACTGAAAGACTGCAAACCAGGGGAAAATCCAGATGGAAAGGGAATGGACAAGAGTTCCTTTATACAGAGAGTAGCAACATGATGAGTCAAAAAAGAAATGGTCATGTGACTCATGGTACAATCTTGGGGCCAAAATACCATTTGCTGTTAAGCTGTCAGCATGTAAATCCATCTTATTTATTTATTTATTCGCTGAAAATGCCAGGTTGTTGTGCATTTGGATGCACAATTAGAGATGCACTTTTAAATATATTTTTCCATATTCCTAAATTTTACTGCTACTACTGCTTATAATATTAGAAATAATAAATAATAATAATAACTTTTCTGAATAAATTAGGGCCTCTTCAGACACAGCTCAGGGTGACTCACAGCGGTAGAGGTTGTATGAGCGCACCACAAAACATTGCGCTGACGGGCAGGCGTGCACGATGCCGATGTGATGGTTCGTGCACGTGACGGTGTTTTTCGAGCAGGAACATAGTAGCTGCTCGCGCTGTGTTCCATGGGACGAGGTGCACCACATTGCACCGCTGATATGGAGGAAAATAATAAAAACCTGTTGTATAATTAGTGAATATAGGAATAGGTTTTAGCCAGTCAGTCAGAGCTGTCGTCAGTCAGTCAGAGCTGCATGTCGTCAGAGTGAGCTGCAAAAAGTTTGTACCTGAGTTTTCAGAGGTGGTGTTTGTAGTTGCCATCTGCCACGCCGGTGTTTGCCAACCCGGACAGTGGGAATACCACCTCAACCAGCAACTTAGCCCCGCGACTGGACAGCAACAACGTACGAGGCCAGCCCAATGTGGTGAATTCACCGAGGCCGCGCACTGCGTCATTGAAGCCGCGCGTCACGAGTGCTGCTTCCCCGAGCCCTCATGCAGCCACCGCGGATCCATCAGCACGGAAACACTGAGGCAGTGCAGATCCATCCCTGTGACAAACAACGCAGGCTGTTAACATCGGTGATCGCCAAGCAGCCCATAAGCCGACCATGGGGCCTAAGAAGGTTCTGACGGCGGAGGAAGGTGACGATATTAAAAAATCTCTGGACTTTCTATCAGAGGAGATTTCTGTTGTGAAGCAGCAACAGAAATCAATCATGGATCTGGTGGAGGAGGTGAAGGCATTACGGCTCCAGAACGCCGAGAAAGACCGGCGTCTGGTGCAGCTGGAAAATAGAGTGGCTGAATTGGAGCAGTACACCAGAATCAACGACGTCATCATCACAGGTCTTCACATCAAACCACGGTCCTACGCACGGGCGGTAACAGATGAGAGCGGAGGGGAGCCCAGTGAACAGGAGGTCAGCTCTGTGGAAAAACAGTTTGCTGATTTCCTCCTATCTAAAGGTATAGAAATGGATTTAAATAACATTGAAGCGTGCCACCCTCTGCCCTGGAGAAATGACGGTGATAAACGAACCGTCATCATGAGATTCATCAACAGAAAACACAAAACAGCACTGTTAAAACAAGGAAGAAAACTGAAAGGGACAAATGTATTCATCAATGAACATCTCACCAAACGGAACGTGGACATCGCCAGGAAAGCACGCTTCTTAAAGAAACAGGGAAAATTCCAGCACACATGGACTTCAAACTGTAAAATATTCATCAAACTGAACGAATCACCAGAACAAGCAAAAGTCATGGCAATAAGGAACATCGAGGAGCTGGACAAATATGAACAATAGGTATGAGGACTCAAACACATCACAGCACCATGAAGCAGACTGGAGCAACCCACTCATCCATATCATCTACACCCGGAGACAAGAGAGTCATAATGACTAAGGATAATGATCCGTTTATTTCTACCCAGGAGCTCTGTCTAGATACATTTAATTATAATAATTCTGCTAACCGCCCCTTAGAATCTGATAATGATCCTGATACAGTTTTCAGTGAGAATATTGTGAGACAGTGCAAATATTTTACAGAAGAACAATTCAAAAATTATAAAATCAATGATGAAGATTTTTCAATTATACATTTCAACAGCAGAAGTCTTTCTCATAATCTGTCCACTATTAATGATTGTTTGAAAACATACAAAAAAAAGTTTTTCAGTTATTGCAATTTCAGAAACATGGTTAAATGAGGATAATAAAGTTCTGGTATATCTTGATGGTTATGAATTGTTCCTGGTTAATAGGCAGACGAGAAGGGGCGGAGGCATTGCATTATATGTAAGGTCAGATTACAACTGTAAACTCATTAACAACATGTCATTTACAGTGGACAACATCATGGAATGTGTTATCATAGAAATTACATCTATAAACTCCAAAAACATGGTTGTTAGTTGCATTTACAGAGCTCCTGGGACAAATATTGACACCTTTGAAGACATTATCTTAGGAATGTACAACAAAATCAACAGAAATAAGCATTTATTTGTCTGTGGAGATTTCAATATAGATTTTTTAAACCCTCACAATCATCCACAAATTACCTCATTTATAAATACCTTGTACTGTTTAGGACTGTTTCCAACCATCATTCAACCTAGCAGAATAACTATAGACTCAACAACTCTCATTGACAATATTTTTAACTAATGCTATATCCGGTAATCTTAGTGCGGGACTACTGGTCAGTGATATCAGTGTTCACTTGCCAGTTTTCTCAGTCTTTGCATTGGAGGGTTGTTGTAAGTATCGAAGCAATGCCAAATTCATGAGTAGAAAAGTAACATCTGAAACAATTGAAAATTTAAGGGAGGATTTATCAAGTCAGAATTGGTCGGATGTTTTTGTTGATGATGTTGACAGGTCATATGATGCTTTCATTTCCATTTTTTCCAGTTTGTATAATAAACACTGTCCATTTGTTGACAAAATATATAGAAATTAATATAGCAACAAACCATGGATAACTATGGGGCTTCAGAGGGCATGTAAAAAGAAAAACTTACTATATAAACAATTCATAAAACTACGAACTAAGGAAGCTGAAAGTAAGTATAAAACATATAAGAATAAGTTAATCAATATCATGAGACTCAGTAAAAAAATATATTATAATGAGTTACTTGTCAAAAATAGAAATAACTTCAAAAACACATGGAACATATTAAATGAAATAGTAAAAAAGAATAGAGTAACTAGAGATTATCCTTCATCTTTTCAGAGTAACAACTACATCACGATTGATAACGACGAGTCTATTGCTGAACACTTTAATGAATAGTTCATTAATGTGGGTAAAAATCTTGCCAGTAAAATTGACTCATCAACTAATAACGTCTGGGTAAATAATTCAACGTTTAACAAATCTGTTTCAATGTTCATTGGTGGTACTCATGAAAGGGAAATACTTGATCTGGTTCATGGTTCAAAAAGTAAGAAATCGACTGATTTTAATAATTTGGATATGGCTTTATTAAAAAAGTTATTGATTGTATAGTAAAACCGTTCAATTATATTTGCAATATGTCACTAAGTACTGGTAAATTTCCTTCTCAAATGAAAATAGCCAAAGTAATTCCTCTGTTTAAAACTGGTGACTAACACACATTTGCTAATTATAGACTTATATCACTCCTGCCACAATTTTCCAAAATTTTGGAAAAAATATTTGCTAAAAGATTAAATGATTATTTACTGAAGCATAACATCATTTGTGAAGAACAATATGGATTCAGAAGGTCTCGAACTACATCACATGCTTTGATGGACTTTGTGGAAAGTATAGCAACTGCAATTGACAATAAACAATACACAGTAGGTGTTATTTTTTTTTTTATTTACAGAAAGTGTTTGACACAATTAACCATGGAATACTATTAACTAAACTGCGGAAATATTGAATCAGAGGTCTGGCATATGAATGGATAGCTAGTTATTTACAAGGCAGATTTCAGTATGTTCAATTCAATAATACAAATTCTGAACTCAGGGAAGTCACGTGGGGTGCCGCAGGGCTCAGTGCTGGGTCCTTTGTTGTTTATAATCTTTATAAATGATATAAGTTGGGTGTCGAGTTCACTGAGATGTGTCCTTTTTGCGGATGATACAACTGTGTTCTGTAGCGGTGAAAAGCTTGAACAGCTTCTGGACATAGTGGAGAAAGAACTGGAAAAATTTAAGGTTTGGTTTGACGCTAATAAGTTGTCACTCAACCTTGGGAAAACTAAATGTATTATATTTGGAAATAAACAGGCACCCAAATGTAAAAATTTAACTTTAAACAATAAGGAAATTGAGTTAGTAACAGAGAATAAATTTTTAGGTGTTATAATTGATAATAAACTTAGCTGGAAACCACATATAAATTATGTGAAATCAAAATTGTCAAAAACTATAGCCATTTTGTATAAAGCCAAAGACGTACTGCCACAAGAAGGGTTACTTACTTTATATCATTCTCTGATGGTACCATATATGACATATTGTGTTGAGTCATGGGGAAACACTTACAAATCAAATACCAATCCAATATTCCTTTTGCAAAAACGAGCCATACAAATCATCTGCAATAAACATTATCATGAACCGACTCATTCTCTATTTGTGTCTTTAAATTTACTAAAATTCATAGATTTGGTCCATTACATTACAATTCAAACTTTGTTTCGAGGGAAAAACCAAGCCTTACCGAGACATGTCCAGAGTCTGTTCCGATTGAGGGAATCCAGATATAGTTTAAGAGGTTCTGCAATTTTTATGAAACCACCAGTAAGAACAAATGTAAAGGGTTTTTGTGTGTCTGTGGTTGGAGTGAGGAAATGGAACAAATGTTCAACAGAGGTTAGAATGAGTGGTACCTTAGTAAGATTTAAGAAACTACTCAAAAAGAACATCATGTCTAAGTATCATAAAGAAGCAAATATAATTTGATTTATAGGGAATGTTCAATTTATAAGTGGGACTTATTGTATATTTGAATGTGTGGGTATGTGTATGCGTATGTAGTTATATAGATATGGGTAGGTGTATATGTATATATGTATATAAGTGACTATGTATATGTATGTATATATATGTATATATTTATGTATGTAAAGTATATACGTATGCATATAGGTATATATGGCACAGCCCAAGCAGAGGGTCACCCCCAAGAGCCTGGTCTGCTTGAGGTTTCTTCCTTATAGGGAGTTTTTCCTCACCACCGTTGCCTAGTGCTTGCTCTGAGGGTTGGTAAGGTTAGTCCTTACTTGCGTAAAGTGCCTTGATTTGACTTTCTTGTGATCTGGTACTATATAAATATAATTATAAGTGAATAGTATATTGATGTGTATGTCTGTGTGTCGACATGTAGTAGTGAATTTGTTCTTATGTAAATATGACTGATTAGAACTGTTGGACTTGTACTAGCAGGGGTGGGCGCTAATAAGCTTTGCTTCAGCCCACACCCTTTCGGACTCACTAGTTTTGTCTGAGTTTGTGGAATTGTTCATTTTTTTCTATTTGAATATTTTGTGTGCCGAATAAAAAACTTTGTCACTTTGTTGAATATCACTGGGTTGATAAAAATAATACATAAAAGGGGACACAATACAGAAACCTGCAGTTAAATAACCCTGGTTTAAATAAAAAAAAATGCCACTCACGGGATTTGAACCTGCATGCTCTGATTACCAGATGGAAACTTTACCACTGCGCTACAATCACCGTCTTGTAACAGGAGCCTGAAATGGGTAAAATCAACAACCAGATAAATGTATTTTCTAAAAAAGAAAAAGGCATTGTCATAGTGTTGGCTTGTCCTGGTCCTGTGGCACGCCACTCACAGCCCTCATGGCCTAACACACGTGTCCTGTCAATCATGACATACAGATCACCTGCTGCATGTCCAAACAGACTGATGGTCTGACCTTAATGTAGTTATTCTATCAGTATTAATTTTTTTTTATACACCAAACCATAACTCAGCATTGCTTTATTTTCCAAAACCTCCGCCTGACCGGAGTGTTGTGATTGGGTAGAGAGCTGAGCTTTGTGGCTCCTCTCAGCTTGCTTCTGTGCTGGAAGCCATGTAGTAAACAAGAGCTTCCAGCAGGGGGCAAGATGTTCAAATACAGAAGTGCAGGCTCATTGTTTTGGTCTGTTGTCGCTTTTGATGCTGCCAGAAGCGATCATGGTGTTAAAACTCAAATTCAGCTTGTTAGTTGTTGCAAATGTACCAGAGACAATACTGGAATTTATCAGTTATCTGTAACTTCCGATACATTTTTTGGTGGTTTATCATTTTATTCTTATCAAAGATAACTTTTCAGTTATCTAATTATCTGTTATCGAAGTTAATTTTTTGGTTATCTGTGCCCACCACTGCCAATCACATATGCATACAAAGGGGTTTAGTCGTATATCATTAAACATGAAAAACAAGCCCGTGGCTGTCAATGCAAAAGGCCCATTGAACACTGCAAAAGGTGCTCAGCAACGAGGGGCCAGTTTCCCCTTTCACGTTTTGTGAATAGGGCAAGTGTGAGTTAGGCATGTTATGGTTGTTAGAGATAAGAGAGGAGAGTCTCTGAAGTGCTGGGTTTTCTTGAGCTTCTTGAAAGCAAAGAGGGACTTCACTGCTCTGATAACATTTGGTAGCTCGTTCCACCATCGGGGACCACAGACAACAGCAGTCTGGATTGCCTTGTATGTAGGGATGGCAGTGCTGTGTAGCAGATATGTTAAAACAATATTTAATTAAATCTGAAATTTAATTAAATACCCCAAAAGTTCGTTAAGTCTTTGATCTGAAAGTCATATGTTCTGGATACAATTGATTAAACATCTGCCTTCAACTGGACACAAGACAGATCAACTGTTATAATCTTTACAAATTTTAGTTATATAACTACAAACACATGTGACTGAGATTTTAACAATATGGGATGATTAATATTTTTATTACTGAGGTGCTGTGTTGATAAATTTGGTAAGATTGTAATTCACGTCGGCAGTAATGACACCCGGTTACGCCAATCGGAGGTCACTAAAATTAACATTAAATCGGTGTGTAACTTTGCAAAAACAATGTCGGACTCTGTAGTTTTCTCTGGGCGCCTCCCCAATCGGACCGGGAGTGACATGTTTAGCCGCATGTTCTCCTTGAATTGCTGGCTGTCTGAGTGGTGTCCAAAAAATGAGGTGGGCTTCATAGATAATTGGCAAAGCTTCTGGGGAAAACCTGGTCTTGTTAGGAGAGACGGCATCCATCCCACTTTGGATGGAGCAGCTCTCATTTCTAGAAATCTGGCCAATTTTCTTAAATCCTCCAAACCGTGACTATCCAGGGTTGGGACCAGGAAGCAGAGTTGTAGTCTTACACACCTCTCTGCAGCTTCTCTCCCCCTGCCATCCCCTCATTACCCCATCCCCGTAGAGACGGTGCCTGCTCCCAGACTACCAATAACGAGCAAAAATCTATTTAAGCATAAAAATTCAAAAAGAAAAAATAATATAGCACCTTCAACTGCACCACAGACTAAAACAGTTAAATGTGGTCTATTAAACATTAGGTCTCTCTCTTCTAAGTCCCTGTTGGTAAATGATATAATAATTGATCAACATATTGATTTATTCTGCCTAACAGAAACCTGGTTACAGCAGGATGAATATGTTAGTTTAAATGAGTCAACACCCCCGAGTCACACTAACTGTCAGAATGCTCGTAGCACGGGCCGAGTCGGAGGAATAGCAGCAATCTTCCATTCCAGCTTATTAATTAATCAAAAACCCAGACAGAGCTTTAATTCATTTGAAAGCTTGTCTCTTAGTCTTGTCCATCCAAATTGGAAGTCCCAAAAACCAGTTTTATTTGTTATTATCTATCGTCCACCTGGTCGTTACTGTGAGTTTCTCTGTGAATTTTCAGACCTTTTGTCTGACTTAGTGCTTAGCTCAGATAAGATAATTATAGTGGGCGATTTTAACATCCACACAGATGCTGAGAATGACAGCCTCAACACTGCATTTAATCTATTATTAGACTCTATTGGCTTTGCTCAAAAAGTAAATGAGTCCACCCACCACTTTAATCATATCTTAGATCTTGTTCTGACTTATGGTATGGAAATAGAAGACTTAACAGTATTCCCTGAAAACTCCCTTCTGTCTGATCATTTCTTAATAACATTTACATTTACTCTGATGGACTACCCAGCAGTGGGGAATAAGTTTCATTACACTAGAAGTCTTTCAGAAAGCGCTGTAACTTGGTTTAAGGATATGATTCCTTCTTTATGTTCTCTAATGCCATATACCAACACAGTGCAGAGTAGCTACCTAAACTCTGTAAGGGAGATAGAGTATCTCGTCAGTAGTTTTACATCCTCATTGAAGACAACTTTGGATGCTGTAGCTCCTCTGAAAAAGAGAGCTTTAAATCAGAAGTGTCTGACTCCGTGGTATAACTCACAAACCCGTAGCTTAAAGCAGATAACCTGTAAGTTGGAGAGGAAATGGCGTCTCACTAATTTAGAAGATCTTCACTTAGCCTGGAAAAAGAGTCTGTTGCTCTATAAAAAAGCCCTCCGTAAAGCTAGGACATCTTACTACTCATCACTAATTGAAGAAAATAAGAACAACCCCAGGTTTCTTTTCAGCACTGTAGCCAGGCTGACAAAGAGTCAGAGCTCTATTGAGCTGAGTATTCCATTAACTTTAACTAGTAATGACTTCATGACTTTCTTTGCTAACAAAATTTTAACTATTAGAGAAAAAATTACTCATAACCATCCCAAAGACGTATCGTTATCTTTGGCTGCTTTCAGTGATGCCGGTATTTGGTTAGACTCTTTCTCTCCGATTGTTCTGTCTGAGTTATTTTCATTAGTTACTTCATCCAAACCATCAACATGTTTATTAGACCCCATTCCTACCAGGCTGCTCAAGGAAGCCCTACCATTATTTAATGCTTCGATCTTAAATATGATCAATCTATCTTTGTTAGTTGGCTATGTACCACAGGCTTTTAAGGTGGCAGTAATTAAACCATTACTTAAAAAGCCATCACTTGACCCAGCTATCTTAGCTAATTATAGGCCAATCTCCAACCTTCCTTTTCTCTCAAAAATTCTTGAAAGGGTAGTTGTAAAACAGCTAACTGATCATCTGCAGAGGAATGGTCTATTTGAAGAGTTTCAGTCAGGTTTTAGAATTCATAATAGTACAGAAACAGCATTAGTGAAGGTTACAAATGATCTTCTTATGGCCTCGGACAGTGGACTCATCTCTGTGCTTGTTCTGTTAGACCTCAGTGCTGCTTTTGATACTGTTGACCATAAAATTTTATTACAGAGATTAGAGCATGCCATAGGTATTAAAGGCACTGCGCTGCGGTGGTTTGAATCATATTTGTCTAATAGATTACAATTTGTTCATGTAAATGGGGAATCTTCTTCACAGACTAAAGTAAAGACTTTAAACTCAGATAAAACTGAAGTTATTGTACTTGGCCCCACAAATCTTAGAAACATGGTGTCTAACCAGAGCCTTACTCTGGATGGCATTACCCTGACCTCTAGTAATACTGTGAGAAATCTTGGAGTCATTTTTGATCAGGATATGTCATTCAAAGCGCATATTAAACAAATATGTAGGACTGCTTTTTTGCATTTACGCAATATCTCTAAAATCAGAAAGGTCTTGTCTCAGAGTGATGCTGAAAAACTAATTCATGCATTTATTTCCTCTAGGCTGGACTATTGTAATTCATTATTATCAGGTTGTCCTAAAAGTTCCATAAAAAGCCTTCAGTTAATTCAAAATGCTGCAGCTAGAGTACTGACGGGGACTAGAAGGAGAGAGCATATCTCACCCATATTGGCCTCTCTTCATTGGCTTCCTGTTAATTCTAGAATAGAATTTAAAATTCTTCTTCTTACTTATAAGGTTTCGAATAATCAGGTCCCATCTTATCTTAGGGACCTCGTAGTACCATATCACCCCAATAGAGCGCTTCGCTCTCAGACTGCAGGCTTACTTGTAGTCCCTAGGGTTTGTAAGAGTAGAATGGGAGGCAGAGCCTTCAGCTTTCAGGCTCCTCTCCTGTGGAACCAGCTCCCAATTCAGATCAGGGAGACAGACACCCTCTCTACTTTTAAGATTAGGCTTAAAACTTTCCTTTTTGCTAAAGCTTATAGTTAGAGCTGGATCAGGTGACCCTGAACCATCCCTTAGTTATGCTGCTATAGACGTAGACTGCTGGGGAGTTCCCATGATGCACTGTTTCTTTCTCTTTTTGCTCTGTATGCACCACTCTGCATTTAATCATTAGTGATCGATCTCTGCTCCCCTCCACAGCATGTCTTTTTCCTGGTTCTCTCCCTCAGCCCCAACCAGTCCCAGCAGAAGACTGCCCCTCCCTGAGCCTGGTTCTGCTGGAGGTTTCTTCCTGTTAAAAGGGAGTTTTTCCTTCCCACTGTAGCCAAGTGCTTGCTCACAGGGGGTCGTTTTGACCGTTGGGGTTTTACATAATTATTGTATGGCCTTGCCTTACAATATAAAGCGCCTTGGGGCAACTGTTTGTTGTGATTTGGCGCTATTTAAAAAAATTGATTGATTGATTGATTGATTGATTGATGATGAGACGTCAAAAGCAAGGAAAAAGAAAAGAACGAGTGACTAAATATAAAAATTAATAAGAATAAACCTGATTGGAATTTAGTGGTGAATTTTGAGTTCACAAATTATTGTTATTATTATTAAGAAAATTAAACAAAGAAAGCCACTTGGCATGACTGACGGCAGAAGCCATCGGAACTCTTGAAGGTTCACTTATCTGGGTCCTTTGAATCGGGTGGAGTGAAGCAGTTGGGTCCAGTTCGGTTTCCTGGTTGGTCTTTTTCTGGCCTCCTTTAATCGACCTGTGTTGAGGTAAACCCTACTGGGTCTTCAAAAATGACTTCAGGCATGCAGACTGCTTGGCTGGTTTCTCAGCAAGATCAAATGTGATTGTTCGGCAGTTCCATCAAAGTTTGGTTCACCGGCTGACCTAAGATGAAGGTTTTGGTTTTTGTTTTCAGAAATTCTCTGGCAGCTTCCAAAACTTGTGGAAGATCAATTTAACGTATTTGTAAAAATTTAGGGAAAAAACTTCAAGTCTTTTAAAAAAAAGTTGTGGAGAAAATTAAAGTTAACACAAAAATGTCTGATTATTAAGCAGAAAGGGAAGAATTTGAAGACTTGTAAATTCACTCTTAATTTGAAAACCTCAGCTTGAAAGTTGTCTTCAAACTGCAGAAGACTTGACTCATGCCTTAAAATGGCTGGTAATGTTAGCGACATTCCAAGCTGTGGCTAATATAAAAACATGAGATTTAAACAAAGAAGCAATGAAACAGCAGCCACAAGCTAAGACTAAGGACCAAGAAGGTGGAGGTGAAGAGCACGAAAGCGTTGAAGAGAGACCGAGAGTTTGTTCTGCAGTACCTTAAAATGAAAGTTGCATGCATGATCACAAGCTCTACCCACTTGGCATCAGGTTGCTCTCAACAGAAAGTTTCTTGAAAAACACATCAGATGCAATAAATGACATATACCTTCTTTCTTCTTTGGCTAACAAATATAAGGTGGCAGTTTACGAGGTCTGTTAGAAAAGTATCTGACCTTTTTATTTTTTGCAAAAACCTGATGGATTTGAATCACGTGTGCTTGCATGAGCCAAAAAAGAGTTGCAGCGAAATTCATGCCGATGGCTTTGGCACGAAGCTGATGGCGCAGCAAAAGCTCCACCGTGTTGAAGCCTCACAGGACATGTTGTGACATGCTCACCTCGTCCACAATTTCTCGGATAGTCACACGACTGAAAAGCCACCTAAAGCCGTCTGAATCTTCCAAATGGTGGAAGAGCTGGGCATGTTACAACATGTCCTGTGAGACTTCAACACGGAGGCACTTTTGTTCCGCCATCAGTTTTGTGCCGATGAATTTCACTGCAACTCTTTTCACTGCAAAATCTTCTGTCACAGTGGAATGTGCCGAAAAAGTGCTGATGTCCACCTCTTCCACAATTTCTCGGATAGTCACACGACGGTCCCACATCACCACAGTGTTCACTTTGGAATGATCCGGTCATTTCAGCGTGTTGATGGCCGACCGGAGCGCAGCGCGCTCTCCGCCGTTATGCAGACGTCTTTAAACCGGTTGTACCACTCCTTAATCTGTGTGATGCCCAGAGGATCGTCACCGAAAGCCGTCTGAATAATCCGAATGGTTTCCACCTGGCTGTCGCCTAGTTTCTGACAAAATTTGATGCAGTTGTGCTGCTCCAGTCATTCCGCCATTTCCTTGCAAAGAAAAAATGACGAGAGACTCCACCTATCCTCACACAAAGGCTGCTTACAAGCAAATGACGCAACCAACAGGCGTGAAAAAATCACGCATGCACACGAAGGTTCAACGTTGGCTCATGCAAGCACACGTGATTCAAATCCATCAGGTTTTTGCAAAAAAATAAAAAGGTCGGATTCTTTTCTAATAGACCTTGTATCTTCCAAACCAATCCTAGTAAAAGGAAGTGATTAACAAAAACACTGTTTTCACCATGACGATTCATTAATAAATCAACAAATAAGATTTAAACACGCACCAACAGATTATTTAAAAGGAAGACTCATAACATCACATGAAAGAACCGTATAAAAGATTAAATTGTAATATAAGTTTTGTCTTTGGTTAACTATAATAATAGGAAAAGAAATTACAATATCTTCCTTTTCTGTGTTAAAAGAAAGTATTCACGCATTGAGAGGTCAGTGTCTTTCTTCAACGTGGCACTGTGGTTCCATCCTTATGTTGAGCGTTGTATGACCTCTGACCTTTTGGCCATCTGGCTGGTTTGGGTGGTATGTTTTAGCTTCACTGTAAAAGTTGGGGGGCCTGTTAGAAAGGTGTTACAGCAGTCCATGCAAGAGATAACCATGGACTGTAGTGGGAGTTTGCTGGCATATTTAGGTATGTGCAGTCTGATTTTGTTATGTTAAATACGTGGGGTCCAAAACTTTCAGAAATTTGTCAATCTGTGTTATTTTAAACCTGTCAGAAAGACTGATGATGTACGACACACAACTAAATGGATGATAAACAGTCTGCATTATATATCACAATTTTATGCTCAGTATTTTACAGTGATATCTCACATTCAGCCATACACTCTGATGTCAGAGTGTTACCATGCAGGGTGCTTAATGGCACACAGGGACCAACTTGGGGATTAAGGACCTTGCCCAAGGGGCCTTAGTGATTTTCCAGTCTGACTGAGATTTGAACCAATGAACCTCTGTTCACAAGCTCACCACTTTAACCTCTTGACCATCACCACCTAAATGTAGGATCACTTCCCTTCCATTTTTTAAGTAGGGCTCTTTCCTGTATTGTTTGCCAAAAAAGGATTTGCTCATTCATGTGTGCTCTGTGGATAGAGCTAGCAGACACATGAATGACCTAATCAGCTTTTTACAGAGTCGAAAGAGATGACAAATGTGCAGGTTAGGGGTCCTCGAGGGTCCTTGAGGACCAGAGTTTAGAACCACTGCTCTACCAGTTTAGGTGACATTATTATCTCTTTCGCCAAAACCTGTTTTGTATTTGTTTTTTTGCTGCAATATTGAGTAAATAATATTGGTTCATAGTATTTCCTCTGTCATACACCAGAATCAGACGTCAATAAACACAATAAGAATCTTTCTACAGCTGCTTTGTGAAGCTGCAACAGAAATGTTGAGTTTCCATCAACATTAGAATAACCGAGAGGAAAACACTTCACACTCAGGTGAGGCACTGATTTCATCACAATCAGATTTGCAAACATATGAACCCCACAGAGTAGCTTATTCACCATTTGACTGACAGCAGTTAACGGGTTATGTGTAAAATCTCATATCTGTTGTGTGGGCCGCCAGAAGAGGAGGTACTGCTGGCCCACCACCAGAGGGCGCCCTGCCTGAAGTGCGGACTTCAGGCACGAGAGGGCGCTGCAGCCACGGACACAGCCGGGAGTGACAGCTGTCACTCATTATTTCCTGACAGCTGTCACTCATTCTTCATCATCTCACTCCATAAAACCCAGACGTCATCTCCACCTCATTGCCGAGATATCGTACTTCTATGGAGGTAACTTTCTCTGCCAGCATTAAGTGATTCCAAGAGCTATTGTGTTGCAGCTGTCAACCAGAGGACCGGCGTGGGTCACGACTGTTTCGTCCTACGTCCCGTCAGATAAGTGGTTAAACAGACGCTGCACGAGTGTGTATTAGAGGTGGAGGTGGCATTCCCACCGTTGTTGTTACGGGGTGTACACACACCCACACTTGACTGTCTTTGCTCTTCGCCAGCAGTACCAGATCCGACAGTCGGGGACGGTGATCACCTGGGAATTTGGGACTTGGCGGCTCCAGTATTCACCAGGTTCGGTGGCGGCGGAAATCGTGTGGTTCCGGCTCTTCTCAGGACAGACGTCTTCTATCCTCGAGCCTGCCCACACGTCACCTTGTGGATGACTGTTATCAGATTCTGAGATTGTCTGTATGTTCGTGTGCACCTTCACAACATTAAATTGTTACTTTTTTGGCTCATCTATTGACCGTTCATTTGCGCCCCCTGTTGTGGGTCCGTGTCACTACACTTTCACAACAATATCAGCATTCTTTACACATACAAACTGTAGCATATAAAAAAATCACATTAAAAAAAATGTTATTATGGACTTACCTTTACTTATAAATGAAGTCCATGTGCCGCTCCTTCTGAACAAAAGCATCAATGACTTGTTTGTGGACGTTTTCCTTATCTTTCTTCAGTTTTAACAGTCTCTCTGTCTCAGTGGAGGCCACTGCCAGGGAAGAAAGTTGTCCTTCATCAGTCCTGTTCCGACTGTATGTATGGAGTCTTTTCTGGCTTTGAATGTGAGTGGTCGACCGCTCACTTTGATGAGACTTCTTTGTAAATTCTTCAGGTCACAATATTCCATCTGAGTCCAGACATTGTCACAAGTTGAGAAAATAAGGCAGGAAAAGTTGAAAAGGCAGTTTCTTGCAGGATGTCCACACAGCCAGACTTTATGTGTGTCCCACTCCGTTTGAAAAGAGAGCGGGTCTTCTGTTGTCTGAAGCAAACCTTTTAGCTATGGTCTCGGTCTTCCTTTAATTATTACCTCCTGCTTTGATTGAAAGTGCAGTTTAGAAAATTGTTTCAGTTGTAACCCTCCATTCTGAAACTAAAGTCCAGGCGAGAGGAAAAAATAAATGAACGGCTGCTCTTGTAGCTTGCTGTCACTTATTCTGCAGCTGAGGAGTTGCTGCAAGAAGAATCCCTGGGATCACTAGTGCTCCCTACCATGAGGCAGGAGAACTATGTGCTTCACTTGGTGCCTTTTTGCAGCCGTTTTATGATCGCTCAACACACGAAACACGTTACACACACATACAGCTGTTGACAGAAAACACTGTACATCATGTACATCAGCAAAACTATGGAATTTAAGTTAATATAACCAAAGTTAGTGACCATTTTAATAGCGACATACAGAGAGACAGTAAGACAGAGTCTCACTGCACAGCATTCCAGCAGTTAGTCCAGTTATTGCACAATCCAGCGTGAGGCACGGCTGGCTGCTGCCTCACCGCACGTCTCTTCTCAGTATTTGAACGGCAAGTGTGAAAATTCAGCGGTTTTGAATAAAAAATAATCTAAAACTGGTGAAGTTAAAAGGAAAATAGCTTTATAGTACAAATCACTGGATAGATGTAACCATTTAATTTATTTTTTCATTTTACATTTTTTTCTTTCCATGATGGCAGGTGAGGCTGTGCCTCATCTGCCATCACCTGCCTCCCCTGATCGCACGTCACTGATGCTCAGTAAACAGCAAGCAGTGCATATTGTTTTTGACAAAGCATAAATGCAGGAGGGTATGAAATGACAGGGAATCTTAGGATATAGATGCTTGAATCTTCCATTCCAGCTTATTAATTAATCAAAAACCTAGTCAGAGCTTTAATTCATTTGAAAGCTTGTCTCTTAGTCTTGTCCATCCAAATTGGAAGTCCCAAAAACCAGTTTTATTTGTTATTATCTATCGTCCACCTGGTCGTTACTGTGAGTTTCTCTGTGAATTTTCTGACCTTTTGTCTGACTTAGTGCTTAGCTCAGATAAGATAATTATAGTGGGCGATTTTAATATCCACACAGATGCTGAGAATGACAGCCTCAACACTGCATTTAATCTATTATTAGACTCTATCGGCTTTGCTCAAAAAGTAAATGAGTCCACCCACCACTTTAATCATATCTTAGATCTTGTTCTGACTTATGGTATGGAAATAGAAGACTTAACAGTATTCCCTGAAAACTCCCTTCTGTCTGATCATTTTTTAATAACATTTACATTTACCCTGATGGACTACCCTGCAGTGGGGAATAAGTTTCATTACACTAGAAGTCTTTCAGAAAGCGCTGTAACTAGGTTTAAGGATATGATTCCTTCATTATGTTCTCTAATGTCATATACCAACACAGAGCAGAGTAGCTACCTAAACTCTGTAAGGGAGTTAGAGTATCTCGTCAATAGTTTTACATCCTCTTTGAAGACAACTTTGGATGCTGTAGCTCCTCTGAAAAAGAGAGCTTTAAATCAGAAGTGTCTGACTCCGTGGTATAACTCACAAACTCGTAGCTTAAAGCAGATAACCCGTAAGTTGGAGAGGAAATGGCGTCTCACTAATTTAGAAGATCTTCACTTAGCCTGGAAAAAGAGTTTGTTGCTCTATAAAAAAAGCCCTCCGTAAAGCTAGGACATCTTTCTACTCATCACTAATTGAAGAAAATAAGAATAACCTCAGGTTTCTTTTCAGCACTGTAGCTAGGCTGACAAAGAGTCAGAGCTCTATTGAGCTGAGTATTCCATTAACTTTAACTAGTAATGACTTCATGACTTTCTTTGCTAACAAAATTTTAACTATTAGAGAAAAAATTACTCATAACCATCCCAAAGATGTATCGTTATCTTTGGCTGCTTTCAGTGATGCCGGTATTTGGTTAGACTCTTTCTCTCCGGTTGTTCTGTCTGAGTTATTTTCATTGGTTGCTTCGTCCAAACCATCGGCATGTTTATTGGACCCCATTCCTGCCAGGCTGCTCAAGGAAGTCCTACCATTATTTAATGCTTCAATCTTAAATATGATCAATCTATCTTTGTTAGTTGGTTATGTACCACAGGCCTTTAAGGTGGCAGTAATTAAACCATTACTTAAAAAGCCATCACTTGACCCAGCTATCTTAGCTAATTATAGGCCAATTTCCAACCTTCCTTTTCTCTCAAAGATTCTTGAGAGGGTAGTTGTAAAACAGCTAACTGATCACCTGCAGAGGAATGGTCTATTTGAAGAGTTTCAGTCAGGTTTTAGAATTCATCATAGTACAGAAACAGCATTAGTGAAGGTTACAAATGATCTTCTTATGGCTTCGGACAGTGGACTTATCTCTGTGCTTGTTCTGTTGGACCTCAGTGCTGCTTTTGATACTGTTGACCATAAAATTTTATTACAGAGATTAGAGCATGTCATAGGTATTAAAGGCACTGCGCTGCGGTGGTTTGAATCATATTTGTCTAATAGATTACAGTTTGTTCATGTAAATGGGGAATCTTCTTCACAGACTAAAGTTAATTATGGAGTTCCACAAGGTTCTGTGCTAGGACCAATTTTATTCACTTTATACATGCTTCCCTTAGGCAGTATTATTAGACGGTATTGCTTAAATTTTCATTGTTACGCAGATGATACCCAGCTTTATCTATCCATGAAGCCAGAGGATACACACCAATTAGCTAAACTGCAGGATTGTCTTACAGACATAAAGACATGGATGACCTCTAATTTCCTGCTTTTAAACTCAGATAAAACTGAAGTTATTGTACTTGGCCCCACAAATCTTAGAAGCATGGTGTCTAACCAGATCGTTACTCTGGATGGCATTTCCCTGATCTCTAGTAATACTGTGAGAAATCTTGGAGTCATTTTTGATCAGGATATGTCATTCAAAACGCATATTAAACAAATATGTAGGACTGCCTTTTTGCATTTACGCAATATCTCTAAAATCAGAAAGGTCTTGTCTCAGAGTGATGCTGAAAAACTAATTCATGCATTTATTTCCTCTAGGCTGGACTATTGTAATTCATTATTATCAGGTTGTCCTAAAAGTTCCCTAAAAAGCCTTCAGTTGGTTCAGAATGCTGCAGCTAGAGTACTGACGGGGACTAGCAGGAGAGAGCATATCTCACCCATGTTGGCCTCTCTTCATTGGCTTCCTGTTAATTCTAGAATAGAATTTAAAATTCTTCTTCTTACTTATAAGGTTTTGAATAATCAGGTCCCATCTTATCTTAGGGACCTCGTAGTACCATATTACCCCATTAGAGCGCTTCGCTCTCAGACTGCGGGCTTACTTGTAGTTCCTAGGGTTTGTAAGAGTACAATGGGAGGCAGAGCCTTCAGCTTTCAGGCTCCTCTCCTGTGGAACCAGCTCCCAATTCAGATCAGGGAGACAGATACCCTCTCTACTTTTAAGATTAGGCTTAAAACTTTCCTTTTCGCTAAGGCTTATAGTTAGGGCTGGATCGGGTGACCCTGGACCATCCCTTGGTTATGCTGCTTTAGACGTAGATTGTGGGGGGTTTCCCATGATGCACTGTTTCTTTCTCTTTTTGCTCCGTATGCATCACTCTGCATTTAATCATTAGTGATCGATCTCTGCCCCCTTCACGGCATGTCTTTTTCCTGGTTTTTTCCCTCAGCCCCAACCAGTCTCAGCAGAAGACTGCCCCTCCCTGAGCCTGGTTCTGCTGGAGGTTTCTTCCTGTTAAAAGGGAGTTTTTCCTTCCCACTGTTGCCAAGTGCTTGCTCATAGGGGGTCGTTTTGACCGTTGGGGTTTTTCATAATTATTGTATGGCCTTGCCTTACAATATGGAGCGCCTTGGGGCAACTGTTTGTTGTGATTTGGCGCTATATAAGAAAAAAGTTGATTGATTGATTGATTGAATGTAGACAGTAGAAGTTTTTTTTCTTTCCCCACTATTCATTGGAGAATATTTTTATCCATATAAACATAGGTGGAACCGCATTTTGTGATCAAGTGTAACTAGATTGAGCAATACAAAGCAACAAAACAAAATATCTTCTCTTCATAGACACCCTAGAATCAGTGTTTTGGAAAGTATATCACACATCGATCTTCGGCAGAGGGAAAAGAGGGAAAATTAACGTGGAGTATAACCAGGGCTGTGTAGTGTTCCCATTATATAAGAGACACCGTGGTGGCAACAGTGAGTCTGTTTCTGTCCTGAGCCTCACCCAACCTCAGTCCCACTAAGCCCCTGTCTCTCCCTCCCTCCCCACGTTATCTGAATCAGCTGTTTGCAAAATCACTTCTGTAACCCAGAATGACTTAGTGCTGCCTCGATGGAGAATGGCTTCATTTCCATGGAAAGTGTTTTCTAAGCCTTATCTATAAGTTAAAAAAAAAAATACACTGAAATGTGAAAGCCAGGGCCGTGCTCTCTGATCAACAAAAAAAGAAGAAGAAAATCAGTTGTTTTGTGAAGTAGGAGTTTATCCAACCTTACTTTAGACAAGAGACAGGAACAACCTTGCACAGGTCGATAAGGCTGACAGATACCATGCCCTCACAAATTCACGTTTGCAGACAGTTTAGGTCAAAATTTTCTCATTACATGTTTTTGGACTCTGGGAGGAACCCTTTTTCCAGAAACCGCATAAGCAAACATACGTAAGTAAGGGCCCTTCACACACAACACAATTGAAGCCGACTAGCACAGCAAGGAGGAATTGCATGCTATTCATAAAAAAATCGGAGCTGCCTCTAATGTCTTGTACACCTGTTGCTATAACTATTCGTGCACATAATCGGCCAAAAGACAGACAGTGCCCTGTGAGAGCTCATTCGATCCCTCTTGCGACAGCTGTCGGCCAAATTCCAGGTGACACACACAAACATCCAACACCGCTCGCTGGACACATAGAAAATGTGGTGCCATTCACGCTGTCAGCACGAAAATAGAGAGCACATGACCACTTTCGAGCTGGCTGTGAAATTTATCTAAGTGCCCCCATGAGTGTGGCGTTGCAAAGCAACACACATGGCGTGCCAGTGTGATGGCTCCCACCACGACGCATGTGTGTATGTTGCATGTGTCATGCTGTAGCGCATGTGGCATGCGATGGGGGGGGGGCACATTTGCATGAAATGCTAATATGGGGAGCGGCCAGCCATGTCTGAGCGCACACAGCACGGTGAGGTGCCTCTCAGCTGATCACCAGCCAGAGACTCACTGACAGCTGCAAATGACGGCTCAAGTGCACACGACGTCACATTAAAAACACAGAGACCATGATGATGATGATGATGATGATGACAATAACTACATACACAATTACATGCCAAATAACTAAAATGAATGATCACATTCAGCAGCTGTTGAGATCTCCGGTCCTGGATGTCCCAGCTGGGGAACATATAACGTGTTCTGAAGGATGTGACCTTACAACTGTCCACCGTGACGGGTGTGTGTCTGCTTGATGTCCTCACGTGGAAATGCATAAAAACATATATCACTTTTGCGATGGGCTGCAGTGAGCGAGCACACAGTGGGCACATTGACAGGCTGTGTCAGGTGAAATGGACCATCAGATCATGTGATCAGGCGATCTAAATGCTACAACACCCATGTGAGCTCTGTTTCACATGACGCAGTGTCTGTGCTGCGGTGCGCCGCTCACAGGACACGCGTGTTGGGCCGGGCACGTGCGCAGGAGTATTACGAGCCAACAGTGCAACAAATACGCCACTTTCAGTCACGTATCGCCAAAAATACGCTGTAACAAACACCGTTTTGTTAGTTATTAGTAATTGAAGACGATGAAACTTCCTGTTCTATACATCATCTGATTTCCCTTTTTTAAAAGAGTACATTTATCTCCTTGTTGATTTTAGGCATTTTACACTCCGGTTATAAGACAGCGATTGTAGCGCAGTGGTTTCTGTCTGTTAATCAGAGCTTTTGTAAATTGCAGGTTAGAATCCTGCAAGTGGCATTTATTTTTTTATTTGTATCAACCCAGTGATTTTCACTAATTATACACCAATATGATTGTAGTAATTATTTATATAGCCGGCTGGACATGATAGGACCTAATGAGAGTGCACTGCTTCATTCATGTAATTTCATTACTGTACATCTATGACCATGAATCAGATACAGAGGCACATAGGGCTCACACTTGTATTGTCCACTCGATAAGAGGGATTAAATGTTGGACATTGCGGTGTTTTATATGATGTGTGGTTTTCATTTTGTTTCTCCACAGCAACAGCATGATGTGGTGCAACACGTTGCAGCTGCTTTCACTGTGTTCGCACACGAGCGTGTCTGAAGCCATTGCAGCGGGATCATTCACACCTGCCCAACCGTGTGTAACTCCCGACATCAGCTTGATGTTTTCGTGCTTCGCTCATTCGGGTTGTTTCCCTGTTTTTTGCCCTGATTCCTACTTATTCGTGCTATGTGTGAAGGGGCCCTAAATAAATGATCACAGCATGAAATATCAGACTACAGTGATATGCTTACATTATCTTCTTCTTTCTGTTGCTCCTGTTAGGGGTCGACGCAGCAGATCAGTCATTTCTATCTCACTCTGTTCTCTGAAACTTCTTCTGTCACACCAACCTCCTGCATGTCCTCTCTCACCACATCTATAAACCTCTTTGGCCTCCTCTTCTCCAACTGCCTGGTGGCTCCATCCTCAGCATCCTTCTCTCTGCATAACTGGGTCCCCTTCTCTGGACATGTCCCAAGACATCTCAGTCTCACCTTCTCTGAAGTTGTCTCCAAATTGTCCCACCTGATATGTTACATTTCTAATCTTGTCCATCCCCATGACTCCCAAAGAGAATCGTAACATCTTCACCTATGTCTACTGTCTTTGTTAGTGCCACTGTCTCTAAGCCATACATCATAGCTGGTCTCACTACTATCTAGATTTTCCCTTCACTCTTGCAGATATCTTCAGTCACAGATTCACTCCTGCCACCTGTGTCCACCCACTCCACCCTCCAGAAATATTCTTTCTCCTTCATCTCGCAACCTACCGTGGGCATGCACTGATGGTATTATCATCACCTCTTCAATTCCAACTTCGCACTCATCACCTTGTCAGACACTTGCTTAACCTCCAACACTTTCTTAGCATACTCTTCCCTTTAAAATGACCCCAACACCATTTCTCTTCCTATCCCCACCATGATACAACAAGTTGAACCCACTGCCTATAAGAAAAGGAGCGGAAAAGCCTTATGAATTAAGTGGCTGTTTCTACAACCACCTGCTCCCCTGCAAAGCGACCATGATCGTAAGCGATGCCCATCACCCCGCACATAGTCTGTTTCAGCCTCCTGCCCTCTTGGAGAAGGTATCAGAGCCTCTGTTCCCACTCCAACAGACTCACCAACAGCTTCATCCACAAGGTTGTCAGAAAGCTGAACCCCCCCCCATAAAAACCCTACTCTGGACCTTGAATCATCTGACCTACAGAATGACAGAATTTTTTTTGCACTACTGCAGTATATCAACAGACACTTTCTGCTGCTATTACTGCCTGTCTTTTGCACTATTACAACTTCTAACTTATGCAGGAAAGATTTTGCTGCTACTTTCTGTCATATACACTGTGAACTCCCATATTTTGTTGTTCATTTCTAGTATTAGTAAATGTCTTCTTCTGCTGTGCACTTTATGTATTGTTTTACTTTCATATTAGAATATGTCTTGTCTTTATCTGTTGTTCCTGTGCACTTTACCTCTTCACCATGGGATAGTGAGAAACATTTTTTGATTCCCTTGTATGTTTGATACATGTGAAGAAATTGACAATGAAGCTGACTTTGACTTTCTATTTTTGCAATAAAACATGAAATAGCTATGCACACAAAACTGTAATTTTATCACTTAATCACAAGGAATGAAGTTACATTAATCAAAGTCATACATTTGATATTTCAAAACTTCATTAGTTTAACATCGGCATTGGTGTATGATGAAGGGCTTATAAAATATGTTGAGGATTTTTACACGTACTGCATGTCCGCAGCAGTAATATTGGTTTTTGGTTTGTATGGTTTATATGTACTGTATGTGTGTCCACAGAGCTACCTACAATCAGTATGTGACAGTAGGAATTACTGTCCAATATTTCAAATGATTGCTGACAAAATGAACTGAGGACATTGATCAATAAATACCCACTAGGTCAGTGAGACACCTACCATGGGACCAATCTTCGATTGCAGAGGTTGAAGTCAGGTCAGGTCTGGGACCATGCACTGGTACTGCACATTTCTGCATCCACCATTTTGCAAAACAGGTCCTGGAAGCACCCACCCAGGCAAACCACTGGTTCATGCCCACTCGCAAAAAGTATCCATCGATCTCCCATAATCAGGTGAAACATGTACATCCCCTTTTCCAGTTGCTGGAGTACTCAATACTGAGGCACCTGTGGGCTGGATCATGCCCAGAGAAATGCACCATATGGCCAAAGTGTTGCAATTTGACATTTCCTCAGGATGCAAGTGATACTCCTCATCTAAGCTTCCAAAGACACTGTTTGTTTGACACAAAGTTATTCCAGTGGTACCCAAGGACTCTCTGAAGAAGCCTGGAACATTTTTTGTCCAACATAAGCACTGGCTGCCCACAGGGTAGCATTCTTTCACCTTTACTCTTCTCTCTTTTTACAAATGAATTTGCAGTGAATGACACAAATTTTAAACTGATTAAATACGCGGATGACATGGCCCTAGTCAGCCTGCTACAGAAATGTGACTCCTCTGGTGAAGCCTCCTATCTTGCTCACAGAAAGGCTGTTGAAGCTTGGTGTCTCGACAGCCAGCTGGAAATCAATGTGTCTAAGACAAAAGAGCTTGTTTTTTACACAAAGCAAGAACTGACAGTACAGCCAGTTTCACTCGATGACTAGCTTGTTGAAACGGTGGAAATTTTTAAATATCTTGGTACAGTTCTTGACAGTCTCTTGAGCTTCTCTGAAAACTCTGATTTTATCTTGCTCACAGCGACTCAGACTTCTTAGAAGATTAAGTTGTCTTGGTGTTAATCCGCAGATTTTAGAGCTTGTGTATTCTGCACATATTGGGCCTCATGTATCAACGTTGCGTACGGCAATATTTGAGCGTATATGGGGTGTACGCCAAAATGGCTGCGTTACTTGGCATTTATCAATGTGGTCGTTGGCGTACGCTGCGCTGAAAATATACACCAGGTCGAGAGGTGGTGTAAATTATACACCAAAATGAACCAGCACTGGAATCCACATAAAAATGAAAATGATCAACATGATAAACAGTGCCATTATACAAATCAATGCATATGTTAGATAAATAACACTTTCTTGATTATACTACATAATAATTAATACAAATCCCACTTTTGCGGGATTGTTGGTCTCGAGCACGATCCGTGGCCACAACGCTGACTGCAAAGAAAGTGTAACTTTACGTGGTGTGATCGTTTTAGACAATGAAATTGATCATTACAACTGTAGTGTTGTCATTCCCTTCGCCCATGCTGCAATCAGGTTTTGTCTTCTCCTTTCGTTTGTTACAATAAAATAAATAAAGAAATACATTTTAAAAATAAAGAAATCTGAAAAATTAGGCGTCTTATTAATTGAGCGAGCAAATATCCACATGTCAAGAATTATTGACATGTGAAAAGAGAATACAGTGGTCCCTCACTATAACGCGGTTCACCTTTCGCGGCCTCGTCGTTTCGCTGATTTTTTTTAGTCCAATTTTGCATGCTTTTTTTTACAGTGCATTGTGGTCTGCGTGTCTGTTTATAAGAATCTTCTCGCCCAGAAGAAAAAAGAGCGCCAACAACTACTCTTAACTGTGTTTGTCACTCGGAAAAAGACACCTGCAGCGAGGTGTGAGTGGAAAAAGGCGCGACATTGGCGCAGCCCAAGGATGAAGAGGCACGGTCAGAGGAACTGTGAAATACTAGTCAGTCACTATTAATAATTTCTTGTGTCCAACCTCGTAGGTTGATCGTTAAAATTAAATTCGTTAGTTCTAAAAGCCATCATAATTATTTATAGGAAAACGTTCTATTTTTATTTCTCAAACAAATGTCTGGGCCTGAAAACAGTTTGGTCTTATTTTTCTACTAAGGTTTGAGCTTTGAGAGTGTTTACACACAAGAGAAAAGTGAGAAAATGTTAATGCCTGATTGAGAAAAGTGTATAAAGTGGTTTTACAGGGTTTTTACAGCTTTAAAACGTCTATAATAATTGTAAAAAATAACGCTGACTACGTCGCGGACTTCGCTTTTTGCGGACTATTTTTAGAACATAACTCCCGCGATAAACGAGGGACCACTGTAACACTTTTTTGATTATACTACAAAACAGATAATACGACGGCCACTTTTGACGCTCTATTGGCACGCGTCGTAATTGGTGGAGTTCTTTTTCTTTGCCGTCTTCCTGGCTTCCATGTCGTAAAATGAGGGTGTGTCTGAAGCGGAGTCTGAATATTTATGGGCGTGTTTATTATAATTAGGATTGTTTTCACCCGCCGCATTTATCAAGGTCACGTCGGCGTACGCCGGAAATGGGCAGGTGCGCACTGCTTGATACATGTCACGGCAACTTTGGTGTACTTCAAATTTACACCATAAATTTATGCCACAAGTGCGCAACTTTGATACATGAGGCCCATTGAGAGTATTTTAACATTTCTTCTTTGTGTTGGTTTGGTCACTTGAGTTGTAAATGTAAGGACAAATTAAATAGAATTGTAAAAATGGCGGGGAAAATTGTGGGAAAACCCCAGAAGCCTCTGGTGTTGTGAAAGTGTAGGAACACGGACCCACAACAGGGGGCGCAAATGAACGGACAATGGAGAAGGTAAATAACAAGTTTTACTGTTGTGAAACGAGCACAACCAATACAACAATCAACAATTTGGGGTTAAGCCGAATTCTGCTGGTGTCGTGTGGGCAGGCTCGAAGGTAGGAGACGTCCGTCCAAGTCGAACCGGAACCACCCAGATCTCCTCTGCCACCGAACCCTGGAAGTACTGGAACCGCCAAGTCCCGAATTCCCAGGTGGCCACTGCCTCCGCTCGTCGGATCCGGTACTGCTGGCAAGAGAGAGCAACAAACACACAGGTGTGGATGCGGCTGCACCCAGTAACACGGAGAGGGGAGAAGCCGCCTCCACCTCTCGTCACAATAAAGCAGGAAGGTGAGTACTTATCCAAGCAATCGGCTTTCGGTAGTCAGCTGTCCTGAAAGGTTTAACAAGTATTATCAGATAACACAGAATATGCTGCAGAGAAGGTTACCTCTATCTCAAGGCGATATCTCGGCACTGAGGTGGAGACGCTGTCCTGCTGATATACCTCCCTGCTGAGTGGAACAGCTGTGTCCAGTGATGGGTGACAGCTGTCACCCTGGCTGCTCACGTGAGGCGGCAGCGCCCTCTGGTGGTGGTGGGCCAGCAGTACCTCCTCTTCAGCGGCCCACACAACAGGACCCCCCCCCTCAACGGGCGCCTCCTGGCGCACGACCGGGCTTGTCCGGATGGCGACGGTAGAAGTCGGCCAGGAGGGCCGGGTCCAGGATGAAGCCCCTCTTCACCCAGGAGCGTTCTTCGGGACCGTACCCCTCCCAGTCCACCAGGTACTGAAAACCCCGGCCCATTCGACAGACGTCGAGGAGCCGGCGCACAGTCCAAGCCGGTTCCCCGTCGATGATCCGGGCAGGAGGTGGTGCCGGACCCGGGGTGCAGAGGGGTGAGGTGTGATGGGGTTTTATCCGGGAAACATGAAATACTGGATGGATCCGCAGTGAGGCCGGGAGCTGGAGCCTCACTGCAGCGGGATTGATGACTTTAAGGATCTTGAAGGGTCCGATGTATCGTTCCTGGAGTTTTGGGGAGTCCACCTGCAGAGGAATGTCCTTGGTGGACAACCACACTTCCTGCCCAGGACGATACGTGGGGGCCGGGGCCCGCCGCCGGTCTGCATGTTTCTTCGCCCTCGTCCGGGCCTTCAACAAAGCAGAACCCGACGGCACTTCCGTAGGTGGGCCTGGACCGAGGGCACACCGACCTCTCCCTCAACCACCGGAAACAAGGGGGGCTCATACCCCAAGCACACCTCAAAAGGGGAGAGGCCGGTGGCGGACGACACAGGATGAGGAGGAAAGCTCACAGAGTCCTGTCAGTTTGAGCTCTTGAAGTCTGGGAGGCACTACATAGCTCCGCTGGCCAAAGGTTCTTTTAAAAAATCTTTTATACCAAATGCCGTTGTCATAATGAACTCAAAAAAGTGACCGCTCCACAAATAAAACCTGAACTGCTTTACTTCTGTTTTATTTAATTTTATTAGATTTTATTTTACATTTTATTTATTTTAGTAGGTCTTATTCTACTTCTTCCTTTACTTCTATGTATTTTATGTATCTTATCTTTGTTTTCTTCGTGTGTTTGTATGACTGTGTTTGCATTGTAGTGTTGTCTTTTTTGTGCTGGTGAGCCGAAGACAATTTTCCACATCGGTGGACAATAAAGAATTATTCTATTCTATTCTAACATAGATATCAGAATGACCAGATATCTCTGTTCAAGGACATCATGATACTATAAGGTCTTTCCAGGTCTTTTTAAATTTTTAATTTTTTCTAAGTTAATGTTACCCTATCAAAACACCCAGTCCATGCAAGTGTTGAACAGAGTAGACACCAAAACACATCCCTGACACCCCCGAGAATTTACTGGGAAGAAGTCAGAGACTCCCACTCCACACAGCACTCACAGTATCTATGTATAGTCCAGCTTAGATGTCTAGCATCTTGTTGGGGATCCTGCAAATTGTCATGATTTCCCACAGAGCAGCTCAGTCAACCGAGTCAAACACTTTGCTTTTCCTGAAAAGAAGCACTGCCAATGTTTGCACTTGCATTTAATAAGTACTCGCGAAGCTAGGATGTGATCGATGGTTGACGTCTTCAGTGTGAAGACAGACTCCTCCTCTCAATTATCCTTGCGAGCACCTTTCAGTTTTTACAGGACAAGGCCTAAGTCCTGTATCGGCTCTGAGGCCTGTTCATGTCTGTGCTTATCTCCAGATTTCATAGCATGACACAGCCTATGACTCCCCCTGGACAATTACTGTATATTTTTATTTCATTTAGATCATGCTGTGTAGATTCATGTTAACCATAAGATTAAAAAGCACATTTTTTCCATATAACAAAGGTGTAATTTCATAAAGCAGTAAAAATGTGTAAAGGTCTAGTGGTTCATGTAATTTCAAGAACCACTCTAGGCTCACCTTTGTAGCAAAAGGAAACACAGATATAAATCACTTTATGCACAGGAAAGATCAGTCCATCAAAATTAAATGATAAATGAAAGAGAAACAACTACACATTAGACCTGTTCAAAATGTCAAATGTTACAAAATCTTTTGGGACACATGTTGTTTTTGTTCCACTAATAAAATAAAAGATCTGTGCCAAATTTTATTATCATTGGACATTGTTTAGGGGTCCCCCACAAAGCAACAATTTTCCCCAAACAAGCAATGCAGTAATCCAGTAATTCCAGTAATGTTCTCCTCTGGGTGGTCAATCAACCACCAGTTTTTGGTATTAGAAACCATCACATGTACCTGTAAAAGAAAAATAATGGCATCAGAGTCTTCTCCCGTTAGCGTGATGTTGCCTTGCCAGCGGAAAGGAGAGGAAAATGTGTCACTCTGGGGGACCTCTAAATCTTATCTGATTGAGTTCAGATTTGGTCTGCACCTATAAAACCCCAAGTAGGACAAAAACAACATGTGGCCCAAAGCCTCTCACAACTGTTATTTTTACACTATATAACATGAACAGCCCTACTGCACAATAAAGGTGTTTTTTCCAAGTGACAAATCATTGTCATTACAGTTTTGACCTATTAAACCACCCATTTATGCAACTCCTCTATAAAGATCTGGTTTCACCTCAGTGCTCCAGGGTTTTTCAGATACATGAACAGCAATGAGGGCACTTGCATAATGCAGAGACATGGAATGACTGAGATTGGCTGAACAAATGACCTGTTTACTAGCCCAGAAAATCTGTTGCACACATGGGCAATCATGTCTATAAATAACAATAGAGAAATTGCAATTAGTAAATTGCATGATGTGATAGTTTGTTAGTGAAAATGTCCTCATTATGTACAGGAGAAGTGTCACATTGTTATATATTTGAGTCAGGTTATTTCTGGCTGTTATCAAGTTTGTCATTTAAAATGTGTCACTGTGGAGGACATTTGTTAATCATATTTAAGCATACATTGAGTTCCTTAAGTATTGTTGATAGACAGTGGTGATGTTTGTAATTTTGCCTCTGTACACCACCACAGTGGAGTTAAAAAAAAAACAATGACGATGTCCTTGTAGTGTAAACTGTTAACTTTAACTCAAGGGCTGAACATAAGTATCACATTAATGATTTAGGAATTACAGCCTTTTTTTATACAGTCCCTCCATTTTCAAAGCGAATGAGTCATTCGACAAAATAAATTTGAATGGTATGTTCCATCTTGTACCCCCAACTGTGGTGAGCAGTACAAGAGGGCTTAACTAGTGTTGTTCTGTGTCCTTTGTTCCTCGTCTGCTGTCTCACTTTCATAGCTTTATGTAATAGAGGGTTTTTAATCCCTCAAAATGCTTTTTTCCCCCATTTTCCAGCATGTGGTTTCAGTAGCTGCACTGTACTCATGACAATAATGAAGTCCAAGAATAAGACTGGGTAAAGCAATGAAAACAGCGTGACATTTTATTCCAAATTATTAGATTTTTCTTGCTATTCTATGCCTGCTAAAGGCCAAACAAAGTCACATTAGCATGAAATCTTATAAAAATAGCCTGATTCACTTATCACACAAGCTAAAAATTTCGCAAAGCCAGTTTGATACAGTTATTCACTGCACATAATGTCAAGAAGAAGAGCTACCAGTATTTGGACTCAAAGTAAAACATCCGTACCTTACATATGTGAAACAGTCATGGAAATTCATTCTTTGTGAATTAGTATTACTTTCTTATATACGCTGTGTGGCCTTCACATTTACTTTCTGACCAGAACTTAGCTACTTTTTCCTTGACAAACATACAGCTCTTCCACCATGTTTTATCCACACTAGGAAAAAAATAGCTTAAATACAGTATTTCCTGGCGTATACATAATTTCAGTTCAATTTATTACATTTATGTAGTGCCATATCACAACAAAGCTGCCTCAAGGTGCTTTACACAATTAAGGTCTAACCTTACCAACCCCTAGAGCAAGCACACAGGTGACAGTGGTAAGGAAAAACTTCCTCTGATGATAGCTGGTTTGGTTGCACATGATCAGAATCTGGGGAATGGGTGGGGGATGTCCAGCAGATACAGCAACCCCTCATACATGATGGAAAAGACAAAGAAGCAAAGATGACCAAAATGTCCCAA
The DNA here is from genome assembly GCF_902500255.1 of Thalassophryne amazonica. NCBI lineage: Eukaryota > Metazoa > Chordata > Actinopteri > Batrachoidiformes > Batrachoididae > Thalassophryne > Thalassophryne amazonica. The sequence continues at coordinate 56,244,417 of NC_047114.1, forward strand.
ATCAAAGTTCCATTTTGCAATGATGAAGCACGTAAAATGACCCACAATCCACATCTAGATTCCAAACAACAGAACATTTTTATGGTTTCTTTCTCTTGATAATGTTTATTTTTCACCACGTTTTATGAAGAACCACAGATTAATTGCAGTGTTTATATAATAGTGTGAAATACAGATTTACTATCAAATTGATTTGTTTTCAAAGTAATAGCTGCATAAAACATGATGCAGAGTTGCAGTGAAATCAAACTGTGCACAGGAAAAGTCACTTGTGCGTTCATTTGAACAGAGCCTGTTAAAAACAGACAGCTTCTGTCACCTCGTGCTCTGTTTGAGGTAGTATGCTGTGGACTCTGTGCACGTCTGTGGTCAAACACTGAAAGAATCTCTACAAAATATCAGGAGTTGAGGATGAACATGTGTCTCTTCCCTGTGCTGTTGTGAGTCCACTAAACTGAGCGCCATGTTCAAAACATAGGTGGAGTCAAGGTAACTGGTAGTTCACTGGGCTCTGGAAAAAAGAAAAAGATTTTTCCCCATTTTTGCAAAGTGTCTGCTCGGTACGACTATTGGATTTATGCTGGAAGTACTATATTCACTACCAGTCAAAAAGTTTGGACACACTTTCCCATTCAGTAAATAAACCTATTATTGTTACCCTCTCACCAGACAGTGTGGACATCCTTGAAAAAATTATTTGAAGTTATAAACTTTGATCCGCTTTGTAATTACCTTTTATTATTTTGACAGATTTTTTTCTTTAACCTGTTTTGCCCCACTGGCAATAATTGTTTCCAAAGTATATCACTGTCATTTTCTACTTGCAATAAAAAAATGTCAAATGTACTAATGCAACTTTTTCCACTTACACAAAAATCTGGGCATTAACGGGTTAATCAAGGGTACTTGTTGTGGCTGGCGTGCCTGGCTGGCTTTTGTTTGTCTTCTGTTTCTGTCTTTTGGTTTTCCTTCCAGGTGGTGCGCATTTGGGACTGAGTGGCTGTGTGGCTGAGTTACCAGGACCCAGTGATGCCGGTAACGAGTAATCTAACGCGTTAATCTTTCCAAAACAGTAATCAGATTAAAGTTACTTCTCCATGTCACTGTGCGTTACTATTATTTTTCATTGTGGGTTGATAGCAGCATTAAACTTGGTCTGTGGGCAGGAGGTCGGGGTTCGACTGAACTGCCCACTTTAAGCGAGCTGTGAGCTTTTCATCCACGGTTTTTTGCAGCTCCTCGACTCGTCCTCACATCTTAAAGCGCGGTGATCAGCACACCTGCACTGAGCAGGTGAGACATTTTTATACTTTTTTCCCTCCTTTATTTAGAATTCTGAGCTGAGTCGCTCCGTATCGTCTCGTTAAAAACAGCTGATCCTCCGCGACGCGTCAACAACTAACACTATTTTCCACTCAAATGCACCTAAACTCTCTTTCTGAGGACCACATGATGTGAAAATGCAATAAAACTTTCTTACCTGTAAATCTGGTCCTGTTTTCTGCATAAATAAATGTTATCCATTCTTTGTGCTCAAACGCCAAAGCAGGGGCGAATCCAGATGGAATGGGGCGTGGGGCAGGGATGTGCCCCCCCACAACACCCCTAGATTAAAGGTCCAAGTTTTGAAGCTGTTTTTTACTACAACTACTAATATTGCTTAAAATAATAATAATTTCGACAAGTAAAATGTTTAGAGAGAATTTAAATGTTAGAAAAATGTTAGAATTTAATAGTTACATTTATAAAAAATGTAGGTTTGAAATTGCAAGTTTTACTGTTACAGTGCTGTCAACAGTTAAATATGAGGTCAAGAAAGAGGTCTTTATTTTACTTTTTATAAAACAAGTATTTATTTTCATTGAAGTCAAGAAAGGGTGACTATAAAGTGAGTTTTGGCAAAACAGGTATCATTGTCATGTTGACGTGGGTTGTTGTCGGCAGCTGGGGAAAGTAACTAAAAAAGTAACTAGTAATCTAACTTAGTTACTTTTACAATTGAGTAATCAGTAAAGTAACTAAGTTACTTTTTCAAGGAGTAATCAGTAATCAGTAATTGGATTACTTTTTCAAAGTAACTGTGGCAACACTGCCAGGACCTCACCCTGATCACCTGAGGCTGATCAGGTGCGGCTCGTCAGGACTCACAGCTGTGGTGCATCTACACGGATTGGAACATGGTGGCATTTAAGTCTGGAGTACACAGTGTGTATTTGCCAGAGACTCGACCTTGTGACCAGACGGGTGAGATCGTCGTCTCGAGAGCCATCTCATCATCAGTGGATGCAGAGAACGTCCAGGTTTGATGCATGGTCTGTGAAAGAGGAGAGGGTGAGGTCTCACGCTCGTCAGCACACTTCCTGAGGTACGTTAGGTTTTGTGACTAACATTTGTACAGTCAGTAAATGTGGTGTCCCTCACACCTTATTATATTGAGCTGTTATGTTAGTCGTTTTAATCAGCTTCCACTGCAGTGAGTTTGTGAACAGGGTGTTCCATGCCTGCAGGGTGGGAAGCTGATTAGTAATTAAGCCAGGAAGTGTTTGCTGTTTGTACACCTTTGAGTGGTCTCTCTGTGTGTGGAGTGTGGACTCACATGATGATTTCTTCATTCACAGACTCGGTTTGTCGCGGCCACCTGGGGGGTGTTGGCGGGGTCCTTGGGTCCGAACTGTTTCTGGCTCTGGGCCGTTAGTGCTGCCGGGAGCGCACCGTAAATCCACCACGCCAGACCGCGCACTAATTTGTTGTATTAGCACGTCACTGTTATGTTTATTAAACTCTGTTATCCTTTGTACCGTGCTCTGCTTATTTCATACTGGGTCCTTCAAACGCTGGTCGGTTCTCCGGGCTGCGTCCGACACATAACAGTACTGTTCACATCAGTTTACTATAAAAGTTATTTAACAATATTATTTAAGCACCTTGTTTTCATTCTGGACGATAGGCAAAAGTTCCTTCTTTTCATGGTTAAGTTCTTTTTAAAAAATGAAAGGAAACTGATATTTCTAATTCTCTTTATTTTTCTGATCTGTCACCAGAAAATGAGATTTGTGATCAGTTACACCTCTAGCTGCTCTTAATGAAGGTTAAAGAAACTAATGGGTTGATCTGTGGTTTGAAAACTTATAAGAGTTTTAATGATGAACCCGAAAACAGAGACAGCCATTCGAGCATGCAAAAACATGAAGTAAGTCCTTTTCAGGTCCTGAGGCCACTGAGCTTGGTGTTGATCTCCGGATATTGTGGCGTGAAGTGGATGTGAGTGTACAACTCCCCTGTGGATGTGAAGCCAATCCTTTGCCGTTTACTTTTCCAACCAAGGCCGATTTGTAGCCGGGTGGACAGGGACACTATAGATGAATTGTTTTGTCCAAAGACAGACGGGTAGCATGGACACATCTGCAATCAAACCCTAGTCTGTTGGCAGTTCAGTTGTGTAACTGCAGTGTTTCAAAAACAGGAACTAGCCATACATAGAATGTCCACTAATATTACATTGTCAGTTGAATCGAGGCTTAAACCTTGAAAAAAGTGAACTGGAAAAAAAACAGGATGAAAACCAAGAAAGAAGATAGACGGAATCTAGCAAGAGGTCAGCTAACTAGGAACAGCAGCAGCTATGGACAAACAAAAATGAGATTGAGATGAACAGGCTGGATCAAAATGCACCAATAGCTGGCTGAAAGCTTGCCGTCAGCACAAAGGCAATCTGGAGGGAGCATGTGGGAAGAATGATGGACGAAAATAGAGCCTGATAACATGATGATGAGCAGGTGTGTGTCAGTGATGAAAACAGTGAGAAAATGCATGAAGTGTGAAGCCGAGCAGAGTAAACAGCTTCTGAAATGGTTAGTGGAATGTCACAATAAAACAAGATGAACTCTCTGTGTGTGTGCACACATACAGATGTTTTAGCACAGTGTCATAAGACCACATCATTTAAAATAAATCAACAATATTATGAGCAAATTTTTGAAATTGGAAAGTACAGTCTGCTCTCTCGCTGGACATTTGATCCATTTCCAGCCTCTATCCCTTCCATTATTACCTCCGCCAAGGAGGTTATGTTTTCGGTCACGTTTGTTTGTTTGTTTGTCTGTCTGTCAGCAGGATAACTCAAAAGGTTTTGAACGGATTTTGATGAAATTTTGTGGAGTGGTTGGAAATGACAAGAGGAACAAGTGATTAAATTTTAGTGGTGATCCGGATCACGATACGGATCCTGATGCTAACGCGTTAGCATGTCTGTGGCATTTTCAGTGTTAAAAGTTAGCATTAAGCAGTTGCAGCTGTCATCACATTTGGGTGCATTTGTTTTCAAATTGTAATATTTCTTACATTTATTTTTGTTTATAGAAATTTTGTGGAGTGGTTGGAAATGACAAGAGGAACAAGTGATTAAATTTTAGTGGTGATCCGGATCACGATCCGGATCCCGATGCTAACGCGTTAGCATGTCTATGGCATTTTCAATGTTGAAAGTTAGCGTTAAGCAGTTGCAGCTGTCATCACGTTCGGGTGCATTTGTTTTCAAATTGTAATATTTCTTAAATTTATTACCTCCGCCAAGGAGGTTATGTTTTCAGTCGCGTTTGTTTGTTTGTCTGTCTGTTTGTCAGCAGGATAACTCAAAACATTTTGAATGGATTTCGATGAAATTTTGTGGAGTGGTTGGAAATGACAAGAGGAACAAGTGATTAAATTTTAGTGGTGATCCGGATCACGATCCGGATCCAGGAATTTTTTTAAAGGATTCTTCACCATTGCGGGATAGGGGGAATTTTGACATTCTAGTTTCTAACTCCACAAAAACAAGGCAGAAAGGCTTGAAAAAAAATTAGGGTGTAACATAGTCAAATGTTCTATCAAACAACAAAGTTTGGTGATGATCGGATCCAGATTCCGGATCTAGTGATCCAGAATATGCAAAAATATAGGGAAAATAGAAAATGTGTCAGTGTGAGGTGACAAATGAAGCTGGAGATGCACAACTAACACCAAATTGTAGCTGAATCTGTACTGATTCAGTAAGGTGTCATCAGATTTGATGTAGCTTCAAATGTTATGGAGCTAGATCCAGAAGAAAACCGCCATTGCCAAAAATCGTTTTTATACAATAACTTTTGAACTAATAAAGACATAAAAGTGATTCCAAGTTCTAGTGGTATGTTTTCATGGTCAAGGATGTCAAATATAAAGGAAAGAAAAGTGTATGTATCATAGTTTTGGTTGTGACACTGAATTGTTGAATAGATAACTGTGCCAAGGAGGGAATCTCTTTAGGGTCAGTGACCCTATGGGCTTGTTTAGAGAAGTGTTTCATAAATGTTAAAAAATTCATATATTTGCAGTTTAGTTGAATAATAAATTGAATTTTGTCTCTTATTTGTTTTTGTCTATAAGCACATGCAATATCAGTATCAGTGCTCAGATGACAGTAGCTTCTGGGAAAGGTGCAAATTGCAATAAACTGTGATGCCAAGCGCTAAGGATACATGCTATCCAGTCACAGCAGATGAAACTTTTTTTACTACTGAGCAAACATCATTGTTAGACTTTTTTAGGTTCAATGATTCCATGGCGTGTAGATGTTATGGCGTCAGTGACCCCATGGCCTTGGCGGAGGTTTGCACTCTCTGAGTGTTTCTTGTTTTATTTTAGTTTTAGTTTTTTTTTTTATTATTATTATTATTTTTGTGTGTGTGTGTGTGTGTGTGTGTGTGTGTGTGCAATTTGCCTAAGACTGTAGTATCTTTTGAAAGTATTAAATTTAAGCAAATTGAAAAATTTACAAGATGGCTAATATTTGCTGGAAGACTCACATCAAATCAGTCCTTATTTGTGTATTCAAGCTTTGTTTGGGCAAGAAATTTGGTGTTACGTTTGCAAATCTTAAATACACATTTTTGAAAAAGTGCCAGTAAAACTGTTCTAAATTGGAAATATTTGTTGAATAGAGGAGAGTGTTTTATGATGCTGACATGCCCACATTGTTTCTCTCCTAGTAAAATCTGACAACAAGGACAAACAGGAAAAGACAGATCTGATGCCCAGCCAAACAGAGAAGATCAACTCCTTTGAAAAGCAGAAGATGGACAACGGCCCCGACAAGAATCAGAAGTCTGACAAGATCCTTAAAGATGATGAAAAGATGGAGAAATTAAATGCAGAAAAAAATAAGGCCAATGAGAAAACTGAGAAGGCAGACAAACCAGAGAAGGTTGACAAAGACGAGAAGAAGCCAACTGAGAAGAAGGAGGAGAAAGGAGGGAAAGTGACGCCCAAGACTGCAGCCGCCAATGACAGCAAGCCTGTACCCTGCAAGGTGAGTGACAGACAGGTGACAGAAACAGTCCTCTCACCCCAAGGTCACAGGATTGAGCTCTGCTACAGCCAGTGAGTCCAATAAGGTATTCTGTTGAAGTGTCCTTGGGCAAGGCTTCATTCCCCTCTGTCATGTTTTTTCTGGTTTGTGTTTATGGATGTATCATTGTTTCCCATGTTAGTGAGTATTTTTTTAAACAAACTGTTGTGAAAGTGTAGGAACACGGACCCACAACAGGGGGCGCAAATGAACGGACAATGGAGAAGGTAAATAACAAGATTTTACTGTTGTGGAACGTGCACAACCAATACAACAATTGACAATTTGGGGTTAAGCCGAATTCCACTGGTGTCGTGTGGGCAGGCTCGAAGGTAGGAGACGTCCGTCCAAGTCGAACCGGAACCACCCAGATTTCCTCTGCCACCGAACCCTGGAAGTACTGGAACCGCCAAGTCCCGAATTCCCAGGTGGCCACTGCCTCCGCTCGTCGGATCCGGTACTGCTGGCAAGAGAACAAACACACAGGTGTGGATGCGGCTGCACCCAGTAACACAGAGAGGGGAGAAGCCGTCTCCACCTCACGTCACAATACTGCAGGAAGGTGAGTACTTATCTTTGAGTAGACAGCTGTCCTGCAATGCTCAACAAGAAAGGCAATATAATATAGCAGAGAATTGTACCTCTATCTTAAGGCGATATCTCGGCACTGAGGTGGAGACGCCGTCCTGATGATATACCTCCGTGCTGAGTGGAGTCAGCTGTGTCCAGTAATGGGTGACAGCTGTCACCCTGACTGCTCTCGTAAGGCGGCAGCGCCCTCTGGTGCCTGGAGCCCGCACTCCAGGCAGGGCGCCCTCTGGTGGTGGTGGGCCAGCAGTACCTCCTCTTCAGCGGCCCACACAACAGGACCCCCCCCTCAACGGGCGCCTCCTGGCGCACGACCGGGCTTGTCCGGATGGCGACGGTAGAAGTCGGCCAGGAGGGCCGGGTCCAGGATGAAGCCCTTCTTCACCCAGGAGCGTTCTTCGGGGCCGTACCCCTCCCAGTCCACCAGGTACTGAAAACCCCGGCCCATTCGACGGACGTCGAGGAGCCGGCGCACGGTCCAAGCCGGTTCCCCGTCGATGATCCGGGCAGGAGGTGGTGCCGGACCCGGGGTGCAGAGGGGTGAGGTGTGATGGGGTTTTATCCGGGAGATGTGAAACACTGGATGAATCCGCAGCGAGGCCAGAAGCTGGAGCCTCACTGCGGCGGGATTGATGACTTTGAGGACTTTGAAGGGACCGATGTACCGTTCTTGGAGTTTGGGGGAGTCCACTTGAAGGGGAATGTCCTTGGTGGACAACCACACTTCCTGCCCAGGACGATACTTGGGGGCCGGGGCCCGCCGCCGGTCTGCATGTTTCTTCGCCCTCGTCCGGGCCTTCAACAAAGCAGAGCGGGCGGCACGCCACACCAGACGGCACTTCCATAGGTGGGCCTGGACCGAGGGCACACCGACCTCTCCCTCGACCACCGGAAACAAGGGGGGCTGATACCCCAAGCACACCTCAAACGGGGAGAGGCCGGTGGCTGATGACACTTGGCTGTTGTGGGCGTACTCGATCCAGGCCAGGTGGGTACTCCAGGCCGTCGGGTGCGCGGCTGTCACACAGCGTAGTGTCTGCTCCAATTCTTGGTTGGCCCGCTCTGCTTGCCCGTTGGTCTGGGGGTGATACCCGGACGAAAGGCTGACCGTGGCCCCCAGTTCCCGGCAGAAGCTCCTCCAAACGTGTGAGGTAAACTGGGGACCGCGATCGGAGACGATGTCTGATGGTATTCCATGCAGACGGACGACGTGGTGGACCAGGAGGTCCGCTGTCTCCTGGGCCGTTGGGAGCTTCGGGAGGGCCACGAAGTGGGCCGCCTTGGAGAAACGGTCCACTATCGTGAAGACGACGGTGTTTCCCTGGGACGGCGGGAGACCCGTGACAAAGTCCAGGCCGATGTGGGACCAGGGGCGATGAGGCACGGGCAGTGGCTGTAGCTGCCCTGAGGTCTTTCTGTGGTCGGCCTTGCCCCTGGCGCAGGTGGTACAGGCCTGGACGTAGTCCCGGACGTCGGCCTCCAGGGATGCCCACCAGAAGCGTTGCCGGACGACTGTCACGGTCCTTCGCACCCCAGGGTGACAGGAGAGCTTAGAACCGTGACAGAAGTCCAGGACTGCAGCCCTAGCTTCTGGTGGGACGTATAGTCTGTTCTTTGGTCTGTTTCCGGGGTCCGGGTCACGGGTCAGGGCCTCCCGGACGGTCTTCTCCACGTCCCAGGTGAGGGCGGCCACGATAGCGGACTCCGGGATGATGGGATCCGGGGGATCCGACGGTTCCGTTTTGACTTCGTCTTCGTGCACCCGGGACAATGCATCCGATCTTTGATTCTTGGTCCCGGGACGGTAGGTAATCCGGAAGTCAAAACGGCCAAAGAACAGTGACCAGCGGGCTTGCCTGGGGTTCAGCCGCTTGGCGGTCCTGATGTACTCCAGGTTCCGATGGTCAGTGAAAACCGTGAATGGCACGGCTGTTCCCTCCAACAGATGTCTCCACTCTTCGAGGGCCTCTTTCACAGCAAGGAGTTCCCGATTGCCGACGTCATAGTTCCGTTCAGCGGGGGTCAACCTGCGGGAAAAATAGGCACACGGGTGAAGGACCTTATCGGTCTTCCCGCTCTGGGAGAGCACCGCTCCTATCCCTGAGTCCGAGGCATCCACTTCAACCACTAACTGGCGGCTAGGATCGGGCTGCACCAGAACTGGTGCAGACGAAAAGCGCCGTTTCAACTCCTTGAACGCGGCTTCGCACCGATCCGACCAGGTGAAGGGGACTTTTGGAGAGGTCAGGGCTGTCAGGGGGCTAACTACCTGACTGTAGCCCTTAATGAACCTCCTGTAGAAATTAGCAAAGCCGAGGAACTGTTGCAGCTTCCTACGGCTTGTGGGTTGGGGCCAATCTCTCACCGCCGCAACCTTGGCCGGATCAGGGGCGACGGAGTTGGAGGAGATGATAAACCCCAGGAAGGACAAAGAAGTGCGGTGGAATTCACACTTCTCGCCCTTCACAAACAGGCGGTTCTCCAACAACCGCTGCAGGACCTGACGGACATGCCGGACATGAGTCTCAGGATCCGGGGAAAAGATGAGTATATCGTCCAGATACACGAAGACGAACCGGTGCAGGAAGTCCCGCAAGACATCGTTTACCAACGCTTGGAAAGTCGCGGGAGCATTAGTGAGACCGAACGGCATGACCAGGTACTCAAAATGACCTAACGGGGTGTTAAATGCCGTCTTCCATTCGTCTCCCTTCCGGATCCGAACCAAATGATACGCATTCCTAAGATCAAGCTTGGTGAAGATTCCGGCTCCATGCAAGGGGGTGAACACCGAATCCAACAAGGGCAACGGGTATCGGTTGCGAACCGTGATTTCGTTCAACCCCCTGTAATCAATGCATGGACGAAGCCCGCCATCTTTTTTACCCACAAAAAAGAAACCAGCACCCATCGGAGAGGTGGAATTCCGGATCAACCCGGCAGCTAATGAGTCCCGGATGTAGGTCTCCATTGATTCGCGTTCCGGCCGTGAGAGGTTGTACAGCCTACTGGACGGGAACTCACTGCCTGGAACCAAATCAATGGCACAATCATACGGGCGGTGGGGAGGAAGCGTGAGAGCCAGATCCTTGCTGAACACGTCCGCGAGGTCATGGTACTCCGCCGGCACCGCCTTCAGATTGGGCGGGACTCGGACCTCCTCCTTAGCGTGGGAGCCGGGAGGAACCGAGGAACCTAGACACTCCCGATGGCAGGTCTCGCTCCACTGTACCACTACCCCGGACGGCCAATCGATCCGGGGATTGTGCTTTAGCATCCAGGGAAAACCCAGAACCACACGGGAGGTGGCCTGAGTCACAAAGAACTCGATCACCTCCCGGTGGTTATCTGACACCACCAGAGTTACAGGTGGTGTCTTATGCGTGATCGGAGGGAGTAGGGAGCCATCTAGTGCCCGAACCTGTACGGGTGAGGTAAGTGCCACCAGAGGGAGCCCTATCTCCCTAGCCCATCTGCTATCCAACAGATTCCCCTCAGAGCCCGTGTCCACCAGTGCTGGGGCCTTCAGGGTAGAATCCTCATACAGGATCGTGACCGGGAGTCGTGTGGCAATGTGGGTGTGTCCCACGTGAATGTCTCGACCCACCCCTAGCCCAGTCTCTAGGGGCGGGCGTTTGGCGTTTGACCGCTCGGGGCAGTCTCTCACATGGTGCTCTATTGAACCACAAACAAGACACGCTCCGTGGGTCCATCTCCTCTGTGCATCTGGTGCCCTAAATGTTGCCCTACTCGTGTCCCTAGCTTCGTCAGTAGGGGGAGCTGTGACCCCACGGAGCGCAGGGGCTGTGGAGCGTGGGGAAGGCGGAGCTTGGTCGGAACCGGAAGGGAGAGGGACGACGCGTGCCTGGCCACGCCCTTCGCCTCGTTCCCGACGGCGTTCTTCTAGCCGGTTGTCGAGTTGTATGACTAGATCGATGAGCCCATCTAAGTCCCGCGGTTCGTCCTTCGCCACCAGGTGCTCTTTTAGGACCAGTGACAGTCCGTTTACAAAGGCGGCGCGGAGGGCAGTGCTACTCCAGCCGGATCTCGCCGCCGCGATGCGGAAGGCGACTGCATAGGCAGCTGCGCTCCGACGCCCCTGTCTCATTGACAGCAGCACGGTTGAAGCGGTCTCTCCTCTATTGGGGTGATCGAACACCGTTCTGAGCTCCCGCACAAACCCATCGTATGCATGAAGGAGCCGTGAGTTCTGCTCCCAGAGCGCTGTAGCCCAAGCGCGTGCCTCCCCACGAAGCAGGTTTATTACATAAGCTACTTTGCTAGCGTCAGTCGCGTACATCACGGGACGCTGTGCGAAGACGAGCGAACACTGCATCAAGAAATCCGCGCACGTCTCCACACAGCCTCCGTACGGTTCTGGAGGGCTTATGTATGCTTCTGGGGACGGAGGGAGGAGCCGTTGAACGACCAGTGGAACGTCACTATCACGCGCAGGATCCACGGGAGGGAGAGCCGCAGCGGCGCCCGAAGGGCACGCTTCCACTTGTGCGGCGAGAGCCTCCACCCTGCGGTTTAGGAGAACATTCTGCTCGGTCATTAAATCCATCCGAGTGGTGAAAGCGGTGAGGATCCGCTGCAACTCACCGATTACCCCTCCCGAAGACGCCGACGCGCCCTGTTCTTCCATTGGCCGTTCAACAGCCGGTTGACGCCCTCGGGATCCATGACGCTGGCCGAGATATCCTGTTGTGAAAGTGTAGGAACACGGACCCACAACAGGGGGCGCAAATGAACGGACAATGGAGAAGGTAAATAACAAGGTTTTACTGTTGTGGAACGTGCACAACCAATACAACAATTGACAATTTGGGGTTAAGCCGAATTCCACTGGTGTCGTGTGGGCAGGCTCGAAGGTAGGAACCACCCAGTCGAACCGGAACCACCCAGATTTCCTCTGCCACCGAACCCTGGAAGTACTGGAACCGCCAAGTCCCGAATTCCCAGGTGGCCACTGCCTCCGCTCGTCGGATCCGGTACTGCTGGCAAGAGAACAAACACACAGGTGTGGATGCGGCTGCACCCAGTAACACAGAGAGGGGAGAAGCCGTCTCCACCTCACGTCACAATACTGCAGGAAGGTGAGTACTTATCTTTGAGTAGACAGCTGTCCTGCAATGCTCAACAAGAAAGGCAATATAATATAGCAGAGAATTGTACCTCTATCTTAAGGCGATATCTCGGCACTGAGGTGGAGACGCCGTCCTGATGATATACCTCCGTGCTGAGTGGAGTCAGCTGTGTCCAGTAATGGGTGACAGCTGTCACCCTGACTGCTCTCGTAAGGCGGCAGCGCCCTCTGGTGCCTGGAGCACGCACTCCAGGCAGGGCGCCCTCATTATTTATTCTGTGCAATGTGATAAAATAACTCAACATTCAGAAATTCCTAAAGTAATTTTAATATGACAGCATATTATGGCCACTCTATGCAACAAAGCATTTACGTTTTATGTCTGTATGTACAGTATAAGGATTGCTATAGTCTTTACTTCCTGCATACCCCCCCCCCCCCCCCCCCCCCACTCATCTCTGTATGTGATTAATATGAGTCCAAAAATATACAGGTATACAGACAACTGGTCCACCCCCACCTCTACCACATCTACCTTTTATCTGCCAGCTGAAATGTGGGCATCCTCTTGGTCATCTCCAGCTGCTGCGGTCTGTAGCGCTGAGGCACCTACATATAGGAGTATATGCCCAGAGAAACATGTTGCATGCCAAAATGCTGATGTTCCCTCACAATGCAAGTCATGCATGACGCAAAGCAACGCCGTGATGAAGCCTCACAGGACATGTTCTGGCATGTCCAGCTCATCCACAATTTCTCGGATAGTCACACGACTGAAAAGCCACCGAAAGCTGTCTGAAAGCCATCTGAAAGCCGTCCTGTGAGACCAACATGGAGGTGCTTTTGTCTCGCGCCATGAGCGGCTCCGTGGCGCATCCCTCCGCTTCTCTTTCCATGACAAAAACTCCTGTAACAGTGGAATGTGCCGAAAAAGTGCTGATGTCCACGTCTTCTGCCATTTCTGTGGAAGTCAGGCGACGTCCCGGATCAACAAAGCCTTCACTTTGGAAATGATCTGGTTGTTTCAGCGGGGTTTCAGCCTGTCGATCGGCGCTCGGAGCGCGCCGCGCTCTCAGTTGCTGTGGGCAGTCTTTAAACCGGCTGGAGCACTCCTTAATCTGTGTAATCCCCATAAAATCGTCCCTGAAAGCCATCTGAATTTTCCAAATGGTGTCCAGCTGGAGGTCTCTCACAGTTTCTGGAAAAATTTGATGCAGCAAAGCTCCAAATCGTTCAGACATTTTATTTGCAATAAAAATCCGACGAGAGGGGTGGACCACTGCTCACACAAAGCCTGCTCGCAGGCGAATGACGCAACTGACAGGCGTGAAAAAACTCACGTATGCGCACGAAGGTTCAAGCTTGGCTGATGCAATTACACGTGATTCAAATCCATATGGTTTTTGCAAAAAAATAAAAAGGTCTGATATTTGTTTTTAAGTTAACTTCAGTCAGGTTTCTTCCTTCAGTCGTACTTGGGTCATGAAATAATCCACTAGCGCCACGGCAACAACATAGAGTTGTTTTTATTGATTTTGATGGTCACATTCATCAAGTTTGTTCAGTGTGTACCATAAAAACATGGTTATGTTATTGTGAAATAATTTGCAGACATGATGAAACAATGAGCAACTCAATATTTTTATTAAGTATGTAGACTTTTAATCAGATTAATGTTGGACTTGGTCTTTCTACGCAGCTCAAATTTTGTTTTTCTCACATACAGCATCAGGTTACTGGACTATTCACAAAGTGTATCTTCAGATTTGTTCTAATTAAATCTGTGGTGGCAGCATTATGTGCATTATTGACTCTACTATAATCGGTGCTGCCGTTCCACGACCACTCATCACGCACTGCACGTAGGGCACCAAGTCCCTGGGGAGCACCAAAATATCAGTGGATAAAAGTGCCAAAACGAGCGTCTGTGTCCATCCTCTCCTGTGAATGAAACAAAGAAGCAGCAGAGGGTTTTTTTTGGGGGGGGGGGGTCTGGACTCGATCTGTCAGTGTGATTTGCGGTAAACAAGTTTTCCAGTTCACCTGTTTAACTTTTATTCTTCACAAAGCTTCTACCTTGGACATCCCTCCCCCCCCCTTCTCTCTCTTTGCACAAACTGAAGAGACTTTGTTTTTCCCCGCGTTAAGGGAAGGTGCTTAAACTTTCGACATTTTTAAAAAATAAATAAGATCGGATTGCACCCCCCCCCCCCCCCCCAAAACATTTTGGAGGTGATGTCATCACGCTGTGTTTTGGCTGGTATTATGTTGGGCAGCCAGGCGGTAACCAGCGGCTGAGGATTGCAGGGAAGTCCGCAAAATCAGGTGCAAAGTGCAGCTGTCAGACACTTTTAGTCCGTGCACAGTCATGACACACGCTGGCACAATGCCTTGCGTTACGCTGCGCCCCAGAGCCCCCCCCTCCAGCTCATATACTCAACAAAAATATAAACGCAACACTTTTGGTTTTGCTCCCATTTTGTATGAGATGAACTCAAAGATCTAAAACTTTTTCCACATACACAATATCACCATTTCCCTCAAATATTGTTCACAAACCAGTCTAAATCTGTGATAGTGAGCACTTCTCCTTTGCTGAGATAATACATCCCACCTCACAGGTGTGCCATATCAAGATGCTGATTAGACACCATGATTAGAGCACAGGTGTGCCTTAGACTGCCCACAATAAAAGGCCACTCTGAAAGGTGCAGTTTTGTTTTATTGGGGGGGATACCAGTCAGTATCTGGTGTGACCACCATTTGCCTCATGCAGTGCAACACATCTCCTTCGCATCATCCGTGAAGAGAACGCCTCTCCAATGTGCCAAACGCCAGCGAATGTGAGCATTTGCCCACTCAAGTCGGTTACGACGACGAACTGGAGTCAGGTCGAGACCCCGATGAGGACGATGAGCATGCAGATGAGCTTCCCTGAGACGATTTCTGACAGTTTGTACAGAAATTCTTTGGTTATGCAAACCGATTGTTCCAGCAGCTGTCCGAGTGGCTGGTCTCAGACGTCTTGGAGGTGGACATGCTGGATGTGGAGGTCCTGGGCTGGTGTGGTTACACGTGGTCTGCGGTTGTGAGGCTGGTTGGATGTACTGCCAAATTCTCTGAAACGCCTTTGGAGACGGCTTATGGTAGAGAAATGAACATTCAATACACGAGCAACAGCTCTGGTTGACATTCCTGCTGTCAGCATGCCAATTGCACGCTCCCTCAAATCTTGCGACATCTGTGGCATTGTGCTGTGTGATAAAACTGCACCTTTCAGAGTGGCCTTTTATTGTGGACAGTCTAAGGCACACCTGTGCTCTAATCATGGTGTCTAATCAGCATCTTGATATGGCACACCTGTGAGGTGGGATGGATTATCTCAGCAAAGGAGAAGTGCTCACTATCACAGATTTAGACTGGTTTGTGAACAATATTTGAGGGAAATGGTGATATTGTGTATGTGGAAAAAGTTTTAGATCTTTGAGTCCATCTCATACAAAATGGGAGCAAAACCAAAAGTGTTGCATTTATATTTTTGTTGAGTGTAGTTTCCTCCATCAGCTAGTGCAGCGAGCTCACCTCCAACAGCACCACCCTGAGGGACTAAATCTGACTACTGCTTCCTGTCTGTGTGAGGACAGACCCGCAACCTTGTTCTTTTTCTCATAAGAATTAATTTTGGAGACTTTATGCACTGGATTACACACAAGATTATGCATCTGTTCACGTGGCCAGGTGTTCCGCTGGGGGTCAATAAGGTCACCTGGAGTTGCTCGTCTCTTAAGCGTGAGTGCACTTTCACCTGTTCCTCTCCCTGTCCTGGACGCGCAGCACCTAAAAGCACCGACTTCTCCCCTTTGCTCCCCTGCCAACACCACACCTGCTGGACTCTCCATCACGTGGACAGATGTGCAAGGTTGAGATTAATAAGTGCAAATTTGCACATTATCGCTTACATGTATGTTTACAAGGCTAAATACTTGAATACTTTGTTCTGTGTTTACAAAGTTCAGTGCAATGTTCAGTCTACTGTGGTTGCACAAAGTTTTTTTTTAATAATAGTGGTGGTATCTATTTATTTTAAATTTTATTTTTATTTCTTGTCATGTTGAAGGCCATTGTTAATGTAAAATAATTTTTTGGCAGCTGTTTTCAAAATATTAATAAATTATTATTAAAATAAAAACTCTATTCATTTCCATCCATCCATCCATTTTCTTCTGCTTTATCCGGAGTCGGGTCGCGGGGGCAGCAGCTCAAGGAAAGCCGCCCAGACCTCCCGATCCACACACACCTCCCGCAGCTCCTCTGGGGGAATCCCAAGGCGTTCCCAAGCCAGCCGAGAGATGTAGTCCCTCCAGCGTATCCTGGGTCTTCCCCGGGGCCTCCTCCGAATGGGACGTGCCAGGAACACCTCTCCTGCGAGGCGTCCAGGGGGCATCCGGAAAAGATGCCCGAGCCACCTCAACTGACTCCTTTCGACGTGGAGGAGCAGCGGCTCGACTCCGAGCTCCTCCCGAGTGACCGAGCTCCTCACCCTATCTCTAAGGGAGCGCCCAGCCACCCTGCGAAGGAAACTCATCTCAGCCGCTTGTACTCGTGATCTCGTTCTTTCGGTCATGAGCCAAATCTCATGACCATAGGTTAGGATCGGAACGTAGATTGATCGGTAAATCGAGAGCTTTGCCCCCTACTCAGCTCTCTCTTCACCACGACGGTCCGATACAGCGACCGCATCACTGCAGATGCTGCACCGAACCGTCTATCGATCTCACGCTCCATCCATCCCTCACTTGTGAACAAGACCCCGAGATACTTAAACTCCTCCACTTGAGGCAAGGACACTCCACCGACCTGAAGAGGGCAAAGCACCTTTTTCCGGTTGAGAAGCATGGCCTCGGATTTGGAGGTGCTGATTTTCATCCCGGACGCTTCACACTCGGCTGCAAACTGCCCCAGTGCACGCTGAAGGTTCTGATTTGACGAAGCCAACAGAACCACACGATCCGCAAACAGCAGAGACAAGATTCTGTGGTTCCCAAACCAGACCCCCTCTACACCCTGGCTACGCCTAGAAATTCTGTCCATAAAAATAATGAACAGAACTGGTGACAAAGGGCAGCCCTGGCGGAGGCCAACGTGCACTGGAAACAGGTTTGACTTACTACCGGCAATACGAAAAAAGCTCCTGCTGCGGTCGTACAGGGACCGGATAGCCCTTAGCAAAGGACCCCGGACTCCGTACTCCCGGAGCACTCCCCACAGGGTGCCCCAAGGGACACGGTCAAACGCCTTCTCCAGATCCACAAAACACATGTGGACTGGTTGGGCGAACTCCCATGAACCCTCGAGCACCCGATGGAGCGTGTAGAGCTGGTCCAGTGTGCTGCGACCAGGACGAAAACCACACTGCTCCTCCTGAATTCAAGGTTTGACCATCGGTCGAATATAATTATATTTAAATATTACCACCAATATTTTACCAATATTACTCAATACTCAATATTAATTTAATATTGAGTATTGAGAAGTTATTTTGGAAATAAAGAGAACCGCACTGACAAAATCTGAATTATTGTTCATTTCGGGAGGCGGGGGTGTCCCCAAAGCATTTGTGCTTAGGGCACCCAAATGGCTTGCACCGGCCCTGACGATAATTGTTTAGCGTATGTCTAGTGTGTTCATATCTGAGCCCCAGTTTCCATATCATATGCTACTTTACAGCTCCTCATTCCATCTAAGAGCTTATGATTTTATTGATTCCTGCACATCCCCTGTTAAACGGGATATACAACATCAATTAACAACTGATGTCTTGTGTTATACTTTGCCATCATATTGATGATCACACTCTGATACCATGCTGTCATTGCAAGAAAGAAAGAAAAGCACAAATGTTGCTTATGTTCATTGTACTTTCCTTTACAATCATGCTTCTTCTTCCATCTATTTATTTTGCTTATGTTTTATTTGTTTATTTCTGCTCCTTTTGATGACATTGTCACCAGCCTGATGTGGATTCAAGCAAACCAAACTCAACCAAATCCCGCCCATCCGCCCTCTCCACCAATGGTGAGGTCACATCAGCCAAACGCCCCTCCCCCACCACAACCACAGCCAATAAAAAAAGTCCTGTTACCAAGGCGACCACACCCTCTGCTGCCAAGCGGTTGCCAATGGCAGCGGGCTCTGTCAAGGCAGCCAAAGTAAGTACACACATAGAATGTACTGTACTTATACATGTATTTGTGCAAATAGTCCATAAGTATTTGGACACTGTTTTATTTATTTATTTTTTACATTTGGCCTACGTACACCACCACAATAGAGTTGAAATGAAGCATTCACTATGTGCTTGTAGTGTAGATTCTTGGGGTTTAGCAAAAATATTGCTTTAACCCTCAAGCAACCAAGTGGGGTCTTTTATGACCCCAGGCACATATTTTAGTGCACCATTTTTCTAATTTTAATTGGAAAACGGTTTCCTACCATGAATTTGTCAATATATTTGTCCTGCATTTGTTCATAGAATTTTGCAAGGATCGTGTGCCTGTCTGTGTGGCAATCATAATCCAAATTTGCATGTGGGTGTGAATACATTTGTTTGTCTATGTGTGACCCTGCGACAGACTGGTGTCCTGTCCAGTACCCTGCTTCACGCCGGCTGAAGCCCCCTATGACCCTTAATTTGAGTAAGCGGTTGAAGATGAGTGAGTGAGTCATTTTTATGCAAGGTCCCTCCATTTTCAGAGGCCATACAGAATTGGACAAACTAAATATAAGAATTATTATTCATAAAAATCATCAGATTCATGTGGATGTCACAAGAGAACCAAGGGCAAATTTAGCCTGTTGTACCACCTGTCGGCCTAATGTTAGAGTGCAACAGGAAATTATTTTCATGCAACAAAACCGATTAAATTTAGGGTTGAATCTCCCGTGTGCCTTCCACAAACAAAAGTTGCAGTATGCAAGTATTAGATCGAAGTACTTTTTCCACAGCTGTTTTTTTTAATCAGTTATGTAGAGAACAAATAATAAGACTGTTATCCTCTTTCTTTTTTCTCACAGCTCCCTCCTTTTGTCTGATTAGTTGCATGATTGGTCTTTCATAACGCTTGACAGAGCCGTAAAACACATGGTGGCTCAAAATGCATTGTGTTTAGCATGCAAGCATATTCCCACCAACACACAAATTGCTGTACACGTCTGTCCTGTGTTTATTTGTCAGACACCTGAAAATGGTACAACTGAGAAACGCCCACCTGAATCAAAACCCACTCCCACAAGCCATGCAGGGTCCACTAAGGATGGTACCTCAGCTCCTGCAAACAAAATTGCTGGTATGTGTGCACACACACAAAGAAAGAGAGAGTGAGTTTATAGAGAGTGGAATTAGGCAGGTTTCCTTTGAGCAGTTGATTTCACTACTAAACTCAAAGTGGTGGTCATCAGTGAAATCAAACAGCAGGCTGACACATGGCGCAGAGTAATGTCATGTGCCGTCATGTCATGTGATCACCTTTGTACTGTATGTCAATTCAATTGAATTTATTTTATTTCAATTTATTTCATTTATATTGTGCCAAATCACAACAAAGCTGCCTCAAGACACTTTACACAAGTAAGGTCTAACCTTACCAACCCCTAGAGCAAGCACACAGGCAACAGTGGTAAGGAAAAACTCCCTCTGATAATTTGAGGAAGAAACCTCAAGCAGACCAGACTCATAGGGGTGACCCTCTGCTTCGACCATGCTACCAACACAGCTGACAATACAAATATACAGGAAATATTTGGGAGTCCATGCTGGTATCCAGGACGGGAGGATTACAGAAGAACATGCCCACTCCCACCTCTGGATGGAGCCACACCTCAGAGAGAAAAAAAACAGAATCAGGCAGCAGAAAGACAACAAATAAGGTATAATTTGTCAGCATTAAGCAACAAGAAAAACAGAAGAAATACTAAGGTGCTCGCCGGTTACTAGCCCTAAGCTTCACTTAAAGCCCCAGACTTTAGATGAAGTTGATGCCACGGCCTGCTCTGTTTACTAATAAAAGGAATTTAAAAGGGTAGGAAGCATAGTACCATACTATGTCAATATGCTAGCCATACAAAAAGGAAAATAAGTGCGTCTTAAGTCTGGATTTGAAAGTCTCTACAGAATATGACTGTTGTTACTGATGCAGGTAGATCATTTCACAAAACAGGTGCACAATAAGAGAAAGCTCTGTGACCCACAGACTTTTTATTCACCCTAGGGACACAAAGTAGTAGGGTTTAATTAGGTTAGCTAAGTAGGGAGGTGCTACTCTGAATAATTTTATAGGTTAGTAGCAGAACCTTAAAATCTGATCTCACAGGGACAGGAAGCCAGTGAAGAGATGCCAGAATGAGTGTCATGTGGTCAAACTTTCTGCTTCCTGTCAAAAGTCTGACAGCCCCATTTTGAATCAATTGGAGACCCCTAATGCTGGACTGCAGTAAACCAGAAAATAGAACATTGGAGTAGTCCAATCTAGAAGAAACAAATACATGAATCAGGATCTCAGCATCAGCCAGGATGGGACAAATCTTCACTATATTTCACAGGTGGAAGAAAGTAGTCCTCGTAATATCTCTAATGTGCAGGTCAAAGGACAACGTAGGATCAAAAATTATCCCGAGGTTTCTCACTTTGTCAGTGTGATGTATGTCACACGAGCCTAGGCTAATCGTTAGCTGGTCAAATTGATGCCGATGTCTCACTGGACCAAGAACCATCATTTCAACAATCAGAGTGTTATCTGCACCAAATTCATCTAAGAGTATGGGCCGGGGGCCTATATACAGTGACAAAGTAATACGGCTGATTTTTATTCTTGTGACCTTGACAATACATAGCATCGTGGGCAGAGCAGAGAGTCAGATGTTCAAACGAACTATATCCTTGCACAGTCACTCAGTTTTTGAAAACTGCCTTCTCCAGAGAGATGTATCCTACTATTTGTATTTCTTAATGTTTGATGTAAATTAAGTCCAAGACAAGTTCAGTGCCTTGGAAATTTTCATGTATCCATTCCCTGATGTGTATAAAATCAATGATTTACTATAAATTCATATAAGGGCCAATAACAGTGTTACATGTACATTTCATGTTTTATTTTTTATTTGACAATATGAATTTTTTTTTGTTGTTGTTCAATAACTAGACATTTTATTAAATAGTCTGATTATATAAAATTGGTTTATTTGCATTTATTTCTGAACCTACTTTTAATTCTGCACTTAAAATACAGAACCAGTAATTTTGACCAGGATTGTATGATGCACTTTTGGGTGATGAAGAAACAAATCTAAAAGTCTCCTGAGGAATTTATGCTGCTCAAACCATTTTACAGTCTGGCCTATGAGCTGTAGCTCTCTAAATGGAAAAAAAGACTGAACTATGAATGTAAGGGTTGCTCAGTTTAAATGTTTTTCTTGGTTTGTGATTATAGTTTATGAATAATAATAATAAGAAAATCTCTGTGACTTGATTTGTAACTGCAAAAATATATTTGGTTGCTTATGTGTGCTGCCTGTCGTGCTCACAGCTAACAAGAATGAGAAGACTGACAAGACAGGAGAGGCCAAGAAACCCAAGACCACAGGTAACCAAGACGTGTGTGTCCCTAAAAGCTGAGGTGTTATGAGGTCGACAACTGAAAAGTAGTACTGAACACTGACAAACAACATTTTATTTAACATATATATTAATTGTATCTAAGACATTTATCAAGGATACATGTATCCAGTCACACTTATATTCACACAGACAAATGTGAAACCATTGCTACTCTGTGCACAAAGATGCTAATGAAGCCTTGTGAGGTGCTGTCACAGGTTTATTGTGAATTGTTTATATGTTTCAGTAATTTGTGCACTCCGCATTCCTATTGC
The DNA here is from genome assembly GCF_902500255.1 of Thalassophryne amazonica. Lineage (NCBI taxonomy): Eukaryota > Metazoa > Chordata > Actinopteri > Batrachoidiformes > Batrachoididae > Thalassophryne > Thalassophryne amazonica. Next base: position 56,266,388 of record NC_047114.1, read on the forward strand.
ACCTCCATAACATATGGGAGGTGGATAATTGGGTATGAGACCTTTGTGTTTCTTGTTGAAATACAGTTTGATCAAAACTGATGTTGAAAAGTGATATGCGTTGATGACATTTTGTCAAATCCCATTGGTGTCACCATATATAAACCTGTTATGTACCTGTAAACAGTTCAGAATGTAAGTAAGTATGTACAGAAATTTTATTTATTATTATGAGAAAACTAGATTAACCATTTAAGGGGTGGTATGTATGAATAAAACTTACAATAGTAAAACTGTCTTCACTCTTACTCATTACTTGACAGCAAGTCGCCCCCGTCCAGTGTCCACTGCTACTCCTGCTCCTCCAGCTACCACAACTAACGGCGAAAGTACCACCAGTCACCGCCGCCGTGTAATCACCAAACCTCCTGTTCCCAAGCAGACCCCACTGGAGAAGAAGCCACCGGTGCCTCGTGCACCGAGAACTCCTCGGCCAGTCAACGCACCAACACCAGACCTGAAGAATGTTCGCTCCAAGATTGGATCCACTGACAACATTAAGTACCAGCCTGGTGGAGGAAAGGTAGGACAAACCGATAAATTAATTGAATTGAATTGAATTTATTAGACAACCATGCAACAAATTTCACTCATATACAACAAAAAATAATAATAAATAAAAAAGCCTGCACAAGTACTCCTTTGTTACTTCCTTTAATGTGACAACATTTCGATCTTCCTCTGCTCAAAGTTTCACTGAGTATGCCCCTCCCATATATAACATCTGCTCCCTGATTAGTTGGCCCATCCCCCAACTGATCGTTACTCATATACAACAAAACTCATAAACAAAGTAGTCAAAGAAAAAAGACAGTAAGAAAAAAATAAACAATGTACACAGTGCCTAAAGGCGTAGGCAGAAGCAAAGCTTATCAACACCTACAGCACTCCATGAAATAAAATCAAACCAGGCATATGTGCCTGTTCAAAATCTGAGCAACAGCAGCTCATAATTACAATTAAAAGAAAACAAATATTTCCCAAACAGCTCCCAATACAAGCTGGTTACCAATTACAGTGTACCTATTACAGAAATGCCCGCAGAATTATTTTCTTGCATCAATAAATGATTGTTAGCTGTTTTTGTTCAGTTTTATTTACAGTATATAGTCCAAAATCACAATTTTTTTTATGTTCATGGACTTTTTGTTCTTCAATCAATCAATCAATTTTATTTATATAGCGCCAAATCACAACAAACAGTTGCGCCAAGGCGCTTTATATTGTAAGGCAAGGCCATACAATAATTACGTAAAAACCCCAATGGTCAAAACGACCCCCTGTGAGCAAGCACTTGGCGACAGTGGGAAGGAAAAACTCCCTTTTAACAGGAAGAAACCTCCAGCAGAACCAGGGTCAGGGAGGGGCAGTCTTCTGCTGGGACTGGTTGGGGCTGAGGGAGAGAACCAGGAAAAAGACATGCTGTGGAGGGGAGCAGAGATCAATCACTAATGATTAAATGCAGAGTGGTGCATACAGAGCAAAAAGAGAAAGAAACACTCAGTGCATCATGGGAACCCCCCAGCAGTCTAAGTCTATAGCAGCATAACTAAGGGATGGTTCAGGGTCACCTGATCCAGCCCTAACTATAAGCTTTAGCAAAAAGGAAAGTTTTAAGCCTAATCTTAAAAGTAGAGAGGGTGTCTGCCTCTCTGATCCGAATTGGGAGCTGGTTCCACAGGAGAGGAGCCTGAAAGCTGAAGGCTCTGGCTCCCATTCTACTCTTACAAACCCTAGGAACTACAAGTAAGCCTGCAGTCTGAGAGCGAAGCGCTCTATTGGGGTGATATGGTACTATGAGGTCCCTAAGATAAGATGGGACCTGATTATTCAAAACCTTATAAGTAAGAAGAAGAATTTTAAATTCTATTCTAGAATTAACAGGAAGCCAATGAAGAGAGGCCAATATGGGTGAGATATGCTCTCTCCTTCTAGTCCCCGTCAGTACTCTAGCTGCAGCATTTTGAATTAACTGAAGGCTTTTCAGGGAACTTTTAGGACAACCTGATAATAATGAATTACAATAGTCCAGCCTAGAGGAAATAAATGCATGAATTAGTTTTTCAGCATCACTCTGAGACAAGACCTTTCTAATTTTAGAGATATTGCGTAAATGCAAAAAAGCAGTCTTACATATTTGTTTAATATGCGCTTTGAATGACATATCCTGATCAAAAATGACTCCAAGATTTCTCATAGTATTACTAGAGGTCAGGGTAATGCCATCCAGAGTAAGGATCTGGTTAGACACCATGTTTCTAAGATTTGTGGGGCCAAGTACAATAACTTCAGTTTTATCTGAGTTTAAAAGCAGGAAATTAGAGGTCATCCATGTCTTTATGTCTGTAAGACAATCCTGCAGTTTAGCTAATTGGTGTGTGTCCTCTGGCTTCATGGATAGATAAAGCTGGGTATCATCTGCGTAACAATGAAAATTTAAGCAATGCCGTCTAATAATACTGCCTAAGGGAAGCATGTATAAAGTGAATAAAATTGGTCCTAGCACAGAACCTTGTGGAACTCCATAATTAACCTTAGTCTGTGAAGAAGATTCCCCATTTACATGAACAAATTGTAATCTATTAGATAAATATGATTCAAACCAACGCAGCACCGTGCCTTTAATACCTATGGCATGCTCTAATCTCTGTAATAAAATGTTATGGTCAACAGTATCAAAAGCAGCACTGAGGTCTAACAGAACAAGCCCAGAGATGAGTCCACTGTCTGAGGCCATAAGAAGATCATTTGTAACCTTCACTAATGCTGTTTCTGTACTATTATGAATTCTAAAACCTGACTGAAACTCTTCAAATAGACCATTCCTCTGCAGATGATCAGTTAGCTGTTTTACAACTACCCTTTCAAGAATTTTTGAGAGAAAAGGAAGGTTGGAGATTGGCCTATAATTAGCTAAGATAGCTGGGTCAAGTGATGGCTTTTTAAGTAATGGTTTAATTACTGCCACCTTAAAAGCCTGTGGTACATAGCCAACTAATAAAGATAGATTGATCATATTTAAGATCGAAGCATTAAATAATGGTAGGGTTTCCTTGAGCAGCCTGGTAGGAATGGGGGCTAATAGACATGTTGATGGTTTGGATGAAGTAACTAATGAAAATAACTCAGACAGAACAATCTGAGAGAAAGAGTCTAACCGAATACCGGCATCACTGAAAGCAGCCAAAGATAACGATACGTCTTTGGGATGGTTATGAGTAATTTTTTCTCTAATAGTTAAAATTTTATTAGCAAAGAAAGTCATGAAGTCATTACTAGTTAAAGTTAAAGGAATACTCGGCTCAATAGAGCTCTGACTCTTTGTCAGCCTGGCTACAGTGCTGAAAAGAAACCTGGGGTTGTTCTTATTTTCTTCAATTAGTGATGAGTAGTAAGATGTCCTAGCTTTATGGAGGGCTTTTTTATAGAGCAACAGACTCTTTTTCCAGGCTAAGTGAAGATCTTCTAAATTAGTGAGATGCCATTTCCTCTCCAACTTACGGGTTATCTGCTTTAAGCTGCGAGTTTGTGAGTTATACCACGGAGTCAGGCACTTCTGATTTAAAGCTCTCTTTTTCAGAGGAGCTACAGCATCCAAAGTTGTCTTCAATGAGGATGTAAAACTATTGACGAGATACTCTATCTCACTTACAGAGTTTAGGTAGCTACTCTGCACTGTGTTGGTATATGGCATTAGAGAACATAAAGAAGGAATCATATCCTTAAACCTAGTTACAGCGCTTTCTGAAAGACTTCTAGTGTAATGAAACTTATTCCCCACTGCTGGGTAGTCCATCAGAGTAAATGTAAATGTTATTAAGAAATGATCAGACAGAAGGGAGTTTTCAGGGAATACTGTTAAGTCTTCAATTTCCATACCATAAGTCAGAACAAGATCTAAGATATGATTAAAGTGGTGGGTGGACTCATTTACATTTTGAGCAAAGCCAATTGAGTCTAATAATAGATTAAATGCAGTGTTGAGGCTGTCATTCTCAGCATCTGTGTGGATGTTAAAATCACCCACTATAATTATCTTATCTGAGCTAAGCACTAAGTCAGACAAAAGTTCTGAAAATTCACAGAGAAACTCACAGTAACGACCAGGAGGACGATAGATAACAACAAATAAAACTGTTTTTTGGGACTTCCAATTTGGATGGACAAGACTAAGAGTCAAGCTTTCAAATGAATTAAAGCTCTGTCTGGGTTTTTGATTAATTAATAAGCTGGAATGGAAGATTGCTGCTAATCCTCCGCCTCGGCCCGTGCTACAAGCGATCTGGCAGTTAGTGTGACTCGGGGGTGTTGACTCATTTAAACTAACATATTCATCCTGCTGTAACCAGGTTTCTGTAAGGCAGAATAAATCAATATGTTGATCAATTATTATATCATTTACTAACAGGGACTTAGAAGAGAGAGACCTAATGTTTAATAGACCACATTTAACTGTTTTAGTCTGTGGTGCAGTTGAAGGTGCTATATTATTTTTTCTTTTTGAATTTTTATGCTTAAATAGATTTTTGCTGGTTATTGGTGGTCTGGGAGCAGGCACCGTCTCTACGGGGATGGGGTAATGAGGGGATGGCAGGGGGAGAGAAGCTGCAGAGAGGTGTGTAAGACTACAACTCTGCTTCCTGGTCCCAACCCTGGATAGTCACGGTTTGGAGGATTTAAGAAAATTGGCCAGATTTCTAGAAATGAGAGCTGCTCCATCCAAAGTGGGATGGATGCCGTCTCTCCTAACAAGACCAGGTTTTCCCCAGAAGCTTTGCCAATTATCTATGAAGCCCACCTCATTTTTGGACACCACTCAGACAGCCAGCAATTCAAGGAGAACATGCGGCTAAACATGTCACTCCCGGTCCGATTGGGGAGGGGCCCAGAGAAAACTACAGAGTCCGACATTGTTTTTGCAAAGTTACACACCGATTCAATGTCAATTTTAGTGACCTCCGATTGGCGTAACCGGGTGTCATTACTGCCGACGTGAATTACAATCTTACCAAATTTACGCTTAGCCTTAGCCAACAGTTTCAAATTTCCTTCAATGTCACCTGCTCTGGCCCCCGGAAGACAATTGACTATGGTTGCTGGTGTCGCTAACTTCACATTTCTCAAAACAGAGTCGCCAATAACCAGAGTTTGTTCCTCGGCGGGTGTGTCGCCGAGTGGGGAAAAACGGTTAGAAATGTGAACGGGTTGGCGGTGTACACGGGGCTTCTGTTTAGGGCTACGCTTCCTCCTCACAGTCACCCAGTCAGCCTGCTTTCCCGGCTGCTCGGGATCTGCCAGATTGAAACTAACGGCGGCTAAGCTACCTTGGTCCGCACCGACTACAGGGGCCTGGCTAGCTGTAGAATTTTCCACGGATGCGGAGCCGAGTCTCCAATTCGCCCAGCCTGGCCTCCAAAGCTACGAATAAGCTACACTTATTACAAGTACCATTACTGCTAAAGGAGGCTGAGGAATAACTAAACATTTCACACCCAGAGCAGAAAAGTGCGGGAGAGACAGGAGAAGCCGCCATGCTAAACCAGCTAAGAGGTAGTAGTGAATAATGTGTAAATAATTTAGAGGTGATTCAGCAGAGGGAGTGCTTTAGTTAAGGCATGTGAAGATTACACTTTGAAACAAATCGTTATCTAGGTAACTAGATCAATCTAACTGCGCAGATTAAACAGCTAACAGATACAGCAAAACACCGCTGTGCTCCGGAACAGGAAGTGATACAATACTGCAGTGAGATCCAACCACCAGTAGAGGCAAGCAAGAGCAAAAACCTTGCTTGTTCTTAACATTACGAAAACCTCAATAGGTAGATATACTGCTATTTTGCAACCAAAGACCATTTGTAGAAATAAAACTTAAATTTGTGAATCATTTACGTATATCAGACTGTAATTTATATCACACTTTGGAATTTAAAAGTTTGCTCCTTATGATGTCAGTTGGCATTATTGTAAAGAGCTTTGTACATCAAATAGATCAGGGGTGGCCAAGTTCGGTCCTGGAGAGCCACATTCCTGACACTCTTAGTTGTCTCCATGCTCCAACACACGTGAATTCAATGAAAGGCTCATTAAAACTCTGCTAACGAGTCTTTCATTGGATTCAGGTGTGTTGGAGCAGGAAGACAACTAAGAGTGTCAGGAATGTGGCTCTCGAGGACCGAACTTGGCCACCCCTGAACTAGATGCTAGATAGTCCTTCCTTTCTTCCTTCCATATTTTAAAGCAGATGGCTCTGTGGGATGGGAATTGGATTACCACTATATAGATCAGTCATCAAGTCCAGGTGTGTAATTGTCTGTGTACTGGACAAGATATTTTATCTACATTGTCTCAATCCACCCAGCTGTAGATTGGTAAACTATATCCATTATCAAATCAAAATTGTTCTTTCAAGTGTAATCTTAATCACAGAATTCTTAAGGTCTGACATTTTGTGGTAGAAATGTTGAACATACAAGTATAAGCAGAGTCGTGTTTGATTAAACTCAACTTTAACTGCGTACAGGAAATGCTTACAGTCAGAGCATTACTTTTGCAGTTTTACTTAAAAAACCATCAGAGCCACAGTACTAATCACAAAGCAGTCGTTGATTTCTGCAGGAAGGCACAGTTGAAATGTTGATATAGAGCTGACTGATGCGCACGTGAATGTCACAGAGAATCTGAATTGTTTATCTTTTCATGAAGCTGGAAAAACATCATCTGCATGTGGGGTTGATAACCAAATAGAAATGATGGTCGGTCGCATGATTGATCATGTGCGGAATTTACCAAATTCACTCACATTGCAGCAACACACTCCCTTGCTTTCGAAACCGTGCGTTACACATGTGGGTAGACTTACAGTGGCGGATGAGCTTAAGAGGGACGGAGACAGCAACGCTCAAATTAGCATTTGTAATGGGTGCTGCTGGGAGGGGATATGATACCTCCTTCAAAGCAATCGGTGAAACATTGATTAACACGCATATCATCAGCAGTTCATTTGTGAAATATGTGCCAATCTCTCATGTGGCTTTAAAAACAAATCTCACCTCATCACTTCAGACGCTGCTCTTTTTTTATGGAGTTCATCACGTCTCCATGCCAGTTTTAACCTGTTCTCTTATTTTGCGTCCATCTGCCAATGGATCTTTCTTGCGGTTCCTTTCTGCTGCCTTTTTCTTTTGCTGTCATGGCTTATGCTTCTAAAGTGGACTTGGTTTCCATCCCAACAGCTGCAGTTGTCTTACAGAATGCGAGCGCCTTCTGTTTACTGCTGCAGCAAAGTGACACAGTGAAAAATCGGTCCTGAGGGTGCATGCTGTCCTTGTTCCACTGTGATATGGGTACACAGCACGTTGTAGATGGACACGGCTCAGACACCTGTCTTGATGTGTGAGTCCTTTTAATGTTGTTGACTGTCCACCTTAAGGACATGTCTGTGGTGTCCCTTTGAATCCTGTGCTCGATCTGCCCTGATATTTGATTAAGGTGTCAGGTTGTTTCATCTTTACATATTTTGTTCTGCTATATTCCATTTATCTCACCAAACAATAAAAAAAAAAGTTTGTTTGTTGTGTTAATGTTATGCTTCCAACGTATGGTTACCAGTCTGTGAAAGATTTTTTTTTAAATTCCACATTATCTAGAATCAAAATATTGTCCTTGTTTTAATGTTTAACTTGTGTTTTCTGTTTTTGAGCTCATGTTTTTAGTGTCCATGTGTTTTTATGTTCACCCAAGTAAGGGACTGGGCTCCTCCTCCTTGAGAAGGAGGTCAGTCATAGGAGACACATGATGTGGAGTGGTTCCATTTCATGACTGCTGCCAGCTGCCTCTTTCCATTGGATCCAGGCATGTTGCTTGGTAAAGTCAGTTGTTGTTGCTTGTTGCATTCCTTCCTCCAGTGAGTGCAGCTCTTCAGTCACTTGTTCTCGAGCCCCAGAGCCTTGCTGAAAGAACCAGTATGGGTGGGAATGGTCAGTACATGATGAGTTCTATGATGAGCGTCAGTCACTTGTTTGAGCTTGAGGCTGGATTCATTTTCTGGAACTGCTGTTTCTGCTGTCCACTTCCTGTCAGTTTGCACTTCTGCTTGAGCTTGTTTGGTGACTTCCATCCATCCATTTTCTTCCGCTTTATCCGGAGTGAGGTTTCCCAAGCCAGCCAAGAGATGTAGTCCCTCCAGCATGTCCTGGGTCTTCCCCGGGGCTTCCTCCCAATGGGACGTGCCCGGAACACCTCTCCAGCGAGGCATCCAGGGGGCATCCGGAAAAGATGCCCGAGCCACCTCAACTGACTCCTTTCGACATGGAGGAGCAGTGGCTCGACTCCGAGCTCCTCCCGAGTGGCCGAGCTCCTCACCCTATCTCTAAGGGAGCGCCCAGCCACCCTGCGAAGGAAACTCATCTCGGCCGCTTGTACTCGCGAGCTCGTTCTTTCGGTCATGAGCCAAATCTCATGAGCCAAATCTCATGACCATAGGTGAGGATCAGAACGTAGATCGATCGGTAAATCGAGAGCTTTGCCCCCCTACTCAGCTCTCTCTTCACCACGACGGTCCGATACAGTGACTGCATCACTGCAGATGCTGCATCGATCCGTCTATTGATCTCACGCTCCTTCCGTCCCTCACTCGTGAACAAGACCCTGAGATACTTAAACTCCTCCACTTGAGGCAAGGACACTCCACCGACCTGGAGAGGGCAAAGCACCTTTTTCCGGTCGAGAACCATGGCCTAGGATTTGGAGGTGCTGATTTTCATCCCGGACGCTTCACACTCGGCTGCAAACTGCCCCAGTGCACGCTGAAGGTCCTGATTTGACAAAGCCAACAGAACCACATCGTCCGCAAACAGCAGAGACGAGATTCTGTGGTTCCCAAACCAGACCCCCTCTACACCCTGGCTGCACTTAGAAATTCTGTCCATAAAAATAACGAACAGAACTGGTGACAAAGGGCAGCCCTGGCGGAGGCCAACGTGCACTGAAAACAGGTTTGACTTACTACCGGCAATGTGAACCAAGCTCCTGCTGCGGACGTACAGTGACCGGATAGCCCTTAGCAAAGGACCCCGGACCCCGTACTCCCGGAGCAGTACGGGGTGTTTGGTGACTTGGTCAAATTAATCACAGAGCATGATGTAAAGATCTGGTGGTGGTGGTGGTGATGGGCTGGAGGTTAAAAAAAACAGGCTTGTGACCCAAGGATCCTTAATTCATTTCAACATCAGACAGGACACACACTAAGGTGCCCTTTAGCAAGCTTCTATTCAATTCAATTTAAATTTATTTCGTTTATATAGCACCAACTCACAACAAAGCTGCTTCAAGGTGCCTAACACAAGTGATGTCTAACCTTAAGGTCCTAATCCTCGAGTGTGCAGTTGAGCCCATTTTATAGCAGCCTGCTGACATCAGGGTGTGTGTGTGTGTGTGTGTGTGTGTGTGTGTGTGTGTGTGTGTGTGTGTGTGTGTGTGTGTGTGTGTGTGTGTGTGTGTGTGTGTGTGTGTGTGTGTGTGTGTGTGTGTGAGGCATCATTGTAAAGCATTTAGAGCATCTGCATTGAATGGCAAACGTATATAGATGTACAGTCTACCAGTTTACCAGTAAATGAAGAGAGACAGCAGAGTTAATTATGGAATGCAGGTCTTTTGACACGTGAGGTTTTTTTGCAGGTCTGTTAAGCTCGAACAAGTTGTGGTGACCACATCATTGCTTCTACAGCTCTACGTATTATTGTCAAAATTGGGCTGAAAACAGACATGCATAGAAAGTATTCAATTTACTTATTCAAATTATTTCATTTATATAGCGCCAAATCACAACAAAGTTGCCTCAAGGTGCTTCACACAAGTAAGGTCTAACCTTACCAACCCCCAGAGCAAGCACACGGGCAACAGTGGTAAGGAAAAACTCCCTCTAATGATTTGACGAAGAAACCTCAAGCAGACCAGACTCAAAGGGGTGACCCTCTACTTGGGCCATGCTATTGACACAACAAAACAGATATACGGGAAATTTTGGGAGTCCATGCTGGTGTCCAGGAAGGGAGGCTTGCAGAAGAAGACACCACTCCCATCTGTGGATGAAGTCACACCTCAAACAGGTGCGACGGTTCGTGCATGCGGGAACACAGTGCCAGCAGCTGCGCGATGTTGTTACACATTGCAGAGCTGCTGTGAAGAAAAAAATTTAAAAAATACATGCTATGACAGTTCCGTGCATGCAGGAACACAGCAGCTCTTCACAGCAGCTGTGCGATGTGGTTAAAAATAAAAAAATTAAAATGACATGCCACCCACGGAAATCAAACCTGCATCTTCTAAAAGCTCTGATTTCCTGTCAGAAACTTTACCACTGAGCTACCGTCGCTGTCCTGTGAAAGGTGCAGGAAACTGCCTGATATCAGAAAGGACATGGACGTATTTAAAAAAATAAAATAAAATCACACACCATTTAAAAATGCCGCATTTATCAAGCAGGCAGTACAAATATGATCCATCTGTTCCTCTATAGATGACCGATGGTCACAGTCATGAAATGACATGAATGAGAACAGTGTGCTCTGATCATGTCCACATCTGCTGGCGCATGTCAAGCCAGCCCGTGCGTGTCCTGCGTGCGCTGCAGGACTTATATCGCATCATGTGGAACAGAGCTCCATGACGTGACATGACAGTCAGATTGCCCGCTGTGTGTTATGATCTGACAGTCCATTTAAACCTGGGGGCAGCCTGTCTATGGGCTGCAGCGAGCGCGTGCGATATATGTTTTTATTTATGTCCACGTGGTGACAGCAAGCAGACACACACGTGTCACAGTGGACAGTTGTTAGTCCATGTCTGTCCAAACATAGTATGTGTTGTCCAGCTGGGATGTCCAGATCGACAGATCTCCACAGCTGTTTCTGTTGGCGACCACACCTCCTGTCAGTTCAGTGCGCAGACAAAAGCCACACTTGTGGAGCACTTAGACAAATTTCACTTCCAGCACAACAATGATTGTCTGCTGACTGTTTTGTTAATAGTGTGAATAGCCACACATTTTCTAAGTGCCAAATGAATGGTGTTAGATGTTCGTGTGTGTCACCAGGAAATTGGCCAACACCTGCCGCAAGAGGGATCGATGGGCTTGCACAGCGCACACTCACACACTTTCAGCTGCTGGTGTGCGCAAATAGATGTAGCAACAGGTGTACGAGGCAGCTACGATTTTACACGTTTTGCACACAATTTCTGCTTCATGCGCATTGTATGCGCAAATCGCCCTCTGCTGTGAAGGCTGAGGTGCACCTGCTAAACGACAGAGACTGCGAAGCCTGTGATCGGTCACTTTTCCGCTTTCACTCATCCTCTCCCGTCATATTTTAAAACTTTTGCAGTGCGCACGATGATTACATTTCGATCATGGATCAAATACAGTAACATATTTGATACAGGAAATGTGTTTATGTGCAGTATTTTCAAGCATTTTAAAGACTGAATAATAAATTACTTAAAGTTGGCAGTTTAAAAATAATCATTAGTTTTGATGTTTTAAAGTAAGAAATAGTAGTATGTGCAATGTAAAGCTTAACATAAATATGAAGTGAATTGTGGATCTGTACAGTGGAATAGACCGACTTTACCAGCCTTTTGGAAATGTGCTGGCAAATAAGGTTCAAATTAAATTTGATCTGACAGTCTCAAATTAATTGCATATAAAACAAAGCCTGTGTGAAAAGGTTCACATAACAGACACAGACAGATTTTAAATGAGACACACCAATGTTAATTTGGCCTCTTGGTTGTCCTTTCAGCCATCTGTCATTGTGAACACTTGTTGCTTATCTGCACCGTTTTTTTATCATTCCATGTTGTGACAGTTCTGTGTTGATTTGTTTTGTGTCAGAGTGGCCAGAGCGATAGTTGCCCCGCTGAGTTCGATATGCTTGTGCTGTCATTCTGTAATGAGAATAATGCCTGAGGCAGTTTTTTCTCTTACTGCTGTCACTGATGTGCGAGTTCATGGGGTGGGTACAGTTTAAACCTTGCTCCGGTATGGCACACTGGAGCAACTTCTGCTAGGATTTGGCACTGTATAAATTAACTGAATTGAATTTTCCAGAGTCAGATAAACAAAATTATTCTGCAGTGGTCTCCTGTTTTGTGTCCATTTGTCTCTGGCGGGTGTACGGCTCAGTTCTTATCATTTAGTGATTTAATTCTGCCCCTCTACTGGTTGTGTAGTGTTTCTCTCTTGGCTTTCTTGCCTCATGGGCATTAATAACAGGATGTGCAGCAACTCCATGACAATGATTGCAGCTAGTATTAGGGAGGGGTGTTATTTCAAAAAATGTGGAAATCTATAAATGTTTGCATGGAATATGGAAATATACATGGAATAAACCATAGCAGGATAAATTTTGGGTCATTTGGTTCCAAAAACCCACATGGATGGAACATTTGAAAATTTCAAGTAACGCGTGTGTCGTATATGTGCTGTTGACGTAGAAAACCACTCTGTTGCTTATAATTAGTTCATTGTGGCCATGTTATTCTTTATATATGATGATTATACTCAACTGATGTTCCTGAAATAAAAACTACATAGATTTTGTTTGTTACAATTGATCGTAACATATGTACTGAAATTAGGGTTTTTTGTCAATTACTCTTAAAAAACACCAGATAGGCTTATTGTTACTATAGAAGTTGAATATAAACTTGGGGTCAAGCAACATTTGGAGCTAAATTTCAAGTCTCTAGGTGCAGCGGTTCTCAAGATATGACATTTTCGTCAAGATTTTTGGTGATTTTTGAACCCGATATCTTCACTGGCTCCGTCCATATGGGTTTTTTTAAACCAAATGACCCAAAATTGATCCTGCTATGGCTTATTCCATATATATTTCCATATTCCATGCAAACATTTATAGATTTCCAAATTTTTTGAAATAACACCCCTCCGTACTAGTATGTTACAATCGGTACACCGTACCACACCCACTCCACTGCTGGTTTGGCAAAAAAATTAAATAAAAATAGCGACTGGTTGTGTTCAGTGTCTGCATTGCTGTTACCCTCCAGATACTTTAAATATATAAAAGTCATGATAGGATCAAATGATTATTATTACGAGTATGCTCTTCACTAGCGTCAGAGTTTAATTCATGGTAAATCCTGGTGTCGCAGGTATTCACACAAAGAAATTATGGGTCATTTGTCATGGGAGGCCCTGATTTCTCAAATTCCTCACTCTCTTGCTGGTGTTGTGACAAATTGTTGAAATACGTACCAACTGATAGTGAGCACATAGCAGAGTCATACGCCACTGTGAGTGGAAATTTCCCATGATGGACCACGAATGGCTTTGAATAAGCCAACAATACTAGTTAACAGTGACCACAAGCACACCACAGTGTCAACAAGAGTGATGAAGAAGTTGTCAAGAAATGGTCAGCAGTTGTGTATGAGATTTTCAACTTTTCTCAACTCCATGTCAGTCCGCAATCATCATGAGTCACATTGTGACCATTTCAAAAGGGGGTTAAGCCCTGTTCTGCTATGCTCACAGGTGTATGAACCAAAAAGGGGTGTACTGAGAAATGCCCGGTCCTTGTGTACAAGACTTAATGTGGTGAACGTTGCATTTGCAGCAATAAAACGGAGTACATATTATGCTGATATGTGATTGGATTTTGCTGCACTAATCATCAGTCGTGAATGTGATGTGTCGAAAAATGCCACATTCCCTTCATTTGTTACATTTTAATGGTCTTAAAGTCCACCTGAGTGGCAGTTTTACAACCCCAATTCCATTGAAGTTGGGACATTGTGTAAAATGTAAATAAAAACAAAATACAATGATTTGCAAATCCTCTTCAACCTATATTCAATTTAATACAGTTCCTAGACACTTATTGAGCATTGTTAGAAGGAAAGGTGATGTAACACAGTGGTAAACAAACCACTGTCCCAGCTTTTTTGAAACGTGTTGCAAGCATCCATTTCAAAATGAGCAAACATTTACACAAAAACAATAAAGTATATCAGTTTGAGCATTAAATATCTTGTCTTTGTGGTGTATTCAATTGAATATCGGTTGAAGAGGATTTGCAAATCATTGTATTCTGTTTTTATTTACATTTTACACAACGTCCCAACTTCAATGGAATTGGGGTTGTACACCACAAAAACATACTGTATGTAAATGAATTATCCTTCCATTCAGCTGGCTGTATTTAAACATTAGATTGTATTTGTGCTTCTGCTAACTTACTCTTGTTATTTTTGTCACTAGTAAAAATATTTCTCACACCTCATCAATCTTTGAATTGATTTTTCTCCACGTCGTTGTACAAGGTTTTTTCTTTTTCTCCATGATGATTTTATCCTAGTATTCATGTGCTGAGTGGCTGAAATTGCCCGTTGAGTCAGTCCCGCTGCTAACCCACATATCCAGCCTCTGCTCCATCTGATCAGTTCCCATGTCTCCATCCTCCACGTGCTCCTCCACCCTTTTGTGTAACGCGTGTGGTCGGTTGGAGGTTGTATTGACCGGGGGTGGTTGTCTCCCCAGGTCTCCTCCACCCCGAACAACAAGACATCAGACCCCTCTACCCCAGCTGCCAAGTCCAGAGTGAGTCCCTCCCATCTACACCTTGCACACCAGTACATCCTCCCACCTTCTCTCTGCATTCACTGTGTACACCACCCATTCCAAATGCACGTAGGATACACCAGACCATTCTACACCAACGAGACCGTGGTGGCAGTTGGTCTTTGGAGCAGTTATTAATATCAGCCTCAACCTACACTGCAGTTTACACTCATTCCATCTCATCTGTTACCAAAAGCAAACTAAAGACTGTTTCAGTGACACTGTATTTAAATGAAAACTTAATTATATATATATATATATATATATAAATAAATGAACCTAAGCAATCTTCATATAGACACTTTCTAATCTAGGCCTTTCAGATTACATGTTTTAAATGGATATGCCCAATTTCTTTTTTGTTCATCTTTTTCTTATTATTATTATTATTCTTGTTTTGTATGTAATATTTTAATCATGAGAATCCTAATTCATGTTTGAAAGTTATCTGCAGGCAACATTGGGAACTCAGATGACTAAAATTAAATAAAGAACTCTACATGTAATTCTAAACATTAAAAATATGTTATTTCAAAATCAAATAATGAAATATTTTGGCATATCTCCAGTATCATGTAATCTGAGAAGACCTACAAATTCTTATATTTTGGCATATCTCCAGAATCATCTAATCTTAGAATGCAATGTAACATATTCAGTGTCAGAACACAGCCAAACCATTCATATTTCTGTACAATTTGGTCAACATGAATGTATGTAGCTTTTCTCATGCCGTATTTGTACAGATTGTATCATATTAGGATTTTACAGTTGTGCTCAAAAGATTACATACCCTGTTAGAATTTTTTTGCTTTTTTGGCCATTTTTATGAGAATATAAATGATAACACAAAAACTTTTTTTTCACTAATGGTTAGTGGTTGGGTGAAGCCATTTATTGTCAAACAACTGTGTTTACTCTTTTTAAATCAAAATGACAAGAGAACTACCCAAATGAACCTGATAAAAAGTTTACATACCCCTGTTCTTAATACTGTGTATTGCCCCTTTAACATCAGTGACAGCTTGGAGTCTTTTGTGGTAGTTGTGGACGAGGCTCTCTGATGGTAAAGCTGCCACTGAATATGTTTCAGACTTTATTTACATCAGTTGCAACGAAATACAAACAATATGGCACTCTATGGTAAATCTGCATGGGGTAGACAGTTCTCAAAAACTGAGTGACTGTGCAAGAAGTAGAAGAGTGAGGAAAGCCACCAAGACACCCAGACAACCCAGAAGAAGTTATAGGCTTACAGTAGTGTTCAGAATAATAGTAGTGCTATGTGACTAAGAAGATTCATCCAGGTTTTGAGTATATTTCGTATTGTTACATGGGAAACAAGATGCCAGTAGATTCAGTAGATTCTCACAAATCCAACAAGACCAAGCATTCATGATATGCACACTCTTAAGGCTATGAAATTGGGCTATTAGTAAAAAAAAGTAGAAAAGGGGGTGTTCACAATAGTAGTAGTGTGACATTCAGTCAGTGAGTTTGTCCGTTTTGTGGAACATACAGGTGTGAATCAGGTGTCCCCTGTTTAAGGATGAAGCCAGCACCTGTTGAACATGCTTTTCTTTTTGAAAGCCTGAGGAAGATGAGACGTTCAAGAAGAACAGCGTAGTTTGATTAAAAAGTTGATTGGAGAGGGGAAAACCTATACGCAGGTGCAAAAAATGATAGGCTGTTCATCTACAATGATCTCCAATGCTTTAAAATGGACAAAAAAAACAGAGATGCATGGAAGAAAATGGAAAACGACCATCAAAATGGATAGAAGAATAACCAGAATGGCAAAGGCTCACCCATTGATCAGCTCCAGGATGATCAAAGACAGTCTGGAGTTACCTGTAAATGCTGTGACAGTTAGAAGACGCCTGTGTGAAGCTAATTTATTTGCAACAGTTCACAGTGAAGACAGTGAAGCATGGTGGTGCAAGCATCATGATATGGGCATGTTTCTCCTAGTATGGTGTTGGGCCTATATATCGCATACCAGGTATCATGGATCAGTTTGGATATGTCAAAATACTTGAAGAGGTCATGTTGCCTTATGCTGAAGAGGACATGCCCTTGAAATGGGTGTTTCAACAAGACAATGACCCCAAGCACACTAGTAAATGAGCAAAATCTTGGTTCCAAACCAACAAAATTAATACCTCGCAGATGTGAAGAAATCATGAAAAACTGTGGTTATACAACTAAATACTAGTTTAGTGATCCACAGGATTGCTAAAAAAGCAGTTTGAACATAATAGTTTTGAATTTGTAGCATCAACAGCAGATGCTACTATTATTGTGAACGCCCCTTTTCTACTTTTTTTTTTTACTAATAGCCCAATTTCATAGCCTTAAGAGTGTGCATATCATGAATGCTTGGTCTTGTTGGATTTGTGACAATCTACTGAATCTACTGGTACCTTGTTTCCCATGTAACAATAAGAAATATACTCAGAACCTGAATTAATCTTTTTAGTCACATAATACTACTATTATTCTAAACACTACTGTACGTGGCTGTGATTGGAGAAATTATGCACAGTGCAAGCTTTGCATTTTGTATCACCAGTTATCTGTCTTCATGATGAAGTGGTATAGAGGAGGATTTTCTTAAAAAGAAGACCTGAACGTTTAGCTACAAATTGCCAAAAGGTACATCTGAGATGCAAGCCTGGATTTGATCTGTTTTGGTGAAAGAAAATCCTTCTCTGCTCTACTCCACTATGAAGCTAAGAGTAGTGATGCAAAATGCAATGCTAACCCTAACCCTAACCACTTTGGATCAGGGTAATTTGGGTAGTTCTCTTATCATTTTGATTTAAAAAGAGTAAACAGTTGTTTGACAATAAATGGCTTCACCCAATCACTAACCATGAGTGAAAAAAGTTTTTGTGTTGTCATTCATATTCTCCTAAAAATGGCCAAAAAATCAAAAATTCTGCCAGGGTATGTAAACGTTTGAGCACAACTGTATAATTGGACAGACATACTTTTTTTTATGGATAATCTATAATGTACTTCTGGGGACTGGGGTTAAACATGTCCTCTATTTGCACTTGATAATATTGTTTTCCCTTCATGTTTATGAGTCCTTTGGATGAAGGTCCTTAGGACTAATGCCATGATGATTCTTGCATGGTGCACAGGCACTGTCCGGTTGCCTAAAAAAAATCTCATTGTCCTTGAATTATTCTAAGGACTCCCAGGGCTGCCCAAAAGTGCAAAAATACAATATTTCACACTGATTTATTACAGAAAAACTGTTAATAACTTTTTCTGTAATCTTGTATGAAGATTATTTGGGAAGTTGCCTACTAATAATAAAAAAGAAAAAAAAAAATCAAATTTTCCTTGAATCATTCTCAGGGCTCCCAGGGCCCTCCCAAAGGGTCAACATGCAATTTTTCACACTGTTTGAGTTATCACAGGAATAACTGTTCAATAACTTGCTCCTCTAATTTAGCATAAAGTTCTCTTGGGAGGCTGCCGACAGACCAAAAAAAAAAAAGAACAAATAAATAAATCTCACTGCCCTTGAATTGTTCTAAGGGCTTCCCAAAGCCCCTGAAAGGGACAAAAATGATATTTTGCTTACTTCTGAATTTATAGCTGGCAAACTGCTTATTGAGACTTTTCTTGTTCTGCATATAGATTCCTTGAATGAATGTCTATCTGCACAAAGATTTTCATTGACCTTGAATTATTAATGCCACTTTCCTCATATTTGGTCAAATTTACTCTTTCTTTGATCAAAGGACTTTAGGTTCTCTTTACCCTCCTTTATAATGGATCCATGGCCATTCCCCTTGAACGGTTGCCGTTATTAGAACTATTCTCCCACTTCAAGTTCTGACCTTTAAATAATAATTGGCACTAATTTATGCCTTATTTTTGGGAAACAAAATGCTTGTTAGTTACAACTACTTAAAGAAAAAGATTACAGATAAGAGAACATTTTCAAAGCTCCACAACAGAGAAAAATTATTTCCTGAAACATGAAAATAAGTACAGCATTCAAAAGTTTCTACATATTTCATCAACTAAAAAGTTATTTTCTTACACAGATTTTGAATTCATCTTAATTTTTGCAATCCAGCCAGTATGTGTATGTGTAATGTAGACTATCTCTGTATGTCATATTTATTGTTCCACAATACAAGTATATTGTATTATACAGTCATCTCAAATGAGTTATCTTTTTTATTTATTGTTATTCACCACTTATTTTAGATTTCCTGTGGCTGTATTGTACTTCAACATCACGTTTTATTTACACTGCAACATCTTAACACTTCAGCTTCATATACTCAACAAAAATATAAACGCAACGCTTTTGGTTTTGCTCCCATTTTGTATGAGATGAACTCAGACCTAAAACTTTCTCCACATACACAATATCACCATTTCCCTCAAATATTGTTACAAACCAGTCTAAATCTGTGATAGTGAGCACTTCTCCTTTGCTGAGATAATCCATCTCACCTCACAGGTGTGCCATATCAAGATGCTGATTAGACACCATGATTAGTGCACAGGTGTGCCTTAGACTGCCCACAATAAAAGGCCACTCTGAAAGGTGCAGTTTTATCACACAGCACAATGCCACAGATGTCGCAAGATTTGAGGGAGCATGCAATTGGCATGCTGACAGCAGGAATGTCAACCAGAACTGTTGCTCGTGTATTGAATGTTCATTTCTCTACCATAAGCCGTCTCCAAAGGCGTTTCAGAGAATTTGGCAGTACATCCAACCAGCCTCACAACCGCAGACCACGTGTAACCACACCAGCCCAGGACCTCCACTTCCAGCATGTTCACCTCTAAGATCGTCTGAGACCAGCCACTCAGACAGCTGCTGAAACAATCGGTTTGCATAACCAAAGAATTTCTGCACAAACTGTCAGAAACCGTCTCAGGGAAGCTCATCTGCATGCTCGTCATCCTCATCGGGGTCTCGACCTGACTCCAGTTCGTCGTCGCAACTTCGCACAGCCATTGAAGAGGAGTGGACCAACATTCCACAGGCCACAATTGACAACTTGATCAACTCTATGCGAAGGAGATGAGTTGCACTGCATGAGGCAAATGGTGGTCACACCAGATACTGACTGGTATCCCCCCCCAATAAAACAAAACTGCACCTTTCAGAGTGGCCTTTTATTGTGGACAGTCTAAGGCACACCTGTGCACTAATCATGGTGTCTAATCAGCATCTTGGTATGGCACACCTGTGAGGTGGGATGGATTATCTCAGCAAAGGAGAAGTGCTCACTATCACAGATTTAGACTGGTTTGTGAACAATATTTGAGGGAAATGGTGATATTGTGTATGTGGAAAAAGTTTTAGATCTTTGAGTTCATCTCATACAAAATGGGAGCAAAACCAAAAGTGTTGCGTTTATATTGTTGTTGAGTGTACATGTTATGCACAATTGCCAACCTAAATCCTTTATACAGAACCACTACTTTCATCCCATACATCTCAAAATCCACCAGCATGCTACAACTGGAGTTACAGAAATAAATACATAAATAGCATGTCTTCATTCAACATAAAGGAGGGGAAAAAAATAGCAAATTCATATGGGAAATTATTTCCAGGGCCCTGTCGGCTATATATATAAAATCAGTGTTCTTATTGGTTAATATTAAATACTTTACTAATAACTTGAGGGCCATGATGTTCATGCTGCTTGAAGTTATTTTAAAATCTTCACAATGTTTTTAAAAGGGAATAATTGAAATCATTGACTCTGTTTACGTCTTTCTGCTCTTTTTCTGCCTGTATATGTGAGTGTGTGTGTGCACACTAGGGATGGGATGACTAGTCATAATAGACTAAGTAACATCCGAGTAGTCTACTATTTTTATTAGTCGACTAGTCAGAAGCCATTTATTACATTCATTTAACCCTTAAAAGAATAGACCTGCTTGAGCTGCCAACGCTCCCTTCACTCAGTGAAGAAAGTGTGTGAACCTTGGCAGGTGAATTAGTCAGCTTAGATGGGTAGTCTATGCCTAGTAGATTAATGCATGTACTGTATTCTTGCTAATGCTTTTTTGTATTTGTGATTTTGTCTTTATATTTGTGAAAATAGAGGTCACATTTGAGTTTCACCATGAAAATTCAAAATTGGCTTTATTCATTCAATGTCAAATTTAGTCGCCGACTAGTCGACCAGTCGATGACTAATGGTACCCAACTAGTAGACTAATGATTTTCATTAGTCATCCCAACCCTAGTGCACACGTGTTAAGAATGTGTGTGTACGCCGCTCAGTGACTCAGCTTGTGCTGGTGCCACCTGCGTCATCATGCAGGTCTCAGTGTGGAGAAAGAGACAAAGACAGACACAAGGATAAAGAGACGGTGTGTTGTTTCTGCTTCAGGTCCATTTAAAGTGCAACTAGACAGACAGTGACAGTGACAACACAAAGACAATCAGATCAGATCAGAATCAGACATCATGCAGGAAATGAGCAATGATGTAGAGCAAACAGACTGAGCTGTTACAACTATAATTTGACCTTCATATGAATGAACAAAGCTGACATACATTCACTGCCTGCTTTCTTAAGTGCACTTATTCTGCTCTCCCTAACAGCAAATATCTAATCGGCCCATCACATGACAGAACTACAATGCATTTAGACATGTAGGCATAGTAAAGAGGATCTGCTAATTTACAAAACAAGCATCAGAATAAGAAAGGTGATTTCATTGACTTTGAACATAGTTGCCGGTGCTGGACAGCTGTTTTGACTATTTGAGAAACTGCTGCTCTGCTGTGATTTTCATGCACAATCATCTGTAGGTTCTACAGATAATTGTTATGGTTAGAGGTCCGGACAGGACCAGTACAGGCTATGGACCCAAACACTGGGAGCAAGGAAACAGAGCTGGTTGTGAATGAAAAGATATTTATTTGCAAAAAGGAAAATAATAATGCTGCACTGGGGGTGCCAGCAGAGTGAAGAGTCAGCTTGCTCGTAGCAGTGGAAAATAGGGAGCTGCAAATTCCCAAGCCAGTCTTGAAAGTGAACTGAGATCTTGGAGTGTATGGATTCTAGAGCCGGGACCAGGTGGGACGCACAGAGCCGAGAACAGGAACTAGGAGAACGGAGGAGAGAGATGGTGAGTGATTGCACTCATAACACTAGAAGCCTTTAACAATTAACAGTTCACTGAAGGCTACAACAGAAATGTTCACAGTTCTGCGAATAATGTTCTCAGTCTAGGAAATCAGGTTTGCTGTTCAGGAATCGCTCACAGTTGATGAATTATCTTCAGAGGCCAAGTGCTGCTCGTCTTGTGATGCAGTTCCAATTAAGCAGAACTTGACTTTAGAAAGGACTTGGAAAGTTCTTAGTGGTTCAAAATCAGAGTTTCATACAGTTCTTGAGAAACAGTTCTTGAAAATAGTTCTTGGTACTAGTTATTGGAGACAGTTCTTGGACATGCACAGTCACACACAGGAGCCAGGATCTCAGAGACATGCAGGAGCTTAACTGAAGCGTGGCAGAACTATGCGCTCTGAAGTTGAGAGCCAGTGAGTTCTAGAGTGACTTAGTGGAGAGAGTGGCCGGGTTTGAGATGAGCTGTGAAAAGCTCTGATGTCAGAGCGCATGGAAGCGTCAGCGTAGACAAGGTCATGGATTTCTCATGGGGAGTCAGCATGTAGAATCCGGCAGCGAGTGAGCTGAAAGCCTGGGTTTTAGTAGCCTGCTGCTGATGAGCCGCCCATGCACGTCAAGTGTGTGGCAGTGATGAGAAGCAGGTGTTCCTCAGCTCTGAGTGTGCCATCTGGGGGAAAGATTCACAAACTATACACAAGGTTAAAAGCAGGGAAGGTGAGAGAGGTAGCCAAAAGGCTGGCCACAACAGATCATGCTCCTGTAAAAAATAAAATTCAATAAATAATGAAATAAAACATCTAATGGGTGCTGGTTCTCTGAATGAAAATTACTTATTGATGGCAGAAATTAGAAAAGAATGGCCAGATTGGTTGAAGTTGATAAGGCGACACCAGAATTTGAAGCAGATGGCCTACAGCATCCAGTTGTTAAGTGTGACGTAACGCATCATGTGATTTTCAACTTCCGGGTCCAAACAAAAAAAGGCATGCTGTCATTAATATTGAGAACTGCACTGAGATGCTCTAATCAGGCTGCACTTAAACCGTTGCACATGGACAACAGCATTAACGTCGCAACATAAAACTCTTTGTATATTGTATCTAAAACTCTCCTGGATATATTAATTGGGTTTTTAGACATTGTTATTGTGTTTGTTTTATGTAAAAATGCCAGAAGCTCAGGTCGTTTCTCCGTTATTTTCAATGGGAGTTGCTGTGAGCTGCGATCGCTTCCTGTTCATGTCATTCGGGGGAAAGTGAAGTTTGCACTTTAACGTCATGTTTATTGTCCTTTACAACACTGTTTGTCCTCTTTGTTCCAGAGTAATATACGAGGGCTGTCAATAAAGTAATGGTCCTTTTTATTTTTTTCAAAAACTATATGGATTTCATTCATATGTTTTTACGTCAGACATGCTTGAACCCTCGTGCGCATGCGTGACTTTTTCCACGCCTGTCGGTGACGTCATTCGCCTGTGAGCACTCCTTGTGGGAGGAGTCGTCCAGCCCCTCGTCGGAATTCCTTTGTCTGAGAAGTTGCTGAGAGACTGGCGCTTTGTTTGATCAAAATTTTTTCTAAACCTGTGAGACACATCGAAGTGGACACGGTTTGAAAAATTAAGCTGGTTTTCAGTGAAAATTTTAACGGCTGATGAGAGATTTTGAGGTGATACTGTCGCTTTAAGGACTTTTCACGGTGCGAGACGTCGCGCAGCGCTCTCAGGCGGCGTCATCAGCCTGTTCAAGCTGAAAACCTCCACATTTCAGGCTCTATTGATCCAGGACGTCGTGAGAGAACAGAGAAGTTTCAGAAGAAGTCGGTTTCAGCATTTTATCCGGATATTCCACTGTTAAAGGAGATTTTTTTAATGAAAGACGTGCGGACGGGTCCGCGCGTCGGCTCGCAGCCGCCGCGACGTTCCGCCACAGGAAAAACACCTCCATTGGAAGCCTTAAGGACAAGTTGGAACATGTCCTGCTGTTAAACAATTTCTCATATACTCACTCCACTGAAAGCCATCAAAAGCCACCTGGATTTTACAAATGGTTATCAACACGGAGGTGTTTTTCCTGTGCCGCCGCACCGCGTCGGCTGCGTCCCGACGCGCGGACCCGTCCGCACGTCTTTCATTAAAAAAATCTCCTTTAACAGTGGAATATCCGGATAAAATGCTGAAACCGACTTCTTCTGAAACTTCTCTGTTCTCTCACGACGTCCTGGATCAATAGAGCCTGAAATGTGGAGGTTTTCAGCTTGAACAGGCTGACGACGGCGGCTGAGAGCGCTGAGCGACGTCTCGCACCGTGAAAAGTCCTTAAAGCGACAGAATCACCTCAAAATCTCTCATCAGCCGTTAAAATTTTCACTGAAAACCAGCTTAATTTTTTGAACCGTGTCCACTTCGATGTGTCTCACAGGTTTAGAAAAAATTTTGATCAAACAACGCGCCAGTCTCTCAGCAACTTCTCAGACAAAGGAATTCCGACGAGGGGCTGGACGACTCCTCCCGCAAGGAGTGCTCACAGGCGAATGACGTCACCGACAGGCGTGGAAAAACTCACGCATGCGCACGAGGGTTCAAGCATGTCTGACGTAAAAACATATGAATGAAATCCATATAGTTTTTGAAAAAAATAAAAAGGACCGTTACTTTATTGACAGCCCTCATATATAAGATGTCTGAAATTCGGTTTGTGTTTATTAAACTTCATGCAGGTTAAACGTAGCAGACACGGATCATTTGGAATATTTGTTTTAGCAAGTTTTCAGACAAAAATATGTTTCCAAACAAAAATATGGACCAAGCGACAGCTAGTATTTCAAAAAACACGTATGTTGAGGTTCCTGTTATGGTTCCGGCTGGAGCGAGAGTCGAACCCAAAAGCTGGGAGCAGAGATGAGGCAGAATAAATCAGAACACTTGTTTATTTACAAGGGAGGATTATGTACAAGGGAGATAAAGTGTTGAAGGCAGCCTAGCCGAGTGGAGACCGGCCCGCTCTGCGGTGGAACCAGGGAGCCGCGGTCCTGATGGAGTCAACCCAGGCTGAGTGGATCCGGAGCCAGGTGGCCGCCTGCAAGCTGTCGACGTGGTCTGGGAAAGATACACAGATGGGTGAGGACTGGACCGAGTCAAAGCCAAAAAGTAGAAAAAGATCACAGTCAATTAGAAACAGTTTGTCTTAGCTGAGTCCAGAATGCTGAAATAAGCTGCAGCTGTAGGAACAAGCTGAAGCTAGGAAAAAGCAGTGACAAAATGCTGAGTTAGAAAGCTCAGACAGGCACACTGAGATGAGCTGCAGCTTATAGGAGCAAGCTGAAGCTGTAGAAAAGCGGCGACAAAAAGCTGAGCTAGAAAACTCAGACTGGTAGCAGAAAAATACAGAAAGTCTTCTATGAGCTTGGGAGCTCAGAATTAACAATGCGTAGGAACGCGTAAAGAGAGGCCAGTTACCGTGGAAGGTACGCTGGGTTTCTGGCGAAGATAGAGTGAGGAGCCAGGGTTTATATGCAGGTGCTGATGAGATCAGGATCAGGTGTGTTGATCAGCTTGAGGTGCGCCACCTGTGCAGAGGAGAGAGAGAGAGAGAAGCAACAGCAGCAGGAGCAGAGACAGGTAGCCCACAACAGTTCCACTACAAAATTGTTGACATTGTTTTGTTTGGACCCAGAAACAGATTTATCACGTGATGCGTTACGTCAGAGTTTAACAACAGGATTGGCAGAAGGCCACACCAGCTGACCCCTGTCACCTAAGAACCGGAAACTGACCACAGTGGGCATGGGTTCACCAAAAACTGTACAATAGAAGTTTGAAAAAAAATGTTGACACTGCAAAAACTGTCCCTCTCAAAATAAGACAAATAATCCTAAATCTAGCTACACTGTCTTGTATTGAGCATAAAAAACAACAAGATCTGCCAGTGCGGTCAGAGATATTTACCTGGTTAGAATTCTCAAACTAGCAAAAATGTCTAGGCACTGAATAATCAAAACATAAAACTAGACAGAAATGCTCAAATTGAAGCAATCTGTGCAATTTTCAAGCAATTAAATCACACTTATTTAAGATGGAATTCCTTGAAATGACTATTTTATTCCCTGATTGAGCAGATGATAAGAATTCATATAACAATAATAACTAGCAACAAAAAACTTAAAATTTTAATTCAGGCAGCACAGTGGCTTAGTGGTTGGCACTGTTGCCTCACAGCAAGAAGGTCATTGGATCGATTCCCACCTGTGGCCTTTGCATGTTCTCCCTGTGTTCATGTGGGTTCCTTCCAGGTGCTCCAGCTTCCTCCCACATTAAAAGGCATGCAGGTTATGTGGATTGGAAGCTTTAAATTGTCCGTAGGTGTGCGTGCGGTTGTGTATGTGTTTGTTTGTCTACATGTGGCCCTGTGACAGACTGGCGTCCTGTCCATGATCTAAGCTGCCTCACGCCCTATGACTGCTGGAATTGGCTCCAGCGCCCTGTGACCCTTAATTGGAGTAAGCAGTTGAAGATCATCATCATTGAACATCATGCAGGTCTCAATGTGAAGAAAGAGACAAACAGACACAAAGATGAAGGGACGGCGTGTTGCTTCTGCTTCAGGTCCATTTAAAGTGCAACCAGACTGACAATGAGAACACAAAGACAATCACATACATCTTGCAGGAAACGAGCAATGATGTAGAGCAAACAGACTGAGCTGTTACGACTATAATTCACCTTCATATAAATGAATGAATACACCAGAGCCAGCATATACTCACTGCCTGCTTCTACTGCTACAATTGATTCCTTGATGCAAGATTAAACCCTAGCTAATAAAAATCTTAAAATAAGATTTTTATTCTTTTTATTTAGCTAGCTTCCAGAATTGATGCCTTAATGGAAGACTAAAGACTAGCAAAATAATCTTACAATGAGAGACAGCCATCCATCCATTTTCTTCCGCTTTATCCGGAGTCGGGTCGCGGGGGCAGCAGCTCAAGCAAAGCCGCCCAGACCTCCCGATCCACACACACCTCCCCCAGCTCCTCCGGGGGAACCCCAAGGTGTTCCCAGGCCAGCCGAGAGATGTAATCCCTCCAGCGTGTCCTGGGTCTTCCCCGGGGCCTCCTCCCAATGGGACGTGCCCGGAACACCTCTCCAGCGAGGCGTCCAGGGGGCATCCGGAAAAGATGCCCGAGCCACCTCAACTGACTCCTTTCGATGTGGAGGAGCAGCAGCTCGACTCCGAGCTCCTCCCGAGTGACCGAGCTCCTCACCCTATCTCTAAGGCAGCGCCCAACCACCCTGCGGAGGAAACTCATCTCGGCCGCTTGTACTCGCGATCTCGTTCTTTCGGTCATGAGCCAAATCTCATGAACATAGGTGAGGATCGGAACGTAGATCGATCGGTAAATCGAGAGCTTTGCCCCCCTACTCAGCTCTCTCTTCACCACGACGGTTCAATACAGCGACTGCATCACTGCAGATGCTGCACCGATCTATCTATCGATCTCACGCTCCATCCGTCCCTCACTCGTGAGCAAGACCCCGAGATACTTAAACTCCTCCACTTGAGGCTGTGATCCTAGGAGCTGTGTTGTCAGGGGCTTTGAGCCCTTTGTAGGGTCTCCCAAGGCAAACAGGTCCTAGGTGACGGGTCAGACTAAGGGCAGTTCAGAACCTCCATGACCAGTAAAAAATCAAGGACCGAGACGTCGCCCGGTATGGCGGAGCCGGGGCCCTACCCTGGAGCCAGGCCTGGGGTTGGGGCTCGTGCATGAGTGCCTGGTGGTCGGGCCTTAGCCCATTGGGGCCTGGCCGGGCTCAGCCCGAAAGAGCAACGTGGGCCCGCCCTCCTGTGGGTTCACCACCTGCAGAGGGGGCCACGGGGGTCGGGTGCAGAGAGGATTGGGTGGTGGTCAAGGGCGGGTGGCCCGGCGGCCCGGTCCATGCTCACAGCCCCTAGCTTTTGGGATGTGGAATGTCACAATGAGAGGCAATTTTGTGAAATCACAGAGTGATTTTATTTCTACAAGTAAGTCCCTTCAGCTGCTCCCTTGTTTTCATTCAGAGTCCTCACAGCAGCTCCGAGGTGGAGCTGCATGTTGAATTGGCACACGTTTTTAGTTCCTGACGGAACTCCACATTACATAGAGAAATGTGGCAGGGGCGGGGTTTGAACCGGGCGTCTTAATACTGAAACCAAGCACTCTAACCACTTGGCCATCACCCTTGCAGAGTTATTTTTTTCTGCATTCAGACAAAAATATCTGGCACAAGATGAACATCATAAGAATAAGATCAGTTTTATTTATCCCAAAGGAAATCATTTTGCCAGAGTACTGAAACAGCAACAGTAAACAGTGAACAAATGTAATATTTGACCATTCTGAATGTATAAAACTGTATATATTATAAAATGACAAAGAACATAGAGATTACCCACTTTGTAAAATGATAAATGGACCGCATTTATATAGCGCTTTTCCATCTGCATCAGGAGCTCAAAGAGCTTTACATTTATGCCTCACATTCACCCATTCACACACCGATGTCAGGGTGCCACCATACAAGACACTCACTAAACACCGGGAGCAACTAGGGGATTAAGGACCTTGCCCAAGGGCCCTTAGTGATTTTCCGGTCTGGCTAACCCGGTCTGTTTGAACTGAGGATGCTCTGGTGGCAAGCTCAACGCTTAACCACAAGACCATTACCTCCTCCTCACCTTTTTGTAATTATTTTCAAAATCTTCACGGAGAAAGACCAACACTGGCTGCTGCCAAATTATGTTACATGGGTAACAATGACACAGAGTTTACTCAGTGAAAGTCCTCCACTTGGCCACGGCCTTCTTGCATGATGCAGTTGTATCGCACATGTGTATTACATCCTCCAGCACCTCTGTCTGTATCGAAACATGCCTCGTCTTTTGGTGCCAAGTTTCAGTACGCAGAGGTTAATCACGTGCAAGAAGAGCGGTCCGCACCCATCCTCCTCTCAGCATTCAAGTCCACCTGTGGACGTTACAGAGTACGAGCAGCCTGATTCAAAATCTCCACCACCGGACTCCGCTTCAACTGCAACTTAATACATGCATCGTTTTGAAGCTTGATGCAATGAACCACTGTTCCGACACGCTGCTTCACTTCTTTGCTTCGCAGCCTTTTAGAAGCGGCAAATCCGCTTCTTAACCCCTCTCAGAGCCATTAAAATATGTTAATCGTGAGTCACTTTTGTGTGGATTAAAGTCACTAACTGGGACTCCTGTCTTGTTGTGAAAGAAAGAAAGAAAGAAATGCTTCAAATGCTGCGCGGCTCTCTGCCGAGCGAGTCACGTTAGAAAGATAGAGTCCGGTCGGAATTAATAACTTCAAATCAAATGACACCTCTTTCCAAACATTGTAATACAAACTAGAAGCACTCAGAGAGTGCAAACCTCCGCCAAGGCCATGGGGTCAGACGCCATAACATCTACACGCCGTGGAATCATTGAACCTAAAAAAGTCTAACAATGATGTTTGCTTAGTAGTAAAAAGGTTTCATCTGCTGTGACTGGATAGCATGTATTCTTAGCGCTTGGCATCACAGTTTATTGCAACTTGCACTTTTCCCAGAAGCTACTGTCATCTGAGCACTGATATTGATATTGCATGTGCTTATAGACAAAAACAAATAAGACACAAAATTCAATTTATTATTCAACTAAACTGCAAATATATGAATTTTTTTAACATTTATGAAACACTTCTCTAAACAAGCCCATAGGGTCACTGACCCTAAAGAGATTCCCTCCTTGGCACAGCGATCTATTCAACAATTCAGTGTTACAACCAAAACTATGATACATACACTTTTCTTTCCTTTATATTTGACATCCTTGACCATGAAAACATACCACTAGAACTTGGAATCACTTTTATGTCTTTATTAGTTCAAAAGTTATTGTATAAAAATGATTTTTCGGTAATGGCAGTTTTCTTCTGGCTCTAGCTCCATAACATTTGAAGCTACATCAAATCTGATGACACCTTACTGAATCAGTACAGATTCAACTACAATTTGGTGTTAGTTGTGCATCTCCAGCTTCATTTGTCACCTCACACTGACACATTTTCTATTTTCCCTATATTTTTGCATATTCTGGATCACCAGATCCGGAATCCGGATCCGATCATCACCACACTTTGTTGTTTGATAGAACATTTAACTATGTTACACCCTAATTTTTTTCAAGCCTTATGGCCTTGTTTTTGTGGAGTTAGAAACTAGAATGTCAAAATTCCCCCTATCCCGCAATGGTGAAGAATCCTTTAAAAAATTCCTGGATCCGGATCGTGATCCAGATCACCACTAAAATTTAATCACTTGTTCCTCTTGTCATTTCCAACCACTCCACAACATCTATAAATGAGAATATATTCAAGAGAGTTTTAGGCACTAGAGTTTAATGCTGTTGTCCGTGAGCCTGAACAGAGTGTCTGAAATGCATTTGTCCTCCTGTCGTGAATGTGAGATTACATCATCCTACCCATAATGCACTGCTGGGCTTAGCATGTGCTCACAAAACCTTAAAAATTAGCACATTACTTTAAAACTAAAACATATATCTGATATTTTCACTTAATAAAACTTAATAAAACAGTAATTTTAAATAACTTGTCCAAAATTAGTTTGGTTAAAATTTGAACCATAAGTTAAAAATGTATGCCTCTGAATGACTTAGGTGATATCGCCAGCATATTGGTATGGTGTTAAAGGAAATGTTTTTTTTTTCTTTTGGGGCTGTTTCTCCTTTGTCTGCAGAGGTTTGAAATGGTTTTTATACAAGCGGTTCTCTTTTGTTTGCAAAGGTTATAGCTGTGTGTCTGTTACAAAACTTTTAACAGGTGGGTGCTAAATTAATTTTAAAAATGCTTGTCGCTGTTCAGCTTTATCGGTTTAAAAGTTATCCGATAAAGATTAATCGGAAGATAATTGGTCCGATAATGGTTTTTAAAGTTATCTAAAAAGATAATCCAGTAAAGAAAATTATCTTCGATAATTATCTGTTATCGGATTATCGGAACTGTGCCCACCACTGCAAACAGACAGACAAACAAACAAACGCGACCGAAAACATAACCTCCTTGGCGGAGGTAATAAATTTAAGAAATATTACAATTTGAAAACAAATGCACCCGAACGTGATGACAGCTGCAACTGCTTAATGCTAACTTTTAACTTTGAAAATGCCATAGACATGCTAACACGTTAGCATCATGATCTGGATCACCACTAAAATTTAATCACTTGTTCCTCTTGTCATTTCCAACCACTCCACAAAATGTCATCAAAATCTGTTCAAAACTTTTTGAGTTATCTGCTAACAAACAAACAAACGCGACCGAAAACATAACCTCCTTGGCGGAGGTAACAGTAAACTGTAATCGATCAAAAAATTTTTTCCTCCCAAAAGGAGATGTTCTGCGCTGATGTGCAGCAACCAGCTGAGCTCAGATCAGATTCTATGGAGAGACATTCATGCCAAAATGGCTTTTGACAAAAACTACAGTGTTTTTAAGTGTTCTTTTGCACTGGAAATTATTTGTTGCTTATTTTTTCTATAAGAAGACTGCTTGTTGTGGAAAATTACCAAAGCTGAAAAATAAAACTCAAGATTTGTACTATGTGTAATGTAATTTTCTTTTTGTTAGAACTGATCTTATAAAATTGGTATTGAAAAAAGTATTGTTCAGGAACTGGTATCGAAGTGAAGATATCGAAATTGGTACCGCTATCGAAAATTTTTGATTGATACCCAGCCCTAACCCTGTAACGCGATAACTAAGCATGATACATGGTCCAAACTATTCCTTTTTAAAACCCTATTAACTCAACAATTAATTTGCACCACTTTTTACCAAAACTGGAGCAGCTTTAACTTTTAACCCCCCATACAAACTGAAACTGGCCTTTGTCACCATTCTTGCTGCTATTAATAACTCCATAACATTCAGTCATAGATTGTCCAAACTATACCTTTTTGGAATCTTTATGATCAGGCAAATAATATGGTATAGCTTTAAATATGATTGGAGCATCTTTTAATTTTGACACCTGTGTAATTCTTAAATTGACCTCTACCTGGCTGCCTGTTGAAAATTCAAGTGGTCAATTGTTTTTTATTTTTGGTTTTTTGTTTTTTTCAGAAGAGGAATGTCTGAGGAGTATTTGTGCTGCATTTGATGCTTGTATCACCATTTGCAGGATTCCGCTTTAAATATTCTCTTATCTGCTGCACTATAATAACTTGTTGGGTGGCAATAAGAAGCAGCTAGCATCATTGTGACAAAATAAGAGAACGTTACAAGGACTAGTTTCAGTCTGTGGAGTTTATCTTCCAAAAGGTGAGCTCATGGAGAAGGTTTAGAAACCATTGGTTTGCAAAGCATTTGTGAGAGGATGAAAATGATATGTGATTAAATGGGACACAAGTATAGATTTTGTCTAAATCACTACTATTTGAATTGTGGAATTATTCATCTGTCCTTCATCTGGAACCTGCTGAGGTTTGAAATCTGACTCTACAAAAGAAACAGACACCATTCTCACAGGAAATGATCAGATCACAGAATCTGCATGCACGTGTTTGGAATGTGGGTGGAAGCTGGAAAAAAAATTCAGAGGCTCAGACACGTGGCGAACATGTAAACCCCACATGAGGAGTTTTTATTATGAACTGACAGCATTAACCACTGGACCACATGGTCACGTGCACTAAAGGTTATGAATAATGGCAGTAGTGCGTTCAGTGCTGAATATGCTGTCATTCACTTAAATTACTGTAGCGCCAACAAAAGTCTTTCAAGCTGTCATTGTTTAGATCTCAAAATAGTCAATATTCCTCGAAATAAAAAATGCCTTCTTCGACCTTATAACCACAATGAAATTGAATGTTGATCCTCTTTAGTGTCCATGATGTCGCTAGCAAGTCGAACAGGATATTTGTGCTGGATTTCATCATGTTGGGAGTAATTTGATTTGCCCACTCGATAGCCAGTTTAGCCAGAATGAAGTCTGTGCAGAACAGCAGCAGTGTGGTGCTGGGTATTACCTTGTTTTCAGTTCTGGATAATTGCTCTCCTCTGCCCACACTTCCCCTGTTGTTGGAACTGTTTTATGAAAGTGAGCCAGTTAATCCATTTCAATTGTTTTAGAAATTTAGAGTAAAAAAAAAGCTTAAAGTACATATGATTACATGACTTCATGTACAGTATGCTCCCTACTGAAAAATTGCATGAAACCAAAAAGCAGCAATTTTTGAAGCTATGAATGTGAATAGTTTTGCGACAGAGGGCCCTATTTATCCAATTATAACTAAAACACATATCTACCTGTACTTTTTGTTATTTACACAATGCATAATCTGAGCAAAACGCACACCCAGAGTGACAAGCATATTAAATTGATTATTTATGTCATGAAAGTAAAGTTAAATTTGTATAACTGCTGAGGATGTCATTAGCGTTGGCATTCCACATCAAAAGGAAAGCTTTACAGCAATGATCTTTAGACACAAAAATGAATGCAGATGTTGACCAACAAGTAGAAACAACAGCCACAACATTTGACTAGTACAAGTTTAATTTACATGTGAAAGAAGAAAGCTTAGCTGACTTTGTCAGAAAGGTTTCACTGAAGTTGATGTCATGGATGATCACGTAGTCTTTATGGAATCAATGGATTTGGAATGTCAGGGTTTGCAACTGGGTTAAGACGAAAGTCCAAGTTTTCAGTGACATACTAAAGACAGTAGTGTGTGTGTGTGTGTGTGTGTGTGTGTGTGTGTGTGTGTGTGTGTGTGTGTGTGTGTGTGTGTGTGTGTGTGTGTGTGTGTGTGTGTGTGTGTGTGTGTGTGTGTGTGTGTGTGTGTGTGTGTGTGTGTGTGTGTGTGGTGAGAAAATATTGAACTTTTAGAGGCATTCACTTATCTCAGAAGTGACATTCATGTCTCTGGGTCCTACACCTGGGAAGAGCCTGTGAAGTTATGAGATCGCTGGACACCAATGTACCAATGCAGGAGAATGGAGGTCCAGGTCTTTCTGATCCTGGTGCTTTCTCTCTTACTGTATTCTTGTGAGATCTGAATGCTAACCAGTGACCTAAGGCGATGATTGCATATACTTGGCAGCAAAGATGTCAGCAGTCTGTCATTGATCCTCAACAGCTGTTAACTTGTAGCCCACTGTACCAGCTGAGCTGTGGTTACCTTCCCATTTTTTTCTCTCTTCTGCACAGAAATTAATTCAGCTTTAAAAAGCAAAAAAGAAGAGACAAAAAAAGACAAGCAATGTTTAGTTTGTTTCTTTTTACATAGCCATCATTGGGTGAAGGTTATGTTTTCACCCGTTTGTTTGTGTGATTTTGAGCAAACTGTGATCCACAATTTTTCATAAATCATTAGGAAACTTTTACATAGGATTCATATACTGATAGGCAAGAACTGATTAAATTTTGAAGGTCAAAGGTCAAAGTCAGGGGGAAAAAAAAGGAAAAATCCTTTAGCATTGATCAAAATTTAAAAATTAATAACGCTGTCAAAAAAGATTGAATTTCTTTCATATTTGAAAGTATTATGTAGCATGTTATCTTTTATTGATGGACAAAGTTTGATCCGGCTCTGATCCAGATTACAGATTTTGTGGCCTTTTAGATTTTACATTAAAACCCCTTTTAATGTATATTTTAAATTATATCTTCATCAGCTGTGCCCCAATGACTCTCATATTTGAAAGTGAGGTGCAGACTGGCACTCACTGTTGCCTGACAAAGTTTTATCCGGCTCTCATCTGGATTGTGAACATTTTAATTTAATATCAGAAAGCCCATTTGGTGTACATTTTACGTTATATCTCAATCAAAAGTGCCTCATTCACCCTCTTTTGTGACAATAAGGTGCAAACTGGCACTCTCAATGAATAGACCAAGTTTGATCAGCATCTAATCCATATTGCGGTTTTAGCTGATATTTGATTTTAACAGTGAAAAGTCCTTTTGATCTATATTTTGTATTAGATTTTATCTTATGAAAAGCCACTTATAACAGGACTTTGACCTTGAATTTTTTTCCAACGTAAAAATTTGTGGAATTGGAAACTAGTGTTGGTGGAGGTTTGCGCTCTATGAACACAGTGCTCTAGTTTTATGGATGCATTTAGTCAGAATTTAATTTTTAAAAATGTGTCATGCAAATTAGGCAGATTTATTGTTTGTTAATAAATTAATTGCCTCTATTGTGACAGAAATTAGGGATGCCCACATTTCACCTGGCTGTGACAGATGCATTGTTACTTTTGATAGGTGCAGATGGATCAGTTGACTGCCTTTGATGGTCACAAGGCCATTCCTTCCATCATCAATGCAGCAATGTGCGACTCCAGCACATACTCCCAGATCTGACATGGCATGAACTGTTCATGTCACTTCAAAAATCCAAAAGAACTGGATTAAACA
The DNA here is from genome assembly GCF_902500255.1 of Thalassophryne amazonica. Classification (NCBI taxonomy): domain Eukaryota; kingdom Metazoa; phylum Chordata; class Actinopteri; order Batrachoidiformes; family Batrachoididae; genus Thalassophryne; species Thalassophryne amazonica. Next base: position 56,301,686 of record NC_047114.1, read on the forward strand.
TAGTTTGTACATCACCTGTCTCCACTCGGTAGCAGGATAGACATGACAAAAATAGAGTCCTAACATGAAGAAGTGACAGTTGAAGATATGAATTCAATTTTGATTCCACTGAACTGTGGATCCAGTGGGAAATACATATAGTAACCTCTGGTAGTTAACTCAGCATTAGGCTCAGTGTTCAAAACACGCTATGTGCAAATGTGAGAGACATTCTGGATGCAGTCAGTCATCACATTAATACAACAGTGCCATTAAACAATGCCAGCACACAACTATTAAGTTCAAGGTTCTGAAGAGAAATAGCTACCTGTTAGAAGAGATGAGTAACCCCGGCTTCAGTGAGTAAAAGTGTGCACCTAAACCACATGATTTCACTGATTATCTCATCTAACTGCCTAAAGAGCTGAACCGATAAACTGCTAAAAAAATTATCTTTATTACAGATAACTGATAACTTTTAGTATTGATTCAGACACGGCCACATCAGATTACACTGTCGGCTTCTGATAAACCTGTTTCACTTTCACTTTTCACTGCTGGGTAAAATTCAAGGATCACAAACACAGAAGAACGCATGCAAAAAGAATTAATACAAAAATTTAACCCCAAACGCTGTCATCATCTTTCAAATGCAGTAAAACACAGTATTAGAAGTCACAGTTCATCTCTGTATTAGATACACCGCCGAACTAAAAAGCTGCTGCTTTTTTCACACGCTTTCAACCCTGCGGCTTAAACAACTGAAATACGCCCATTGATTGATTGATTGAGTAAAATACACGTAGTAAATATAAATTCTTACCTGTTAGTTTCAGTGGGATTCATCTGAATAAAAAATCCACATAAACCATCCTTTTTTATCCAAAACAGTGTCTAAATGTGAAGAAAAGTCCATCTGTACAGACAGCTGCGCCATGAGAGCTCCTCTCCCCCACCGAGTCTTGCCGATTAAATTACAGCCACAAAGAAATAAAATAATGTTAAAATGAATCCATTTTATTTTTTGTGTCGAGCGGACTCACTCACTGTAACGTCCAAAGTGAACCTGAACTACACTACCGATGATGCTCCCTGCGTCGACCGGCCAAGCACATTTTGCGCTTAATGATGACGTCATCCACAATCGACAGGCAGCCAGTCTGCTACATACACACAACAGATTGACTAAAATGTTTGATTTTAGGGTTTACAAATGTTTTTGAACGTTAAACTTTGCTCGCCTTACCAGCAAAAAAAATTATTGGACTGAAAGTTATCGGAACTAAATTTATCAGAAGATAATTGGTCCGATGATGATTTTAAAACTTATCTGAAAAGCTAATCCGCTAGCAAAAACATTAGTTTCGATAATTATCTGTTATCAGATTAGCTGAACTGTGACCACCACTGTCCAGGGGCACCAGCTTCATCTTATATTTTAAAGACATTCAGAATTGGCAAACTCTAAAGTGTTTGTCTGTGAATGTGAGAATGAATAGATTGCTGTCTGTTAACCCTGTCAAGGACAGGGCACCCCGTCCTCTACTCCGGCTGGGATAGCCTCCATTGTCTTCAACAGGACAAAGATTGGGGCTTCACAGATTTTAGATGTTATGATTCTTTGGTGTGCATTTATTTGGGCATGATGTAATCATTCAAAAAAAAAAAAAAACAACTCTGTGTTTGTGCCATGCTTTAGTAAGATACACGCCTCCTGCTCAGGCCAACATATCGTACAACACTGTAATCTACCGCAAACAGCTGATCATCCTTTCATCTGTTTGCAGTGACTTATAGTTGTTTCTGTGCTTATAAAAGAACATGTTGGCATCAAATCAATGAATGCCCAGTAAAATATTATGCTCCATGTGCTGTGTCTTATCTTTGTTCATTCACAAGCAGTAAATGAACATGAACAGAATACAGTGGCTTGAAATGGTTTGGGCACACTTGGGCATTAAATTAAATTGACTTCAAATTTAAAAATTTAACAGTCCAGAGTTCTCAAAAATAACATTCTAAAATTATCTCCAGTTATCTCAAGTTATTCTCTACAACATGGTATAAATTAAATAAAAATATCAAAGCCAAAACAATGTGCAAGTATGGGCACCCTTTCTTATAACACAACTAAATCATCACTTTTACAGCCTGCTTTCTTTAGACAAATCAGTGGATGGCTACATGAACATTTCCAACTCACTGAATATGTCTTAGACTTTGATTGCATCAGCATTTAAGAAATGCCAACAGCGTGGTAGTGTATGGTAAATCTGTCAAGATTAGGCAGCTCACAAAAAGTGAGTGATCCTTCAAGAAGGTAGGGGGAAGCCACCTTGAGAAAAGACTTCATGTGTGCTCAAATGTTTTCATGCCTGTATTTACTTGGGACTACACCATGGTATTTTTTGATGATATTTAAAAATCTTTTGCATGAACTCCATTTTGAGCAATGGTTGAAATATGTCCAAAACAAATAATCACACTGTGAAAGTACAGGAGAACTCATTTAAATGACTTTATTTAAATTTTTACAGACATAGAGTTTTAAAAACTACTCGGATTCCTATAAATTTAAGCTGCTCGCTGATCTGCTTCTTCTCTGCTGCTGCTGCCTCCCATCTGTCTGCTTGCTACACCTGTCTGCCTCTTTTTTCTTTCTGTGTCTTTCTTTCTTTGTCTGTCTTGTCTGTCATTTTCTTTTTGTATTTTTCTGCTTCTGCCTGCTTGTCTTTAGGTTCAAATAGTGCACAAAAAGTTGGACTTCAGCCACGTCACATCTCGCTGTGGCTCCAAGGACAATATCAAACATGTCCCTGGAGGTGGCAACGTAAGTACTGCTGGAGCTGGAAGAACATTTTGCTTAGGACGGATGCATGTGATATTTTTTGCAAGTTTAGCCTCATTTGAGCTATCTTTGCTCAAACTGGAATACAATCCTTGACTTTTTCCTCCTATTATTTGTCATGAATTAGTCACAAAGGGATATGAATATAAAATAGATTAATTTGTAGCTATAGTTCAACGTGGGAGGATGCATATTATATCATACATCCAAATGGGTGCATTGTTATTCTTTGACCTTAATCACATACTGCATCAAAAATAAAACCCAAAGACCTTAAAGAATCATCATATTTTGTTATTTTTCAGCACGGCAATCAGAGATGTTAAAAACAGATGTTAGTGTTTGTGGACAAAGCAGGGGTAGTGGCCAACTAGTTAATGCACTTGGTTTTAGTGCAGAAGGCTCATGAACACCCCTGCCACATTTCTTCATGTAATGTGGAGTTGCGTCAGGAAGGGTATCTGGCATAAAACTTGTGCTAAATCAACATGCAGATCCACCCACCTTGAATCTGCTGTGGCGACCAAGTGAAAACAAGGGATCAGCCGAAGGGACTTGTTTGTGGCCAAAAATGCTGAACCCGAGGCAATGAGGTGTTACATAAAAAAAAAATAATAATAAAAAAAAACATTTGAGATCCGTGAGGATCTGTTGATTTGACTGGAAATAAGATGCAGCTTTTCTCCCTTCACTTGGCATCTCTCTGTAGATGTTGTTCATGGTGCAAAAGATTGGAACACCTCAGTGTTTCAGGCACACATGACACCACTACATATTCCCAGACTTGACCTAGTCAGGACCAGGGGCCTCATGTACAGAGACTTGCGTGGATTTCCTACTGAAACATGGCGTACGCCAAATCCCAGAAACTGGCGTAAGCACAAAAATATTCAGATGTGTCAAAGTGTCCGTACGCATGGATCCAAGCACGTTCCTTTTGTATATCTCACTGAACGTGGAATTGAGCGCACATGCAGAAGTACCAAACTCCTCCCTGTCCACGCCCCTATTTAAATATGCAAATGTATTTAAATAGGCCCTAGGACCTGGGGATTCCCCTCTCTGTCCTGAATGATCACGGTAAGAAAAGCCATTTTACCGAGTGTGTGCTAGAGATGAAGTGGAGTAAATGAAGTAAATGATGTAAATGAAGTGGAGATACGCAGCGATATTTTATTTGTACCCTGTTAACCGGAATAAATGTGCAATGAAGCAGCGCAAACACTGAAGTTAAAGAGAATGATTCACTGTGGTGAAACAGTTGGGGAATTGTTAAGAAGCTCTAGTTTCACCATCAAGAAACAAAAACAATAATAGTAATAACAAAAACATATTTGAATGCGCACATGCCCAAATGTGCCCGTGCTGGTTTCAATCGGAACAATTATGCTAATAAACTATTTATTCATCTCGCACGTGCTAGACGGAGGCATAAAAAGCTGGATGATACAGGGGGCTGTCTGGCGAGGTCAGGGGAAGGGACAGTTACGTTATGGTTAGGAGAAGGGGTTAGGGTTAGAAATAGTAAAATACAAAAACCATGTCACAGAAATTTCACTCATTTTGTAACAGGAAAATGAAAAAAACACGTGAGACTGCACTGCCCCAACCACGCTGTTAGTCAGGATGAATGAGTCATACGTTGAACAGGCCATCTAGCCACAATGTTAGTTAGATGCATTTGTGGATCACATACAATTTGAACATTGATGGAATTAAAATGTTTTGTATTAGCAAAAATTCATCATGTGAAGGCACCTTTATAGCAGTATGTTTGCAGTCAGTAGTGCCGATTACATTAAGGAATCCGGCTCTCACTTGCAAATTGTGCTTTAATGTTGGAATGTGATGTGCCTGGATGACATTCGGATGATTGCATTCCACCCAACTGGCTCGGCTCAAGGTTGACTGGCACACTTCTGACCGATCAGCCAGCTCCCACTGGAATGCCCCTGTTGCCAGGAAGCTCATCGTGGTCATTACCTTTGTGGGCAGGGACAACCCCTGGTTCCTCACTGTATTGCACTCCGGGCCGGCCGCATTTCTGGACACAACTACAGTGACACTGGCCTTGGTAAACGAAATTGGCTTATTAGCCAATTATCGTCATTTGCAAGTCAATCTTCATGTTCCCTGAATACACACTCACATTTGATTGCACTATTTGCAAGGTCCTGTAACAACACTAACACAGCCATTGTTAATGCTATTTTATGCATTGGTTTGTGCATGCTCCCCCTCTAGCTGCCACCTTATTGTGGTGGGGGAGTTTGCGTACCCGGATGATCCTAGGAGCTATGTTGTCGGGGGCTTTGTGCCCCTTGTAGTGTCTCCCAAGGCAAACAGGTCCTAGGTGATGGGTCAGACTAAGGGCAGTTCAGAAGCTCCCATGACCAGTAAAAAATCAAGGACCGAGACGTTGCCCGGTATGGTGGAGCCGGGGCCCCACCCTGGAGCCAGGCCTGGGGTTGGGGCTCGCGCGCGAGCGCCTGGTGGTCGGGCCTTAGCCTATGGGGCCCGGCCGGGCTCAGCCCGAAAGAGCGACGTGGGCCCACCCTCCTGTGGGTTCACCACCTGCATAGGGGGCCATGGGGGTCAGTGCAGAGAGGACTGGGTGGCGGTTGAGAGTGGGTGGCCCGTCGGCCCAGTCCGCGCTCACAGCCCCTGGCTGTTGGGACGTGGAATGTCACCTCACTGGGGGGGAAGGAGCCTGAGCTTGTGCGGGAGGTTGAGAGATACCGACTAGAGATAGTCGGGCTCACCTCCACGCACAGCTTGGGCTCTGGTACCCAACTCCTGGAGAGGGGCCGGACGTTCCACTTTTCTGGCATTGCCCACGGGGAGAGGCGGAGAGCTGGGGTCGCATTGCTTATTGCTCCCCAGCCCAGTTGCCATGTGTTGGAGTTCACTCCGGTGAACGAGATGGTTGCTTCCCTACGCCTTCGGGTTGGGGACAGGTCTCTCACTGTTGTCTCAGCCTATGGGCCGAGTGGCTGTGCAGAGTACTCAACCTTCTTGGAGTCCCTGGGAGGGATACTAGATAGCGCTCCAACTGGGGACTCCATTGTTCTCCTGGGGGATTTCAACGCCCACGTGGGCGGCGACAGGGAGACCTGGAGGGGAGTGATCGGGAAGAACGGCCTCCCTGATCTGAACCTGAGTGGTGTTCAGTTGTTGGACTTCTGTGCAAGTCACAGTTTGTCCATCATGAACATCATGTTCGAGCACAAGGGTGTCCAAAAGTGCACGTGGCACCAGGACACCCTGAGCCAGAGGTCGATGATCGACTTTGTAGTCATATCATCTGACCTTCGGCCACGTGTCTCGGATACTCGAGTGAAGAGAGGGGCTGAGCTGTCGACCGATCACCACCTGGTGGTGAGTTGGATCCGCTGGGAGGGGAGGAAGCCGGTCAGACCTGGCAGGCCCAAACGTATTGTGAGGGTCTGCTGGGAACGACTGGCGGAACCCTCTGTCAGCGAGGTCTTCAACTCCCACCTCCGGGAGAGCTTCTCCCAGATCCTGGGGGAGGTTGGAGACATGGAGTCCGAGTGGACCATGTTCTCCACCTCCATTGTCAATGCGGCCGCTCGTAGCTGTGGTCACAAGGACTCTGGTGCCTGTAGCAGCGGCAATCCCCGAACCCGGTGGTGGATGCCAGAAGTAAGGGATGCTGTCAAGCTGAAGAAGGAGTCCTACTTGTCTTTGTTGGTAGGTGGGACCCCGGAGGCAGCTGACAGGTACTGGCAGGCCAAGCGTGCCGCAGCCCGTGCCGTCGCAGAGGCAAAAACCCGGGTCTGGGACGAGTTCGGAGAGGCCATGGAGGAGGACTATCGGTTGGCCTCGAAGAAATTCTGGCAAACCGTCCGACGCCTCAGGAGGCGGAAGCAGCTCTCCACCAGCACTGTCTACGGTGCGGGTGGGGAGCTGTTGACCCTGACTGGGGATGTTGTCGGGCGCTGAAAGGAATACTTCGAGGATCTCCTCAATCCCATCGTCACGTCTTCCGAAGAGGAAGCAGAGACTGGGGACTCAGAGGCAGACTCATCCATTACCCAGGCCGAAGTCACCCAGGTGGTTAGAAAGCTCCTCGATGGCAAGGCTCCTGGGGTGGATGAAATCCATCCTGAGTACCTTAAATCTCTGGATGTTGTGGGACTGTCTTGGCTGACACACCTCTGCAACATCGCGTGGCGGTTGGGGACAGTGCCTCTGGATTGGCAGACCGGGGTGGTGGTCCCTCTGTTTAAGAAGGGGGACCGGAGAGTGTGTTCCAACTACAGGGGGTTCACACTCCTCAGCCTCCCCAGTAAGGTCTATTCCAGAGTACTGGAGAGGAGAATTCGACCGATAGTCGAACCTCGGATTCAGGAGGAGCAGTGTGGTTTTCGTCCTGGTTGCGGCACACTGGACCAGCTCTACAAACTCCATCAGGTGCTCGAGGGTTCATGGGAGTTCGCCCAACCAGTCCACATGTGCTTTGTGGATCTGGAGAAGGCGTTTGACTGTGTCCCTCTGGGCACCCTGTGGGGGGTGCTCCAGGAGTATGGGGTCCGAGGTCCTTTGCTAAGGGCTATCCGGTCCCTGTACGACCGCAGCAGGAGCTTGGTTTGCATTGCCGGTAGTAAGTCAAACCTGTTTCCAGTGCACGTTGGCCTCCGCCGGGGCTGCCCTTTGTCACCTGTTCTGTTCATTATCTTTATGGACAGAATTTTTAGGCGCAGCCAGGGTGTAGAGGGGGTCTGGTTTGGGAATCACAGAATCTCGTCTCTGCTGTTTACGGACGATGTGGTTCTGTTGGCTTCGTCAAATCAGGACCTTCAGCGTGCACTGGGGCGATTTGCTGCCGAGTGTGAAGTGTCCGGGATGATGATCAGCACCTCCAAATCTGAGGCCATGGTTCTCGACCGGAAAAAGGTGCTTTGCCCTCTTCAGGTCGATGGAGTGTCCTTGCCTCAAGTGGAGGAGTTTAAGTATCTTGGGGTCTTGTTCACGAGTGAGGGACGGATGGAGCGTGAGATTGCCAGACAGATCGGTGCAGCATCTGCAGTGATGCGGTCGCTGTATCGGACCGTCGTGGTGAAGAGAGAGCTGAGTAGGGGGACAAAGCTCTCGATTTACCAATCGATCTACGTTCCAATCCTCACCTATGGTCATGAGATTTGGCTCATGACCGAAAGAACGAGATCACGAGTACAAGTGGCCGAGATGAGTTTCCTCCGCAGGGTGGCTGGGCACTCCCTTAGAGATAGGGTGAGGAGCTCGGTCACTTGGGAGGAGCTCAGAGTCGAGCCACTGCTCCTCCACGTCGAAAGGAGCCTGTTGAGGTGGCTCAGGCATCTTTTCCGGATGCCCCCTGGACGCCTCGCTGGAGAGGTGTTCCGGGCATGTCCCATCGGGAGGAGGCCCTGGGGAAGACCCAGGACATGCTGGAGGGACTACGTCTCTCGGCTGGCTTGGGAACACCTTGGGGTTCCCCCGGAGTAGCTGGGGGAGGTGTATGTGGATCGGTAGGTCTGGGCGGCTTTGCTTGAGCTGCTGCCCCCGCGACCGGACTTGGGATAAAGCGGAAGAAAATAGATGGATGGATGGATGGCTTTGTGCATGCTTTTGTGTCCACCCATATAACTACAAACATGTGGGTGTGTTCATTTCTCATCAGTGTGTTGCTGATGAGAAATTATCACTCTGATAACATGTTGTTTTCACACTATTAACAGTGTCCCAGCATCACCTGTATGTGTCGCCAGTGGACCAATAGCTGTAGTTAAATATGCATATGTCAGCCATGGTTTTTGTGTGATGCACCGCACATTTCCACGGTCATTTCACTTTTGATACATTTGAACATTAGCGTGGGGGCGGACATACGCCACGTTTTTGTGCATACGCATGCTTTGTACATGAGGCCGCTGGTGCATATGCTGGCACCACATATTGCTGCATCCACTACAGTATGGAACCACTCTGAGACCCAGATGGTAACCAACCAAGCAAACAACCGGTCCATCTCCACCTCTTGAAAGTAGCCACGTATCTGCCACAGCCAGGTGACACATAGGCACCCCCTTGGCCTTCTACAGTTGCTGAAGTCCAAAACACCAAGGCATCTGCGTACTGGATTATGCACAGAGAAATGCACCACATCACCAAAATGTCATAGCTGACGTTCCTTCACAATGCAATCTTGACTATATGGACTGGTATTTGACCCTGATCTTGTTTGCATCTCAGACTCTATCTCATTCTTCTAAAGATTTCAGTCTCACTGTAGTAATGGTGTAGACATGTCACACAGGCTTAATGAGCATCTCAGAAAGCGCAAGGTGGAGACTAGATGCAGCCATCCATTTTATATATATATATATATATATATATATATATATGAAGTCTGTTAGAAAAGTATCGGACCTTTTTATTTTTTTCAAAAACCTGATGGATTTGAATCATGTGTGTTTGCATGAGCAAACCTTGAACCTTCGTGCGCATGTGTGAACTTTTTCAGGCCTGTCGATTGCATCATTTGCTGGTAAGCAGCCTTTGTGTGGGACGTGTGCAGCGTGCTCTGCGGATTTTCATTTCAAGGAAAAGACGGAACAACTGGAGCAGCGCCGCATCAAATTTTGCCAGAAACTGGGCGACAGCCAGGTGGAAACCATTCGGATGATTCAGACGGCTTTCGGTGACAGTCGTGTGACTAGCCAAGAAATTGTGGAAGAAGTGGGCATGTCACAACATGTCCTGTGAGACTTCAACACAAAGGCGCTTTTGCTCCACCATCGGCAGCTTCGTGCCGAAGCCATCAGCATGATTTTCACCGCCAATCTTTTCATGGCTAAATCTTCTGTCACATTGGAATGTGCCGAAAAAGTGCTGATGTCCACCTCTTCCGCAATTTCTCGGATAGTCACACGATGGTCCCGCATCACCACAGCGTTCACTTTGGAAATGATCTGGTCATTTCAGCATGTTGATGGCCGACTGGAGCGTGGCTCGCTCTCCACCGTTGTGCGGCCATCTTTAAACCGGTTGTACCGCTCCTTAATCTGTGTGATGCCCATAGGATCGTCACCGAAAGCCGTCTGAATAATCCGAATGGTTTCCATCTGGCTGTCACCCAGTTTCTGGCAAAATTTGATGCGGCGCTGCTCCAGTCATTCCGTCTTTTTTCTTGGAATGAAAAAACGGCGAGCGCACGACACACACACCTCACACAAAGGCTGCTTACCAGGAAATGATGCAATTGACATGCGTGAAAAGTTCATGCATACGCACAAAGGTTCAAAGTTTTCTCATGCAAGCACACGTGATTCAAATTCATCAGGTTTTTGAAAAAAATAAAAAGGTCCGATACTTTTCTAACAGACCTCGTGTGTGTGTGTGTATATATATATATATATATATATATATATATATAGATATAGATATAGATATATCTATATATATATATATAGATATAGATATATCTATATATATATCACATAAATAAAAAAATGAGCTGTTTCAGTCCTAAAATTGGGTTCTAACTGGCTGCAGGGGCTATTATTTAAGTATTTAACTTTAGAAATTCTGAATACTTAGATAAAAGCAGATTTTGCACAATGCATCCCTTTATCAGAAAGATGTACGAGGTCTATTAGAAAAGTATCCGACCTTATTATTTTTTTCAAAAACCATATGGATTTGAATCACGTGTGATTGTGGCAGCCAAGCTTGAACCATCGTGCGCATGCGTGAGTTTTTTCATGCCTGTCGGTTGCGTCATTCGCCTGTGAGCAGGCTTTGAGTGAGGAGTGGTCCACCCCTCTGGTCGTTTTTTTCATTGTTTAGGAATGGCTCAGAGACTGCCGCTTTGCTTGATCAAAATTTTTTCAGAAACTGTGAGGGACATCAAAGTGGACACCATTCGAAAAATTCAGATGGTTTTTGGTGAAAATTTTATGGGCTTCAAAGAGATTACGGAGTGTTACTGTCGCTTTAAGGACGACCCAGAGCGACTGGTGGCGCGCCGTGCTCGGAAGCCGCCATCGACAGGCTGAGCGACCATTTCATTTCTAAACGGATGGCTATATGGATCCGTGACCATCGTGTGCAATTTCTCTGGTTATCACAAGAGCTGGACATCAACCATTTTCCGGCAGATTTCTCTTTTAACAAGAGATTTTGTCATGGAAAGCCGAGCGGAGGCTTCGCGTGTCACGATGGATTCGCTTCTGGAGCGAGACAAAACCACCTCCGTTTTGGTCTCACAGGACGGCTTTGAGATGGCGTTCAGACAGCTGTCGGTGGTTTTTCCATCGAGTGATTATCCGAGAAATTGTGGATGTGCCTGGACATGCCAGAACATGTCCTGTTAGGCTTCATCACGGCGTTGCTTTGCGCCATGCGGCACCGCCGCGTCGCGCGGAATTCCTCCGCACGTCTGTCTCAATGTGCCGAAAAAGTTCTGATGTCCACGTCTTTTCACAATTCCTGTGCTAGCCAGATGACATCCTGGCTAAAACACAGCGTCCAGTTTGGAAATGAATGGCACATTCCACTGTTACAGGAGTTTTTGTCATGGAAAGAGGAGCCTAACAGGACATGTTCTGGCATGTCCAGGCACATCCACAATTTCTCGGATAATCACTCGATGGAAAAACCACCGACAGCTGTCTGAACGCCATCTCAAAGCCGTCCTGTGAGACCAAAACGGAGGTGGTTTTTTCTCGCTCCAGTAGCGAATCCATTGTGACGCGCGAAGCCTCCGCTCGGCTTTCCATGACAAAATCTCTTGTTAAAAGTGAAATCTGCCGGAAAATGGTTGATGTCCAGCTCTTGTGATAACCAGAGAAATTGCACACGATGGTCACGGATCCATACAGCCATCCGTTTAGAAATGAAATGGTCGCTCAGCCTGTCGATGGCGGCTTCGGAGCGCGGTGCACTACCAGTCGCTCTGGGCTGTCCTTAAAGCGACAGTAACACTCCGTAATCTCTTTGAAGCCCATAAAATTTTCACCAAAAACCATCTGAATTTCTCGAATGGTGTCCACTTTGATGTTCCTCACAGTTTCTGAAAAATTTTTGATCAAGCAAAGCGGCAGTCTCTGAGCCATTCCTAAACAATGAAAAAAAACGACCAGAGGGGTGGACCACTCCTCACTCAAAGCCTGCTCACAGGCGAATGACGCAACCGACAGGCGTGAAAAAACTCACACATGCGCACGAAGGTTCAAGCTTGTCTGACGCAATCACACGTTATTCAAATCCATATGGTTTTTGAAAAAAAATAATAAGGTCGGATACTTTTCTAATAGACCTCATATTTTACAGCATACTGTCAAGAAACCAGCAAATTGATTGTTACCAATATCAGCATTTTTGCCTTCCTTCCAGATGTTTCTATCTGATGCTTGTTCCAACTCTGTTCCCACAGTCATATCATCTCCGTTTTTGGTTCCAGATGCATGAACCAATGCAAATAGCCTGATTTGCATGCATTGGCACAGAGTAAAGCACTGGATGATAAGATTTATGGTTTCAGAAGTGGCTGAAACTATTAGCACAAGACTAAAGAAACTGTATTTGCTCCATCCTGTGAATCATCCTTGTTTTATAAAGATTTGCTCTACAGTATTCAGCAAGACAGTAAAAAAAAATGTATTCTAAACATTTGAGAAATATACTGTAGATTAATCAATCGAAAGATCCATCAGTTTGTGTTTATATCATGAAACTGGTTTATTTGAATCAGTTTTGAGGGGTTCTTGAGTCCGACAGGCAATCAAAACTCATTTTGGCCTGTTATGTGATTAAAATTTTAACATCATTGACACTCATTGCTGGCAGTATTTCTGTCATAGCACACACACGCACGCACGCACGCACACACACACAGAGTGTGTCAGGGACTTTTCCTTAAATCCATCAGTCACCTGCCTGGACACAAATTCTCATGTTCTGATGACAGTCTATCCACTGCCTGCTTCTGCCCTCCAATTATAGCCCGTTGCAATTTATCTGCATAAGTGAAGCATATTTTACTCCTCTAACAAAAGAACTCAGTTTCTGTGAGAATAAAACCAGTCTCGCAGTGCTCTGTTTTACCAAATGTCATTCTGCCGCTGTAAAACTGTCTGTTGCACAAAGCTGCTGCTGTCTCTGTGAATGAGCCAGCTGCATGATAAAGGACAAAAATGACTTTCTAATGTGACTACATTTGGGTGATGATGTCATCATACTGGGAGGCGGGGATGAGAACAGGAAACTGTATCATTATTTAACATCAGAATCCATTAATTCTGCATAGAGACTACATCTTTATCTCATCTGTTCCTCAGGTTCAGATCTTGAACAAGAAGGTTGATGTAAGCAAGGTGACATCCAAATGTGGATCCAAGGACAACATCAAATACAAACCAGGTCAAAACGGAAACAGCTTTGGTTTCTTCTTTTGAAAGATGAATCTGTTCTCTTCCTGTGATGACCTCCTTCCTCCTTACAGCAGGTGGTGGCGATGTGAAGATTGAGTCCCATAAAATAAACATAAAGGTGAAGTCAAAGATTGGATCCCTGGACAACGTGGGGGCAGGCGATGGACAAACTAATGGGCAAAAGGTCAAACTTTAATCATTTATTCATTAAGGCTTTATTAGACAATAAATCTGTCTGACTATGCTGACTCACTGTGCGTTTACACTCTGACACCACTAGGTGGTGTGGTTAGTGCATATATTGGACTCTGCTGTACGTCTACATTTTGCTGCAGGATGAGAAGGCAGATGGAAAGACAAGTTCACCACCGAGTGGCACTCCGACACCAGCAGCTGGGCGCGTGGCTCAGGAGAACGGAGTGAAGGAAGCTACACCTGCTCCTTTTGGGGGGGATGGAGTGAGGGAATCTCTTAGCATAGACACACGCATCCCAGAGACAAGTAGGTGTCCACACAATCACACTGCATGCACACTGACACTTTTTCAGCACAAACACAGTAATCACTGCAAAGGGCTGGCTAAAGCGGAACGCAAATCAGAGGGTGTGGTTAGTTATCATTGTGATCTCAGCCAATCATATTACTTGTCTCATAGCTTTTAAACAGCGCAGCCAATCACAGTGGAGCGTGATCAAAATATATCACCAAGTACAGGCACGCTTCTAAAAGTTATAATGTCTGGATGGTACAGAGTCATAAATATTGATACAGAACATCATGAATCTGCACCCACATGACAGTTGTAGCTTTTAAAGATGTTGTTGTGGAAATAATGAAAAATTGAGCTGACATCACTTTTTTTTACTGTTTTACATATTACATTATTACTGAATATGTTGTAAGATACAGATAATAGTAATTGGAATCATTACAAAGTCTCACATTTAACATTGGTTCTGTTTTAATTTGATTTTATAACAACACAGAAGCACACATCAGTTCTTCTGGTGCTGAGTCAAAAGATTTTTTTATTTAGGAAGACTAATAAATCTGTAATCACTCAGACATTTAACTGTATTATAAACAAGAACAAAGATAACATTTCTGAGCCAAAATTGGCAATTTATTTTTCATACAAGAAAACAGATCAAGCCGAGGCTCAGGTCTTGTATTATAAGAAACTCCTTCTCTGCAACATTAAGGTCTGTATGACTGATGCAATAGACAAAAGTTGCACTGTGCATGTTTTCTTATTATTCGGTGGGACCGAGGCTTAAATCACTGTCAATATATCTTTCTTCCTCACCTCCCTTTTTCTTTTTCATCCTGCAGTTTCTTCACCTCCGCAAATTGCATCTCAGTGCAAGTAGGTTTTGGTGGCAAATGCGCGGCACTTGCCGATCTACCGATCAACCGACCGTCCCACCGCCACCCTCCATCTCACCCACCGCAGAACCAAACTGAACTGTTGCTCTCAGTGTTTCTCTGGCATCCGCCTGTCAGCTTCCTGCCAACTACCAGCCAACCTTTCAACACCCTCAGCTTGATTTTGCCCTTGTGTCTGCCACAGAGAAGTGTTGTTCCTGTGAGTGGCCTTCCAGTAGCTTCTATCCTAATAACGTCTCCTCTATACACCAGCTCAGAAGCCTTGAAGCCCGTATCTCACAAACCCGCCACAATAAACCCACCGCTCCAGCCAGTGCTGTGAAGAAACACACAGAGAATAGCCCGGTTCTTTCATGCAGTACTTCCACGTGTGAGTTTATTACCATTGAAACACACCTTACTGATACACACTCATCATAATTTAAAAAGCTGTGTCATGTTTTCTGAAACCAGAACCACTCAGATCTTCATGTCTGCTAACGCCAACATTCCTGTTTCACATTTTGACCACACCAATGAGCCGAGACTGTTCCTGGCCAGGGCCATGAGCTTCTTTGAGTTCTGAAGGTTTGGAAATAGTTTTTAAGAGTGCAAATACGTCAAAATAGAGTTCAACATGAGTGTAGAAAATCAATGCAAAAGCATCGGCCATCTCTACTTTTTTATGTTTTCACATAAGACACATTTGGTTATAAAATGATAGAAAGGATTTACACCTTCATTTAAAAGCAACAATTAGCAATGACCACATCATGTGGTCAGTGTTTGGCTATCCTTCCAGTATCTTGGAGTAAGCCCATGACCGGTATTAAGTCAAACAGCATTTGGTCTTAAGCATAATATCCAACGACCCTGAAGCCAGATGCGTTTAAGGCATCGATTGACTACGATGTAAAACAAACAAAACTTAATTTTGAACAGGACTCTTTCACCACTTTTTTCATGTGTTGAAACAGAAGCACCTCTGCTTTGTGTAAAACTGATCCCATCAGATCTCAGAAGCTTACCAGCCTAGGTCCTGATTAGCACTTGGATGGACGACCAGGGGCTCTGTGTTTTTCTCCATATGAAATACACACAGGTTGCATCAGGAACGGCATCCTGCATAAAAAGTATGCCAACTTCCAATGCAAATCTGTCCTGACTCTGCTGTGGTGACCCCTAACCAAAAAACTGGGGCAGCTGAACATCCTGAGTGTTTGAACACATGGTGGTTCAAGATAGACCGTGAGATTTAACTCACTACTTCTCTCATAGTTTACCACTTCACTCTTGATAAATGTCAATAAATCTTTAAATATTGTCTTAATTAGCAAAAAAAAAAAAAAAAACAGTTATTTTCCAGTCAGAGCACAACTCTCCTCTCCTAACCAATGATTTCCAGGCTCTGAAACTATCCATGCATGTATTATGTTTCACTGGTATCAGGTTTTTTAACTGAGTTCCATTGTATATGTCCCAGCCAAACTCCTCCATCAAAGACCCTGGCAGGTACGCTGATCTGTGCATGTTCAGTCCAAACGCATTTAGAAATGCCATCTTTCTTACCCAGGTGGGGCTTCAGAGCAACACCCCCTTAAGAACATCCAACTAGCTGGCATATCTTAGAATCCTCTCAGTGAAACACATAAAACATCAATATTAAAGTTGTCGGCTATAACATAAAATCATGGTCTTGATAAAAGCATCTATGTCCTAGAATGGAACCAAGTCTTTTTTCTGTTTGTGGTCGAGGCTGATGTTGATACAGTGATGCGCAGCAGCGTGTCATTCCTGCGATTGTTACTGTCACCTCGTCCTGCCTCTTGTTTGTTACTGCGGCTTGCTGACAGCAATACGGTGGGCATTAGATGTACTGCTTCCTGTTAACCGTGCATGTAGATGAAGCCCAGACAGACATGGTGAGTGCACCCAAGATGGGTAGTTACAGGAACAGATTAATTTCCAGGGATAACTATCTGTTACTGGAAATAATGTCACATTCATGGAAGCTCTGGACTTGCATTATGCTTTCTATTCATTATTTAAATTTCTTTGTAAATTCTGGGCTATTATATTATACATTGTATACTGGTAAACTATACGTGGTGTACTTCTACCAGAGGTGGGACAAAGTCACCATCAAGTCACTCTCAAGTCATGAATCAGCAAGTCCCAAGTCAAGTCTTAAGTCAGCTTGCAAACAATTGGTGGTCATTGTGACTTGAGACTTGACTTGAGACTTCTACCAAGCAGAGTTGAGTACTGCACAGCAGCAGTATTACTGTCGAGGCAGAATGTTTCTAAGTGTAAGCAAACAAGTTCACAGGTTTTCTCCGTTTTAAGGCATTGTTAATTGGGACAACATGGATAAATTGTTTTACTCAAAATGATTTTCTAAGTATAAGAAACCAAGAAGAAGAAGTCCTTTGTAGGCCCCAAGGCCCTTTGGGCCAGTGTTTATCCCAGAATACTGTTGTGTGAAGCTGATGTGAGTCTGTGACTCTCCCAGAATAAGACAGCAGTCTGACACAGGTTACGTCCCCAGCCAAGGTAGTACCACTTACAGCTGGGTGGACTTGGACAGTTTTGACAGAAGGACATGCTTGTCCAAGGTCCAATGATTGGGTATCAAACTCAGGTCTGTGTATTGGAAGCCAAATACTATCCCACAGAGTGAATGAATTCAGAATCCCAAATTCAGTGCACTTAAAATATTAAATTTGTACTTGAAATTACTTGTTGACAAAGATATTTAAAAAAAAAATCTCTTAATGCCTTCCTCAGTAACTGTCTAACTACTTTCAAACAAACTCAAATAATTGGAACATGAAAAGGGTATTGTGTTTGGCAGTCTTGGTTCAGGTGGGAGAGCGGGCTCTGCATTAACAGACAGTTGGATCAAACTTTCAGTACTTCTGTGTGGAAAAATGTCCTTGAGCCAATCAATGAGCACAAAATCACTTTTAAGCCACTAATAATGTATGTGGTTAGTAAGGAAGGGGTTAAGACAACCTGCAGCTGTTTATTCTTCAACAGATGTATTTTCAGTCCATTGAACTTTAAGCAAGATTGTTAATTGAAATTAAATTTGCTGATGGCCTTAAGTTGAGTAAAAACTTCTGTGTAGCTGGAGCCTAAATCTTTGTTTTCTCAGCTTTTTAATTTTTACAATGTAGGTCTAGTGGTCTAGTGCAAACTTTTCAAATGTCTTCTTAAATTTTTCATCTTTTAATTACAGGGCTTCGAACCAAAAAAATTTTTCCAGTCCGTCCTTTCAAATTTATATTAAAAATGTCCAGTTTTGTATTCCACTTTATAAGTTTATTGTTCACAAACTAGTTAGAAATAAATCAAATACCAGTTAATAATGTTCCATGTCAGGCTGTGTGACATAACAGTATCTATCTTTGAGACATTATAGAAATGTCTCTTGATATACGCTCTCGTTTATGTTATAGGCTATCACTAATGCCACAGTTAAACTAGAACTCCCAAGGACCTGCCAAATGGCAGTTATACCTTTAAATCCCAAGGTGCTGCCAAATGGCAGCTGCACTCCCTGGATTTACATCTCAACGACCCCCTTTCATTTGTAAATGCAGCCATTAGATCTGTTCTGGAGGTTTCTTGCACACACCTTTAGGGGGAGGGGTATGCTTGAGCAGTAGTTTGTCTGAACCAGGGCTCTCAAGTTTTCAAGTTTGCTTGGAGTGAGAATTGGGGGGGTGTACGGCGGTCCCTCGGGGGACTGGTGGCCATGTCAATGTGTCAATGGCTACAGCAGAAAAAAGTGAAGGTTCTGGAATGGTCATCTCAGTCTCCTGACCTCAGTATCATTGAGCCGCTTTGGGGAGATCTCAAATGTGCAGTTCATGCAAGACAGCCCAAGAATTTACAGGAACTGGAGACCTTTATCCAAGAAGAATGGGCAGCTTTACCATCTGAGAAAACAAAGTGTCTCATCCACAACTATCACAAAAGACTTCGAGCTGTTATTGATGCTAAATGAGCTAATACACAGTAGCACCTTATTCAGCTTGCACATTTGTCCTCTTTGTGTCAGCAAAAATAAAAAATAGTTTCAGTTACATTTGTAAGAAGTAACTCTAAAGACAGAACCCAAGTACATAAGAAAAAACAGATGTTTAGTTATAAAGAATAAAATAAACTTTTCAACTTTATCAGATTCTTTGACCATAAAGACATACCCATAGCTTTAGGAATGATATTTGTACCACTATTACTTCAATAGTTACTATGCTAATGTTTTGTTATTTCTATATTCTTATTATTTCTATTGTTACCAGGTGACATTTGACCTAGTTTGTCTGAACGCACCTGGCACTGCCACATCTCCTTTCTGTGAACTTGTTACAAAAAACACAACACTTAGTAGAAGAAATTTAGATTCAAGATTCAAAGCTTTATTGTCATATGCACAGTACTTTGCTGCCCACACTGGATGTCCAAAATATCTTATATAAATCTAAGTATAAGTAAGTAATAAAAGATAAAATAAAATAAGCATGCAACAGTATGATAACAAAAGTATTCTAAACTCTAAACTCTGCCAATAAGCCTGTGTACATATGTGTGTGCTTACAGATTGTCTGAACACATCTGGCACTGCCACAACATCTCCTTTCTGCATTTTCCACATGTTAACTTGTTGCAATAAACACAACGCTTAGTGGCGTGGTTATTCTTGCAGCAACACTTCACCTGGCACAATGCCCTTTTCCCTGTGTCAGGTGTGTGTGGTTGCTGCTGAAGTTTATCCTCATTACACAGCTCCTTGGCTGCCATATGCCCCTGGGCAAGCTCTCTTGCAAGCTTCACCAAGAAGTCCGCCCGTCTCTCTTTGACCCCAGTGCATGCTTGGTAAAGCACATGTGCATTCAGTGCTGCAATGTCAATCATGTTGTAAAACACAGCGACTGGCCAACGCCGTGTTCCTGAACGCACAGTGTACTTTCTGACCATCTGGTCCATGACATCCACACCACATTTCTGGCTGTTGTAGTCGGTGACTGTGTTGGGCTTTTTTTTTCGGGTATCCCCAGTCTCCACAACACTGTGCATGCTACTGAGGATGCAGACAGTCTTTCTCCGTTTGGGCACATAAACGGTCAGTGTGGCACCAGAGGTTGAAAACACCTGTGTGCTGAATTCCTCACGGTCCAAAGTCTTTTTGGCAGAGTCTGGAAGCTCACGGCGAACCTTGTTTACTGTGCCAAGGAATGTGGTCTTCCGGCTGAGCAGTCGCCGTGCTAGTGACAATGAGGTAAAAAAAATTGTCTGTGGTAACGGTTCTTCCTTTGTCCATAAATGGTTCCATAAGCTTCATCACCACATTTTCCGATAGTTTTTCCCCTGTTGGACGACTGGGGTCTTTGCCAAGATATGGGATGATGTTGCATACATACTTGAATTTCAGGTCACATGCAACCCAGAACTTTATGACAAACTTGTCAGGTTTTGAAGCAATGTACTGCAGGAAACGGCAACGGGTCTTAGTTGGAAAAAGTTGCTCATCTATGGTGATGTGCCTTCCTGGGTTGTAAGAAGTAATGCAGTTGGTAACAAAAGACCCCCAAATGTCAGAGACTGCAGCAAACCGGTCATTTGCGACTCGTTCACTGCGTGTGTCCTTGTCATCGAAGCGTAGGTGCCGCATGATGTCCTGGAAGCGGTTTCGAGCCATAATCTTGCTGATTGAGGGCACTCCCAGTGTTGCTGACCATACATCATGCACCGCTGGAAGGCGGACAATCCCTCGCAGGACGAGGATTGCAATGAACGCCATTAGTTCAGGGACAGCCATGAACCAGTTTCCCTCCTGTGTCTGGCGTGCATGCTGGACAGTCCACCCCTGAATGGTCCGAAGCATGTCCAGAGTGATGAAACAGAGGAAACTCTGTAAGCGACTCGACACCTTTCTTCTGGCCAAAGCAGTTGGCTCTCCATCTGTGGCATAACAATCAATTGGGGTGTGATGCAGAGGCCTTCCGATCTGTTCCTCACGCCACACTGTGCCGTCTTTTGCCGTCTCTGTCAGCCACTCGTGTGTCTCTATGCGACCTTTCTTTTGTGGCGGTGGCAAAGTGTCCTCATCTACAGGGTGACCATATGTTTGAGATTTGATTAGTGAAATGTTGAAATAATGTGCAATTGACAAAGATATTATTCGAATTATAATTCCAAAACATCTCAAGTATGCCTCCTTTGTACTAATTTAGGATTTTCACACTGCAAAAAGTGGCATATTGATTAGTCAAAATAGCTCAAGTTCAGATCTTTAACCTTATTTTAAGTTATTTTGCCTTTTGAAAACCTGGTAAAGGTAAAGATATTTTTACATAGATTTAGAAGACAAAAAAAAAAACACTCAGACAAAGAAAAAAGAAAAAACACTCAGAAAAAAGACATTTTTTACTTAAACTTTCATAAAACCTAAGTAAAAACATCTTATCAAGACTTTTTTGTCTTGACAAGTCAAATTTCTCAATTTAAGATAAAATATTATTTTTTGAGCAATTTTAACTTATCAAGATGGTACTTTTTGCAGTGCTTCTCTTCCAAAAACACAACAGCCAAATACAGGCAAACGAAAATAGGAAATTTGTGAAATCTTACCAGAAGAATTTTCAGAGTTGGAAGTCAGCGCAAGGGTTATTTCTTCTCAATCGGAGTCACACGGGTCAACATGGTTCAGGATCATGTCCAAAGCTTGCTCTGTGCTATAAAGCTTAGCCATCTCTGCGTCTCTCAGTCAACAGAGTGAGTATGTGTTGTGAGCTGGCTTTCCAGCACTTGCACATTCTGGTCTAATGGCCCCCATGTACATAACAAAAGGTGGCCTAATGAGATGTAAAGTACCCCAGTGCTGCCATTTGGCAGCGCTTGGTAGATAGAGGAGTAGTGTAAAAATGCTGGTAATCCCAGTTAACAAACTAGGCCATGCGGGATCCATTGTTTAGCCTAACTGGAGATAGCTAACTATTTCCCACATTATTTCTCTTTACATGTTAGCCTGCTCATCAAACACTGATGAAGATGATGTCTAAGATCAACATTTATGAGGTACATAGCACAATATTTACCTGGAAACAGGGAGACTGTACCACTTTTTACGCTAATTGACTGCTGCTGGTGAAATTCCTTCCACCTTTAAAAGATGTGTATAAACACTCCTACAAAGGCAGGAAGTTTTAAGGTTAGTATTATTTTAAATACTGTAGATATCTGTTCAGGAACATTGTAATATTGTTTTTTTTCTGCTTTGCTTTTTCATTCCTTCAACAGTTCAAAGCCTTGTTCAGCTTTTTTAAGGCTATGAAAAATACAATTTGCAATTATATCAGTGCCGTGTACAACAGGAACTGTCCAGCATCAATAATACCATGAATGCAGCAGTATTTCACCTCAGCAGACCCAAGAGTGGCCACAAATACCTGAGCCCATCTAGTGGTATTAGATGTGTTACCGTCTTCTTTCTCACACTTTATTGTTGAGCCAGTTTGTGCCCCAAAGTCAAACAGTTTGGGGGCTTAGTGCTTTGATCACGAACCCTTTGCCATTCAGCCACAGTTATGGGTCAAACTCACCAACCCACTTATTGGACAAACCATTTAATTCGCTGAGCTTTACTCACACCTGGTAGTTGGTTTGAGCAGCATATTATAGGACTAATAGTTTCCACAACTTAGTTTTGTAGATGATCAAAATCACTGATTGATGAGGCGCAAGTAGAAAATAATAAAAGTATTTTATTTTGCACAGGTTGCAAAAGTATTAACTCTTCAGATACGTAGATTGAGAGTGGTCAAACCAGGTAGCACTTTTGATCCATATACAAAGCATTTTACCATGACAGACTTTAGTAAAGCAGCACTGTGATGTGACCTTGATGTACAGACCCTTTGTCATGTTCCTAAAGGAAGAGGAGAACAACCGTTGACCCACGCCACTCACCGTTATTCCACATATTGTCTTTTACTGACTAAAATGGTCTCTGGTGAAACAATGAATATTTCTTGACTTAATTGTGATGTGTTGCCTAAATTGTCAGATGTGTGAAGTGTTAACTACTGCTTCCATCCTGTAGAGAGCGCTGTTTAGCCTCTGGAACACTGATAGTCTGGCTCCGAGACTAAAAACAGGCTGCCTTTGTTAATCCAACCCACCACTACAGAGAACCTGAAGTAGAACTGTATACGCCTCTCATCCATAACACTGCGACTGGAAGGGTAACAAGCATCATAAATCATATTATGTACAGCTACATTCAAAACTGAGAATTTGTGTGCACTTTGAAAACAGTCTTGTGCTTTTTGAGGCACTGGAGTTATAAAAGTTGCTTTACTATATATTGGTAAAATATTGTCAACTGTGTACCGTACATGTGTGCTTATGGGAGCAAAACAGTTGTGGTAGTTAGATAATCATAATCAAAATTCAAGTGAACAGTTACGCTACAATAAAAATGAGACACTTCAAAGCACCGTATAACCATATTTACTGTACTGTTTCTATTCCCGTGACATGCTTAAAATCTGGTACGTGACATATTTGTGGGTCATATGTGAAAGAATAATGTGAATATTTCTTCAGGACTAGAAGAACAAAGGGATGAAAGCACTTTGATAGGCTTTAGGGAGTCATTTGTGTACATAAAGTAGGGTTAGGCTAAATGTAGTGTCAGTGTGTGTTCCCGTATGATGGGATGAGCTGGTATTGTGTATCCTGAATGGCACATTAATGCCCTTTTTTACCATCTCAGTGGATTTTAGTGGAACTTCGGTAATTGGTGTTGTGCTATTAGCCATTATAAATTTACAGTCTGCTCTCACAATCCTGCTTCAATTCTATGGTTCTTACATTCTGAACAAACTGCAGAGTCAAGTTTACCAACTTTTGAGCCCTGCACAAACTTAAATTGACCTTTGTCATCCTTTTTGCTGTTTTTACCCCATAACTCCATGACGTTTAGTCATAGATACTCCAAACTGTACCTTTTTGGAATCATTATGATAAGACAAATAATGTGGTATATCAATAATGAATATGGTCTTTCAATAAGATTTTGAAAAACGGCTGCCATGGCAACCGTGATGACAATTCACGATGGCTCAATATCCAGATTTGCTTGTAATAAGTTTGGCTACATGTGTGCCAGAGTTTGTGCTTTTATCACCAAATGCATAATTCTTGTAAAAAAAAATAGTTATGCTGCCCCACTAACAATAAAGATACACAGAAACAGCACAATGCTTCTCAGCTGTCAAGATAAACTGACAATGGAAGGTCAGTTATTTGGAGGATAATACTGCTCCCTAGTGGACAAAATGAGTAAACCTGTTGATGTGAGATGGATGTGGGGGGTTAAATGACACTTACAGTTCAGGCTTAGTGTATCTTGGCCTACCCACAAGTGTATGATAGCCGTGCCACAGTGGTAGCTATAGCCAGGTATGGGTCAGTGAAGAATTTACAGGGAATCTGAGGCTGGATTGTAAGTGTCATTTAGTCCTCTTAAATGATTCCAAAAACTTGCTTGGATCACAGACTAAATAGGCTTTATGCAGCTCCCCACTGTCTGCAGGATACTTTTAGTGACAAGTACTCAGTAGTAGTCGTTATATGTATGTATAGAATTGTTTTAAAGTTGAAACTCTGCACTTTGATCACAATGAAAAAACCAGATGTACTCTGATGTCTGCACACACCTGTTTGATTGGCAGTCGTAATGCTTCAATTCCGCCTTTCCACTAGTATCTGACACTGTCCCTTGTATATAGGTGCCTCTGTGTTTTTAATCTCTCCACAAGTAACTTAAATAAATTAAAGAAAAAAAGAAAAAAAAAAACTTTTTAACATGGTGTCATGGATGATGACAGAGGATCTTTCATAAACCTGTTACCTTTAAGATTAAAAATTGTATTATTGCAATTGAAACGCAAGAAAGGAACTTTTCTTTTTTCAGTCTGCCTTTTTTCAGCTAAGAAAAGGGCTTCTGAAATTTTAAAGAATGTCTTTTAAAATGTATTAAAGCTGCAAGATTCTGAGTAAATGTATGGGCTTTGTTCTGTTTTGGATAAAGGGTCATGTAGAATTTAAACTGACAGGCAGGAATGCACTGTATGCTGCAGTGCACAAATTGAATCACAAATGTAATTAAAAATACGATTTGTGTCACCTGACACACTGGACTTCCCTGTCTGCTGCCACGCCCTGTTAGACCTATAGTAACCAGACATCATTTTTTTTTGCCATGTGGAAGAAAATAACACCTGTATCGGCTCCTCGTGCACACCTTAACATACCTACCAGCATACACTCGAAAGCAATCAAGATGAGAATTTTTAATCAATCTGAATTATTAAACGGCACCAGTTAATGTGGTGTCTGGATGTTGAGCTTTCCAAAAGGAGCTAAATGCATCAACAGACAAATCCAGAATAAAAGAAGTGCTGGTAGATATAAACCTGGAGCAGCGAGATGTGTGTCGCGCCTGCAGAGGTCAGTCATCATCACAGCATTGAAAAGTGCAGCAAAAATCTACATTCAGTCCAACTAAAACCCACATTCCTGCTGTGTGGCTTTACCTTGCACTGAAGATTATATTAGATTCAGTATTTCAAACACTTTCTTTAAACTGGTGTGGTCATGGTAACGCCTACATGTCCACTGAGTTTGTACTGGATTGAGCGAAGAAGAAAAAGAATGTACTTTTCAGTGTTGTGGAGTCTGTATTATTGTGTCCGACACAAACAGCGTAGCAAGAGCATGTGCAGAAGTCAACAAAGTAACTGCTGGTTGTTTGATACATCTGTCCTCTTAGATAGAGCTCAGCACCCCCTACAGTTCTGAATATTTGGTATGAAAGAGTTGTTAATTGTGATTAATTGTTAACCTGTGGTGTGAATATTAATCAGGAAATAAAAAGATTAAAAAAAATAAAGCAGTGTGTCATGCTTGTGTTTCTTGCACATTTACTGTACTTTCTGACGTTACTTGAGATTACACCTTTATTTGACTTTGCATAACTACAACAGGTGCTAAGAAAGGGCTGACATCCACCGGTGCATTCATGGTCAACCATTATTAACTCCACCACCCCACAGAGGAGAGCAGTCAGATTTATGACTTTTTCCCCTCACATCATAATGACATCAGGGAGAATGTTAAAGAAATCAACAGACTCAAACATATTTGAAAAAATAAACATATTCATATCACCATGAAATTGGAAAACACAGGGACCATCTCTGTACTTTATACTGTGTTTACACGTAATGAAAAGTCACGAATACCACAAAGTATACAGAGAAATGACATTCGTAACATGTCCTGCTTATGTGTAAATGATAGAACTTTGTTCATTCTTTGGGAAGACTCCCTCAGGGAAATTGAGGTTCCAGCAGCATTGTATAGCAACACACAGGGTAAAAAGCACACAGAACATCAAAAGTGAAAGTAAAAACACAATTTACAAATATAAATACCAGACAAACTGATCGCTACTGGTTTACTGGCTACTACTGTTCCTCTCCTTTCCATCCTCTGTCTTCCTGTTACTCCCCCCCTGCCCCCGAGTAAGGAGATGTACAGTCTGATAGCCTGAAGGACAAGGGTGTTTTTCAGTCTGTTGGTCCTGCACTTGGGAAGGAGCAGTCTGTGGCTGAAGAGGCTCCTCTGGTTGTTGATGACAGTGTGCAGAGTGTGAATTTATTTATCTTTTCAATATTCACCAACAGACCGACACACAGGAACAATCACATACATAACCTCTGCCTTCTACCATAGGTGTTGTAGATGTTCTGTGATGAATGTCAGCATAAAATGATAAAATGAGAACGACGGCTAAAGGACCATTCAGGAGACTTATCGATGCAGAGAGATTTATTTTTGGTCGAAGCAGAAACAGATGCACCTTGAGAAGTTACAAAAAGGTACAGCATGCAATGTACCGCCAGAGCCTTCTGTCTTTCCATTCGCAGAGAGCTATTTTAAGGCCCTCCGCCGTAACAAAAACAAAGTCATAATACAAACATGGCCTTTAGCTAGTCAGGGCTAGGTTTAGGTGTTTAGTCATAAAATTGGAGAAACACAATGTGACAAGGACGGGGATGATCCTGGGCCAATATGCCCTACCTCACAGACATGAGGAAAACATAAATTTTTCCTCCTCAATAGGCAGAGGTGGATCTGGGTGTTCCACCTTCACGATGGTTAACTCAATAAAGTACCAACATTTGACAATCACTGGAGAATGCAAGAACAAACCTCTGATAAAGAACACAGCTATTGATAGGCTCAAGGACGCTGATCACAAAGAACAGGACAGAAAACCAGTGCGGGCATATTATGCATGTGCACATTCAAACTTGTTTTTTGTTGTTATTATTGTGTTTTCTTTTTGTTGATGGTGAAACTAGAGGTGCATATTCTTAAAAGGCACCCCTATTGTCTCCCTGTGTTCAGTATTTCTCAATAAACGTGTGTAAAGTTGTGAATATCACACAGGCAGCCACAGCGCAACTCATTTCTTTTAACTGTGTGTGTGCACTGCCCTGAGCTCACAGCGGTGTCACACACACTTCCACTAACATTTTTCTCATTTCATGTTTATTCCATTTGAAAGTGTCGCGGTTGAGGACTGGGTTTAGGTGTTAGACCCAAATGCAGGAGCAGTAAGGCAGGCAAGGAGGTATAACCAAGAGTTTATTTAACAAAAGGAGACTGTGCAGTGGAAGGACAAAACCAGAAGGGACCATGACGACTTGACCGACGGGACAGAAAGGGCAACAGGACATGGACTGGAACCAGGGAGACCTGACTGACGGGACAGACAGGACAGGGAGCAGGTGAAGTGAGCCTGCCTAGCTACTGGGACTGGATGAACTGCAAGGGAGATGAGTCTGTTCAGGTGCATTTGGGCAACACATCTGGGCATGAAAAGTGAAAACTAAACAAATAATTCAGAGTTGCAATTCAGGATCAAAGTTCAGTTCACTCAGAGTTGCAGTTCAGGATCAAAGTTCAGTTCACTCAGGAATTCAGATCAAAGTGTTTGTTCGTTCAGGATCTCAGTTCTACATGACACACCCCAAAGGCATGCACATGTAGCTGACAGGCGGAGTCAGATGACAGCTCATGTCCGTGCAGCAATATAGCAGAGTTAGAACTGGGTAGCTGTACTCAGTGTAAACCACAACTACATTAACTCAGGAACTTAGCAGCTGCGTGCAGACCACTCCAGAGTGTTAGTGGATCTGATCACTGAAGACACAACTTAACACTTCAGTCAGTGGAAAAAATAGATTACAGTGCACACTGTTCCTGAAACAGCGCAGACGCGCACAAACTCTGATAATAGAATAACCGCTGATCACTAAGCAGCACGGAGTAGAATGGACTCTGATAATAGCAGATGATTAGTGCAAAGCACTGCCAGTGAAAATACACCAGGCAGCCAGCGGATTATGTCAAGGTTGAAGCAAAAGGCAGGAAGGTGTGACCGTGGAAAAAACAGGAATGATCCACTTTAAAATAACAGAAGTAATATTTTGAGCTGGAGCTTACACAGCACAACGCGATTGATAACTTTAACATTACAACCCAAAAGCTCACAAAGAAATACACAGGCAGAACCAGAAAACTTGCAGAGAAAATAAAGACTGTAGATTAAGCGTGGGAGCTTTAACAGGAAAATCACAATTGATTAAGTTCAGGGCATGGAACCTCATCTTAACAGGCTACTCTCTAAGCCTGGAAAATCCTGGGAGGAAAAACACAACATGTTACATACTGAGCCTGGAAGCAACAGCGAGAAAAACCTAACCAGATACTTTCATGAACATGGAAGCCCACAGCGGAAAAGCTACGACGGAACGTGCGGCGCACGGGGCTCCAGTCAGGAAAAACAGCAGGAAAAGTTAATGAGCTTAGAGACTCACAGCGGAGAAAACACAAGAAATGACATTACCTCCAATATAACTAAGACAGACAACATAGGACTAGGTTACCGGCTGGGTGCAATAGAGGAGCACAGCTGGGAACCCATGGCAACCCGGCTTCAACCCAGAGGAACACAGAGGTTCTGCTGGAAGAGAGCAAAGATTCTGTCCCTGAACCAATGAAGGATCCGAGGTTAAATCTGGAACAGTGATGAGACGAGATGAACGTCAGCTGTGAACACCCCACTCAGCGGAAATGCTGATCAGCCGTGGGATGCCACTCATCAATGCCACATGCTGTCTTGACAGATGGGGTGGAGCCCTGATGTAAAGATGCCGCTCAGACAGCATCCATGTGCAGTTTGACAGCAGGGAGAAGAGCTCTGACATCACAAGCAGCTGAAGTACCAAGCAAACAGCAAACACGCCCAGCAGCTCCACCTCAGTTTCACCTGAAAACACAGAGACAAAGCAGAAACCAGACAGACCAAGCAGGACCAGGGGTGAACCACAACAGAAAGGGTACCAAATAAACTATCCCTGCATGTCTCCACGTCATTTTCAGTCATCTGTAGCTCACGCTTGGTATAAATTCTTTTCTGTATTAATGTTGACTGATCTGACAGAGTGGGGATTCCCAGCTTCAGGGCCTATTTATATGACTTTGCATATTTAAATAGAGGTGCGGAAAGGGAGGAGCTTGGTGCGTGTGCATCTGTGCTCAATTCCACGTTCAGTGGAATATACAAACAGAATGTGCTTGGATCCATGTGTATGCACAAACTGATACATCTGAATTTTTTGTGCTTACGCCAGTTTCTGGGTTTTGGCCTACACCATGTTTCAGTAGGAAATCCATGCAAGTCTTTGTACATGAGGCCCCAGGTCTTTTGGGTTGTGGTGCTTCCTGTCTTGCTGTATGGCTGTGAAACTTGGATGCTAACCCGTGACCTCGTAAATCACCGTTTTCATAAAAGGGATTTTTGATTTTAATATAATTTTTCAACATGTACTAAGCAAAACCTTTCTACACAACAGTGCAAATACTGGTATGTTATTAAATTGGGTGCGGCATATAAAACTAGATTTTCAATCATAATCGTCTTGATATATAATGGGAACTCGTAAAAGTATTAATTCTGGTAGATTTCACAAAGTGTTCTGTTTTGATTTGCATATGCTCTGCTCTCATTGTGAACAGCTGAAGAAAGATGCTGGTGTACAGGAAAAGAACGTGGTCAGAGCGTGGCCCTAAACTGACAATACAGCCAACTGGCATGATGCTAACATCATGTCTGCCCTACTTGCTGAATTTTCAACTTCTTCACTTTATCCCCTTCTACCAGGCTCCAGCTGAAGATAGCACCTGCTGCCAGAGGTCTCATTCCCAGCTGTTTACCTTCCTTGTGGTATCTGCAGCCACATGTACACACATACACCTTCTCTTTCTTAAGATTAAAACCTGAACCCGCTGTAGTTTTATTGTTGTGGCTGTAGCTATAACTTTAGGAGGTGCTGAATGTTTTCGCTCCCTCTGTCTCATCTCGTTCTCTCTTCTTGGCTTCTTTCAGACAAAGGAACTGCAATGGTTTGGTGTTTTCTCTCAGGTCTTCGAGCATTGCTGATGATATACTGAATATCCCAGACAATCAAGAAATTAGGTGAGGTTTGAATAAAGTAATTCAAAGTTGAAAAGTAACTAGCGCATTGCCTGTGGGAATCCATAGGCTCTAGATTGGGTAGTGTTTATAAAACAAGTAGCTGACATTTTTCAAGGGTGGTAATTGTGCAAAGTTCCTATAATGATTTGGAATGGCGTGTGAGTACAGAGTGTAGTTATCAACTTCTATTGTTCACAGTTGTTACGTAATATATGTAATTTCTCCAAAAATATTAGTCTTATCAATGTTCCGTTTTGGCGGCGTTCACTTGCTGTCCAGCTCATGACCATAGGTGAGGATAGGAGCATAAATCGACTGGTACATTGAGAGCCTCACTTTCCAGCTCAGCTCCTTATTTACCATGATGGTCTGGTAGAACATCCATAAAATTCCAGGCGCCACCACAAGCCATCTATCGAGCTCCCACTCCAATTTACTCCAACTCGTGAACAAGATCCTGAGATACTTAAACTCCTCCACTTGGGGCAGTAACTCTCCCCTAACCCAGAGGGGACAATACACCATTTTCCGACAGAGGACCATGTTCTCAGATTTGGAGTTGCTGATTCTCATCCCAGTTACTTTACACTCGACCTGAAACTTGCTCAGTGTGCATTGGCGGTCACTACCTGATCAAGCCAACAGAACCACATCATCTACAAAAAGTAGATGATGGCAAATATGCTGATCTTGCTTTCTCATCATTTCATAGAATGGTCAAAAAATGTCTTGGATTGTGCAGTTGTAGAAATGGTTGCTTTGGTCACATTAGCTACAACTGAAGATGACAAACACTTGGTTTTGTCACGTCTGCAGGGCGTGCACACTACACCTCTGTTAGATGTCTTGTAAGTCACTTCATAGGTGTTATCTGGTTACAAAAACAGCATTCTTAGATTTAGAAGTGTTTATTTCTCACTAACATTCACAAAATTTATGAGAAACATGTTAGATGTAGACACAAATACAGCTGTTTCAGAACGTTTTCACCATGTTGGATTATTTTGTTCGAGCAAACAACCAGTTGACGTCACATGGCCTGTTCACTCAGATTGGCAGTCACCATGTTGCGTCGCTCAGTATTTGCATAAAATAGATGTCTGGTCTTTTTTGGCCCTACTTAGCTGGCAGCAGAGCAACTACTGTCTGTTGGTGCTGCAAACGTTCAAATGTTCTGTTTTCCCAGGACATGTCCTTTTTCACGTCCTGTCCTGGCCGCCCTAGGTTTTTTTTAGAAAGTGTTTTTCAATGAGCCATTAAATTGACCGGGATTTGGGGAGCTACTAATTGCCGGAACTATAGGCGGAATGGAACCAGAACAACTGGTAATTGGCAGAATGGGTCGTTTTTGCTTATATTCAGTGGTGGGCACAGCTAACCAAAACGTTAGCTTTGATAACCGCTAATCAGCTAACTGAAAAGTTATCTTTTAACGCTAAACCAATAAACCACCAAAACAAATTATTGGAAGCTATAGCTAACTGCTAACCAATAACTTTCAGTATTGTCTCCGGTACATTCTCAGCTGCTAACAAGCCAATTTTGAGTTCAAACAATGCTTCTGATAGACTCAAAGGCAATCAAAAACCCAAACACAGCCAACGAGCCAGCACTTCTGTCTTTGTGCTCCCTGCCCACTGCTGTAGGGAAGCATAATTTACCTTGACAGCATACAGTGGTCCAGCCATGAGGCAGACGTCTTGAAAAGGAAAGCAGGTTTAACTACATTAATGTCAACTCTGTCATTTGTACAAAGTGAAAATATAACACATATCTGTTCATTTTGAAATAATGCACTAATTCTTAAATTTTTAACATTAACACACAGATGCCCATTACGTAAAAACCAACACAAGTTAATGCAACGTGTGTTGGTGTTAACAAATAAATGTGCTTTTGTATAATATGTAATTTTTTTTCATTTGTAAAAAAAAGGCATTTGCAAAACTGAAGTGTGTTTAAATTGTGATTCAACAACCGTGTGATATAACCGGGCACCAGTAGATGGCAGTATTCTGTGCATTTTGACACATTTACTGGATGACAGTGGGAAACAGCTCAGTTTACCGATAATCCCTTTGGGCATCTGTGTCTGCTAAATGGTCAAAACTTCAGAATTAGTGCATTATTTTAACAAATGACAGTGTTGACTCTGTACAGAGAAGGCCAGAAAGAGTTACATTGTGTGTTTATGCACTTAGAAAAAGCTTATGATAGGGTGCCAAGAGGAGAGCTGTGGTATTATATGAGGAAGTCTGGAGTGGCAGAGAAGTATGTTAGGGTAGTGCAGGACAGGTACAAGAATAGTGTGACAGTGGTGAAATGCACAGTTGGAATGACACACTCATTCAAGGTGGAGGTGGAATTACACCAAGGATGGTGATGGACAGGTTGACGGATGAGATCAGACAGGAGTCCCCATGGACTATGATGTTTGCAGATGACATTGTGATCTGTAGTGAGAGTAGAGAGCAAGTTGAGTCTAGTCTGGAGAGGTGGAGATATGCTTTGGAGTGAAGGAGAATGAAAGTCAGTAGAAGCAAGACTGAGTACATGTGTGTGAATGGTGAAAGTAGATGAGTTTAAATATTTGGGGTCAACTGTTCAAAGTAATGGAGAGTGTGGTAGAGAGGTGAAGAAGAGAGTGCAGGCAGGGTGGAGTGGATGGAGAAAGGTGGCAGGAGTGATTTGTGACTGAAGAATATCAGCAAGAGTGAAGGGGAAAGTTTACAAAACAGTAGTGAGACCAGCTATGTTGTATGGTTTAGAGACAGTGGCACTAACAAAAAGACAGGAGGCAGAGCTGGAGGTGGCAGAGCTGAAGAGGTTGAGATTCTCTTTGGGAGTGACGAGAATGGACAAGATTAGGAATGAACATATCAGAGGGACAGCTCAGGTGGGACGGTTTGGAGACAAAGTCAGAGAGGCGAGATTGAGATGGTTTTGACATGTGCAGAGGAGGGACCCAGGGTATATAAGGAGAAGGATGCTGAGGATGGAGCCACCAGGCAGGAGGAGAAGAGGGAGGCCAAAGAGGAGGTTTATGGATGTGCTGAGAGAGGACATGCAGGTGGTTGGTGTGACAGAGGAAGATACAGAGGACAGGGTGAGATGGAAACGATTGATCTGCTGTGGCAACCCCTAACGGGAACAGTTGAAAGACAAAGAAAAAGAAGAAGACAAATGACAGTGTTGACATTAATGTAGCTATTCTATCTGGATTCATTTTATTTATAAATCAAATCCATAAGTCAAACCTGCTTTCCTTTTCAAGATGTCTGCCTCACAGCTGGCCCACTAGATGCTGTCAAGGAAAATGATTTTTGTTTTGTTTTTTTGTGGCTGCTTAGTGGCCAGGCTACTTCTACTGGGGTAGAGTTGAGCTCAGCTCCTCTTAGCTGCCTCACTGCTGCAAAACGTAACAGACAGGAGCCAACAGGGTTCATAAATGTTTTTCACCATTACTAACAATGTTAAAAACATTAACGGTCTAAAAGTTATCGGAACTAAATTTATCGGAAGCCAGTTGGTCCGCTGATTGTTTCTGAAGTTAGCTGAAAGGCTGATCCACTAACAAGAAAGTTAGCTTTGCTAATTAGCAGATCAGCAAAAAATAAATAAATAAATTTAAAAAATAGTGGATTAGCGGAACTGTGCCCACCACTGCTTATATTACACCCAAAACAAGTGTTGATAAAATGATCAGGTCTCACCATTAAAATATTCAAGTTATTTAGCCACTTATATAAAGCTACAGGTCGGCATTAGAAGCCCCAAACTCTTGACAGAACAGTGATGGAATGGCAGAACAGTGTGGTGCCATCTAGTGTTAGTGTGGGTAAATTTTCCAATATGGCGATTTGCTATTCTGGCGATTAGTGCTAATTGGAACAGATAAGTTTGTGCTTTGAACATGACAGGGGGGACATTATCTTGAGATTGGTTATCAATATCTTGAGAGTAGGGGCATAGTAAGGTGCTCTTCTGTCAATCATTCCGTCAATTGTATTATCATTCCGGTTCTGCTAACCGTTCCGGTTCTATTAGTACCCGCTGCCAACTGAGTATCATTTGAGTATCTCATTGCTGGGCCGAGTGTCCTGGTTTTCCGTAATCAAAATATGGTCACCCTAGCAAAACACCCACTCTGATTGAAAATGAATAGAAAATTGTCACTTTGCCTCTGTTGCTTGCTGTCACTTGTAGCTAATGTGACCATACCTTGAGAACTCAGAACCTGCTCAGCATTGACTGGATAATTTGAATTTGAGACTCGTGAGGTGCAGCAGGGAAATGATTTGTTCTCTATCTCCTATAGATGGAAAATTGAGACTCCTAGTGGTAATAGCTTGTTATTGTTACACTTTGCGTAAAGTTTGTAATTCAAGTATATAATCCCATGGTGTTTTCAGGAAACATTAACTGGTGTTTGGAGGTTCCAGAAGATCATACTGTAGATCAGTCATGTGTACATTTTGCATTAAATCTGTAGGTCTGCAGTATTTAATTTGTATTTATTGAAACTTCGCAGCACCCATAGAGCAACTCCAGTTCTCAGGCAAAGGCCCAGGAAGTGCTAACGTGTTTCTTTGACTTAAATAAACAGTACTACTATCTGTGTATACTGACAGATTTCAGGTAACGTTCCTCCTGGTTTTCTGAAACTTGGGCGCACATGTCTAATTTCTGCCAAAGAAAAATAAAGACACAATATGATATGCAGATAAATTTTTATTGTACTCAACAATTAGCATGCTTAGGGAGACACAGATCATCAGCCAACCGGTGCCTCAGAAATACCAATTCTTTCCATGAGCTTCACTCCTCATCATGTCCCTTCTGCAGTAAAAGGCAGGAGGAAAAAGAGACAAAACAAGAAGAATTAGTTACATATTTTGAACCTTTTCATGGTTTTAAAAGCTTTTTTTTGTTTTTAAATCATGACTAAGATTTTTTGCACAGTATCGTAAATACAAGCACTGCACTCAGACATAACCATCAACTGAAATGTTTGAGTGTACGCTGACCTTGGACCCCACGTCACGGCTCTTGGCACGCAGCTTGTTGACCTGAGATTCAGCAATATCAGCTCTCTCTTCAGCTTCATCAAGCTCATGTTGCAGCTTACGGAACTTGGTAAGATGCATGTTGGCCTGTTCCTCCTGTAGAACAGTCAAACAGTGCCACTGATGTACTTTTAATTTCGCAATACTGTGGGACATTATAGTGCTGGAGTCTCCATGTGTATGTGTTTTAATCAATGATAATTCATTAGTAGTTCATAGTAGACATACCTTCACCATGGAAAACCTTCTGTGTATGAAATGAGCTGATTACATTTTAAAATTGTTTGATGCATGTAAAAGTGCATCTCAGCAAATTTGAATATCTTGAGTCCAATGTTTTGGTTTGTTATTGCATAAAGTGAACCTTTATACTGTATATGTATATTCTCTCGAACATTGCATGTAAACTCGTTCAAGCATTTTTTTTTAATTTTTTTTTTGTATTGCAGTTGTATTACAGCCAGTGGGAAGAAGTAAAACATATCTCAAAATATTACAATATTAAATTTTAAGTTTGAGTAACTTGCACATTTTGCAGTATAAATACCATGAATCTCTCAGTCTGTCTCAGTACACATAACCACAATCATGAGGAAGACTGCTGCCCTGACAGTTGTCCAGAAGATGCTCATTGGCACCCTCCATAAGTGGTTAAGCTACAGAAGATCATTGCTGAAGCGCTGGCTGCTGTATCAAAGCATTTTCATTGAAACTTCCCTGGAAGGGAAAAGTGTGGTAGGAAAATATGCACAAGCAACAGGGATGACCGCAGCCTTGAGAAGATTGTCAAACAAAGCTGATTCTAGACCTTAGGTGAGCTTTCACAAGGAGGGGACTGAGGCTGGAGTGCACCAAGAGCCACCGTGGACAAACATGTCCAGGAAATGAGCACATTGCAAGTGTCAAGTCACTCTTGAACCAGAGACAATGTTAGGGCTAAGGAAAAAAGGAAGTGGACTTTTCCACAATGGTCCAAAGTTCTCTTCAAATGAAAGAAATTTTGCATATTATTTGCAAATCAAGGTCCCAGAGTTGCACTGCATCATCCTGAATGACTGCTCACTGTTTATCATATTCAGGAAGTGTTAAAGGACTTGGCCGAGGATAGGGATGTGTGGAATGAGCTGCTTGGTCTACTGCCATCACAACCCGGATCTGGGGAAGCAGTAAAAAATCAATGACTAAATGAATATGGAAATCAATGCCCCGGAGTCTGAATCTAGACTGGAGAATCACAGAATCCATGTTGGTTGAAGTCTAGTGTGAAGTTTCCACAGTCAGTGATGATTTGGTGCCATGTCATCTGCTAGTGTTGGTCCACTGTTTTTGATCAAGTCCAAAGTCAACATAGCCGCCTACCAGGAGATTTTTAGTGCACTTCATGCTTCCAAATGCTGACAGCTTGATGGAGATGCTGATTTCCTTTTCCAGCAGTACTTGGCAGCTGCCCACAGTGCCAAAACTACTAGTAACTGGTTTGCTGGCCATGGTGTTACTGTACTTGATTGGACAGCAAACTCGCCTGACCTGAACCCCACAGAGAACCTACGGGTATTGTCAAGAAGAAGATGAGAAACAGCAGACTCATTGACACAGACAAGCTGAAGGCTGCTATCAAAGAAACCTAGGCCTCCAAAACACCTCAGCAGTGCCACAGGGTTTTTGTCTCCATGCCACACCGCAGTGATGTAGTATGTAATTAAAAAAGGGTCCCAACCAAGTACTGAGTGCATAAGCAAACATAATTTCCATCAGTTTGAAATTTCTGTACCAGAAAACCTTTTTGGGGGGGGGGCAGTTGTCCACACTGATCAGAATTACAATTTAAAAAAAAATGCTTGAAAGAAGTTAATTATATGTAATGAGTGTAGAATTTTTTGTGGAAAGGTTTTTTGAAAAAAACATTTTTAAATTTCTAAAATAATAAATTTGAGTGAACCTGTAAACATATTAATTAGGATGAAGTTCACTCCCCCCTTCCCACCCCAACAACCCTTACTATGTTTATTTGTTTGTTTTTAATGAGAATGTGTGTATATGAAGGTGACACAAATAGTATGTGATGCTTGACAGGACACTTCATATGCAACATGTATTCATATGGCCATGCTAATTCAGTTGCCAGATTGTCTATCCAAATGCACCTGAACTTTATATTGTCAAAATGTGTCTAATGGTTTTGACACAAATATAATGGTTTACACACATGTAATAGTTACATTACAAATTTTAATAAAATATGTATTATGATAGATGCATTTGAAAATAAAAAATGGTGACACCCACAAATGTTTTGACTGTGTGAATAAATTAAGATCAAATTTGTGCTGATGACTGTTTAATGAGGATAAATGGGAATACTTACAGCATCCTCAGCGATTTTCTTATAAGATTTGACCTTCAGCTGCAGCTTGTCTGTCAAGTCTTGCAGGCGAGTAAGATTCTTACGATCTTCCTCTGTCTGAAATTAAAAAAGAATAGTAATAATTTTAATTGTTGTTAGGAAATGAAATATTCCAGTCTGAACTGAATTGAACTGAGAGTTACCTGATAGGTCAGCTCTTTGATTCGTCGCTCATATTTTCGTATTCCCTTCAAACAATCACTGGCTTTTCTCTGTTCAGCCTCAAATTCATTTTCTAGTTCTTTTATCTGTTGAGTAAATGTGATGAGAAAATGTTTCCATCAGACTAAGTTATAAGTAAATTTCTAAAGTAATATAGTTTGTCACTTTGTGATGATTTCAGTGAACAATTACAAATCAGAAAACATTGGGACGATAGGCAACCTACGAGTAAAAACACACACACACACACACATATATACGAGGTCTGTCCATAAAGTATCGTACCTTTTTATTTTATTTTTTTAAACTATATGGATTTGATTCATATGTTTTCACGTCAGACAAGCTTGAACCCTTGTGTGCATGCGTGAGTTTTTCCACACCTGTCGGTGACGTCATTCGCCTGTGAGCACGCCTTGTGGAAGGAGTGGTCCCGCCCCGTCGTCGGATTTTCATTGTCTGGAAATGGCGGAATGATTTGGGGGGTTTTTCCATCATAATTTTTTTCAGAAGCTGTTAGATACTGGCACCTGGAAACTGTTCAAAAAATTTATCTGGCTTTCGGTGAAAATTTTACAGGCTTCACAGAGAATAAGGTCTGGTAGTACAGCTTTAAGGACCCCTTTAAGGACGCTCAGCGCGCCGCGCTCCGAGCTGCGACGACACGGCACAAGCCACCGTACCATTTCTGATCTGATGGCTCTGTGGATACGAGACCATCGTGTGCTCTTTCTCTGGTTATCACAAGAGCTGGACATCAGCCATTTTCCGGCAGATTTCACTTTTAACAAGAGATTTTGTCATGGAAAGCCGCGCGGAGGCTTCGCGCGTCACAACCGATTCGCTTTGGAAGCAAGACAAAGGAACACCTCCGTTTCGGCGTGCCAGAGGACAAGTTTGGACATGTCCAGCTCTCCACAATTTCACTGATACTTACTGGACTGGTAAGCATTGAAAGCCGAGATAGACATGATGGGAAAAAAACCCCCAGATCATTCTGCCATTTCCAGACAATGAAAATCCGACGACGGGGCGGGACCACTTCTTCCACAAGGCGTGCTCACAGGCGAATGACGTCACCGACAGGCGTGGAAAAACTCATGCATGCGCACAAGGGTTCAAGCTTGTCTGACGTGAAAACATATGAATCAAATCCATATAGTTTAAAAAAAAAAATAAAAAGGTACGATACTTTATGGACAGACCTCATATTTTATATATATATATATATATATATATATATATATATATATATATATATATATATATATATAAAATATACACTTGGAAATGTTCGTGTCCATCTCCTGGTGTGACTCAAGAAAACTGTAAAAGTGATGACTTAATCCTTACATTTACAATAAATTGCACTATCAAATAAATTTAATTAAGGACGGTGCAATTTATTCCAAATATAAGGATTACATAATCACTTTTACAGACAGTTTTCTTGAGTCACACCAGGAGATGGACACGAATATTTCCAAGTCTCTGACTATGCCTCTGAATTGTTCTGGATTTCATTTACATCAATCATTAAGAAATGCTAAGTATGGTACTGTATGGTATACGTGTGTGTGTGCGTGTGTCAAATTGGCATTTATCAAAAAATTGAGTGACCATGCTGGAAGGAGACTAGTGAGGGAAGACGTCCATGACAGTTCTGACAGAATTAAAGGCTTCTCTGGATGTGAGTCGATAAACGGGGAATGTTGCAACATTTGCCTACTGCATCCCCATTTAGCGCCTCATGTTGGAGTAGAGCAGATAATTTTTGAGAAGTGCCTATTTGACACAGATATACTACACACTACCATACTGTTTTACAGTATTTCTTAATGATTGATGTAAATGAAGTCCAAGACATATTCAGTGACCTGGAAATGTTCATGTATCCATCCCCTGACTTGTCTAAAGAGAACAAACTGGAAATCCGATGATTTCATCCTTATATTTACCCTGTCCCAACTTTTTTTTTCTTTTTAGAATGTGTTTCAGGTCTTAACTGTAGGAATAGATAATACATGTACATTAATAAATGAAATTAAGTTGAAGACACAAAACATGAGCTATCTCAGGTTCACATTCTGCTATGAAATAGATTCAAAGTTATCATGATCAATGGTTTGTGTGTGTGTGTGTGTGTACGAGTTTGTTTTGTTAGGGTTTTTTTTTTTTTTTTTTAGCATTTTCCATATTGTCTTAACTTTAATGTAATTTGGGGTTGTGCAAAGCAATCTGTGTGTACGTGTTAACTGTGGTCTTGGGCCTGTCTGAGTTTTACCCCATCACTCCATTGATACTATTCAAAAGATTCCCCTGAAATATTTTGGTATGTGCTAATCGACCCTCATGTTAAAGGGTTTTGTTTGACTATTTGAGGTGTTAATTATTATTTCTTGCCAAGTTTCTCGTACCCTGGCCTCAAGCTTCTGGACCTGCTTCTTGCCCCCCTTCATGGCGATCTGTTCAGCTTCATCCAGACGGTGCTGCAGGTCTTTGATGGTTTGCTCCATGTTCTTCTTCATTCTCTCCAGGTGAGCGCTGGTGTCCTGCTCCTTCTTCAGCTCCTCTGCCATCATGGCAGCGTCCGTGATGGCCTTCTTGGCCTTTTCTTCAGCATTCCTGCACTCCTGCACTGCTTCTTCCACTTCACTTTGAAGCTGGGCTGAATCGGCTTCCAGCTTCTTCTTTTGGTTTATCAGGCTGGTGTTCTGATTCATGGAAAAATTTCATTGTAAGATTCCAGAGTAAAGTGACAGTAATCAAAGATCACTGTCAAATACTATTTCGGCACATACCTGTGAGTGCAGCAGCTGCACTCTCTCAGAGACATCCAGCAGTTCTTGTTCAGCAAGTTTGCGACTCCTCTCAGTTTGTTCGAGAGCAGCCCTCAGTTCCTCCAGTTCAGCCTGAACCAAGTTGTTGCGTCTCTCAACAATGGCGATGTTCTCTTTAAGATCATCATTGCTGCGAAGGGAGTCATCAAGCTGCAGTTGAGTGTCCTGAGGGAGAAGAACATTTATCATCAATTTATCTTTTTAATTTACTGGGAAATCGGGGGCTGAACAGTAGA
Source organism: Thalassophryne amazonica (assembly GCF_902500255.1). NCBI lineage: Eukaryota > Metazoa > Chordata > Actinopteri > Batrachoidiformes > Batrachoididae > Thalassophryne > Thalassophryne amazonica. The sequence continues at coordinate 56,342,626 of NC_047114.1, forward strand.
TTGTGTACTGTAAAAAAAAAATCCAAGAGGTCTGTAACAGGAATGACTACGAATTATATTGTCTTCTTTAGATGTTTGTTTTTAATGTCCTTACACAAAGAAAACATGTAAAAACTAAAGGCAGAACCTTCAGGATGTGGAAACTGTAGGTCCTGAAGCCAACTTTTAAATGTTTCAAGTGATATGAATCCATATTTTTAGTTTTGTGTCTGTCTTTTGTTCTGTACCTGTATGAGGAAACCTGATAGGAACCCACAGTGTATCAGGAAAGTATTCACAGCACTTTTTCCACATTTTGGTATGTTACAGCCTTATTCCAAAATGGAGCAAAGTCATTTCTTTTCCCTCAAAATTTCACTCGCAAAACCCGATAATGACAACATGATTTTTTTTTTTTATGTTTGCACATTAAAAAAAAAACTAAGAAATTGCATGGCAGCAATTACAGCCTCAAGCCTTCTTGAATATGATACCACAAGCTTGGTGCACCTATCTTTGGGTAGTTTTGTCCTTTCCTTTTTGCAGCACCCCTCAAGCTCCATCAGGTTGGATGGGGAGCGTTGGTGCTCAGCCATTTTCAGATCTCTCCAGAGATGTTCAGTCGAATTCTCTGGGCTCTGGCTGGGTCACTCAAGAACTTTCACAGAGTTGACCTGAAGCCACGCCTTTGATATCTTGGCTGTGTGCTTAGGGTCATTGTCCTGCTGAAAGATGAACTGTCACCCCAGTCTGAGGTCAAGGGTGCTCTGGAGCAAGTTTTCATTCAGGATGTCTCTGCACATTGCTGCATTTATCTTTCGCTCAATCCTGACTAGTCTCCCAGTTCCTGCCGCTGAAAAACATCTCCACAGCATGATGTTGCCACCACCATGCTTCACTGTAGGGATGGTGGCTGGTTTCCTCCAAACATGACGCCTGGCATTCACACCAAAGAGTTCAATCTTTGTCTCATCAGACCAGAGAATTTTGTTTCTTGTAGTCTGAGAGTCCTTCAGGTGCCTTTTGGCAAACTCCAGGCGGGCTGCCATGTGCCTTTTACAAAGGAGTGGCTTCCATATGGCTACTCTACCATACAGGCCTGATTGGTGGATTGCTGCAGAGATGGTTGTCCTTCCTGAAGGTTCTCCTCTCTCCACAAAGGAATGCTGGAGCTCTGACAGAGTGAGCATCGGGTTCTTGCTCACCTCCCTGACTAAGGCCCTTCTCCCCCGATTGCTTAGCTTCGACAGGCAGCCAGCTCTAGGAAGAGTCCTGGTGGATCTGAAGTTCTTCCATTTATGAATGATGGAGGCCACTGTGCTCACTGGGACCTTCAAACCAGCAGTTTGTGTTCTGACATGCACTGTCAACTGTGGGACCTTATACAGGTGTGTCCCTTTCAAAATCATGTCCAGTCAATTGAATTTACCCCAGGTGGACTTCAGTTAAGCTGTAGAAATATCTCAAGAATGATCAGTGGAAACAGGATGCACATGAGCTCAATTTTGAGCTTCATGGCAAGGACTGTGAATACTTATGTACATGTCGATCCTTTTTTTTTTTTTTTTTTTTTTTTTTTTTTAGTAAATTTGCGAAAATGTTTTAATATTTTCATTATGGGGTATTGTGTGTACAATTTTGAGAGGAAAAAAATAATATCATCCATTTTGAATAATGCTGTAACATAAAATGTGGAAAACGTGAAACACTGTGAATACTTTCTGGATCCACTGTACTGTGATTTGAACTGTACTGTGTGTTGGGAAGGTGTCATAGCACGGACCCACAACAGGGGGCGGAAATGAACGGACAATGAGTAAGCCAAAAGGTAACAATTTAATGTTGTGATAATACACAACGAAACGTGCAGGAATCTTCACAGTCAATAAACACCAGGTGACGTGTGGGCAGGCTCGAAGATAGAAGACCCCCGACGAGAGAGAAGCCGCGTCCCACACGGCCTCCACCACCAACGGTCTGAAGAACACCGGAGCCGCCAAGTCCCGAGTCCCCAGGTGGCCTCTGTCTTCGGCTGTCGACCCTGGTACTGCTGGCAGAAAGCAGAGATATGATGTGTGAGTGTGAGTCCGCACACTCAGTAATTCACAGTCCAAACACAGTTGGGAGGGAGCACCTCCACCTCCAAATCACACACACTCGTGCAGCTCCTGGTCAACCACTTATCTGAGATGGGGTGTGAGGCGAAGCCGTCGCTGTCACACCAAACGCCAATCCTCCAGATAAGGCAACACTCCAGGAAAACGGCTGCAATAGAAGTTCAAGTTATTACACACACAGTGTTAGTCAGCAGAGAAATTACCTTGGTACTGGTAGTTGATTTCTCTGCGAGGAGGTGGAGTTGCAGTCCGGCTTTTATGGTGGTGATGATGATGAACGAGTGACAGCTGGTGCAGGGGATGAATGACAGCTGTCACTTCTTCTAGGTCTGGCGCCCTCTTGTGCTTGGAGCCCGCACTCCAAGCAGGGCGCCCTCTGGTGGTGGTGGGCCAGCAGTACCTCCTCTTCAGCGGCCCACACAACAGGACCCCCCCCTCAACGGGCGCCTCCTGGCGTCCGACCAGGCTTGTCCGGATGTCTCGTGTAGAAATCGGCCAGGAGGGCCGGGTCCAGGATGAAGCTCCTCTTCACCCAGGAGCGTTCTTCAGGTCCATACCCCTCTCAGTCCACCAGATAATTGGAAACCCTGGCCCATACGACGGACGTCCAGGAGCCTGCGGACTGTCCAGGCAGGCTCCCCGTCAATGAGCCGGGCAGGAGGCGGCGTAGGTCCCGGAGTACAGAGGGGCGAGGTGTGGTGAGGCTTGAGACGGGAAACATGAAAGACAGGGTGAATCCGCAGTGAAGCCGGGAGTTGAAGCTTCACTGCGGCCGGGTTGACGATCTTGAGGATCTTAAAGGGTCCGATGAATCTGTCTTTCAATTTTGGGGAGTCGACACACAAAGGGAGGTCCTTGGTCGAGAGCCACACCTCCTGCCCGGGCTGGTACGTGGGGGCCGGGGAACGCCGGCGGTCCGCATGGGCCTTGGCCCTCGTCCGGGCCTTTAACAGGGCAGAGCGGGCGGTCCGCCACACCCGGCGGCACCTCCTGAGGTGGGCCTGGACCGAGGGCACACCGACCTCTCCCTCCACCAGCGGGAACAATGGGGGCTGGTACCCCAGACAAGCCTCAAAAGGGGAGAGGCCGGTAGCAGACGAAACTTGGCTGTTATGGGCATACTCGATCCAGGCCAGATGGTGACTCCAGGCCGCCGGATGCGCGGAGGTGACACATCGGAGGGCCTGCTCCAACTCCTGGTTGGCCCGCTCTGCCTGGCCGTTTGTCTGGGGGTGGTACCCGGACGAGAGACTCACGGTGGCCCCCAGCTCCTTGCAGAAACTCTTCCACACCTGTGAAGAGAACTGGGGACCATGATCTGAAACGATGTCCGATGGTATCCCATGCAGCCGCATGACGTGGTGGACCAGGAGGTCTGCCGTCTCCTGGGCCGTCGGGAGCTTCGGGAGGGCCACGAAGTGGGCTGCCTTGGAGAACCGGTCCACTATCGTGAGAATCACGGTGTTGCCCTGGGACGGCGGGAGGCCCGTGATGAAATCCAGGCCGATGTGCGATGAGGCACTGGCAGGGGTTGGAGGAGTCCCGTCGTCCTCCGATGGTCTGCCTTGCCCCTGGCGCAGATGGTACAGGCCTGGACGTAGTCCCGGACGTCGGTTTCCAGGGACGCCCACCAGAAGCGCTGCTGGACTACTGCCACGGTCCTACGCACTCCGGGATGACAAGAGAGCTTGGACCCATGACAGAAGTCCAATACGGCAGCTCTTGCCTCTGGTGGGACGTACAGTCTGTTCTTGGGGCCAGTCCCCGGGTCCGGGCTTCTTGTCAGGGCCTCCCGGACGGTCTTCTCCACGTCCCAGGTGAGGGTGGCCACGACAGTGGACTCGGGGATGATGGTCTCGGTGGGGTTCGACAGCCCCACTTTGGCTTCTTCTTCGTGCACCCGGGACAATGCATCTGATTTTTGGTTCTTGGTCCCGGGGCGATACGTGATCTGGAAGTCAAAGCGCCTGAAGAACAGAGACCAGCGGGCTTGCCTGGGGTTCAGCTGCTTGGCGGTCCGGATGTACTCCAGGTTCCGATGGTCCGTGAAAACCGTGAAGGGCAACGATGCCCCCTCCAGCAGGTGTCTCCACTCTTCAAGAGCCTCCTTCACCGCAAGAAGTTCCCGATTGCCGACGTCATAGTTCCGTTCAGCTGGGGTCAACCTGCGGGAATAAAAGGCACAAGGATGGAGAACTTTATCAGCCTCGACGCTCTGGGACAGCACGGCTCCTATCCCTGAGTCAGAGGCGTCCACTTCTACTATGTACTGGCGATCAGGATCAGGCTGCACCAGAACTGGTGCAGTCGAGAACCGGCGTTTCAACTCCTGGAACGCGGCTTCGCACCGATCCGACCAGGCGAAGGGGACCTTGGTGGAGGTCAGTGCAGTCAGGGGGCTAACTACCTGACTGTAACCTTTAATGAACCTCCTGTAGAAATTTGCAAAGCCGAGGAACTGCTGTAGTTTCCTGCGGATTGTTGGTTGGGGCCAATCTCTCACCGCCGCAACCTTAGCCGGATCAGGGGCGACGGAGTTGGAGGAGATGATGAACCCCAGGAAGGACAAAGAAGTGCGGTGGAACTCGCACTTCTCGCCCTTCACAAACAGCCGGTTCTCCAACAACCGCTGTAGGACCTGTCGTACATGCTGGACATGGGTCTCAGGGTCCGGGGAAAAGATGAGTATATCGTCCAGATATACGAAGACGAACCGATGCAGGAAGTCCCGCAAGACATCATTTACCAAAGCTTGGAACGTCGCGGGGGCGTTAGTGAGGCCGAACGGCATGACCAGGTACTCAAAATGACCTAACGGGGTGTTGAATGCCGTCTTCCATTCGTCTCCCTTCCGGATCCGAACCAGGTGGTACGCGTTTCTAAGATCCAATTTCGTAAAGATTTGGGCTCCATGCAGGGGCGTGAACACTGAATCCAACAGAGGTAACGGGTATCGGTTGTGAACCGTGATCTCGTTCAGCCCTCTGTAATCAATGCATGGACGGAGTCCGCCGTCCTTTTTACCCACAAAAAAGAAACCAGCACCCATCGGGGAGGTGGAGTTCCGGATCAGCCCGGCAGCTAAGGAGTCCCGGATGTAGGTCTCCATTGATTCGCGTTCCGGATGTGAGAGGTTGTACAACCTACTGGACGGGTACTCAGCGCCCGGGACCAAATCGATGGCGCAATCATACGGTCGGTGCGGGGGAAGAGTGAGCGCCAGATCTTTGCTGAAAACGTCAGCAAGATCATGGTACTCCTTTGGCACCGCCGATAGATTGGGGGGAACTTTGACCTCCTCATTAGCCGTAATGCCGGGAGGAACCGAGGATCCTAAACACTCCCGGTGGCAGGTTTCGCTCCACTGCGTGACAACCCCGGACGGCCAATCTATCCGGGGATTGTGCTTCACCATCCATGGAAAGCCCAAAATCACTCGGGAAGTAGATGGTGTTACATGGAACACCATCTCCTCCCTGTGATTCCCAGACACAACCAAAGTCACTGGTTGTGTCTGATGTGTGATTAATGGAAGCAGGGTGCCATCTAGTGCTTGCACCTGCAAGGGTGCCGGCAGAGCCACCAGGGGGAGCCCTACTTCCATTGCCCATCTGCTGTCCAGCAGATTCCCTTCCGACCCCGTGTCTACCAGTGCTGGGGCGTGAAGGGTTAAATCCCCACAAAGGATTGTTACTGGGATTCGTGCCGATTTGCGGGGTTTTCCCGTGTGTGTGTTATGGCCCACCCTTAGCCCAGTTTCTAAGGACGGGCGTTGTAGTTTGACCGTTTTAGGGCAGTCCTTCTGCATGTGCTCGTAAGAGCCGCAGACAAAACACTCCCCGTGGGCCAGCCTCCTTTGTCTGATATTTGATTTTAATTTGGCCCTGCTCGTGTCCATAGCCTCCTCAGCAGGGGGAGCTGTAGCCACACGGAGCTCTCTGGCAGTGAAGCGTGGGGACGACGTCTCCTTGTCGGAACCGGAAGGGGGAGGGACGGCTCGTGCCCGGTCACGCCCCCCGGCCTGCTCCCGACGATGCTCGTTTAAACGGTTGTCTAAGCGTATAACTAAATCGACAAGCCCGTCAAAATCCCGCGGTTCCTCCTTGGCCAGTAGGTGCTCCTTAAGGACCGGGGACAGTCCATTTACAAAGGCGGCGCGGAGCGCAACGTTATTCCAGCCGGACCTCGCTGCCGCGATGCGGAAGTCGACTGCATACTCGGCTGCGCTACGGCGTCCCTGTCTCATCGACAGCAGCACGTTCGAAGCGGTCTCACCTCTGTTGGGATGATCAAACACTTGTTTGAACTCCCGTGCAAACCCAGTATAAGACGTTAGGAGCCGTGAATTCTGCTCCCAAAGCGCCGTAGCCCATGCGCGTGCCTTTCCTCGAAGCAAATTAATAACATAAGCTACCCGGCTAGCGTCTGATGCGTACATGACAGGGCGCTGTGAAAAGACGAGCGAACACTGCATGAGGAAGTCTGCGCACGTCTCCACACAGCCTCCGTACGGTTCCGGAGGGCTTATGTATGCTTCAGGGGACGGTGGGGGGGTTCGTTGAACGACCAGTGGAACGTCTGATACAGGCCCAGGACCAGCCAGAGGAGTGGCTGCAGCAGCGCCCTGATCGCGCGCTTCCACCCTGGCGGTGAGAGCCTCCACCCTCCGATTAAGGAGGACATTCTGCTCGGTCACTAAATCTAACCGAGCCTTGAAGGCGGTTAAGATCTGCTGCAGCTCACTCAACACGCCTCCCGCTGACGCCTGCGCTCCTGGCTCTTCCATTGGCCGTTCAAGCTTGGGTTGACGCCCCTCGGAATCCATGACAATGGCCGAGAAATCCTGTTGGGAAGGTGTCGTAGCACGGACCCACAACAGGGGGCGCAAATGAACGGACAATGAGTAAGCCAAAAGGTAACAATATAATGTTGTGATAATACACAACGAAACGTGCAGGAATCTTCACAGTCAATAAACACCAGGTGACGTGTGGGCAGGCTCGAAGATAGAAGACCCCCGACGAGAGAGAAGCCGCGTCCCACATGGCCTCCACCACCAACGGTCTGAAGAACACCGGAGCCGCCAAGTCCCGAGTCCCCAGGTGGCCTCTGTCTTCGGCTGTTGACCCTGGTACTGCTGGCAGAAAGCAGAGATATGATGTGTGAGTGTGAGTCCGCACACTCAGTAATTCACAGTCCAAACACAGTTGGGAGGGAGCACCTCCACCTCCAAATCACACACACTCGTGCAGCTCCTGGTCAACCACTTATCTGAGATGGGGTGTGAGGCGAAGCCGTCGCTGTCACACCAAACGCCAATCCTCCAGATAAGGCAACACTCCAGGAAAACGGCTGCAATAGAAGTTCAAGTTATTACACACACAGTGTTAGTCAGCAGAGAAATTACCTTGGTACTGGTAGTCGATTTCTCTGCGAGGAGGTGGAGTTGCAGTCCGGCTTTTATGGTGGTGATGATGATGAACGAGTGACAGCTGGTGCAGGGGATGAATGACAGCTGTCACTTCTTCTAGGTCTGGCGCCCTCTCGTGCTTGGAGCCCGCACTCCAAGCAGGGCGCCCTCTGGTGGTGGTGGGCCAGCAGTACCTCCTCTTCAGCGGCCCACACAACACTGTGACCTTGAAGCCGTAATTCATACTGAACTGTGAAGTAGGTGTAGGAGGTGTACTGTTACAACCCTGGTGAGAACACCACTTAGGTACACCTGTTCAATTGCTTGTTAACACAAATAGCCAATCAGCCAATCACATGGCAGCAACTCAGTGCATTTAGGCATCTAGATGTTGTGAAGATGAGTTGTTGAAGTTCAAACCGAGCATCAGAATGGGGAAGAAAGGAGGTTTAAGTAACTTTGAATGTGACATGGTTGTTGGTGCCAGATGGGCCAGTTTGAGTATTTCAGAAACTGTTGATGTGCTGAGGTTTTCACGCACAACCGTCTCCGGGGTTTACAGAGAATAGTCCAAGAAGGAGAAGATATCCAATGACTGGCAGATGTGTGGACAAAAATGTCTTGTTGATGTCAGAGGAGAATGGACAGACTGGATGAATGGGTGACTGCATGATGCTATCCTATCAATATGGGCCAACATGTCTGAGGAATGTTTCCAAAGCCTTGTTGAATGTATGCCACAAAGAATTAAGGCAGTTCTGAAGGCAAAAGGAGGTCTAACCAAGTACTAGCAAGGTGTACTTAATACACCGGTGTTTGGGACTATACACAGGACAGCGTATAGTCTGTACTTTGTTTTTTGTTTTAATGCATACCTTCAAATGTGCATGAACAGCTTTCAGTTGTTTCTGGGCCTCAGCTGCCTGCCTGTTGGCCTGGCTGAGCTGGATCTCCATTTCATTGAGATCTCCCTCCATCTTCTTCTTCAAACGGAGTGCCTCATTCCTGCTGCGAGTCTCTGCCTCAAGAGAGCTTTGAAGTGTGTCTACGATTCTTTGTTGGTTTCTCTTGGCTTGCTCCATCTCTTCATCCTTTTCAACCAGCTTGCGCTCAGTTTCAGCCTTCACCTGGTTGAACTCGAGTTGTGCTCTGAGAATCTTCCCTTCCTCATGCTCTAGTGAGGCCTAGAATGGCAAGAACAATGCAAAACATTCATTGAATTTCACAGTATTGTAACAGTTTGGCAAGGATATGTACTTAACCCCTTAATGACAATACATTAATAGAAAAATAGGAAGGTGTGGCATCAGGGGAACTGTTTGGCTACTGAACTATCAGGCATCAATTTGTACAGATTGGTGAATATAAATCAGCATGTCATCTCAGTTATGTCACGTCAGAAAAACAAGTGCATCACAACTTTCTATTCGGAAGTCATGCAGAAATCAGTGACACAGTTTTCAGAAGCCATTCTGATGTATCTTCAAATGGAAGAAGCAATATATTCCATGCCCAAGCATAGTCTATTTCAAACACATCTGAGAGAGATTTTAATCCAAAACACCTCATAAAGAAATACATTCTAGACTTAAAAATGTTTTGTGACAGGGAGAGGAGTCACAATTTCAATTTGTGTGGTGAATTTGTGGAATGGCTTGGATGAAGAATTACAGAGAAGCAATCAGTGCTTCTCTGTAATTCTGATAATAATAATAATAATAATAATAATAGCACTGATTGCTTCTCTGTAATTCTTCATCCAAGCCATTCCACAAATTCACCACACAAATTGAAATTGTGACTCCTCTCCCTGTCACAAAACATTTTTAAGTCTGCAGGGTGGTGGCCAAGTGGTTAATGCGCTTGGTTTCAGTTCAGAAGGTTCCGGGTTCAAATCCCACCCCTGCCACATTTCTCCATGTAATGTGGAGTTGCGTCAGGAAGGGCATCCGACGTAAAACTTGTGCCAGTTCAACATGCAGATCCACCTTGGATTTGCTGTGGCGACCCCAAGTGCAAACAAGGGAGCAACCAAAGGGACTTACTTACTGATAAGACCACATTAAAAAAAACATACAGAAGGAACACTTTAAGAATATATGAAGACAAGCAGGATATATATAATATACACATATAGACACACACACACACATATATATATATATACAACCCCAATTCCAATGAAGCTGGGAAGTTGTGTAAAATGTAAATAAAGACAGAATACAATGATTTGCAAATCCTCTTCAACCTATAATCAATTGAATACACCATAAAGACTAGATATTTAATGTTCAAACTGATAAACTTTATTGTTTTTGTGCAAATATTTGCTCATTTTGAAATGGATGCCTGCAACACGTTTCAAAAAAGTTGGGACAGTGGTATGTTTACCACTGTGTTACATCACCTTTCCTTCTAACAACACTCAATAAGCATTAGCGAACCGAGGACACTAATTGTGAGTGTCATGATTGGGTATAAAAGGAGCATCCCCAAAAGGCGCAGCCGTTCACAAGCAAAGATGGGGCGAGGATCAACACTTTGTGAACAACTGCGTGAAAAAAATAGTCCAACAACTTAAGAACAATACTTCTCAACGTTCAATTGCAAGGAATTTAAGGATTCCATAATCTACAGTCCATAATATAATCAGAAGATTCAGAGAATCTGGAGAACTTTCTACACGTAAGCGGCAAGGCCGAAAAACAACATTGAATGCCTGTGACCTTTGATCCCTCAGGCAGCACTGCGTTAAAAACCAACAAGATTGTGTAAAGGATCTTACCATGTGGGCTCAGGAATACTTCAAAAAAAAAATTGTCAGTTAACACAGTTCGTCACTGCATCTACAAGTGCAACTTAAAACTCTACCATGCAAAGTGAAAGCGATACATCAACAACAACCAGAAATGCCACCACCTTCTCTGAGCCTGATCTCATTTGTAATGGACAGATGCAACGTGGAAAAGTGTGCTGTGGTCTGAAGAGTCCACATTTCAAATTGTTTTTGGAAATCATGGACGCCGTGTCCTCCAGACAAAAGAGGAAAAAATCCAGCCAGATTGTTACCAGTGCAAAATTCAAAAGCCAGCATCTGTGATGGTATGGGGGTGTGTTAGTGCCCACGGCATGGGCAACTTACACATCTGTGATGGCACAATGTCGGACTCTGTAGTTTTCTCTGGGCCCCTCCCCAATCGGACCTGGAGTGACATGTTTAGCCGCATGTTCTCCTTGAATTGCTGGCTGTGTGAGTGGTGTCCAAAAAATGAGGTAGGCTTCGTAGATAATTGGCAAAGCTTCTGGGGAAAACCTGGTCTTGTTAGGAGAGACGGCATCCATCCCACTTTGGATGGAGCAGCTCTCATTTCTAGAAATCTGGCCAATTTTCTTAAATCCTCCAAACCGTGACTATCCAGGGTTGGGACCAGGAAGCAGAGTTGTAGTCTTACACACCTCTCTGCAGCTTCTCTCCCCCTGCCATCCCCTCATTACCCCATCCCCGTAGAGACGGTGCCTGCTCCCAGACCACCAATAACCAGCAAAAATCTATTTAAGCATAAAAATTAAAAAAAAAAAAATAATATAGCACCTTCAACTGCACCACAGACTAAAACAGTTAAATATGGTCTATTAAACATTAGGTCTCTCTCTCTTCTAAGTCCCTGTTAGTAAATGATATAATAATTGATCAACATATTGATTTATTCTGCCTTACAGAAACCTGGTTACAGCAGGATGAATATGTTAGTTTAAATGAGTCAACACCTCCAAGTCACACTAACTGCCAGAATGCTCGTAGCATGGGCCGAGGCGGAGGATTAGCAGCAATCTTCCATTCCAGCTTATTAATTAATCAAAAACCCAGACAGAGCTTTAATTCATTTGCAAGCTTGACTCTTAGTCTTGTCCATCCAAATTGGAAGTCCCAAAAACCAGTTTTATTTGTTGTTATCTATCGTCCTCCTGGTCATTACTGTGAGTTTCTCTGTGAATTTTCAGACTTTTTGTCTGACTTAGTGCTTAGCTCAGATAAGATAATTATAGTGGGCGATTTTAACATCCACACAGATGCTGAGAATGACAGCCTCAACACTGCATTTAATCTATTATTAGACTCAATTGGCTTTGCTCAAAATGTAAATGAGTCCACCCACCACTTTAATCATATCTTAGATCTTGTTCTGACTTATGGTATGGAAATTGAATACTTAACAGTATTCCATGAAAACTCCCTTCTGTCTGATCATTTCTTAATAACATTTACATTTACTCTGATGGACTACCCAGCAGTGGGGAATAAGTTTCATTACACTAGAAGTCTTTCAGAAAGCGCTGTAACTAGGTTTAAGGATATGATTCCTTCTTTATGTTCTCCAATGCCATATACCAACACAGTGCAGAGTAGCTACCTAAACTCTGTAAGTGAGATAGAGTATCTCGTCAATAGTTTTACATCCTCATTGAAGACAACTTTGGATGCTGTAGCTCCTCTGAAAAAGAGAGCTTTAAATCAGAAGTGCCTGACTCCGTGGTATAATTCACAAACTCGCAGCTTAAAGCAGATAACCCATAAGTTGGAGAGGAAATGGCGTCTCACTAATTTAGAAGATCTTCACTTAGCCTGGAAAACGAGTCTGTTGCTCTATAAAAAAGCCCTCCATAAAGCTAGGACATCTTACTACTCATCACTAATTGAAGAAAATAAGAACAACCCCAGGTTTCTTTTCAGCACTGTAGCCAGGCTGACAGAGAGTCAGAGCTCTATTGAGCCAAGTATTCCTTTAACTTTAACTAGTAATGACTTCATGACTTTCTTTGCTAATAAAATTTTAACTATTAGAGAAAAAATTACTCATAACCATCCCAAAGATGTATTGTTATCTTTGGCTGCTTTCAGTGATGCCGGTGGTTAGACTCTTTCTCTCAGATTGTTCTGTCTGAGTTATTTTCATTAGTTACTTCATCCAAACCATCAACATGTCTATTAGACCCCATTCCTACCAGGCTGCTCAAGGAAGCCCTACCATTATTTAATGCTTCGATCTTAAATATGATCAATCTATCTTTATTAGTTGACTATGTACCACAGGCTTTTAAGGTGGCAGTAATTAAACCATTACTTAAAAAACATCACTTGACCCAGCTATCTTAGCTAATTATAGGCCAATCTCCAACCTTCCTTTTCTCTCAAAAATTCTTGAAAGGGTAGTTGTAAAACAGCTAACTGATCATCTGCAGAGGAATGGTCTATTTGAAGAGTTTCAGTCAGGTTTTAGAATTCATCATAGTACAGAAACAGCATTAGTGAAGGTTACAAATGATCTTCTTATGGCCTCAGACAGTGGACTCATCTCTGTGTTTGTTCTGTTAGACCTCAGTGCTGCTTTTGATACTGTTGACCATAAAATTTTATTACAGAGATTAGAGCATGCCATAGGTATTAAAGGCACTGCGCTGCGGTGGTTTGAATCATATTTATCTAATAGATTACAATTTGTTCATGTAAATGGAGAATCTTCTTCACAGACTAAGGTTAATTATGGAGTTCCACAAGGTTCTGTGCTAGGACCAATTTTATTCACTTTATACATGCTTCCCTTAGGCAGTATTATTAGACGGCATTGCTTAAATTTTCATTGTTACGCAGATGATACCCAGCTTTATCTATCCATGAAGCCAGAGGACACACACCAATTAGCTAAACTGCAGGATTGTCTTACAGACATAAAGACATGGATGACCTCTAATTTCCTGCTTTTAAACTCAGATAAAACTGAAGTTGTTGTACTTGGCCCCACAAATCTTAGAAACATGGTGTCTAACCAGATCCTTACTCTGGATGGCATTACCCTGACCTCTAGTAATACTGTGAGAAATCTTGGAGTCATTTTTGATCAGGATATGTCATTCAAAGCGCATATTAAACAAATATGTAGGACTGCTTTTTTGCATTTACACAATATCTCTAAAATTAGAAAGGTCTTGTCTCAGAGTGATGCTGAAAAACTAATTCATGCATTTATTTCCTCTAGGCTGGACTATTGTAATTCATTATTATCAGGTTGTCCTAAAAGTTCCCTGAAAAGCCTTCAGTTAATTCAAAATGCTGCAGCTAGAGTACTGACAGGGACTAGAAGGAGAGAGCATATCTCACCCATATTGGCCTCTCTTCATTGGCTTTCTGTTAATTCTAGAATAGAATTTAAAATTCTTCTTCTTACTTATAAGGTTTTGAATAATCAGGTCCCATCTTATCTTAGGGATCTCATAGTACCATATCACCCCAATAGAGCGCTTCGCTCTCAGACTGCAGGCTTACTTGTAGTTCCTAGGGTTTGTAAGAGTAGAATGGGAGGCAGAGCCTTCAGCTTTCAGGCTCCTCTCCTGTGGAACCAGCTCCCAATTCAGATCAGGTTTGACAGACACCCTCTCTACTTTTAGGATTAGGCTTAAAACTTTCCTTTTTGCTAAAGCTTATAGTTAGGGCTGGATCAGGTGACCCTGAACCATCCCTTAGTTATGATGCTATAGACTCAGACTGCTGGGGGGTTCCCATGATGCACTGAGTGTTTCTTTCTCTTTTTGCTCTGTATGCACCACTCTGCATTTAATCATTAGTGATTGATCTCTGCTCCCCTCCACAGCATGTCTTTTTCCTGGTTCTCTCCCTCAGCCCCAACCAGTCCCAGCAGAAGACTGCCCCTCCCTGAGCCTGGTTATGCTGGAGGTTTCTTCCTGTTAAAAGGGAGTTTTTCCTTCCCACTGTCGCCAAGTGCTTGCTCACAGGGGGTCGTTTTGACCGTTGGGGTTTTTACGTAATTATTGTATGGCCTTGCCTTACAATATAAAGTGCCTTGGGGCAACTGTTTGTTGTGATTTGGCGCTATATAAATAAAATTGATTGAAATTGATTGATTGATTGATCAATGCTGAAAGGTACATCCAGGTTTTGGAGCAACACATTCTGCCATCCAATCAACGTCTTTTTCAGGGACGTCCCTGCTTATTTCAGCAAGACAATACCAAGCCACATTCTGCACGTGTTACAACAGCGTGACTTCGTAGTAAAAGAGTGCGGGTACTAGACTGGCCTGCCTGCAGTCCAGATCTGTCGCCCATTGAAAATGTGTGGAGCATTATGAAGCGCAAAATATGACAACGGAGACCCCGGACTGTTGAACAACTGAAGTCGTTCATCAAGCAAGAATGGGAAAGAATTCCACCTACAAAGCTTCAACAATTAGTGTCCTCAGTTCCCAAATGCTTTATGAGTGTTGTTAGAAGGAAAATTGATGTAACACAGTGATAAACATACCACTGTCCAAGCTTTTTTGAAACGTGTTGCAGGCATCCATTTAAAAATGAGCAAATATTTGCACAAAAACAATAAAGTTTATTAGTTGAACATTAAATTTCTTGTCTTTGTGGTGTATTCAATTGAATATAAATGGGAGAGGATTTGCAAATCATTGTATTCTGTTTTTTGGGGGGTTTTGTGTGTGTGTGTGTATATATATATATATATATATATATATAGTTTTTAAAATCTTGGACATAATTTTCTTGTGGATTTTTTTTCTTTGGTTGAGTTTTCTTTGCTCGAAATAAATTAATTCAATCAATCCCAAAAGGCATTATACCTCTGCTTCCTCCAAAGTTGTTTGTATCTCCGACTTTTCTTGCTCAAGCTGCTTCCGAATCTTCTCAAGCTCATGAATACTCTTTCCACCTTCACTGATTTGCTCGGTGAGGTCAGATATTTCCTCTGAGGAACAGATGTGCTGTCAAAATATGCTTTTTAAGAAGATGCTACAATAACGTCCTTAAACAGATTCGTCCTTACCCTGACGATTCTTGTTCTCTCTCTTCATGGTCTCTAAATGATCCAGAGATTCTTCATAGGAGTTCTTGAGTTTGAAAAGCTCAGTGCTGAGAGACCTGGCTTCCTTCTGAGAGCTCTCCAGCTCTGCCTGAGACTCCTCATACTTCTGTTTCCATTCTGACAAGACCTGAAATACAATATTTTTGGGTGTTATTCTGGAAGTCAAAGAACAAAATAACAACTTTCATTTTAAAATCCACCTTGTCAAAGTTCCTTTGTTTCTTGTCCAGAGCAGCAGCAGCAGCAATAGACCTCTCCACATCCACCATGAGATCGTCAATCTCATTCTGCAGCCTGTGTTTGGTCTTCTCCAGAGAGGAACATTTAGCATTCACTGCTTCAACGGCCTCCTCGGCATCCTGCAGACGCTGAGCCAGCTTTTTCCTGGATTATCAAATGTAATGTTTTATTGGACTTTTTCTTATTGATAGTCCAGATATTTGGCAGGAACAAACAAGTGTGTTTCCTCATACTTAGCTTCCTCCAGTTCCTCAGTCCTCTGGATGGCATCGGTTTCATACTTGGTTCTCCACTGAGCCACCTCAGAGTTGGCCTTGGACATGCCGCGCTGCAGTTCCCCTTTGGCCTCCTGTTCCTCCTCAAACTGCTCCCTGAGGAGGTCACAGTCATGACGTGCAGACTGCACTGCGTGAGCTAATGCGTTCTTGGCCTGAAATAAAACACTACTCAGTTCCTGTTACGTACCATCTCATGCCAATAAAAAAAAAAAAAATCATTATTTCATTGGTACCTTGACTTCCTCCTCCAGCTGCCTCTTAAGGTCCTCAATTTGCTGTGTGTAGGACTGTTTTCCTCTGGTGAGCTGAGACACCAGGGAGTCCTTTTCCTCCAGCTGTCTGGAAAGTTCACCTAATGTTGACAGAACTTTAGTCCCAAACACAAGCAGACCTCAAACAAAAGTTGCTGTTTGTTGAATTTGTACAAACCGTTCTCAGTTTGAAGCTTTGCTTTGTGCATCGTGAAGTCGTTGATGACACGCTGCCCTTCTTCTGACTTTGTTTTGTATTCATTCATCTGGTCTTCCAGAGACCTGCACATTTTCTCCAAATTACTCTAAAACGGGAGGAGAACTTTGACAAATACACTACTGTCGAGTGTTAAAATGTTCTGTGTGTAAGATTGAGTCTAACCAACCAACAGAGATAAGTTGGTTCACCTTAACCTTGGTGGTTTGCTCCATATTGCAGACAACATCATCCAGTTCCAGTCTGAGCTCACTCTTCTCCTTCTCCAGTTTCTGCTTGACTCTCTGGAGGTTGTCGATCTGCTCTCCCAGGTCAGCCACGCTGTCAGCTTGTTTCTTCCTGAGTGTAGCAGCAGTGGCCTCATGCTGCAGAGTGGCCTCTTCAAGGTCTCTGCGCAGTTTCTGGAACTCAGCCTCCCTCTTCTTATTCATCTCGATCTGAGCTGCTGTTGCTCCACCAGCCTCCTCCAGTCTCTCGCTGATCTCCTCCAGCTCTCTGGCCAGGTCTGCTCTCTGCTTCTCCACCCTGGCTCGGGCGGCTCGCTCAGCCTCCAGCTCTTCCTCCAGCTCCTCAATGCGAGCCTACACCAAAACAGTTTGTTAATGGGCTGGAGTTTTTTTCAACAGACTGAAAACTCCTTTGTCCCTCAGGCCATCAGACTGTACAACTCTTCACTGGGGGGAAGACAGATGACAGGAAGGAGAGGAACATAGTACCCAGTATTTCTGGTATTTATACTTGTGTATTTATATTTATATTTTGTAATTGTTTTTTACTTTCACCTTTGATATGCTGTGTGCTTCTTACCCTGTGTGCTGCTATACAATGCTGCTGAAGGAGTCTTCTCAAAGGATTAGTAAAGTTCTATCTAATATAATCTAATCAAATCTAATCTAAATAATTGCTTGGTTTATGTTTTTTTTATTTTTTAACTAGTCTACATTAGAAAATGCATTGCATTCTTTATGACAATTCATCCTCATTGCTTTATTACCTGGAACTCCTTCAGTTTTTTCTGGAGTTGGGCACTCATTGCTTGTTCATCTTCTATTTTTCCACTCAGTTGGCTCATTTCGAAATCTTTCCTGTGAATGAAATATATTCATCAACATAATTTCAGATTCCAGTATGGGTTTGCATTATCAAGTTTTAAATGGTGACTTTTCATTTTACTTTTTAAGCCTCTCTTCAAGTTGCTGTTTGTCATTTTCTAGGTCCATGATGCTCTCATGCGCCAACTTCAGGTCTCCCTCGAGTTTCCGCTTTGCTCTCTCAAGGTCCATACGAATTTTCTTCTCCTGTTCCAGGGACCCTTCAAGCTGTGTTGGGTAATAAATCATTTATCTTCATTTTGTCATTTCATGATGTGTTGCACATGTCCACATGAGTTGATAAATTCTTACATCATCCACTTGCTGTTCCAGCTTAACCTTGGCCTTGGTCAGAGTGTTGACTTTGTCTTCTTCACTCTGCAGGTCATCCAGTGTTTGCTGATGAGCTTCCTGTAAGGCTTTCTTTTCCTTAGTCAGCTTGGCAATTATTTCATCCAGAGCTGCCATCTCCTCCACCAGGTTCTTCACCTGTGACCAGAGGCATGTTTTTAAGTTGAGGAGGTTTAACTCTATTTCCACATTTTAAACTGTCAGTTTTTTTTGTTGTACCTTGTTTTCAGTGGCATGTTTCTCTTTCTCCACTTTGGCCAAAGTCAGCTCCATGTCATCAATGTCTTTTTTCAGTTCTGAGCACTCGTCCTCCAGCTTCCTCTTCTTAGCAGTGAGCTCTCCATTCATCTCCTCCTCGTCTTCCAGTCTTTCTGTCAGCTCTTTCATTTTGGCCTCCAGCTGAATCTTGCTCTTGATCAGCCCCTCACATCTTTCTTCAGCATCACACAGGTTATCTTGCTCCTGTCAGTGATAGCATACAGTATTATACAAATAATGAATGTTTATAAGTGAAATGGTCAGAATATTTGCACGGGTTTCAATGAATGAAAATATTTTCTTTCCATTGTACAAATGGCAAACTTTGTTTTATATGACACCTAAATAGGTCTGCGTCATTTCATATTTTAACATTAGACAGGTGTTTCTGAGTAGGAAACAGAGTGTCAGGACACAGACTCATCTTTGCCCAAGAAACGGTTAACTCCACCTCACAGGCTAGCTACTGACACACCACTGAGCGTAGCGAGTGCTGCTGAGGAGCTCTGCAGTGTTTCTGGAAGCACATGTCTGCTTTCCTCAGTTCCATGAAAACTCAATAGAAACTTGCTCAGTTCTTCATCTGGCAGTGCTTCTGTAACCACTAAAGATGTCTTTGCAAAAACTATGGCTACTGGATTTAGTTTCCTCATATCATGAAAGCATTTTTTACAAAAAGCTACTGGAGTCATTCAACTGAGCAAAATCTCTGTGAGACAAATACATAGTTCATGATGTCAGTCATACAATGGGTCAAAGAATGAATGTCACGTGACACACAATGCACCAATCATATGACAAGGATCTATTTAGGTGTCATATAAAACAAATAAGAGACTTGTTTTGATGTTATTTTCATGTGAATTTCAAATCTTTTTGACATACAGCCTGAACTTGAAGCTGCAGGTCATTCTTCTCTTGGAGGAGAGAGACCATTTTTTCTTCCAGTTCTTTCCTTCGGGCTTCAGATTTTGCGTAGGCCTCTTTCAGTTTGGTAAACTCTTCCTTCATGTTGGCCATCTCCTTTTCAGTCTCTGCTGACTTCAGCAGAGGTTTGATCTTGAAGTACATCTTCATCCAGGGCCAATTCTTGACCCCCATGAAGGCACGGATGTTCCACTGGATTACAACTAGTGCATCCCTGTGGACATTGCAATGAAACATTAACATATAATTTAACAATTCTGGTTTAACAGGGAAAATAAAGAGAACCGTCCCTTTGCAAGCTTTGTGATCAGTGGAAAAATCACAGTATTCAGCACCATGTCTGAAATGGGTTCTCAGCTTTGAATTATTTTCTAGTAGAAGAAAGTATTTTTGGTTTTTATATTGAAAGCAGATACATTTTTGACTAGAATGAGTCATTATTTCTCCTTTGTGTCAAAACTTTTAAGTCACAGTATTTATCAAAAGAGTGAAAATTCACCTTCTTTCAACAATCTTCTGGAATTCAATTCTTGCCAGAAGGCCCCGTGAGCGTGCTTGAATGGAAGTGATGATTAGTGCTAATCGGTCATCACGCATTTCTTCGAGCTGACCCAGTAGTCCTGCTTTGAAGAACACCTGTTTTTGAAGGGCATATTTTATTATAACAGTACTATCCAGTACGCTTACTTTTTTAATCAAGTTTGCAAACACTGACCTTTGTGTGTCCCAGTTTGTACTGGCTGTGGTCAATGTCCAGAGAGCCTAACAACTTCTCTGCAGCTTTTTTGTTGTCAATGAACTGTCCCTCTGGAATGGCATTAGGATTCAAAATCCGATATCTGTGTCACGAGTGAAAAGATAAAGTTGTTTGTATATTGTGGAAATTTGGCTACATTCCTGTAAGACAATATATAATGCAAAGATTTAATACAAAAGTTAATGTAATATAAATAAAAACAAAAAACTACAAAGGTGTAAATACAAAGGTTAATGTAATACAAATAAAAACAAAAAAATACAAAGGTGTAAACACAAAGGTTAATGTAATACAAATAAAAACAAAAAAATACAAAGGTGTAAACACAAAGGTTAATGTAATACAAATAAAAACCAAAAAAAATACAAAGATGTAAATACAAAGGTTAATGTAATACAAATAAAAACAAAAAAATACAAAGGTGTAAACACAAAGGTTAATGTAATACAAATAAAAACAAAAAAATACAAAGGTGTAAACACAAAGGTTAATGTAATACAAATAAAAACAAAAAAATACAAAGATGTAATTACAACGGTTAATGTAATACAAATAAAACCCCCCAAAAAACCCAGATGTAAATACAAAGATTGATGTAATACAAATAAAAACAAAAAAATACAAAGGTGTAAACACAAAGGTTAATGTAATACAAATAAAAACAAAAAAATACAAAGGTGTAAACACAAAGGTTAATGTAATACAAATAAAAACAAAAAAATACAAAGATGTAATTACAAAGGTTAATGTAATAAAAATAAAAACAACAAAAAATACAAAGATTGATGTAATACAAACTAGAAGCACTCAGAGAGTGCAAACCTCCGCCAAGGCCATAGGGTCACTGACCCTAAAGAGATTCCCTCCTTGGCACAGTGATCTATTCAACAATTCAGTGTTACAACCAAAACTATGATACATACACTTTTCTGTATATTTGACATCCTTGACCATGAAAACATACCACTAGAACTTGGAATCACTTTTATGACTTTATTAGTTCAAAAGTTATTGTATAAAAACGATTTTTCGGTAATGGCAGTTTTCTTCTGGATCTAGCTCCATAACATTTGAAGCTACATCAAATCTGATGACACCTTACTGAATCAGTACAGATTCAGCTACAATTTGGTGTTAGTTGTGCATCTCTAGCTTCATTTGTCACCTCACACTGACACATATTCTATTTTCCCTATATTTTTGCATATTCTGGATCACCAGATCCGGAATCCGGATCCGATCATCACCAAACTTTGTTGTTTGATAGAACATTTGACTATGTTACACCCTAATTTTTTTCAAGCTTTCTGCCTTGTTTTTGTGGAGTTAGAAACTAGAATGTCAAAATTCCCCCATTCCGCAATGGTGAAGAATCCTTTAAAAAATTCCTGGATCCGGATCGTGATCCGGATCACCACTAAAATGTAATCACTTGTTTCTCTTGTCATTTCCAACCACTCCACAAAATTTCATCAAAATCCGTTCAAAACGTTTTGAGTTATCCTGCTGACAGACAAACAGACAGACATACAAACGCGACCGAAAACATAACCTCCTTGGCGGAGGTAATAAAACCCCCCAAAAAATACAAAGGTGTAAGGTGTAATACAAATATATAATAGAAAGGTTACAATATATAATGCAAAGGTTTCTATGCAGTTTTAGTTCAGAGCAAGTTTATGGAAAACCTCTGTTTGAAATCTCCATAGAGGATCCTGTTGGGGAAGCCTTTTCTGCAGATCCTGATACCTTCCAGCACACCGTTACAGCGTAGCTGGTGCATCACCAGAGGATTCTCCATGGCCCCAGGAGTCTTGGTCTCATTGGGGATGATGCAGCGCACAAAGTGAGGGTGAGTAGACCTCAAGTTGGTCATCAGCTTGTTCAGGTTCTCCTGAAAGTTAAGGAAAACTGAATGAATTTTATATTTACA
This sequence comes from Thalassophryne amazonica, assembly GCF_902500255.1. Taxonomy (NCBI): domain Eukaryota; kingdom Metazoa; phylum Chordata; class Actinopteri; order Batrachoidiformes; family Batrachoididae; genus Thalassophryne; species Thalassophryne amazonica. The sequence continues at coordinate 56,364,320 of NC_047114.1, forward strand.
TTCTTAGATGGTATTTTTCTTTTTTATTGTCGAGCTACAATCATTATTTCAGAATGTCATTGAAAGTCTAAATATTTTACCCTGTGTAATGCAGACACAGTTTGGAAGGATGAACCTTTCTTCTTACTGCCGCCACCTTTGCCCTTGCCACCAGATTCATGAGCTACAAAGAAATCACTCCATAAAAACTAAGTAGCAGACTCTATGAACTATTATAGTGTTGTTGCATTAGGTTTAATGACTTTTGATTAATCCTCATAGAATGTGACTTTATTTTTAGACAACACACCTGAATCAGCTCCAGCATATCCAACAAAAAGGATGGATAACAGTTTAACGTTGGACTTTTGGAAAAGGCCAACCACAGTCTCATTCAGGGGGTCTTTGTTCTTCACCAGCCAGTTATTGATATTATAATCAACAGTTCCAGCATAATGAATGAGGGAGAAATGAGCCTCTGCTTTTCCTTTGACAATCCTGGGTTTTTGGAAGTTGGCCGATTTTCCCAGGTGGTTGTCATAGAGCTTTGCTTTAAAGGTGGTATCAGTGGCCTTGGGGAACATGCACTCCTCTTCAAGGATGGACATGATGCCCATGGGCTGAGGAAGATCAAATGAAGTTCATGAATAGATGTTTAAATGGATATCACTTTTATTAATACAGAAAACTGTTTTTTAATAGTGTAAATAGCCTTTACAGCTTACCTTTTCAATGAGATCAATACAGGCTTGCAAATCCATTCCAAAATCTATGAAAGTCCATTCAATGCCCTCTTTCTTGTATTCTTCCTGCTCCAGCACAAACATGTGATGGTTGAAAAACTGTTGCAATTTTTCATTGGTGAAGTTGATGCACAGCTGCTCAAAGGTGTTGAACTGTAATAAAATAAGCAGTGACAATGGAAATAATCTCAGGTTGGAAATTCAGTACAAAATGTGAATTATCATGGACTATCATCTTTATTTTTCTGTATAAATTTACATCAAAGATCTCAAATCCAGCGATGTCCAGCACACCAATGAAGTACTGCCGAGGTTGCTTGGTGTCCAGGGATTGGTTGATTCTCATCACCATCCACAGGAACATCTTCTCATACACGGCCTTTGATAGTGCACCAACAGCGTAGTACACCTTGAAAAGAAAATAATTACAAAAACACTTTAAACTAAACTGGGAATGTGCAGTTGGTTAACCAGCCTTCAAAATGTTTTGTGGCATCTACCTGAGCGACATTTTGACCTTTGGTGACCCACTCATTTCCTACTTTGACTCTTGGATGACAGAGACCTTTGATGAGGTCAGCAGAGTTCAGGCCCATCAGGTATGCAACCTTGTCAGCATCTGTAGAAGTGAAATTTAGATTATTTATGAGGTGTCTCAAGCAACATGACATGCTTGCTTTCTCTTCACATTTTTTTAAATCTGAAACTCTGAGATGATTTGCAGTTTCATTCTTGTAGTTACAGTAACTATTTTCAAAGTTTGGAGTACTTTTTAAAGTGCCTTTTTCCTCTTCTTTGACCTACATATATTTTTCTTAGTAGGAATGGGTATAGTAGACAAAGTCTTTTACAGCAGAGGCAAGTGTTTTAAAAATTGTACATTGTTCTTTTGTTTACTTTTGCCATTCAGTGTTTCCACCTTTTCCCCCCCCTTTTTTTTTTTTTTTTGGACCCATGTTAAACCAATCAGGTGTGATGGGACATGGGCATTGGATTATAACTGTATTTCAGCATGGTCACTGGAATTTTGGAGTGTCACAAATCACAAAAACCATGATTTGGATCAAACCACAGTGTTTAAGAAATGAATAGGATCAGATCAGAAAAAAGACAAGGACTACTTTGCATTCCATTTTTTTAAAAAAAACCTAATGACCAATGAAAACAAGTAATGTTTGCCTGCAATTGTGAATGAAAACAATGTTTTAAAATAAAATGCTTAATTGTATTAAATTGCAATATGAACCGTATCGAATTCATGATATGTTTAAAAAAGAAAGAAATACAACAAAGCTGATCTAAATGTATTTCAATTTCAATTTATTTTCATTAATATAGCACCAAATCAGAACAGAGTTGTTTCAAGGCACTTCACACAAGTAAGGTCTAACCTTACTGACCCACAAAGCAGCAGTGGTAAGGAAAAACTCCCTCTGAGGAAGAAACCTCAAGCAGACCAGACTCAAAGGGGTGACCCTCTGCTTGGGCCGTGCTACGGACATAAATTACAGAACAATTCACAAAAAGAATATACACGAAATGCTGTTGGTGCACAGGACAGGAGTGTCTCCAGCACAAAAACCACACCCATCTCTGGATGGAGCTGCACCTTAAACAGAGAGAAAAAACAGAATCAGGCATCAGAAAGACAAGAAATACAGTATAATTTGTCAGCAATAAGCAACAAGAAAAACAGGAAATATTAAGGTGTTCACCAGCCACTAGCCCTAAGCTTCATTAAAAGACCCAGAATTTAGGTAAAGTTGAGGCCGCAGCACGCTCCATTTCCTAATAAAATTAATTAAAAGAGTAAAAAGCGTAAAACTATACTATGCCAGTATGCTAGCCATATGAAAGGGAAAATAAGTACGTCCTAAGTCTGGACTTGAAAGTCTCCACAGAATCTGACTGGTTTATTGACGCAGGGAGATCATTCCACAGCTGCAGCATTTTGAACCAATTGGAGAGCCCTAATGCTGCACTGCCGTAAACCAGAAAATAGAACATTGCAGTAGTCCAATCTAGAAGAGATAAATGCATGAATCGGGGTCTCAGCATCAGCCATAGACAGGATGGGATGAATCTTCGCTATATTTCAAAGATGGAAGAAAGCAGTCCTCATAATATTTCTAATGTGGAGGTCAAAGGACAACGAAGGATCAAAAATTACCCCAAGGTTCCTCATTTTGTTAGTGTGATGTATGACACACGAGCCGAGGCTAAGCGTCAACTGGTCAAATTGATGCCGATATCTCACTGGACCAAGAACCATCATTTCAGTCTTATCAGAGTTTAAAAGTAGGAAGTTTCTAGACATCCAACTTCTCACTAATGCAAGGCAATCTTTTAAGGATTTTATGTGAATGAGATTACCAGCAGTTATCGGTATGTATAACTGAGTATCATCAGAATAGCAGTGAAAGGTAATCCCAAAATGCCGCAATATGTGCCCAAGGGGTGCTATATAAAGAGAGAAAAGAAGGGGGCCTAAGACGGACCCCTGTGGAACCCAAATTTCATGTCACTAAGGTTAGAGGTAGTGTTACTGTAGAAAACACAGTGAGAACGACCAGTCAAGTATGACGTCAACCATGCAAGGGCACTCCCAGTAATCCCAAAATGATATTCCAGCCTATCAAGTAGAATATGATGATCTACGGTATCAAATGCAGCACTGAGATCTAACAGCACCAGAACCGTAGCGGTGTCTGAATCCATTGCAAGCAGAAGATCATTCACCACTTTAGTGAGAGCTGTCTCTGTGGAATAATATTTTCTAAAAGCAGACTCTAGTGGCTTAAAGAGATTATTCTCAGTAAGATAGTCCATGAGCTGCTGCGATGCCACTTTTTCCAGAATTTTAGAACAAAATGACAGATTTGATATCGGCCGATAGTTTTTCAATACACTAGGGTCAAGATTAGGTTTCTTAAGTAATGGTTTAATCACTGCAGATTTGAAACATTTAGGAACAGATGTTAAAGAAAGATTAATAATTTCCAGCACAGTTGGCCCAAGAGTGGACCACAGGTTCTTAAACAGTTTTGTTGGAATAGGATCAAATAAACAGGTTGTGCTTTTTGTATAACTGCAAAGATGAGGATGTCTACATTGTGTGGTAAGTGGGTAACAGTAGTCATTTTATTTACAACCCTGTTGGGATAAATACAGTAGTCCCGCCCTCTGGGCTTAATAAATTCAGATCAGTGGTCCTACTGAGCAGATGCTTGGAAAAAGTCCAAAATACTTAAATATTTTCTTGTAATGGACCATTTCTTGTTTAACTCCTGAAGTTTTAGACCTTTTTTTTGCTGTTTGGATCCAAAGGCACACTAAGCCTGCAGCAAGGTGTCTTTAGCAAAGCACCAGTCTGTTTTAACAATCCGCATTCATAACATTAGGTTGTGAATAAGTGAAGTGAACCCCTCTTGATTCATTCATGTACAGGCACAATGAGTCAGGACTTCAGGTGTCCTCAGTGGTGTTGTTCCCTCCACCAAAAGAGTAGAACTCACATGGCAGCCTGTCTGTTTGTGACTTAATTTTTTTTGACTATTTTGTTGGTCAGAGAAGAGCTGATGAATAATGTCGCACTAAGAGTGTCTCTCACCTTCTGTGCCATCAGCCTCTGCCTGCTCCTCTCGCTGCTTCTGCTTAAACCTCATGTTTCCAAAGTGCATGATGGCACCAGTCATCTTGTAAATACTGTTCTTCTCTTCTTGAGTGAATCCCAGCACATCAAACGCATCCTAAAGAAAACCAGCACATGTGTTTTTCTTTCTGTTTTTAAAGTTGATGTTTTAATGAACTGTTTTGGTGATTGTGATTTGATGGTTGAGCTCACATCAGTGGCCATCAACTCTTCAGAATCATTGATGGATGCTACAGTTGTCTCTCCTTGGGAGATGAAGGCGTAGTCATAGGGGTTGTTGGTGATTAGCAACATTTCTGAAAGGGACACATATTTAGTACGTGTAACCATTAATAGCATTGCGGAAAGTATATTATTATATACAGATGATTAAGTATACTCTTTCCTTACCCAGAAGTTCAGGCTTTGCCTGAGACAGGATCTGGTAGAAAATGTGATAGTCCCTCTCAGCTTTCAGCTGGTAGGTCACACGAGACTTTTCCAGAAGGTCTGTTACAGGTTTATTAGATGTTGTCATTGTGATCCAAAATAATTCATTGTAGTCAGTATAAAATACTTCTACAGTTCAATTTTCTGTTAGAAAAGTATCGGACCTTTTTATTTTTTTCAAAAACCTGATGGATTTGAATCACGTGTGCTTGCATGAGCCAACCTTGAACCTTCGTGTGCATGCGTGATTTTTTTCACGCCTGTCGGTTGCGTCATTTGCTTGTAAGCAGCCTTTGTGTGAGGACGGGTGTAGTCTCTCGTCGTTTTTTCTTTGCAAGGAAATGGCGGAACGACTGGAGCAGCGCGACTGCATCAAATTTTGCCAGAAACTGAGCAACAGCCAGGTGGAAACCATTCGGATTATTCAGACGGCTTTCGGTGACGATGCTATGGGCATCACACAGATTAAGGAGCGTACAACTGGTTTAAAGACGGCCGCACAATGGTGGAGAGCGCGCCGCACTCCGGTCGGCATCAACACGCTGAAATGACTGGATCATTTCCAAAGTGAATGCTGTGGTAATGTGGGACCATCGCGTGACTATCTGAGAAATTGTGGAAGAGGTGGAGATCAGTACTTTTTCAGCACATTCCACTATGACAGAAGATTTGGCCATGAAAAGAGTTGCAGCGAAATTCATCGGCACGAAGCTAATGGTGCAGCAAAAGCGCCTCCGTGTTGAAGCCTCACAGGACATGTTGTGACATGTCCAGCTCGTCCACAATTTCTCGGATAGTCACACGACTGAAAAGCCACCGAAAGCCGTCTGAGTCTTCCGAATGGTGCAAGAGCTGGGCATGTCACAACATGTCCTGTGAGGCTTCAACACGGTGGTGCTTTTGCTGCGCCATCAGCTTCGTGCCGATGAATTTCGCTGCGACTCTTTTCATGGCCAAATCTTCTGTCATAGTGGAATGTGCCAAAAAAGTGCTGATATCCACCTCTTCCACAATTTCTCGGATAGTCACACAACGGTCCCATATCACCACAGCGTTCAGTTTGGAAATGATCCGGTCATTTCAGCATGTTGATGGCCGACCGAACCGTGGCGCGCTCTCCACCATTGTGCAGGCATCTTTAAACCGGTTGTACTGCTCCTTAATCTGTGTGATGCCCATAGCATCGTCACCGAAAGCCGTCTGAATAATCCGAATGGTTTCCACCTGGCTGTCGTCCAGTTTATGGCAAAATTTGATGCAGTCGCGCTGCTCCAGTCGTTCTGCCATTTTCCTTGCAAAGAAGAAACAACGAGCGACTATACCCATCCTCACACAAAGGCTGCTTACAATCTTGCATGCGCACGAAGGTTCAAGGTTGGTTCTTGCAAGCACATGTGATTCAAATCCATCAGGTTTTTGAAAAAAATAAAAATGTCCAATACTTTTCTAACAGACATCGTATAAAATTATGTATATATTTTTTGTTATTCATGCACACGTTGACCACGATCGGTCTTCTATAGGGCAGTGCAGTCTCATTTGAACCCCTGCGTGATATCACGAGATTTGACCACTTCTGCGGACAGCCTGCCATTGTTGTGTGGGCCGCCAGAAGAGGAGGTACTGCTGGCCCACCACCAGAGGGCGCCCTGCCTGAAGTGCGGGCTTCAGGCACGAGAGGGCGCTGCCGCCATGGACACAGCCGGGGGTGACAGCTGTCGCTCATTACCTCTTGACAGCTGTCACCCATCTACTCAACATCATCTCACTCCATAAAGACCAGACGTCATCTCCACCTCGTTGCCGAGATATCATACTTCATAGGAGGTAATATCCTCAGCCTTTGTGGAAATATTGAGAATCTGTTTATTGTGAGTGTTTGCAGGAGTTCCGGTCCTTTTGTGGAGGCTGTGCAATACGGCACTCTTTTTCCTCTGAGGACGCGCTGCAAGTATTGAGTGAGAGGTGGAGGTGGCATTCCCACCGTTGTTGTTACTGGGTGTACACACACCCACACTTGACTGTCTTTGTTCTTCGCCAGCAGTACCAGATCCGACAGTCGGGGACGGTGATCACCTGGGAATTCGGGACTTGGCGGCTCCAGTATTCACCAGGTTCTGGGGCGGCGGAAATCGTGTGGTTCCGGCTCTTCTCAGGACAGACGTCTTCTATCCTCGAGCCTGCCCACACGTCACCTCTGTGTATTGACTGTTATGATATTCTGTGATTGTCTGTATGTTCGTTGTGCACATTCACAACATTAAATTACTTTTTGGCTCATCTATTGACCGTTCATTTGCGCCCCCTGTTGTGGGTCCGTGTCACTACACTTTCCCAACAGGATATCTCGGCCAGCGTCATGGACTCCGAGGGGCGTCACCCGGCTGTTGAACGACCAATGGGAGAGCAGGGAGCGCAGGCGTCTGCAGGAGACGTGATTGGTGAGCTGCAGCACATTCTCACCGCCTTTACGGCTCGGTTGGATCAAATGACTGAGCAAAACATCCTCCTGAACCGCAGGGTGGAGGCTCTCTCCGCACAGATGGCGGCGAGCGCTCAGGGCGCTGCTGCAGCTCGTCCTCCAGCCGACCTTGTGCAGAATATGAACGTTCCAGTGGTGGTTCAACAACCCCTCCCACTATCCCCTGAAGCATACATAAGCCCTCCTGAGCCGTACGGAGGTTGTGTGGAAACGTGTGCGGACTTTCTTATGCAGTGTTCGCTCGTCTTCGCACAACGTCCCGTCATGTACGCGTCAGACGCTAGTAAAATAGCTTATGTGATTGCTCTGCTTCGGGGTAAAGCACGCGCCTGGGCTACGGCGCTCTGGGAACAGAACTCACGGTTGTTATCAGCATACACTGGGTTTGTGGGGGAGTTCAGAACAGTGTTTGATCACCCTAACAGAGGAGAGACCGCTTCAACCGTGCTGCTGTCAATGAGACAGGGACGCGAGAGCGCAGCCGCTTATGCAGTCAACTTCCGCATCGCGGCTGCGAGGTCCGGCTGGAATAACGTTGCGCTCCGCGCCGCCTTCATAAACGGACTGTCGTTGGTTCTGAAGGAGCAACTGGTAGCTAAGGAGGAACCGCAGGATTTAGATGGGCTTATCGATCTCGTTATACGGTTAGACAATCGGTTGGAGGAACGCCGTCGGGAGCGAGGCGAAGGACGTGACCGGATACGCGCCGCCCCTCTCCCTTCCGGGTTCGATAAGGCGCCGCCCTCCCCACGCTCCACAGCCGCAGCGCTTTGTGGGGCAACAGCTCCCCCTGCTGACATTGTTAGGGAAACGCACAGGGCCAAAATGGGGAGGCTGATCCGTGGAGAGTGTTTTCTCTGCAGCTCAACTGAGCACACACAGAGAAACTGCCCCAAACGGCCAAAACGACAACAACCGCCCTTAGAGACTGGGCTAAGGAGGGGTCAAACCATTCAAGTGAGACACACACAAATTGCCACACGACTCCCAGTCACAATCCTGAGCGGGGATTTAACCCTTCAAGCCCGAGCACTGGTGGACACGGGGTCAGAAGGGAATCTGCTAGACAGCAGATGGGCAAGGGAGGTAGGGCTCCCTCTGGTAGCGCTTCCTTCGCCATTGCAGGTGCGGGCACTAGATGGCACCCTCCTCCCTTTACTCACACACAAGACACAACCAGTAACTCTGGTAGTGTCTGGAAACCATCGGGAGGAGATTGAGTTTTTTGTGACTCCTTCTACCTCCCGCGTGATTTTGGGCATCCCATGGATGTTGAAGCACAATCCCCGGATTGATTGGCCGTCTGGGGTGGTGGTTCAGTGGAGCGAAACCTGCCATCGGGGGTGTTTAGGATCCTCGGTTCCTCCCGGTTCATAGGCTAAGGAGGAGGTCAAAGTCCCTCCTAATCTGACGGCAGTGCCGGTTGAGTACCACGATCTTGCTGACGTCTTCAGCAAGGATCTGGCACTCACCCTTCCCCCGCACCGTCCGTACGATTGTGCCATTGATTTGGTTCCAGGCGCTGAGTTCCCGTCCAGCAGGCTGTACAACCTCTCACGACCTGAGCGCAAATCAATGGAGACCTACATCCGGGACTCATTAGCTGCCGGGCTGATCCGGAACTCCACCTCCCCGATGGGGGCAGGTTTCTTTTTTGTGGGCAAGAAAGATGGCGGACTTCGTCCATGTATTGATTACAGGGGGCTGAATGAGATTACGGTTCGCAACTGATACCCGTTGCCATTGTTAGATTCCGTGTTCACCCCCCTGCATGGAGCCAAAATCTTTACTAAGCTGGATCTTAGGAATGCGTATCACCTGGTTCGGATCCGGAAGGTAGACGAATGGAAGACGGCATTTAACACCCCGTTAGGTCACTTTGAGTACCTGGTTATGCCGTTCGGCCTCACCAACGCCCCAGCGACGTTCCAAGCCTTGGTTAACGACGTCTTGCGGGACTTCCTGCACCGATTCGTCTTCGTATATCTGGACGATATTCTCATCTTTTCTCCGGATCCTGAGACCCATGTCCAGCATGTACGTCAGGTCCTGCAGCGGTTGTTAGAGAACCGACTGTTTGTGAAGGGCGAGAAGTGCGAGTTTCACCGAGCGTCTTTGTCCTTCCTGGGGTTTATAATCTCCTCCAACTCTGTCGCCCCTGATCCGGCCAAGGTTGCGGCAGTGAGAGATTGGCCCCAACCAACAAGCCGTAGGAAGCTGCAACAGTTCCTCGGCTTTGCTAATTTCTATAGGAGGTTCATTAAGGGCTACAGTCAGGTAGTTAGCCCCCTGACTGCCCTGACCTCTCCAAAAGTCCCCTTCACCTGGTCGGATCGGTGCGAAGCCGCGTTCAAGGAGTTGAAACGACGGTTCTCTACTGCGCCAGTTTTGGTGCAGCCCGATCCTAGCCGCCAGTTCATGGTTGAAGTGGACGCCTCTGACTCAGGGATAGGAGCCGTGCTGTCCCAGAGCGGAGACACCGATAAGGTTCTTCACCCGTGTGCCTACTTTTCCCGCAGGTTGACCCCGGCTGAACGGAACTATGACGTCGGCAATTGAGAACTCCTTGCGGTGAAAGAGGCTCTTGAGGAGTGGAGACACCTGTTGGAGGGAGCGTCTGTGCCATTCACGGTTTTCACTGACCATCAGAACCTGGAGTATATCAGGACCGCCAAGCGGCTGAACCCCAGGCAAGCCCGCTGGTCACTGTTCTTCGGGCGTTTCGACTTCCGGATCACCTATCGCCCCGGGACCAAGAACCAGAGATCGGATGCCTTGTCCCGGGTACACGAAGACGAAGTCAAAACAGAGCTGTCGGATCCACCGGAGCCCATCATTCCGGAGTCCACTATCGTGGCCACCCTCACCTGGGACGTGGAGAAGACCGTCCGGGAGGCCCTGGCACACAGCCCGGACCCTGGAACCGGTCCGAAGGACCGTCAGTACGTCCCACCAGAGGCCAGAGCTGCAGTCTTGGACTTCTGTCACAGTTCCAAGCTCTCCTGTCATCCAGGGGTGCGAAGGACCATGGCAGTTGTCCGGCAGCGCTTCTGGTGGGCGTCTACGGAGGCCGACGTCCGGGAATATATCCAGGTCTGCACCACCTGTGCCAGGGGCAAGGCAGTACATAAGAAGGCCCAAGGACTCCTTCAGCCGCTGCCGGTGCCTCATCGCCCCTGGTCCCACATCGGCCTGGATTTCGTCACGGGCCTCCCGCCATCCCAGGGCAACACCACCATCTTCACGATAGTGGACCGATTCTCCAAGGCGGCCCACTTCGTGGCCCTCCCGAAGCTCCCAACAGCCCAGGAGACAGCAGACCTCCTGGTCCACCACGTCGTCCGTCTGCATGGGATACCCTCCGACATCGTCTCTGATCGTGGTCCCCAGTTCTCCTCACACGTCTGGAGGAGCTTCTGCAGGGAACTGGGGGCCACCGTGAGCCTCTCGTCCGGGTACCATCCACAGACGAACGGACAGGCAGAGCGGGCCAACCAGGACTTGGAACAGACCCTCCGCTGCGTCACATCCGCGCACCCGACGACCTGGAGTAACCATCTGGCCTGGATCGAGTATGCGCATAACAGCCAGGTGTCTTCTGCCACCGGCCTCTCCCCATTTGAGGTGTGTTTGGGGTATCAGCCCCCGTTGTTTCCCGTGGTGGAGGGAAAGGTCAGTGTGCCCTCGGTCCAGGCCCACCTGCGGAAGTGCCGTCAGGTGTGGCGCTCCGCCCGTTCTGCCTTGTTGAAGGCCCGGACGAGGGCGAAGACCCATGCAGACCGCCGGCGATCCCCGGCCCCTTCTTACCAGCCCGGGCAGGAGGTGTGGCTTTTCACGAAGGACATCCCCCTCCAGGTGGACTCCCCTAAACTTCAGGACAGGTACATTGGCCCCTTCAGGATCCTCAAAGTCCTCAGTCCTGCCGCAGTGAAGCTCCAACTCCCGGCTTCACTGCGGATCCATCCGGTTTTCCACGTGTCCCGCATCAAACCTCACCACACCTCACCCCTCTGTGCTCCCGGACCGGCGCCGCCTCCTGCTCGGATCATCGACGGGGAGCCGGCTTGGACGGTGCGCCGGCTCCTGGACGTCCGTCGGATGGGTCAGGGGTTCCAGTACTTGGTGGACTGGGAGGGGTATGGACCCGAAGAACGCTCCTGGGTGAAGAGGAGCTTCATCCTGGATCCGGCCCTCCTGGCCGACTTCTACCGCCGACACCCCGACAAACCTGGTCGGGCGCCAGGAGGCGCCCGTTGAGGGGGGGGTCCTGTTGTGTGGGCCGCCAGAAGAGGAGGTACTGCTGGCCCACCACCAGAGGGCGCCCTGCCTGAAGTGCGGGCTTCAGGCACGAGAGGGCGCTGCCGCCATGGACACAGCCGGGGGTGACAGCTGTCGCTCATTACCTCTTGACAGCTGTCACCCATCTACTCAACATCATCTCACTCCATAAAGACCAGACGTCATCTCCACCTCGTTGCCGAGATATCATACTTCATAGGAGGTAATATCCTCAGCCTTTGTGGAAATATTGAGAATCTGTTTATTGTGAGTGTTTCCTCTGAGGACGCGCTGCAAGTATTGAGTGAGAGGTGGAGGTGGCATTCCCACCGTTGTTGTTACTGGGTGTACACACACCCACACTTGACTGTCTTTGTTCTTCGCCAGCAGTACCAGATCCGACAGTCGGGGACGGTGATCACCTGGGAATTCGGGACTTGGCGGCTCCAGTATTCACCAGGTTCTGGGGCGGCGGAAATCGTGTGGTTCCGGCTCTTCTCAGGACAGACGTCTTCTATCCTCGAGCCTGCCCACACGTCACCTCTGTGTATTGACTGTTATGATATTCTGTGATTGTCTGTATGTTCGTTGTACACATTCACAACATTAAATTGTTACTTTTTGGCTCATCTATTGACCGTTCATTTGCGCCCCCTGTTGTGGGTCCGTGTCACTACACTTTCCCAACAGCCATTGCGCAACACAAACACAGCATCACGGAAAAATGGTGTACTGTTTTTGGCTGCAATCACCGAAGCAGTCGCGAAAAGTGCAGTTTTTTTTTTCAGTTCCCAGTGGTGAAGGAAAGACGAGGCAAATGGGAGAGGATGTGTCGATAAGTTTTAGCCTACACACTTTGACAGAGTAGCTGTGTTCTCTCACCTGCACAACCACCTCAACATTTTTGAGCTCCAGGTCATAAACAAACCGCAACACGTGTCCACTTTCCACCACATCGTCACTTTTTCTTTGCAGTTTCACTTTGTTTGCCGTGTAATTTGCCCAAAACTCAAAGAAAGTGCCATGTTTCTGATGAGGACATATGAGGGTTGTCCCCGGATGTAGAATTATTGCGACATATGCGTCATATTTTAACCCTTTAGTGCCCACCCTAAAACGAGACTGCGCTGCCCAATTGGAATGACTTTTTACTTACACGTCTCAATATCAGCAGAAGCCAATTTCCCTCGATTATCAAAATGAATTCTGATGAATTTACCCTGTGAGGGAAAATAGTTGGTCCATCATTAAGTATATAACAAAAATTAATTCACTTCAGTAATGGTTGTTAAATTATCTTACTGCAATTACAAGTATACTCACAAATCTGGATGAGTTGTCATTCCTGATGGTTTTGGCATTACCAAAGGCCTCTAGAGCAGGGTTAGCCTGGATGATTTGATCCTCCAGGGTGCCCTGATGTAGTCAAATGTTCATGTTCAGTAAGATAAAAAAAATCTAACAGTTCAAATTCAAATTATTTGTATTTTACTATTGACACAGTTACAGTTCAAACCTTCTTTTCTGGAGCACTTTCCTTCTTCCCGGCACTTGGAACAGCCGCGATGCTGGCAAAGTATTGAATGACACGTTTGGTGTTGACAGTCTTTCCAGCTCCGGATTCTCCACTGAATGGATAAAAGAAAATTTTCATTTCAGGACCAGTGATCCTCCGGCAATGAAGAGATGAATGTGACTGTGTGACTTACGTAATGAGGATTGACTGGTTTTCTCTGTCTGTCAGCAAGAAAACAGTCAAAATCAGTCAGAAATCAGTATCAACAGGCCTGAAGATGAAAGCTAAAACAGACTGTGTACCTGCTAACATGTACTGGTAGCCGTTGTCAGAGATGGAGAAGATGTGAGGAGGAGCTTCACTCCTCTTCTTTCCTCTGTAGGCAACAACCACTTCTTGGTTATAGACTGGCAGCCACTTGTAGGGGTTAACGGTCACACAGAAGAGGCCGGAGTAGGTCTGCACATCAAAGGAAGGGTAGTGATTAGTGTTTATCTGCAAACACAAGTCGGCTGCCGTGCTTTGCCGCATCCATAACACCACAGAACTGCCTTGGGTCCTGGATGGGAGCCACCCAATCAGAGAACTAATCCTTTCTTATCAATAAAAGAAAGTTAATTTTGAGGAAATTGGCTTACGTAGATCATCCACGCTGCGTAACGCTCTTTGAGGTTAAACAACACAGCAGGTTCATGGAGGAAGGTGAACATCGCCATGTCTTCAATTTTATCAAACTTAGGCGGGTTCTGAGGGTGTACGTCACACTCTTTCACAGTAACGATCTGACGAAAAACAAACAAACAAAAAACAGATAATACATGCTAAAGCAAAGATCTGTACTTGGAGTTGCGTGTATTAGAACTGAAATGATGTGACATAATCACCTTCCCAAATTCAGTTTCAGCAGTGACTTTGTCACCGTCACGAGTTGTGATGGAAGCCTTGACATACTCAACCTCGTGATCAGGTACAAAGCACTCCTTCTTCATGTCAAAGGGACGAGTTTGAGCCTCCAGACGCTCCTTGTCTGACTTTCTCAGATAGGGAGCAGCTGCCCCGAACTCCGCCATGGCGGCGTCACCCATTTTTCAGCCTGAATGGAATTGACAGTGTTTTCCAGTGTGTGATTCTGCTTGTACACAGATCTACCAAAAATCATTCAAATGCACGGAACACATTGTAGTCTGTTAAGGCCTGTGCATAGAACTTTTTACACTTAAATTTAAATTAAGTTTTTTGGCAACATAGATAATATTATGTAAAGCACTTGTATGTTATGATTTATGTGAGTACATGTTAACATTACATGCACTAGATGCAATTACAGAGAAGACAGGTGTCCTTAATGTGAAATAATTATATTATTATAAATACAGCATACATTAATAACAGCTCAAGTGCTGTTTGTAAAATTGTGATGAATAGAATTTTCTAACCTTTCAACTGGAGTCCGTAGATTGAATCTTTGTTGTGAAGTAGTTGTTCTTTCACCCTGAAGCACCTGTACTTTTTGTCTTAGGTGTTGTACTCTACAGGCAATCAAAAAGTACAAAATTAGGCAGAAATCAGAGAATGGTCATTAATCTGTATTAAACACATCAAAGAAGTCTGTGCAATGGAAAAAATACAACGTTGACTTATGAAAGAATTGTATAAAAAAAGTCAAAAAGCAGCAGAAATTGTTTGTCGGTAGCTGAATCACACTTTAAATAAATCAAGGTGCACATGGACAACATCTGTTCTCTCATTTCAGTGGTCACCTGTCTTACCTTTGACTGTCAGCCTTTACAAGTGATCGACTGGATCCAGTGGCCGACCCCAGGCTGTCTCTCCATTAATAAAGGTTGTTACTCTCCCAAATATGGGGAGGAATAGCAAAGAAATGTCATCAGGACACATTTCACTAAAAGCATTTTCCAAATTGGGTAGAGCCAGTGTTGCTATTTGTTGATGTCACCCTGTGAACAACAGAGTCCTCCAGCACAAAGGACATGACAAAGAAGGGGGCGAGGCAGCAGGTGGGGCACAGCCAGGGACAGCTTATGTACAGATCTATAAATCGTCTTCTGTCCCAAAGGGGCTATATGAGACACTTGTCAAATATTAAGTAAAATATGGTTGATAACTGTATGTTCCATCAATGAATACTTTGCATTTGTTTTATGGTCATCACCTTTTATTTTGGTGATATTTCAAATAAACACAGTTCAAAAATTTTAGGTTAAACCAATGAATGCTTATATGTGTCGACATTTTCAGCCCAGTAACTAATTCTACATCACTTGGTGGTGACTCTTTTTTGTCTTATTTATGAGAGATGCTTCATGTTTGATTTTTCCCCTCATACTCAAGGGTTGATGGGATATCAAACATCTCAAGATCAAAGGTTCAACAATAGAACATCAAGTGATAGTGTGCGAAATACATTTCAAGAGGGAGAATAAAGGCCTGCAGCTGTTGTCTGCACAGAAGCAAGGCAAGGCCAAGGTCGCAGCTGTGAGCCCCTTTTATTACCACTCACCACTGTTCACACTTAGGTCTTCCTCTAACCCCACCCGCCTCACATTGTTTCCTTTTCTTGAACAATAATAGAAATGTTCTGACCATACTGTGTCCATCTCAAGTTCAGAGACATTAGTTCAGGTTTTGGACAGTTAACGCTGATTGGTTCAAAACAATGGTCTCCTGAACAACTGCAGCATCAAGCAAACTACAGTACGAGGTCTCTTAGATAATAAACCGACCCTTTTATTTTTTTTTTAACTATATGGATTTGAATGACATGCGATTACACCAATCATGCTTGAACCCTCATGCGCATGCGTGAGTTTTTTCATGCGTGTCGGTGACGTCATTTCCCTGTGGGCAGGCCTTGAGTGAGATGTGGTCCCGCCCTCTCGGCTGAATTCCTTTGTTTCACACGCTGCTCGAGACGGCGCGCGTTGCTTTATCAAAATTTTTTCTGTACCTGTGAGGAATATCCGAGTGGACACTATTCGAGAAATTAAGCTGGTTTTCTGTGAAAAGTTTAAAGGCTGATGAGAGATTATGGGGTGTTTCTGTCGGTGTAAGGACTTCCCACGGAGCGGGACGTCCTGCAGCGCTTCCAGGCGATGTCGTCGGCCTGTTTCGAGCTGAAAACATCCTAATTTAAGGCTTAATTCACCCAGGACATCGTGAGAGAACAGAGAAGATTCAGAAGAGGCCGGCATGAGGAATTTATGCGGACATTCCACTGTTTAAGGACATTTTTTAAATGAAAGACGTACGCGCAAATTCGCCGAGTCGTTTCCGTGACGACTCGGCAAATCTGTGTGCGCCGCGACAGGAAAAACACCTCCGTGTTGAAAACCATTTGTAGAATTCAGGCGGCTTTTAATGGCTTTCAACAAGTGAGTAACTGAGAAATTGTTTAACAGCTTGGGCATGTTCCAACTTGCCCGTTAAGATTTCCAACGGAGGTGTTTTTCCTGCCGCGACCCCCCGCGGTCGGGTCCAGCCCGACATGCGACTCTGCCCGCACGTTCTTTCATTACAAAATGTCCGTTAACAATGGAATGTCCGAATAAACTCCTCATGCTGACTTCTTCTGAAAGTTCTCTGTTCTCTGACGACTTACTGCGTCAACAGAGCCTGAAATGTGGAAGTTTTCAACTTGAAACGGCGAGACGCTGCCGCCTCGAAGCGCAGATCGCCGTCAGGCGCCGTGGACCGTCCTTAAAGCGACACTACCAGACCAAAATCTCTCATCAGCCGTTAAAATTTTTACCGAAAAGCAGCTGAATTTATTGAATGGTGTCCACTCAGTTGTGCCTTACAGTTTTGAAAAAAATTTGATCAAACAAAGCAACAGTCTCTGAGCCATTCCTAAACAATGAAAAAAATCGACGAGCGGGTGGACGACTCCTCACTCAAAGACTGCCCACAGGCGAATGACGTAACCGACAGGCGTGAAAAAACTCTCGCATGCCCATGAGGGTTCAAGCATGTCTGATGTAATCACACGTGATTCAAATCCATATGGTTTTTGAAAAAAATAATAAGGTCGGATACTTTTCTAATAGACCTCGTAAAATTACAACAGAAAAAAGAAAAATCAAATTATCTTTGGTATTTGACTTTGAAAAGTTGGTCGTCATCAACTGTTGTGGATAATGGGCTCTATCAACATGGCTGCTTAGCTGGAACATTTTTATCTGCGTGGGTTGGTAAGGTTAGACCTTACTTGTGTGAAGCACCTTGAGGCAGCATTTGCTCTGACTTGGCGCTGTATAAACGAAAATAAATATAGGTCCTGAGGCCTGTTGGTGCCGGTGCTTTTCTCCGGATTCCATAGTATCAACCAGATGAGTCTCCGACCCTCCCGGATGGAACACCAATCCAATGCAGGTTACTTCCGCTATTAACAGCTGGGTGGACTGAGACAATGTAGATTAAGTGTCTTGTCCAAGGACACAGACAGGTAGCATGATCAGGATTTGAGCCCAAGTCTACAGATTAGTAGGCCAGCTCCTTATCCATGCTCAGCTACCTCCTCTTTTCCTTGTTGTGGTTTTGTTTTGTTTCAATGAAAATCAGGGTGTGTATTTGAAAAATGGAAAATGGGTGGCTTTATATAGTGCTTTTCCATCTGAATCAGAAACTGAAAGAGTTTTGCAACCCATTCACGCTCACATCAGGGTACTGCCATGCAAGGCGCTCACTACACACCCAGTGTACAACTTCGGGATTAAGGACCTTTTGTAATTTTTTGGCTTGGCAGGGGTTTGAAATGAGGATGCTCTGGGCTCAAGCTTGTCATTTAACCACTAGACCACCACTTTCCGTTGTATTTTGGCTAAAGCAAATGGTCACCCCACTTAGTTTGGTGTGCTTGAGATTTCTTCCTGTAATCAAAGACACCTGAGGCAGTTTTTACAAGCAAAGCGACTCGCAGCATTGCGAAGCTCGCTCATGGTACAGGGAGTACCAAACCGGAAGTACCAAATTTTGAGTCCACAGTGAAACAGGAAATGTCAAATGTCAAACACTTCCTGGATCGACACTTCCTGGATTGATAGATGAGATCTCATGAAATCTTGCGGGCACTCAGTGGAAAGTTCACACTGAAAAAGGAAGTGCCAAATTTTGAGAGCACAGTGAAACAGGAAATGTCAAATGTTGAATACTTCCTGGCATGGGTGGAGCTAGAGCAGAGGCCAGGGTTGCACTGGACTCCCCTGAAATCTGACTGGACACAGATAGACATGTCACAGCACCACACGTCTGGCTGAAAAGAGCTGCATTTTGAAATTGGTGACCCATATTGACTGCTAGTTGGCACTGTGTACCACCACAAGAAGTTCTAATCCACCTTAGTAGAAGAAGAAAAATGTTTCAAATTACAAATTTATTAAGTCGTATAGCGCCAATTTGCGATGAGATCACCTCAAGGCGCTTCACACAATACAATACCGAAAAACAGAGAAAACTGAATTAAAAAATTTAAGAACACAGTACAAAGACTAAGATTTTAAACTGAAAACATTGTCTGAACCACATACTCCAACTGACACCAAAGTTATTTTGGTGAGTAAACGACTGTATTTTATGCCAGAAATGAGGTCCAGGTTGTTGAGGGCCCCTTCACACCTAGTACAATAAATACAAATCAGGACAAATCACGGGGAACAGCTCATATGAGTGAAGCATGAAAACATCAAGCTGACAGGCAGGCGTGAACGATACCACTGCGACGGTTTCATGCACACGGGAACACAGTATGAGCATCTGCGCGATGTGGTTACACATCACTCAGCTGCTGTGAAAAAAAATACATGCTGCGACGGTTTCGTGCACACAGGAACACAATGCAAGCAGCTGCAGCATGTGTAACCACATCGCACAGCTGCTGTGAAAAAAAAAATACATGCCAACCACAGGATTTAAACCTGCAATTTCCAAAAGCTCTGATTGCCAGCAAGAAACGTTACCACTGAGTTACCATCGCTGTCCATTAAAAGGTGCGGGAAAATGCCTGATATCAAGAAGGACATGGGCGTATTTAAAAAAAAAAATCCAACCACACACCATATAAAAACACTGCATTTTATTGAATCCCTCTTATAAGTGGGCAATACAAGTATGATCTGTCTGTTCCTCTGTAGATGACCCATGGTCACAGACATACAGTCATAAAATGACAAGAATGAGAAGCTGGGCACTCTTATCATGTCCACATCTGCTGGCAGCATGTCCAGCCGGCCCCTCGCACGTGTCGGGTCCGATACGTGTCTTGTGGATGGCGCGCCGCAGGACAGACACCACGTCATGAACAGAGCTCACGGGGGTGATGTGACATTCAGATCGCCTGCTGCATGCGTGTCGTCGCTGCAGCCCATTGTAACAGCAATATATGTTTTTATGTATGCCCACGTGAGGACAGCAAGCAGACACACGCGCGTCACAGTGGGCAGTTGTTAGTTCATGTCCATCCAAACACGGTACATGTTCTCCAGCTGGGATGTCCAAAACCAGAGATCTCCACAGCCACTTCGGTAGACAGAGACACCCCGTCAGTTCAGCGTACACACCAATGTGTCACTGTGTCTGTTTGCACTTAGACAAATTTCACATCCAGCTCGAAAGTAATCGTTTGCTGACTATTTTTATGCTAATAGTGCGAATGGCCACACATTTTCTAAGTGCCAAGCAAGCGGTGTTAGATGTGTATGTGTGTCACGTGTAATTTGGCCTGCCGCAAGAGGGTTTGATGGGCTCTTACAGCATACGCTCTGTCTTTCAGCTGCTGGTGTGTGCAAATAGTTGTAGCAACAGGTGTACGAGGTGTTAGAGGCAGCTTTGATTTTACACGTATTGCATATGATTCCTGCTTCATGCGCACTTCATGCGCAATTCGACCACATTCGTACATTGTGTGAAGGGGCTCTAAAAGCAGCATTTCTCCTTTAATTCAAGTTGCTATATATATATATATATATATATATATATATATATATATATATATATATATATATATATATATATATATATATATATATACCCGGTAGTTTAGCTACAATTTGCCAGAAAGTACATCTGAGATGAAAGCCTAGATTTCATGTTGTGGTGAAATAAACTTTTGTATTTCTTCATAATTGATGTAAATAAAGTCCAAGACATATTCAGTGACTTGGAAATGTTCATGTTTCCATCCCGACTTGTCTGAAGAAAACTGGCAATAGAACTTGTGATTATTTACAGGTATTATGACGTTTTAGAGATTTGCTTTCAGTTTGAGTTTGAGAAAGATAATTTTAGAAATTTTTATTCTTTATGTTTTTTTATATTTCATAAACAAAGTAAAATGTGTGAAATACCAAGTGTTCCAACACTTCTGGGGGGGCACAGTATCCTAACCTTACAATGAGTGCAAAATGAGTGTGGTATAATTACTCTTGTTTAAGAATGTTTAATTTTCACTGTTGGTGCACTTTGTGTGAAACCATAGTCATATCGTATATCGTATTGATATGAAAATATTGAGAAACGATAATTTGGCCATATTGTACATCCCTACTGTCAACTAGCTGAAAACTTTCCATATTAATTTATATCTACATTTAAAAAAAAATGCTTAAAGCAGCAGGGCTGTAATTAGGGGGCGGGGGGGGGGGGTCTCGGGGTGAAGTCTCCCAGAAAGTGAAGGTTTTTAGTCATGCTAATGCTCCTCAGAAGCATTTACTGAAAATAAAGTGTGAAAGATCTAAATGACATGTTTAGATGGTGAGGAGCTTCCAGGCATGTGAGAGGCAAAAAAGAAAAATGCTTAACAAGGTGGGGGGTCTGGGGGAACGGTTTTAGCCATGCTAATGCTGCCCTGAAGCAGTGAGCTAGTACGTCACTGACGTTGTGGTCATTCCTGCACCCATCCAAAAAACAATCTTTGCACATCAATCATCAATCAGTTTGCAAAACAGTTACACTGATTTGCTGCAAGAAACACAGACAACCATCCCGTTTGGGACTATTTTTCATTATAGCTGGCAAAATCATTGGTATGGTGGTACCTGTAACTCCCCAAGATTTGTTTGAACAAGCCATCTTCAGAGTTGCAGACAATATTTTATCAGATGCGTCTCATTTACTGCACTCTGAATATATTTTACTTAACTCAGGAATGAGGTACAGAGTTCCTCTTTGTAAATATAACCGACAGAAACACTCGCTTATCCCATTGTCAGTGAAGCTCATAAATGAGCAGATGGTTCATGGTGGCCAGAAAAAAATAGTATGAGGTCATGTGCTGCTGAATTTGCACACAGATGCTGGTAGGATTTTGTTGATTATATATTTCTATTTTAATTTTGATCTATTATATAATTGTTTCTGTTGCATGAGTGGTATGTGTTGGATGTGTGCAGCAGACCCCTCTGCCCAAGACAAATTTCTCCCTAGGGAAACTAATAAAGACACTTTGATTTTGACTTTGATTATCAGATATGGTTTTTGAGGGTAATTATTATAAAACTGAGTGTACATGTCAGTGAAACATGTTATGTTCTACACAGTGCATCCAGAAGGTTTCATAGCGATTCACTTTGTCTACATTTTATGTTACAGCTTTATTCTGAAATGGATTAAGTACATTTTTGCCCTGAAAATTCTACTCACAACACCCCATAATGACAACATGAAAAAAGATTTTGCAAACTTTTTAAAATCAAAAAGCTAAGAAATCGCACGTACATAAGTATTCACACCCTTTGGTCAGCACCTTGTTGATACACCTTTGGCAGCAATTACAGCCTCAAGTCTTCTTGAATATGATGCCACAAGCTTGGCGCACCTATCTTTGGGCAGTTTTGTCCATTCCTCTTTGCAGCACCGCTCAAGCTCCATCAGGTTAGATGGGGAGTGTCCGTGCACAGCCATTTTCATATCTCTCCAGAGATGTTCAATCAGATTCAGGTCTGGACTTTGGCTGGGTCACTCAAGAGCATTCACAGAGTTGTCCTGAAGCCACTCCTTTGATGTCTTGGCTGTGTGCTTAGGGTCATTCTCCTGCTGAAAGATGATCCATTGCGTCATTGTCTTTGGTTTGTGTTTATTTTTTTTCTCTTGTCACTTTTAGTTAGGTAAATTTTACTGTTAATTTTACTTGAATCCTTCCTGTGTTTGTCTGTTCCCTGGGTATGAGGACCACAATGTAAATAAGCATCTGTTTTGAAAGCTTTTTTATGTTATCCTCAGCAATAAGTTCCATGAGGAGTATGTGACGATTATGTTCTTTGACTTTTTGAGCACTTTATTACTATCCAGCTTCATGTCGGTGGCTCCCTCCATCACTGCCTGGATTACAGACTACCTGACAGGATGGCCACAGTTAGGCTGGGGAACTGTGTCTCAGGGACAGTGGTGAGCAGCACTGGGGCTCCACAGGGGACTGTTCGTGTCCCCTACCTGTTCCCTCTGCACACAGCAGATTTTAATCACAACTCTGAGTCTTGCCACGTGCAGAAATATTCTAATGACACAGCCATTGTGGCATGTGTGCAGAGAGGGTAGGAGGGGGAGTACAGAGACCTGGTGAGAGCCTTCAGTGACTGGAGCAAGTGAATCGGTGTTCTCCTGAACATGTCCAACACCAAGGAGATGGTCGTAGACTTCTCTTCATGTGTTTTGCACTTATTTTAGAGACATGTTACTTTTGAGAGAATAATTGACATATACTGTATTTTATACAGATTAACAACACTGGGGCATTGATCAGGGAGTCACAGATTCTTTCAAAAAGCATCCTGGCAGGCTTGCGTCCACCGTTCTCCAAAGGGCTCTGATGGTTTTAGGTCGACTTTGTTTGGGCCCATGCTCTTTTTTGATTTGGGATGTTTCCAAGTGGGTGCATAACCCTTGATGAGCTCAAAAAGGGGACGGACAGTGGTGGAGGAAAGCTTTAGCTACATGGGACTTGGGCTATACAGCTAATGTAGGCTAAACTTGTACACACGACATTCAAATACTTTTAACTTGACATTTATCCACACTTAGGCTTAAAAGGTACCTTTTTTGTTTAATACTCGTTGATAAATTTATTTATTTGGTTTGCCCTACTCAAAGGTCTCGCTATAATAATGTCATTGATACGAGTCACAATCACAGCATCAATCACCTTATAATTAACGTACACATCATTAGTTACACTCAATCAAACAGACAGTGCCTTCAGTTCAAACCCACATTATAAAAACTTTCAACACTGCGGTCTAACTTTGAATATGAGTGCAAATTACCTTTCCTTCCAAAAAATTCTACAATTGTAGTGTAAAACAGTTACACCTGTACTGGTTTTCCTTATTAAAGGAAGCTACAACTATCACAAGGTGGGTCTACAACACGGAAAGTGCTCAAACCATGCGCTGTGTGTTGGGCACCAGTTGTTGGAAGGGGCACCAAAATAATTAACATAATAATTCAGGCTTCCTGATTAATCACATGACAATTCAGTAAGGTATGTCTTCTATAATATATTCCAATTCTAAAGTAGAACTCTACTAGTGTATACTAAGGTATAGGTATCTAAGGTATCTAAATATTTAAAAAAGAACAGTAGAACAGTAGAATAGAACAGTAGACTAGAGTAGAGTAGAGTACATGACAATCATGACATCAGCCTTTATGATTATACAGCTAATGTGGAAAGGGTGTGATTTCAGTAAATCAGCAAATCATCTTCCTTCCCTGTGCTGCTGTGCTCTACATGTGCTCCACTATTCAAATGTATTTTCCCCCTTCATAGGATGCCATACTTTTGCACGATGTGTGTGTAGTTTACTTGACATCAAAGATCGCACCTCCGGTTATTCTGTTTGACTGTGCACATACATGCTGCATGTGTCCATAAATCAATTGTTGATCATATTTACACCACTAAAAAGTCACTCAGTTCATTTCAGATCACCTTTGGCTGACTTTATGGTCTGACGTTAACAACTGAGGTCTGCAGAGATGCAGTATAATGTGTCAAGGGCCAGCGCAAGCAGAGGCTGTTGCACGTCTTTTATTTGCTACTTTTGGTTTCATCACATTCTGTGTTTGGTTGTGTGCAGTGAACCTTTTGTTACTGGGTAAAACTCCATGAGAACACCATAGTGCTCTTTATGTGCCTCCTCCTCATGTTGGAGAACAGTGAGCAGGTGTTTTTACTTTTGGTTTGTGTGACCTTAGCAATCCAGATTCGGTATTAATATTAGCTTGGTGTCTCCTGGGAATCTGGTCCGTGTTCTTACATTGCTGCTCAGTGTTAAGGGTTCACAGCCAGGTTCTTGACAAGTCTGCCATGAAGTCGGACTTATTATGCTTCCTGTGGATATTAGCCAGAAAGAGGGCTGGATTAATGGACGGGCGTGCCCAGGCAGCTGAACTCTAGCAGACCAATGCGACAAGGGGGCCAACACTATTGTCCACTAAATTGCCACATGCTGGACTAAGGAGCAGCAGAGATTACACCCACGTGTTCATATGACAACACTGATACAAAGTTAAATGTTTCAAAGATGATAGAAATTATTCAAAAGCTTTAGTTAAAATGACTCATGGCATTTGTCTGTGAGGTATATAAACTTTCAAGGAGCAGATCTGAAAATTCTAACAGTCCATATTACACTACTTATGAAGTAAGATACTTATTAAAGGGATCATATTGTGGAAAATCACTTTTTTCATACCTTTTACAGTTTCATGTGTTAGAGTTTTGATATTAAATATCCCCAAATTCTCACAGTTTAGATTTCTAAAATATAACTGCAGTATACAGTTTTCATCAAATCATACAGCCCTAATAATCAGCAGATAAATCACAACTACAGTTGCCACCATTTGACCATTAAAAGCAGTACAAGCCCAAAAAAATGATAAAAATCAATCATGGAGCCCGTGGCCCCTCCACATTACCCTGTGGTTTGTTCCATCATGCCTAATATTAAGGCAACAATTTCAGAAATGTCGTTAAAAAGGCAACAGAAGTTAGGAGATGCAGAATGACACTCATGAATCAGTTGCAGGTAGGGTATTTTTAATGTTATTTCTTAAATGACAGGAAAACAATCTTGCCAGTGTATGTACAACAATAACAGCTTGAGCCAGCTAGCACATGTTAGCAAACTAAAGTGTTTATAATGTTAACTGCAAGGTAATATCTTGTAGATTTAATGTTATGAGCTTTAAGGGAAAATAATGCATATTAGCTAGTAATAACATATTAAATGCAGATAAATTATGGTTTGTCTTGAAAAATGTGATTAATACATTTTCCATTTGCGGCCTACCAATCTTGGCTATTATAAACATCAATCTCCCGTTACAGACTCAAGCAGTAAACTTCGATGGCATTGTTTGACACCTTCCCAGAAGTGGAAAAATATTGCAGTTCCTTGAATGGCCACTTGAGGTTAGCCTGAAAACAGAGCACATTCCCAAAGGACTCTGTGAAAATATGCAACTTTAGAGCAGAACTAAACATGTTTACAGCCTGGTACAAAACATGGTTTTGATCTCTATAGATAGTTTCCTCTCAGTCACAACTGTACGCAGAGGGGGGTGTGAATTATTTTTACAACTTCATAGTTTAAGATGTTTTAAGCCATAAAGTTCTGTACAATTGTGGGAGTGGTTGCTTTGAGTAACAGCGACTGACTCAGGACTTTCTTATTGTCCAACTCTAACTCAGTGTCTGCTCGCTGTGGCTACTTCCTGTTGTAGAGGTTGTGTGTTGTTTGGAGTACTTTATTATAAACACCTGGAATAATATGACTTTTGTGTGGTGAAACGTTCAACGGATCATCTGAGACGTCTCTGCTGCAATATTCATGCTAAGTGAAATTCTCGTCTTATTTCATGTTGTATGCTAATAATGTTAGCACTTTTTGCAGCTGTCAATAGCTTCATCCGTTAGGTCCACTTAATGTACAATTACTTAGAAAATAAGAGGCTCATAACTTTTAATTTTCACACCAAAGCAAATCATTAGGAGAGCCACCACACAGTCCCCAAAAATATGATTTAATTGGGCAGTCATGTTTGAGGGCAGGTGCTAAAGGGGTAAAATATTATGCATATAACGTAATTTCTCTACTTCCAGGGGATGAACCAATGGGTTTTTGGTGATGATGCAATGGAAAGTGGACATGTGCTGCAGTTTGTTTATGACCCGGAGCTCAAACGTGTCGAGGCAGTTTTGCAAGGCGAGAGAATGGAGCTACTCTGGTTAGCTGTGTAGGCTAACACTTACCGATGCAATGTCTCCCATCTGCCTTGTCTTTTCTTCTCCACTGGGAACCGAAAAAAAGCTTTTTGTGACTGCTTCAGTGATTTCAGCCGAAAACAAAACAGTACACCATTTATCCGTGTGAAGTTATGCTGTGTATATTGCGCAACAGAGCGGAGGTCCCCGTAAATGGTCAAATCCCGCAATATCACACAGGATTCAAATGAGACTGCGGCGCCCTATAAACACCCGAACCCAGGCTAGCCTGTTAGCTTAGCTGGTTTGGAAAGAAAGGGGTGTGTTCAGGCTTTTTTCATCACACAGTGAGCGACCCATGCTCCACCCCTTTACCCATTAATGAGTTCATTGTGAATCAGCACGTCGTTGCCGCCAACATGGCAACACCCAGCTGTGTGCTTCATATTGGCTTTTCTGGGTCTCTATAGAAAATGTATAGGTGATGTCATGCAGGCTTTGTCCAGTATATACACAGTCAATGTACAAACCACATATAGACAGCTTATGGTGGTGGTGGTGAAGAGAGAGCTGAGCAGGGGGCAAAGCTCTCGATTTACTGATTGATCTATGCTCTGAACCTCACCTATGATCATGAGATTTGGCTCATGACCGAAAGAACAAGATCGCGAGTACAAGGGGCCGAGATGAGTTTCCTCCACAGGGTGGCTGGTCACTACCTTAGAGATAGGGTGAGGAGCTCGGTCACTCGGGAGGAGCTTGGAGTCGAGCCACTGCTCCTCCATGTCGAAAGGAGCCAACTGAGGTGGCTTGGGCATCTTTTTTGGATGCCCCCTGGATGCCTCGTTGGAGAGGTGTTCTGGGCACGTCCCATTGGGAGGAGGCTCTGGGGAAGACCCAGGACACGCTGGAGGGACTACATCTCGCAGCTGGCTTGGGAATGCCTCAGGGTTCCCCCAGAGGAGCTGGGGGAGGTGTGTGCGGATCGGGAGGTCTGGGCAGCTTTGCTTGAGCTGCTGCCCCCGCGACCCGACTCTGGATGAATTTCAATTTCAATTTATTTTCATTTATATAGTGCCATATCACAACAGAGTTGCCTCAAAGCGCTTCACACAGGTAAGGTCTAACCTTACCAACCCCCAGAGCAACAGTGGTAAGGAAAAACTCCCTCTGAGGAAGAAACCTCAAGCAGACCAGACTCAAAGGGGTGACCCTCTGCTTGGGCCATGCTACAAACATAAATTACAGAACAATTCATGGACAAATATACAAGAAATGATATTGGTGCACAGGACAGGAGGATCGCCAACACGAATACAACTCCCATCTCTGGATGGAGGTGCACCTTAAACAGAGAGAAAAAACAGAATCAGGCATCAGAAAGACAAAAAAATACTGTATAATTTGCCAGCATTAAACAACAAGAAAAACAGAGAAATACTAAGGTGATCGCCAGCCACTGGCCCTAAACTTCACTAAAAGCCCCAGAATTTAGGAAAAGTTGAGGCTGCAGCCCGCTACAATTACTAATAAATGAATTAAAAGCTCTGTGACCCGCAGACTTCTTATTCACCTTAGGGACACAAAGTAGTCCTGCACCCTGAGAACGTAAAGCCCGGGCCAGTACGTAAAGTTTAATTAGGTCAGCTAGGTAGGGAGGTGCCAGTCCATGAATAATTTTATAGGTTAGTAGCAGAACCTTAAAATCTGATTTCACTGGGACAGGAAGCCAGTGAAGGGATGCCAAAATGGGTGTAATGTGGTCAAACTTTCTGCTTCGTGTCAAAAATTTGGCTGCAGCATTTTGAACCAGTTGGAGACCCCTAATGCTAGACTGCGGTAAACCAGAAAATAGAACATTGCAGTAGTCCAATCTAGAAGAGATAAATGTATGGATCAGGGTCTCACCATCAGCTATAGACAGGATGGGACGAATCTTTGCTATATTTCACAGGTGGAAGAAAGCAGTCCTAGTAATATATTTAATGTGGAGGCCAAAGGACAACGAAGTATCAAAAATTACCCCAAGGTTCCTCACTTTGTCAGTGTGATGTACGACACACGAGCCGAGGCTGAGCGTTAACTGGTCAAATAGATGCCGATGTCTCACTGGACCAAGAACCATCATTTCAGTCTTATCAGAGTTTAAAAGTAGGAAGTTTCTAGACATCCAACTTCTCACTGCTGCAAGGCAATCTTCTAAGGATTTTATGTGAACGAGATTACCAGCAGTTATCGGCATGTATAACTGAGTATCATCTGCATAGCAGTGAAAGGTAATCCCAAAACGCCGCAATATGTGCCCAAGGGGTGCTATATAAAGGGAGAAAAGCAGGGGGCCTAAAACAGACCCCTGTGGAACCCCAAATTTCATGTCACTAAGGTTAGAGGTAGTGTTACTGTACAAAACACAGTGAGAGCAACTGGTCAAGTATGACATCAGCCATGCAAGGGCACTCCCAGTAATCCCAAAATGATTTTCCAGCCTATCAAGTAGAATATGATGATCCACTGTATCAAATGCAGCACTGAGATCTAACAGCAACAGAACCATAGTGGTGTCCGAATCCATTGTAAGTAGAAGATCATTCACCACTTTAGTGAGTGCCATCTCTGTGGAATGATATTTTCTAAAAACAGACTGCAGTGGCTCTAAGAGATTATTGTCAGTAAGATAGTCGTCGTGTCGAACAAGAACTTTGAGTTATGCTTATTTTTGTTGATCAATTCAGAGTAGTAAGTCCGCTTTGTAGCCAATAATGCATGTTTCAAATTTATTAATTTATATAGCGCCAATTCACGATAAAATCGTCTCAAGGCGCTTCACACAAAAAACAATTAAAAATTTAAAACACAATAAAAACAAAAAACGACCATAAAAGAATACAAGAATAAAGACACTTCATAATACTAATGATAAAACAGAGAAAACAAATGAGTCTTTAAACGTATCCGACTGCCGAATGTGTGCTGGGAGATCGTTCCACAGAGCTGGGGCACGGCATGTTTATAGTCTAAGATAGCATCGCGCCACACAAGGTGAAATACTTCTAATTTTGAACGATGCCATTTCCATTCTAGACCTCTTGCTTTATGCTTGAGGTCACGCAGATAATCATTGAGCCAAGGTGACTGTGATTTGGGGCAGCGTGGTTTTAACACAGGTGGTCATGTCGAGTGTAGTTTTGAGCACTGATTTTAAACTATCCACAAGTCTGTCTATGACTGGGTATTTGTCAAATGTGAAGCTAAGACATCAGGCAGTCTAGCTTCAAGTTCAGTCTTAGTTGAGGAGTTGATTCATTGCTGTAATGATATATAAGGTTGTTGTTGTCCCACTAAACACAGCAGCGAAACTGTAAACTTAATAAGTGAGTGATCAGACACCACTGATGTAAGAGGCATGATGTCAATATTCGTGACAGCAATACCAGAACCAGATCCAGGGTATTTCCACTAATGTGCGTCGAATCCCGAATGCATTGCCGAAATCCTAATGCATCCACAATTTCCATAAATGATTTGCAGAGGGGATCAGAAGGCTTATTTATATGAATGTTAAAGTCACAATGATCAGAATGTTATCTACACTAGTTGACAAGTTTGAGATGAACGCACCAAATTCATCTAAGAATTCAGAATATGGGCCAGGAGGCCTATATACAGTGACAAAGTAATATGACTGATTTTTATTCTTCTGACCTTGGCAATGTGTAATATCCTGAGCAGAGTGGAGAATCAGATGCTCAAACGAGTGATATTTGTAACCCCCAACAGCTAATAAGCTAAACCTAGATTTATAAATAAGAGCAACACCCCTGCCTTGCTTTACATCAGGAGGGACGTGACTAAATGTATATGCTGGTGGGCAGGCCTCATTTAAGGGGAGGACAGCTGTAGGTTTAACCCAGGTTTCACATAACCCAATCATATCTAAGTGATGATCAATAATTAGATCATGGATCAACAATGATTTTGAGGACACTGATCTTATGTTAATGAGACCCAGTCTAAGGACCTCAGTGGGGTTGACAGTTGACCTGTTTGGGTTTAGGGGTGGTTCCAGAGTAGCATATATAAGATGCCTAGAAGTAGGTTTAGGTTTAAGACATTCCACGTGCGTTGTAGGTAGCAGACACAAAATCTTTGCTATTGCTGGAACAACCACTGGGCCATCCTCAATTTCAACATCATCCATTGTAGTAATGGGTATTAAGTTTGGAAAGCATATCCCTCTATGATTTTTATGGACACGACTATGGAAGCAGGCCACAGCCTCAACTTGTTGAAATTCCCTCCCTGGCAAATAAACTGCACTATCACCATAGTGGATTTTCTGCACTAAATTCCCCGCTAAACTAATGGATTCCACACCCACATTTGTCATAAGCCTTGCAGAGTCTCTAATCACCTGCTCCGTGGCCTGCTGTAGATTCCTAATGTTACCCTCCCTGTAGAACTCTATGTTCGCAGACAAGATGGCGGCACCTTCCCCAGTATGGTGGAGGCCGTCTGGCATCATCAAGCCACGGTGGCCCCAGAACGAAGGCCAGTTATCAATAAAGCTAAAGCCTTGCTGTCTACAAAACTGCGCCAGCCACCTATTCAATGATGTCAGCCTGCTAAATGCCTCATCAGTACCCCGGGAGGGGAGGGGACCAGAGACTATTAATCGATGCCGACACATCTTTCTGGCAAGGTCACAAGTCCTGTCTATGTCCATTTTTGTGACCTCTGAGTGCTTCATCCTGATATCTTACACACCTCTCTGCAGCTTCTCTCCCCCTGCCATCCCCCCAATAGCCCATCCCCGTAGAGACGGTGCCTGCTCCCAGACCACCAACAACCAGTAAAAATCTATTTAAGCATAAAAATTCAAAAAGAAAAAATAATATAGCACCTTCAACTGCACCACAGACTAAAACAGTTAAATGTGGTCTATTAAACATTAGGTCTCTCTCTTCTAAGTCCCTGTTAGTAAATGATATAATAATTGATCAACATATTGATTTATTCTGCCTTACAGAAACCTGGTTACAGCAGGATGAATATGTTAGTTTAAATTAGTCAACACCCCCGAGTCACACTAACTGTCAGAATGCTCGTAGCACGGGCCAGGGGGAGGATTAGCAGCAATCTTCCACTCCAGCTTATTAATTAATCAAAAACCCAGACAGAGCTTTAACTCATTTGAAAGCTTGACTCTTAGTCTTATCCATCCAAATTGGAAGTCCCAAAAAACAGTTTTATTTGTTGTTATCTATTGTCCACCTGGTCGTTACTGTGAGTTTCTCTGTGAATTTTCAGACCTTTTGTCTGACTTAGTGCTTAGTTCAGATAAGATAATTATAGTGGGCGATTTTAACATCCACATAGATGCTGAGAATGACAGCCTCAACACTGCATTTAATCTATTATTAGACTCAGTTGGCTTTGCTCAAAATGTAAATGAGTCCACCCACCACTTTAATCATACTTTAGATCTTGTTTTGACTTATGGTATGGAAATGGAAGACTTAACAGTATTCCCTGAAAACCCCCTTCTGTCTGATCATTTCTTAATAACATTTACATTTACGTTAATGGACTACCCAGCAGTGGGGAATAAGTTTCATTACAGTAGAAGTCTTTCGGAAAGCGCTGTAACTAGGTTTAAGGATATGATTCCTTCTTTATGTTCTCCAATGCCATATTCCAACACAGTGCAGAGTAGCTACCTAAACTCTGTGAGTGAGATAGATTATCTCGTCAATAGTTTTACATCCTCATTGAGCACAACCTTGGATGCTGTAGCTCCTCTGAAAAAGACAGCCTTAAATCAGAAGTGCCTGACTCCGTGGTATAACTCACAAACTCATAGCTTAAAGCAGATAACCCGTAATTTGGAGAGGAAATGGTGTCTCACTAATTTAGAAGATCTTCACTTAGCCTGGAAAAAGAGTCTGTTGCTCTATAAAAAAAAAGCCCTCCGTAAAGCTAGGACATCTTACTATTCATCACTAATTGAAGAAAATAAGAACAACCCCACGTTTCTTTTCAGCACTGTAGCCAGGCTGACAAAGAGTCAGAGCTCTGTTGAGCCGAGTATTCCTTTAACTTTAACTAGTAATGACTTTGTGACTTTCTTTGTTAATAAAATTTTAACTATTAGAGAAAAAATTACTCATAACCATCCCAAAGACATATCGTTATCTTTGGCTGCTTTCAGTAATGCCGGTATTTGGTTAGACTCTTTCTCTCCGATTGTTCTGTCTGAGTTATTTGCATTAGTGACTTCCTCCAAACCATCAACATGTCTGTTAGACCCCATTCCTACCAGGCTGCTCAAGGAAGCCCTACCATTAATTAATGCTTCGATCTTAAATATGATCAATCTATCTTTATTAGTTGGCTATGTACCACAGGCTTTTAAGGTGGCAGTAATTAAACCATTACTTAAAAAGCCATCACTTGACCCAGCTATCTTAGCTAATTATAGGCCAATCTCCAACCTTCCTTTTCTCTCAAAAATTCTTGAAAGGGTAGTTGTAAAACAGCTAACTGATCATCTGCAGAGGAATGGTCTATTTGAAGAGTTTCAGTCAGGTTTCAGAATTCATCATAGTACAGAAACAGCATTAGTGAAGGTTACAAATTATCTTCGTATGGCCTCAGACAATGGACTCATCTCTGTGCTTGTCCTGTTAGACCTCAGTGCTGCTTTTGATACTGTTGACCATAAAATTTTATTACAGAGATTAGAGCATGCCATAGGTATTAAAGGCACTGCACTGCAGTGGTTTGAATCATATTTATTACAATTTGTTCATGTAAATGGGGAGTCTTCTTCACAGACTAAGGTTAATTATGGAGTTCCACAAGGTTCTGTGCTAGGACCAATTTTATTCACTTTATACATGCTTCCCTTAGGCAGTATTATTAGACGGCATTGCTTAAATTTTCATTGTTACGCAGATGATACCCAGCTTTATCTATCCATGAAGCCAGAGGACACACACCAATTAGCTAAACTGCAGGATTGTCTTACAGACATAAAGACATGGATGACCTCTAATTTCCTGCTTTTAAACTCAGATAAAACTGTAGTTATTGTACTTGGCCCCACAAATCTTAGAAACATGGTGTCTAACCAGATCCTTACTCTGGATGGCATTACCCTGACCTCTATTAATAGTGTGAGAAATCTTGGAGTCATTTTTTATCAGGATATGTCATTCAAAGCGCATATTAAACAAATATGTAGGACTGCTTTTTTGCATTTACGCAATATCTCTAAAATTAGAAAGGTCTTGTCTCAGAGTGATGCTGAAAAACTAATTCATGCATTTATTTCCTCTAGGCTGGACTATTGTAATTCATTATTATCAGGTTGTCCTAAAGGTTCCCTGAAAAGCCTTCAGTTAATTCAAAATGCTGCAGCTAGAGTACTAACGGGGACTAGAAGGAGAAAGCATATCTCACCCATATTGGCCTCTCTTCATTGGCTTCCTGTTAATTCTAGAATAGAATTTAAAATTCTTCTTCTTACTTATAAGGTTTTGAATAATCAGGTCCCATCTTATCTTAGGGACCTCATAGTACCATATCACCCCAATAGAGCGCTTCGCTCTCAGACTGCAGGCTTACTTGTAGTTCCTAGGGTTTGTAAGAGTAGAATGGGAGGCAGAGGCTTCAGCTTTCAGGCTCCTCTCCTGTGGAACCAGCTCCCAATTCGGATCAGGGAGACAGACACCCTCTCTACTTTTAAGATTAGGCTTAAAACTTTCTTTTTTGCTAAAGCTTATAGTTAGGGCTGGATCGGGTGACCCTGAACCATCCCTTAGTTATGCTGCTATAGACGTAGACTGCTGGGGGGTTCCCATGATGCACTGAGTGTTTCTTTGTCTTTTTGCTCTGTATGCACCACTCTGCATTTAATCATTAGTGATTGATCTCTGCTCCCCTCCACAGCATGTCTTTTTCCTGGTTCTCTCCCTCAGCCCCAACCAGTCCCAGCAGAAGACTGCCCCTCCCTGAGCCTGGTTATGCTGGAGGTTTCTTCCTGTTAAAAGGGACTTTTTCCTTCCCACTGTCACCAAGTGCTTGCTCATAGGGGGTCGTTTTGACCGTTGGGGTTTTTCTGTGATTATTGTATGGCTTTTGCTTTGCAATATAAAGCGCCTTGGGGCAACTGTTGTTGTGATTTGGCGCTATATAAATAAAACTGATTTGATTTGATATCATTGGTGCCAACGTGAATAACTATGTGAATATATCTCATGTCATGTTCCTTCATCTGTCTTCCCTTCTGCAGCGTCAGCACCCTAAGATGAGATGCAGTGTCAGGAGCTCTGGCCCCAGGAATACATTTAACGTCAGCCGGCGTCTGTAACCTGACTTTGCGGGTGATAGAATCCCCTATCACTAAAGTCCGGTGTTTCGGCCTGGAGACAGGAGTGGAAGTCACTTGTGGGCTCAGAGAATTCACATCTGGGAAATCCAAGGGGGAGAACCAATTCACAGTTCGCACTGGCGAGTGTGATCGGGGTGCCACAACCGGGCACCAAGCCCTACAGGGCTTCCTCCGCCTAGCCACAGTCTGAAAGCCGTCCTCCACAGCCGGCGTTTCTAAGCTGATGCTAATGGGCTCGCTAGCCGCCCCAACACTAACCTCATCTGGAGTGCCCGTAACATCTAACTCCACTGAGCTAAGAAGCTACACTAACTTACGGACACGGCTCTCTAAGAGAGCCAACCTATCTTCCAACATCACACAGGATTTACGGAGGGTGTAAAGTAGAATTAGTAGTTTACTTTGTGCACTAAGAAATTCAAGAATGTAGCCAAGCAAATACGAGCTAACCAATAATGGATAAGCTAACCACTCCTAAGGCTCACACAGACGCAAATAAATTTTTTAAAATTCACAGCATTTACACTGAAAAACTAACAGAAGTATTAAACAGGTAAAGAAGCAGCAGCTATAAAATACACTAAACAGTTAATTAACTAACAGGAGTGTAAAAAAAATGAAATTAAAAAATGATGACGGGTGTCCGAAATAGCTAACGCAAGCTAACCGCTAGCGAAAATGTTAGCTGCTCCTAAGATTATACACAGGAGTAAAATAATTAAAATTTACAGCAGTTCGACTGAAAAACGAACAGAAGTATTAAACGGGTAAAAAAAGAAACAGCTATAAAAAAGTAACGATGGAGAGGGGAGGGGTCGACCTAGCTAGCGAATGCTAACTGCTAGCGATTCACAACAGGACTGTTGTTAAATAACGTTCAGAGTAGATACAATTAATAACCAGAAGAGTGCTAAACAGAAATAAAAGAAGCGTATACAACCATTTGAAATTCAGAGTGGCGTCACAGCAACAAACAATATTTAGCATCTAATATTTACTTGAGAACATCACAAAGCAGTTATGCTTTGGGCACCCAAATGGCATCAGCCCTGGCCTACAAACTGATATGATTAAGTTAGGGACTGCATGAAATTTTGTTTCGCACAACCAAACACACTCTCTCACGGTGTTAAAAACTAACTTTTATCTTCTGATTCCACCCAATTGTTCATATCCCCATAAAAAAAATAATGGTTTCTAATCCATGCTGGATTTTAACAATCTTAATGCAAAGGGCTGACTAAATGTGGAAATGTTTTGAGTTGTACACTACCAGTCTTTTTTTTTTTTTGTATTTGTCCTTTTGGTGTTGTCAACGGTCAGTTTGAAGGAGTTGTTGAGTTCTGGCTGAGGCTCACAAGGTGTCTAACCAGACATATAACAACATATTGGATCCCATATGACAAGTACTAAATTGTGTGGGCTTTCTAAACTTTTACATGTTGGAGAATGTTTTGTGGGTTATTTGCAAAGAATAAATGTCCAAATGGCAGAGAGTGGTAACGAGAAATTGATTGGGAGTGTGTGTCCAAACGTTTGACTGGTACTGTATGTAGATTCCGTTTCAATTGCTGCAGTCCCACAACCCAACAGTCAGAAGTCATGATTACATTTCTCTGTGTGTTTGATTCCATCCTACTTAGACCATATGTGAATTTGTTCAGGAGAGAATATACATTGTCACATCCTGTACTGGAGACACATCCTGTCCAAGAGCTGTCTGCCCTGAGTGCCCTTGGCATGGCCCTCTTAATGTGCCATTCTTTTCTTCCCTTTATCCTTGAGCACAAAGATAACTTGTGAAATTCCTGTTGGTTCCCTTTGGGGGCTTTGGTGTCCAGAGGATACCTTGGGGACTGCTTTTGATGACCGGCACTGCTACGTGTGGTCTATATGTGAAGTAGTAGCGACAACAGACTATCATAGATTTGTATGCAGGAATATGCCACTCTACATCTGTATATTGATCCACATTTCTGAAGAATAAATGACTATATCCTTGTGTTTGTATCACACTTTTCATCTCTTCAGCTAATCCTATAATCTATTCCAGTAATACTCAGCTCAACAATGAAGGCCTCATACCCAGCTGTTCACGCGTCTTTGTCTCAGACCTTTACAGTTACATGTATGTACAAAGGAAGGTGTGAGGCATCTTGTCTTGCTTAAATTTGAAACAGGATCCAACACTGGTATTTTATGTATTTGTCCTTTTAATGTTGTCAAAGGTCACTTTCAAGGGGTTGAGGCTCACTTGAGCTCATGCTTCTTTTACCTTGTCTTAGTCCACTTAATCAGACTGTGGACCTCTGTGTGGACTCCAGCCTACTGAATGTCTTCTGATGAAGCAAAATCCTTGATATGGTGATGTCACGTAAAGGTACTGTTGAAAGTTGTTTTATTTACATTATTTTGGAGAATAAATGATAAGGTTTTATTTTGGCATAATAAGCTCTTACTAGAATACGGTGGTTATCACTGTCACAGCAAAAGTTTATAGGTTTAATCCAAACACTTGGCTTTTCTTTGTGGAGTTTGCCTATTTTCTCTTTCTGTCTCCCACAGCCCAAAGACATCAAGGTCATGGTAAATTCTCACTGTAAGTTGCCAGAAGTGTTTGTGAAATGCTGTGTGTACATGTTCCCCGTCTCTCATCCATAAGAGACCTTTGACAACAAATAGAAGAATTTTTACAGTTATTGTCCTTTGTCAACCTTTCGTGAGTATCATAGGTAACATTTGATGGGTGCTGCCCCCAGCTACTGTCAGTCAAACATCTCTGTCAAGTCTGCTCTCCTCTGCATCCTACATGATGTCCCCAAATCTGGCTTTGAAAACAGAACATTTTCTTGTGGACAAAGACTGACTACCTTCACCAATGTTAAGGTATTGCTTAAAACTGTACAGTTCAGACATTTTTTGAGTTTGTAAAATATGTTGGATTCCATATAGCAAGTACTAAATTGCATGGGCTTTCCAAACTTTTACATGTTTGGTTGGAAAATGGTTTGCGAATTAGTGTATAATGACAGCGGGTGGTAATGTGACATCAACTGCAGTATGTAATGACAATTTTGTGTATGTGTTAATGGCTTTAAGCACACAATGAATTTCAATTAGCCAATATGCAGGTATGTGGCTTGTGCTCCATTATGCTTGAATTCTGCCACATGAGCATGTTCACACACTGCCAGTTTAAGAAAAAAGAATTTAAAAAAGAAAGAAAACACAGTTTGCTATTTCAGATATCAGTTGTCAAGTTGTTCACCAATGAATATGGCTTTATACACCCGGATGGTTGTCTTCCTTGTGTATAAAGCCATATTCATTGGTGAACAACTTGATAACGATTTTATCATATACCTATAATGATAAATGCATGCAGAACACAATGCATGTGCTCTCCCTTTGCTCACTGCCTCCGGGGGTACGGATGCGGGACCCACAAAGAATCCAAGTCATGCACACGGAGCTCTGCGGCTGCGGTTACCGAGACCATGCAGCGGGCGATGCGCATCAAAACAGCGAGTGTAGTCTCTGGACCTGGTGCTGGAGTTGGATGCAGCTCAGCACAGCAGACAGGGGGGCGGTGTGAGTGGCCCGCTGCGGCGCTTACCGAGCCCGCAGACTCAATAAGCGCATCGGAGGCAGTGAGAGCAATCACAGTGATGCCGACCGCCTGATAAGGACGCAGAACACAATGCGCTGTTAAAAAAAAACAAAAAAAAAACAAAGAAGAAGCATGCAAAACTGCACTAAAAAAATCCATGAAACTGCGAGGCCGCGAAAGGGAGCTACATTCTAAAAATAACCCGCAATAGGGGAAATCCGCGAAGTAGTCAGCATTAGTTTTTACAATTATTATAGATGTGTTAAGGCTGTAAAACCCCTCACTACACACGTTATACACTTTTCTCAAACAGGCATTAACATTTTCTCACTTTTCTCTCTTGTGTAAACACTCAAAGTTCAAACCTTAGTAGAAAAAATAGAACGTTTTCCTATAAATAATTATGATGGCTTTTAGAACTAACGAATTTAATTTTAACGATCAACCTACGAGGTTGGACACGCAAGAAATTAATAGTGACTCACCAGTATTTCACAGTTCCTCTGACTTTCCTCAGGTCCTCTGGCACCTATTCGTCGTGGCACTGCACCGCTGTCCGGATTGGCTGATGACTCGGGAGGTATGAAAAATATTACCCGTCCATGAAAAAGGTGTATTGCTATTTATTCTTTAGTGTTTTATCCAATCATATTGGCGTATCAATAATTATCCGTCACTCCTTGCTTGCCTCTACTGGTGGTTGGCTCTCACTGCGGTATTGTATCACTTCCTGTTCCGGAGCACAGCGGTGTTTTTCTGTATCTGTTAGCTGTTTAATCTGCGCAGTTAGATTGATCTAGTTATCTAGATTACGATTTGTTTCCCAGTGTAATCTTTACGTGCCTTAACTAAAGCACTCCTTCTGCTGAATCACCTCTAAATTATTTACACATTATTCACTTTGCGTGTTTTAGGAATCCGCTAGCTTAGCATAGCTACTAGCTCTTAGCCGATTTAGCATGGCGGCTTCTCCTGTCTCTCCCGCACTTTTCTGCTCTGGGTGTGAAATGTTTAGTTATTCCTCGGCCTCCTTTAGCAGTAACGGTACTTGTAATAAGTGTAGCTTATTCGTAGCTTTGGAGGCCAGGCTGGGCGAATTGGAGACTCGGCTCCGCACCGTGGAAAATTCTACAGCTAGCCAGGCCCCTGTAGTCAGTGCGGACCAAGGTAGCTTAGCCGCCGTTAGTTACCCCCTGGCAGATCCCGAGCAGCCGGGAAAGCAGGCTGACTGGGTGACTGTGAGGAGGAAGCGTAGCCCTAAACAGAAGCCCCGTGTACACCGCCAACCCGTTCACATCTCTAACCGTTTTTCCCCACTCGATGACACACCCGCCGAGGATCAAACTCTGGTTATTGGCGACTCTGTTTTGCGAAATGTGAAGTTAGCGACACCAGCAACCATAGTCAATTGTCTTCCGGGGGCCAGAGCAGGCGACATTGAAGGAAATTTGAAACTGCTGGCTAAGGCTAAGCGTAAATTTGGTAAGATTGTAATTCACGTCGGCAGTGATGACACCCGGTTACGCCAATCGGAGGTCACTAAAATTAACATTAAATCGGTGTGTAACTTTGCAAAAACAATGTCGGACTCTGTAGTTTTCTCTGGGCCCCTCCCCAATCAGACCGGGAGTGACATGTTTAGCCGCATGTTCTCCTTGAATTGCTGGCTGTCTGAGTGGTGTCCAAAAAATGAGGTGGGCTTCATAGATAATTGGCAAAGCTTCTGGGGAAAACCTGGTCTTGTTAGGAGAGACGGCATCCATCCCACTTTGGATGGAGCAGCTCTCATTTCTAGAAATCTGGCCAATTTTCTTAAATCCTCCAAACCGTGACTATCCAGGGTTGGGACCAGGAAGCAGAGTTGTAGTCTTACACACCTCTCTGCAGCTTCTCTCCCCCTGCCATCCCCTCATTACCCCATCCCCGTAGAGACGGTGCCTGCTCCCAGACTACCAATAACCAGCAAAAATCTATTTAAGCATAAAAATTCAAAAAGAAAAAATAATATAGCACCTTCAACTGCACCACAGACTAAAACAGTTAAATGTGGTCTATTAAACATTAGGTCTCTCTCTTCTAAGTCCCTGTTGGTAAATGATATAATAATTGATCAACATATTGATTTATTCTGCCTTACAGAAACCTGGTTACAGCAGGATGAATATGTTAGTTTAAATGAGTCAACACCCCCGAGTCACACTAACTGTCAGAATGCTCGTAGCACGGGCCGGGGCGGAGGATTAGCAGCAATCTTCCATTCCAGCTTATTAATTAATCAAAAACCCAGACAGAGCTTTAATTCATTTGAAAGCTCGACTCTTAGTCTTGTCCATCCAAATTGGAAGTCCCAAAAACCAGTTTTATTTGTTATTATCTATCATCCACCTGGTCGTTACTGTGAGTTTCTCTGTGAATTTTCAGACCTTTTGTCTGACTTAGTGCTTAGCTCAGATAAGATAATTATAGTGGGCGATTTTAACATCCACACAGATGCTGAGAATGACAGCCTCAACACTGCATTTAATCTATTATTAGACTCTATTGGCTTTGCTCAAAAAGTAAATGAGTCCACCCACCACTTTAATCATATCTTAGATCTTGTTCTGACTTATGGTATGGAAATAGAAGACTTAACAGTATTCCCTGAAAACTCCCTTCTGTCTGATCATTTCTTAATAACATTTACATTTACTCTGATGGACTACCCAGCAGTGGGGAATAAGTTTCATTACACTAGAAGTCTTTCAGAAAGCGCTGTAACTAGGTTTAAGGATATGATTCCTTCTTTATGTTCTCTAATGCCATATACCAACACAGTGCAGAGTAGCTACCTAAACTCTGTAAGTGAGATAGAGTATCTCGTCAATAGTTTTACATCCTCATTGAAGACAACTTTGGATGCTGTAGCTCCTCTAAAAAAGAGAGCTTTAAATCAGAAGTGCCTGACTCTGTGGTATAACTCACAAACTCGTAGCTTAAAGCAGATAACCCGTAAGTTGGAGAGAAAATGGCGTCTCACTAATTTAGAAGATCTTCACTTAGCCTGGAAAAAGAGTCTGTTGCTCTATAAAAAAGCCCTCCGTAAAGCTAGGACATCTTTCTACTCATCACTAATTGAAGAAAATAAGAACAACCCCAGGTTTCTTTTCAGCACTGTAGCCAGGCTGACAAAGAGTCAGAGCTCTATTGAGCTGAGTATTCCATTAACTTTAACTAGTAATGACTTCATGACTTTCTTTGCTAACAAAATTTTAACTATTAGAGAAAAAATTACTCATAACCATCCCAAAGACATATCGTTATCTTTGGCTGCTTTCAGTGATGCCTGTATTTGGTTGGACTCTTTCTCTCCGATTGTTCTGTCTGAGTTATTTTCATTAGTTACTTCATCCAAACCATCAACATGTTTATTAGACCCCATTCCTACCAGGCTGCTCAAGGAAGCCCTACCATTATTTAATGCTTCGATCTTAAATATGATCAATCTATCTTTGTTAGTTGGCTATGTACCACAGGCTTTTAAGGTGGCAGTAATTAAACCATTACTTAAAAAGCCATCACTTGACCCAGCTATCTTAGCTAATTATAGGCCAATCTCCAACCTTCCTTTTCTCTCAAAAATTCTTGAAAGGGTAGTTGTAAAACAGCTAACTGATCATCTGCAGAGGAATGGTCTATTTGAAGAGTTTCAGTCAGGTTTTAGAATTCATCATAGTACAGAAACAGCATTAGTGAAGGTTACAAATGATCTTCTTATGGCCTCGGACAGTGGACTCATCTCTGTGCTTGTTCTGTTAGACCTCAGTGCTGCTTTGATACTGTTGACCATAAAATTTTATTACAGAGATTAGAGCATGCCATAGGTATTAAAGGCACTGCGCTGCGGTGGTTTGAATCATATTTGTCTAATAGATTACAATTTGTTCATGTAAATGGGGAATCTTCTTCACAGACTAAAGTTAATTATGGAGTTCCACAAGGTTCTGTGCTAGGACCAATTTTATTCACTTTATACATGCTTCCCTTAGGCAGTATTATTAGACGGTATTGCTTAAATTTTCATTGTTACGCAGATGATACCCAGCTTTATCTATCCATGAAGCCAGAGGACACACACCAATTAGCTAAACTGCAGGATTGTCTTACAGACATAAAGACATGGATGACCTCTAATTTCCTGCTTTTAAACTCAGATAAAACTGAAGTTATTGTACTTGGCCCCACAAATCTTTGAAACATGGTGTCTAACCAGATCCTTACTGTGGATGGCATTACCCTGACCTCTAGTAATACTGTGAGAAATCTTGGAGTCATTTTTGATCAGGATATGTCATTCAAAGCGCATATTAAACAAATATGTAGGACTGCTTTTTTGCATTTACGCAATATCTCTAAAATCAGAAAGGTCTTGTCTCAGAGTGATGCTGAAAAACTAATTCATGAATTTATTTCCTCTAGGCTGGACTATTGTAATTCATTATTATCAGGTTGTCCTAAAAGTTCCCTAAAAAGCCTTCAGTTAATTCAAAATGCTGCAGCTAGAGTACTGACGGGGACTAGAAGGAGAGAGCATATCTCACCCATATTGGCCTCTCTTTATTGGCTTCCTGTTAATTCTAGAATAGAATTTAAAATTCTTCTTCTTACTTATAAGGTTTTGAATAATCAGGTCCCATCTTATCTTAGGGACCTCGTAGTACCATATCACCCCAATAGAGCGCTTCGCTCTCAGACTGCAGGCTTACTTGTAGTTCCTAGGGTTTGTAAGAGTAGAATGGGAGGCAGAGCCTTCAGCTTTCAGGCTCCTCTCCTTTGGAACCAGCTCCCAATTCAGATCAGGGAGACAGACACCCTCTCTACTTTTAAGATTAGGCTTAAAACTTTCCTTTTTGCTAAAGCTTATAGTTAGGGCTGGATCGGGTGACCCTGAACCATCCCTTAGTTATGCTGCTATAGACGTAGACTGCTGGGGGGTTCCCATGATGCACTGTTTCTTTCTCTTTTTGCTCTGAAGGCACCACTC
Organism: Thalassophryne amazonica; assembly: GCF_902500255.1. Classification (NCBI taxonomy): domain Eukaryota; kingdom Metazoa; phylum Chordata; class Actinopteri; order Batrachoidiformes; family Batrachoididae; genus Thalassophryne; species Thalassophryne amazonica. Next base: position 56,407,643 of record NC_047114.1, read on the forward strand.
TGCATTTAATCATTAGTGATCGATCTCTGCTCCCCTCCACAGCATGTCTTTTTCCTGGTTCTCTCCCTCAGCCCCAACCAGTCCCAGCAGAAGACTGCCCCTCCCTGAGCCTGGTTCTGCTGGAGGTTTCTTCCTGTTAAAAGGGAGTTTTTCCTTCCCACTGTAGCCAAGTGCTTGCTCACAGGGGGTCGTTTTGACCGTTGGGGTTTTTCTGTAATTATTGTATGGCCTTGCCTTACAATATAAAGTGCCTTGGGGCAACTGTTTGTTGTGATTTGGCGCTATATAAATAAAATTGATTGAAATTGATTGATTGAACGAGACGTGCTGTGATTCATTCAAAAACAGATAAGCTGAGAATTTCAAGATTTTTCAAAACTTCATATTTAGTTGGTATGCTGAAAGAAAAGTAAAGGTACAGGTGTGTTGTGATGAGTAAGGAGTGCCTTTTGTTCAGGGCCCCTTCACAGCTGCTCAGCTGAAAGAGTTTATCTTCTGCCCTCTGCTGACGTTTAGAGGGAATGACTGTTGTGACATCACAGGGGTCTGAGGTGCCTGATTCTTGAAAATTGTGTAGTTTGTACCAGTGGTTCTTAACCTTTTCTATTTCAGGCCCACGTATTCATACTTGTAATGAGTTGGGGCACATAAAAAAAGAACCCCAATTATTTTGGCTAATCCATTAATCTATAGTAAAGTGTATTATTGGAATGCAACATCACTCCCTGGTGCAGATATAACAATAATAATAATAATAAAACTGTAATCTGGCTTGCATTTTAGCTTGTATTTGAACTTAAGAATTTTTAGGTAAAATAGTAAGGTTTTTTCTCCATCTGGCCTTACATCATAGCATACAATATGGTTGTTGTTTATAAGTTTTTATATCTATCTATAAAACAAGATATGTGTGTGTGTGTGTGTGTGTGTGTGTGTGTGTGTGTGTGTGTGTGTGTGTGTGTGTGTGTGTGTGTGTGTGTGTGTGTGTGTGTGTGTGTGTGTGTGTGTGTATATGTGGCTCACATATCTCTCTGTTTGTTAGAGCGGTTCTGATGGTTTTTAGCTATGCTAATGCTACCCAGAAGCATGGGGAAAAAAAAGTCTGAAGGACCTAAATGACATGGTGAGATGCTGAAGAGATTCACTTGTTCATGACCACAACATATACATATTAAATTTGCAAAAATCTAAAAAGAAAAAAATAAATAAAAGTTTTTCCTCATTGTCATTATGGGGTATTGTGTATAGAATTTTGAGGGGGGGGGGGGAACAATTGCATCCATTTTGGGATAAGGCTGTAACATAACAATATGTGGAAAAAGTGAAGTGCTGTGAATATTTTCTGGATGCACTGTATACAGTGGAGCAAATAAGCAGTCGTGTATAAAGTAACTCAAAGTGATACTTGAGTGAAAGTGCAAGTATCTTACCATGGAATTACTTTGGTAAAAGTTAAAGTCTCCTTTAAAAACATTACATGAGTAAAAGTCTTAAGGTATGTGACATTTACTGTACTTAAGTATCAAAAGTAAATTTCTCATATAAAATTAAATAAAAGTATTGAGTAAAAGTAAAATCCAAAACGAGTGGAGAATGAAACAGCAACACAAAAAGAAAGTCAGTGTGGTGTCTGGAGAAACCAGGAGGGGGCCTCAGCCCCTATAAAAGTCTGGAACTGCCTCTGGCGGAGCAGCTGGTGTTGGTGACGGGATGAGTGAGCAACTGGTGGATATATATAGCTGTAAATAAAGTTGCCGTTCTTTTTCCTGAAAGACCCCCACACACTTTTCTGTTAACCACAACAGCCATGCTCTTGTGAAACAGAACAGTCATTTATAGTTACACAGTTGTGTCACATTTAAAAAATGCAAGCATCACCACCACCAACCACTGCAAAGCAACCAAACGCAGCCCTCTTTGGGCTCTCGAATCCAAAATGCGGCACCACACGCAGCACTTCTCCGCAAAAATTTCAAATAAAATAAAACGAAAAAGCCACACTGGCCACTTTTATACTGAGGTTTCCCTTTAAGTGTGTATTAACTCAGATTGTGTGCTGGACTCCAGCGGGAGCCTATCCATGTGTATGTGTGTGTTTGGAGTCCAAAGCGCAGATGGCTCCCTTCTCACCCTCCACAGTCTCCTCTTCTTCAGGCGTTGCCCAATCAAATTTCTTCTACTTTTATATTGTAGTAACAAGTAATGAAGATGTTTACAGATCAATAGAAAAGAGCGATCAGGAGCGGAACATCAGAGTGGTAATATGCCGGCCGGTTTGCTTAAAAAATATTGGCCAATGAGAAATCTAGTATTATATAGAGATCAGTGGTCACAATCAATCACTCACTCACTCATCTTCAACCGCTTAGTCCAATTAAGGGTCGCAGGGGGCTGGAGCCTATCCCAGCAGTCACAGAGCGTGAGGCGGGGTACACCCAGGACAGGACGCCAGTCTGTCGCAGGGCCACAAACAAACAAACACATACACACCCACAGACACACCTATGGACAACTGTAAAGATTCCAATCCACCTAATCCACATGTCTTTGGACATGGGAGGAAACCGGAACACCCGGAGGAAACCTACACAAACACGGGGAGAGCATGCAAACTCCACACAGAAAGGCCACAGGCAGGAATTGAACCAATGACCTTCTAGCTCTGAGGCAACAATGATAACCACTAAGACACCGTGCTGCTCATAATCAATCATTTTTGAGACAATAAATTTTAATTAATATGAAAGTCAGCTTAAATTGGGAAAAAATAAAATATGATTGTAACATTTTTGAAATAAAGAGAAAATTTATTAAAGTTCAATTGATTCCCATAGTTCACAAAGGTTTAATGATATATTTAGAAAATTCATGAAAATTTTAAAACCAGAAGAGCATTCAGACAGCACATACCTCAGCCTGATAATAACCAACGTTTTGCTTTTATGTCTGAATTCTGTTTTCCATGTGTTTATTTTTTAATATTTACTCACTGTCTGACATCTGATCCTAACAATTGGTTTAATAAATCAGCGTTTATAATGAGCAGATTAATGTGACGTCCTTAAAACATTTTATTGAAATAATTTGTTTTAACAAACAAACCCACAAATTACACAAAATACACATTACAGTGCATCAACTTCATTATCATTTTGCAGTAATATTTTGTCTGTATATTTTATTTTGAAACATTGTTAAATGTAAAGCCTCACCTTGGTGGAGTGTTTGTTGTGTGGGCCGCCAGAAGAGGAGGTACTGCTAGCCCACCACCAGAGGGCGCCCTGCCTGAAGTGCGGGCTTCAGGCACGAGAGGGCGCAGTCGCCTCACAGGAGCAGCCAGGGTGACAGCTGTCACGCATCACCTGCAACAGCTGTTACCCATCATCTGATCAGCAGGGGAATATCAGCAGGACGACGCCTCCACCTCTTTGCCGAGATATCGTTCTACCTGGAAGGTAACGTGCTCAGCTGACTGGTTAACAGTGATCTTTTGTGACTTTTGGGAGTTGTTTAGCTGACTCCTTTTCCAACGAGTGGTGGAGGTAGTTTTCCTGCCGTGCGGATTCCTGTGTGCAGACGCACCCACATTTAATTGTTCTTTTGTTCCTCGCCAGCAGTACCAGGTCCGACACGCGAAGGCAGTGGCCACCTGGGAGTTCGGGACTTGGCAGCTCCAGTATTCCCGGGGTCTGGTGGCGGAGGAAATCGTGTGGTTCCGGTTCTGCTTTGGACAGACGTCTCCTATCTTCGAGCCTGCCCACACGACACCTTTTGTGATTTGGCTTTGTCTATTGTAATCTGATTGTATTTGTTGTGCCCATTCACAACAGTAAAGTGTTGTTATTTGACCTCATCCATTGTCCGTTCATTTGCGCCCCCTGTTGTGGGTCCGTGTACCTACACTTTCCCAACAGTGTTCACAGTTTTAAATTTATGCTCCTGTGTTTCTGACTTCTCTCTTTGAGGTTTGTGGCAGAAATGATTCCAGAATTCATGAGAGCTTAAATTAATATGATGTTTATGTGTTAAGCCGTGCACACATTGTGGTCATGAGGTGGACATCACAGCTTCATGTTACAAAGAGGGTGTCACAGAATCTTAGTCATAAAAGATCATTTTTGATCAAATAAATTCAGTTCGAGTGGAGCAATTAAAAACATGAAACATTAATGTTATTTATAATAAAAGAGAGACAAGTGTAAATGACTCATTTAGTTCTACTTGATTCATGAAAAGAACAGAGACGATTCATGATGTTTTGTGAAAATTCATTCAATCTAAAAACCGGAACAGCACTCAGACACCACATACTGTAATATACCAGATAATAACAAGCCAACTTTTATTCTGTTTTTATGTGTCTGTATTCTGTTTTCAATGTTTTTATTTTTTACTGACTTTATGACCTCTGATCCTGAAAAATAAACCTTTATGGTGGGCAGATTCATCTGATGTCCTTAAAACATATGATTGGAATAAACTGTTGAAGTCCAGTCACACTGGAGGTTGCCGGTGGTCGCAACCCGGTTATGATCTCCGTGACACAGGTTCAGTCACAATGTTTCAGGTGTGCACCCCTGAGCAAGCTGTTGTATCTTGGTTGATTTTGTTCAAGTGAGCAGTAAGCTGACGTCACGCTGCCTTTCTTTGCTCTGACTGGCAGTCACTGTGTTCTTCCCAGCATCCTCGCACTGATCAGTGGGAGCCCCCATGGGATCTCTGGCATCATTACCAAATGTAGATCATGGCGTCTTATTGCTTGAATTTCTCTCCTTCAGGGATCGAAATTCGACATTGTACCCAGACAGCGTGAAGAAAGGAAATAAAATGTCGTCACTTTGGCTGCTCCTGTTAATGTTCAGGGTCGCCACAGCAATACAGACAGATCCGCATTGGTATTTGGCACAAGTTTTACGCCGGATACCCTTCCTGACGCAACTCCTGTTTCACCTGGAGAAACACACACAGCTGCTGGTGTTCCGAAGAAGTCTCCCATCCAAGTACTAACCAGATGCTGCACTGCTTAGCTTCTGAGATCTGACGCTGACACAGAGCAGACCGGCTGCGAAGAAAGGAAATAAAATAAAGAATAAAATTATAGTGGTGCCAAAGAAATTTTTTTATGACTTAAATCTTTAAAACCCCAGAGACCTCTAACACCTGTAACAGAAGAATGAAAATCCAAGTTTTGAAGGTCCTGCTCCTTCTTGTCTCATTGTATGGTTGTCAGACTTACAGCTCACAGCACAGTGTCCTTGGTCTCTTCAAAAGATCATTGGGTACTGCTGGAGTGATGATGCATCAATCGAGCAGTTACTGATAGAGACTCAGATGAGAAGCACCACAGACCAGACCCAATTAAAATTAAAAGAAAAAGAGCATCACAGGATGTGGACATGATGAAACGTGCTTTCTGTAAGTCACATTTTGAAAAATAACCTTCTTCATATGGGATCATTTGGTCTTTCTCTGCAACATTAGATCAACTGTTTCTCCACAAAGAGAGAGACAGCACAACTGATGCAACTTGTGATGGACATGCACCAGTGCACCCTCCAAGACAAGATTTGTACTGATAACTGGACCATGAATCAGGATAGAATCAAGCAGCAGGATCACAGTAGCTGAAGCTTTTATTTGAAAATATGCAGACAGGTGAAACGTGTCGTTCTTCTTGTTGGCTGGGTTCAGATTAGCAGTTTGTGGAGTTGGAGGCTTCTGAAGCTGAATCCTGAGGACCCTGTCCATGTGGAGCAGATTGGTCAGCTGTGCAGGAAGTCATCTGACTGCAGGATTTTCAAACAGGAGGACAAACTAAACTTGCTATTTATTAACATATTTTTTTTAAATGTGTTTATCAAACAAAAATTTTGTTAAACTTTTACAAGAGATGTAGTTACAACAGTCTACTAGAACAGTAGCTGAGCAAAAATTCTATATGAATTAGGCTGAATGCTGATATATTACACTATCAATAACATAATTCAGTCTTGCAGTGTATTAAAATTTTATAATTGCATGCCTAAAAATAACAGCCACATGAGGTGTGCAGTCAGTCCTGGGCTTAGGTATCGAGAACCGGTTCTTTTCGGGTATCGTTAAGAAATGTTTCGATCCACCGACATCAATAGTCTTTTTGCTTAGCGATTCCCTTATCGGTCCTTCAGAGCGGCCGTTGTTTTTGAGGGTGTTTGTCGGGAAAATGTTCATTTCTCTACGTTGATTACAGACCCTGCAGTGAGTCTGTAATCAACTGTTTCTGCAGAGCGGCTCTGCTTTGAACCTTGAACCAATGAAGCAGTGCTCCGATCCACGGCTTTGTTGGATCTTTGCTTCGATCCACTTCAGAAGTGGCAACTCCGCTTCTTAAATGGAAAGCAATCGGAAAGACCCACAGTTCTTCAGCTTACTCCAGCAAAACACTATATATATATATATATATATATATATACACACACACACACACAGTGGTCCCTCGCTATAACACGGTTCACCTTTCGCAGCCTCGCAGTTTCGCAGATTTTTTTAGTGCAATTTTGCATGCTTTTTTTTTTTACAGCGCATTGTGTTCTGCATTCTCATCAGGCGGGCCGGTCACAGCACTGGTCGGCATCACCGCGATTGGCTAAGGGAGAGCACACGCATTGTGTTCTGCGTCCTGATTGGCTAAGGGACTGGACACCATTGTCAATCAGTCTCCTCCGTGCCGTGTCTCCTGTACAGTACAGAATCAAAGTCAGCTTGTCAAATTTGTTTATAAGACTGTTCTCGCCCAGAAGAAAAAAAGAGCGCCAACAACTACACATAACTCTTATGGATAAGGGGCGGAGTGAGGAGCGGTCCAGTATCTGACTGAACCCAGCATGAAATAATCAGAAGCAGTTCCAAAAAGAAAACACATTTATTTTTCGCCCCTTTGTGCTATACATAAAATACTAATTAATTAAAGTTCTGGTGAGGTGAAAAGGCGGCGTGCTCTCTCAGCGTCTCAACAGTCGGAGTCCGAACATTCAGGACTCAGGAGTTCCGCCGACACCCCCCCCCCCCCCCCCCCAGGTGACTTTTTCCCAGAACTGTACTCTGCGAAGGAGGAACAGAGATGAAATTATTCAACACTATTACTACGAAATATTGTTTGGAGGCAAACTTATCAGCTACACGTTTAGGTCTGAATTCCAACTTAATTCAAGGAGGCTGCTGCTCACAGCTAGTGGAGGATCATTAATCCGCATGCTACTGCCGTGAGGAGCACGCCAAACACTTTCCACCAATAATTACTTATAGCTGCGCATAAGACGCCAATTTACATTCACGGATAAACTTTTCAGAATATTCACCTCTGCCGTGTGCTGACAACGTTTGTCTCTCACCCTCGTCCTCCTTCACAGGCGCGATGTCAGACTGTGAAACGGCCCTCGGCGTCCCCACACGGTCGTCACAAGGTCGTATTCTCCGGCAATCTTATCCAACTCACTGCTGGTTTAAATGTAGTTCTTCATCACTACATTGGTACCAGCTGGAAGTCCTCAGATCTGCACGTGAACATCACAGGTGTCGTGGATTGTCCTAATAGAGAGCCACACGAGAATGTAACAGGTGCAGCCAATCATCGTAACAGAGGCGAGAGACTCTTCTGCAGCACATTTTCCTCAGAGAACAGCCCCAAATCATCTGGGAAGGAAAGCAAACACAAAACAACCCAACCTTGTCCAGCCAAACTCCCCCAACACACAACAGTACCCCCCCGTCAACGGGAAGCCTCCCGGCGACCACACAAACCAGACCCAAAAATAACCCCACACACCAAAGGCCAAAGCAGGAGGAGGGCAGAGATCACAGCAGGCAGCAGAGCCGGGAGATGCTGTAGAAAGGCTGGCCGGCATCAAAACAAAACAAAAAAAAAACATCCCGAAACAACCCCAAACACAAAAACAAAACACAAAAAAAGACCCCCGGCATCCCCCCCAGAGAGTACCACAAACATACCCCAGGGAAGCACACCGGGGTAAACACAAAAGAAAAACACAATACCCAACCCAACACCCCCCCCAGAGGACTGTCCCATCAAACCCTGGGGAGGAACAAAAAACACACAAACCCAAAAACCCCAACAAAAACCCCCCAACACACTAGAACACAGGTCAAAGGAAAAAACAAACAACGCCCTCCCCAACATGTGGAGCCGGACTTCCCCCAGGGGACTTCATCGTCAACCCCACGAGCAACGACCACGGCAGGAGCCATCCAGGAATCCCCAGGCATACACGGGAGCCTTAACGTCCCCCAGAGGACCGTCCCATCAAACCCCAGAAGACACCCCCACAACCCAGGAACCCCACCCCAGCCCAACACGGCTGGTCGGCCCCACAGTCAACCTCCCCCCCAGAGGACCATCCCATCAAACCCCGGGGGGAAACGGGAGGAAACAAAAACCCCAAACCCCCAGGGATTTCCAAAAACCACCCCAGGAGCAAACAAAAACTACAGAAAGCCCCATTGACCTCCCCAGCACCCCGAAAGACCCTCCAGGTCCGTCGGGAAACACGTCGTGGCAATCAGCACAGGACTACTAAGCCGGAGAAGCCAACAACCCCCGACTATATTCCAGCCTACCGGGAGGGGTGGGCAGCGGAAAAGGCATACGGCACTGATCGGCCCCACCGCTCCGACTGGAGTATATCCCCACTGCCCGACACCTCAGCAATGCCAATGGCAAATGGTCAGAGGCACGCTGAGGCTGGAGAGGAACCGGGAAACAACTAAATCTAAGAAAAGAGCCCTGGACCCCCCCAGGTGCAGAGGTCCTCATGGGAATGCCCAGCAACCAACCTGCACCACCCCACAACACCAAAGACGAACGGCCAGGAGTGTGTGAGGCTGGGGTTAGGGGACAGGGAAATAAAAACCAACAAAATAAAATGACCCATGCCGCTAACAAAAATTAAATAACTATAAACAATAAAAAAAAAAACACACGCTTACCTGAGTCCAAACGAACTCCGACCAGCCAGCCTGTTCACCACACCAGAACTACCTCAAGTGCTACACACAAAAACTGGTTCACAAAAACTCCCTTTTATATCCCACAAAAATGTCCATAAAACACCTGGAGCCATATTATGATGCTGTCTCCTGACGCTCGTTTGACCGGGGCAATATGGCTGTTCTGACCCTTCCAAGTTGCATTGGCTCATCCACTAGAGGAGCTAGAGGTCAGCCCCAAATCACCTGGGAAGGAAAACAAACACAAAACAACCCAACCTTGTCCAACCAAACCCCCCCAACACACAACAATAACTATGTTCTCGGAAGAAGACACCTGCACCGAGGTGTCACTCAGTGGAAAAAGACGCTACAGCGGAGCTGTCAGAGGAACTGTGACATACTGGTCAGTCACTATTAATAATTTCTTATGTGTCCAACCTTGTAGGTTGATCGTTAAAATTAAATTTGTTGGTTCTAAAAGCCATCATAATTATTTATAGGAAAACGTTCTATTTTTATTTCTCAAACAAATGTTTGGGCCTGAAAACAGGTTTAGATCTTTGGTTTCATTCTATAATAGGTTTGAAAAGTGAGAAAATGTTAATGCCTCTTTGAGAAAATTGTATAAAGTGTGTAGTGAGGGGTTTTACAGCCTTAAAACATCTATAATAATTGTAAAAAATAATGCTGACTACTTCGCGGATTTCACCTATTGCGGGTTATTTTTAGAACGTAACTCCCGCGATAAACGAGGGACCACTGTATATACGAGGTCTGTTAGAAAAGTAACGGACCTTTTTATTTTTTGCAAAAACTATATGGATTTGAATCATGTGTGATTGCATCAGCCAAGCTTGAACCTTCGTGCACATGCATGAGTTTTTTCACGCCTGTCGGTTGCGTCATTTGCCTGTGAGCATGCCTTGTGGGAGGAGTGGTCCAGCCCCCTCGTCGGATTTTCATCGTCAGGAAATTGCCTGATCGACTGCCGCTTTGCTTCATCAAAATTTTTTCAGAAAGTGTGAGAGACAGCCAAGTGGAAACCATTTGGAAAATTCAGATGGCTTTCGGTGAAGATTTTATGGGGATCATACAGATTAAGGACAATTCCAACTGGATTAAAGACGGCCCACAGCGGCGGATGGCGCGCCGCGCACCGAGCGGTGATCGACAGTCTCAAACGACCAGATCATTTCCAAAGTGAACGCTTTGTTGATCTGGTACGTCGTCTGATTACCAGAGAAATGGCAAGACAGCTGGACATAGCACTTTTTCGGCACATTCCATTGTTACAGGAGTTTTTGTAATGGAAAAAGGGGTGGAGAAATTCGCCACAGAGCCACTCATGGCGCGGGACGAAAGCACCTCCGTGTTGGTCTCACAGGACAAGCCCTAACATACCCAGCTCTTGCACCATTTAGAAGATTCAGATGGCTTTCGGTGGCTTTTCAGTCGTGTGACTATCTGAGAAATTGTGGACGAGCTGGACATGCCACAACATGTCCTGTGAGGCTTCATCACAGCATTGCTCTTTGTTCTGTGCCCTGTGCCTCCGTTCTGATGCACGAATTCCTCCGCACGTCTTTTCATGACAAAAAACTCCTGTAACAGTGGAATGTGCCGTTCATTTCCAAAGTAAACGCTTTGTTGATCTGGGACGTCGTCTGACTACCACAGAAATGGCAGAAGAGTTTGACATCAGCACTTTTTCGGCATGAAAAGACGTGCGGAGGAATTCGCGTGTCGGGACGGAGGCGCAGGGCACAGAACAAAAAGCCTCACAGGACATGTTGTGGCATGTCCAGCTCGTCCACAATTTCTCAGATAGTCACACGACTGAAATGCCACCGAAAGCCGTCTGAATCTTCCGAATGGTGCAAGAGCTGGGCATGTTAGGGCTTGTCCTGTGAGACCAACACAGAGGTGCTTTCGTCCCGCGCCATGAGTGGCTCCATGGCGAATTTCTCCACCCTTTTTTCCATTACAAAAACTCCTGTAACAGTGGAATGTGCTGAAAAAGTGCTATGTCCAGCTGTCTTGCCAATGAACCTGTCATTCAGTTTTGGGGAGTCAACACAAAGAGGGATGTCCTTGGTCGAGAGCCACACCTCCTGCCCGGGCTGGTATGTGGGGCCGGGGAACGCCGGCGGTCCGCATGGGTCTTGGCCCTCGTCCGGGCCTTTAACAGGGCAGAGCGGTCGGTCCGCCACACCCGGCGGCACCTCCTGAGGTGGGCCTGGACCGAGGGCACACCGACCTCTCCCTCCACCAGCGGGAACAATGGGGGCTGGTACCCCAAACATGCCTCAAAAGGGGAGAGGCCGGTAGCAGACGAGACTTGGCTGTTATGGGCATACTCGATCCAGGCCAGATGGTGACTCCAGGCCACCGGGTGCGCGGAGGTGACGCAGCGAAGGGCCTGTTCCAACTCATGGTTAGCCCGCTCTGCCTGGCCATTTGTCTGGGGGTGGTACCCGGACGAGAGACTCACGGTGGCCCCCAGCTCCTTACAGAAACTCTTCCACACCTGCGAAGAGAACTGGGGACCATGATCTGATACAATGTCCGATGGTATCCCATGCAGCCGCATGACGTGGTGGACCAGGAGGTCTGCCGTCTCCTGGGCCGTCGGGAGCTTCGGGAGGGCCACGAAGTGGGCCGCCTTGGAGAACCGGTCCACTATCGTGAGAATAACGGTGTTGCCCTGGGACGGCGGGAGGCCCGTGATGAAGTCCAGGCTGATGTGAGACCAGGGGCGATGAGGCACCAGCAGGGGTTGGAGGAGTCCCGAGGTCCTCCGATGGTCTGCCTTGCCCCTGGCGCAGATGGTACAGGCCTGGACGTAGTCCCAGACGTCGGTTTCCAGGGACGCCCACCAGAAGCGCTGCTGGACCACTGCCACGGTCCTACGCACTCCGGGATGACAGGACAGCTTGGACCCGTGACAGAAGTCCAATACGGCAACTCTTGTTTCAGGTGGGACGTACAGTCTGTTCTTGGGGCCGGTCCCCGGGTCCGGGCTCCTTGCCAGGGCCTCCCGGACGGTCTTCTCCACGTCCCAGGTGAGGGAGGCCATGACATTGGACTCGGGGATGATGGTCTCGGTGGGGTTTGACAGCCCCGCTTTGGCTTCTTCTTCGTGCACCCGGGACAATGCATCTGGTTTTTGATTTTTGGTCCCGGGGCGGTACGTGATCCGGAAGTCAAAGCGCCCGAAGAACAAAGACCAGCGGGCTTGCCTGGGGTTCAGCCGCTTGGCGGTCCGGATGTACTCCAGGTTCCGATGGTCCGTGAAAACCGTGAAAGGCAACGATGCCCCCTCCAGCAGGTGTCTCCACTCTTCAAGAGCCTCCTTCACCGCGAGGAGCTCCCGATTGCTGACGTCATAGTTCCGTTCAGCTGGGGTCAACCTGCGGGAAAAATAGGCACAAGGATGGAGAACCTTATCATCCTCCATGATCTGGGACAGCACGGCTCCTATCCCTGAGTCAGAGGCGTCCACTTCCACTATGTACTGGCGATCAGGATCAGGCTGCACCAGAACTGGTGCAGTCGAGAACCGGCGTTTCAACTCCTGGAACGCGGCTTCGCACCGATCCGACCAGGTGAAGGGGACCTTGGTGGAGGTCAGTGCAGTCAGGGGGCTAACTACCTGACTGTAGCCTTTAATGAACCTCCTGTAGAAATTTGCAAAGCCGAGGAACTGCTGCAATTTCCTGCGGCTTGTTGGTTGGGGCCAATCTCTCACCGCCGCAACCTTGGCCAGATCAGGGGCGACGGAGTTGGAGGAGATGATGAACCCCAGGAAGGACAAAGAAGTGCGGTGGAACTCACACTTCTCGCCCTTCACAAACAGCCGGTTCTTCAACAACCGCCGTAGGACCTGACGTACATGCTGGACATGGGTCTCAGGGTCCGGGGAAAAGATGAGTATATCGTCCAGATATACGAAGACGAACCGATGCAGGAAGTCCCGCAAGACGTCATTTACCAAAGCTTGGAATGTCGCGGGGGCGTTAGTGAGGCCGAACGGCATGACCAGGTACTCAAAGTGACCTAATGGGGTGTTAAATGCCGTCTTCCATTCGTCCCCCTTCCGGATCCGAACCAGGTGGTACGGGTTTCTAAGATCCAATTTAGTGAAAATTTGGGCTCCATGCAGGGGTGTAAACACTGAATCCAACAGAGGTAACGGGTATCGGTTGTGAACCGTGATCTCATTCAGCCCTCTGTAATCAATGCATGGACGGAGTCCGCCGTCCTTTTTGCCCACAAAAAAGAAACCAGCACCCATCGGGGAGGTGGAGTTCCGGATCAGCCCGGCAGCTAAAGAGTCCCGAATGTAGGTCTCCATTGATTCGCGTTCCGGACGTGAGAGGTTGTACAACCTACTGGACGGGTACTCAGCGCCCGGGACCAAATCGATGGCACAATCGTACGGTCGGTGCGGGGGAAGAGTGAGCGCCAGATCTTTGCTGAAAATGTCAGCAAGATCGTGGTACTCCTTTGGCACCGCCGATAGATTGGGGGGGACTTTAACCTCCTCATTAGCCGTCGTGCCGGGAGGAACCGAGGATCCTAAACACTCCCGGTGGCAGGTTTCGCTCCACTGCGTCACAACCCCAGACGGCCAATCTATCCGGGGATTGTGCTTCACCATCCATGGAAATCCCAAAATCACTCGGGAGGTAGAAGGTGTTACATGGAACACGATCTCCTCCCTGTGATTTCCAGACACAACCAAGGTCACTGGCTGTGTCTGATGTGTAATTAATGGAAGCAGGGTGCCATCTAGTGCTCGCACCTGCAATGGTGCCGGCAGAGCCACCAGGGGGAGCCCTACTTCCTTTGCCCATCCGCTATCCAGCAGATTCTCTTCCGACCCCGTGTCTACCAGTGCTGGGGCGTGAAGGGTTAAATCCCCACAAAGGATCATTACTGGGATTTGTGCAGATTTGCCGGGTTTCCCCGCGTGCGTGTTATGTCCCACCCTTAGCCCAGTTTCTAAGGAAGGGCGTTGTAGTTTGACCGTTTTGGGGCAGTCCTTCTGCATATGCTCATAAGAGCTGCAGACAAAACATTCCCCGCGGGCCAGCCTCCTTTGTCTGACGTTTGTTTTTATTTTGGCCCTGCTCGTGTCCATAGCCTCCTCAGCAGGGGGAGCTGTAGCCACACGCAGCTCTCTGGCAGTGAAGCGTGGGGACGACGTCACCCTTTCGGAACCGGAAGGGGGAGGGACGGCTCATGCCCGGTCACGCCCCCCGGCCTGCTCCCAACGATGCTCATTCAAACGGTTGTCTAAGCGTATAACCAAATCGACAAGCTCGTCAAAATCCCGCGGTTCCTCTTTGGCCAGCAGGTGCTCCTTCAGGACCAGAGACAGTCCATTTATGAAGGCGGCGCGGAGCGCAACGTTATTCCAGCCGGACCTCGCTGCCACGATGCGGAAGTCGACTGCATACTCGGCTGCGCTGCAGCACCCCTGTCTCATTGACAGCAGCACGCTCAAAGCGGTCTCGCCTCTGTTGGGATGGTCAAAAACTTGTTTGAACTCCCGTATAAACTCAGCATAAGATGTTAGGAGCCGTGAATTCTGCTCCCAAAGCGCCGTAGCCCAGGCGCGTGCCTCTCCTCGAAGCAGATTAATAACATAAGCCACCCGGCTGGCATCTGACTCGTACATGACAGGACGCTGTGAAAAGACGAGCGAACACTGCATGAGGAAATCTGCGCACGTCTCAACACAGCCTCCGTACGGTTCCGGAGGGCTTATGTATGCTTCAGGGGACGGTGGGGGGGTCGTTGAACGACCAGTGGAACGTCTGTTACAGGCCCAGGACCAGCCAGAGGAGTGGCAGCAGCAGCGCCCTGATCGCGCGCTTCCACCCTGGCGGTGAGAGCCCCCACCCTCCGGTTAAGGAGAACATTCTGCTCAGCCACTAAATCCAGCCGAGCCGTGAAGGCGGTTAAGATTTGCTGCAGCTCACTCAACACGCCTCCCGCTGACGCCTGCGCTCCTGGCTCTTCCATTGGCCGTTCAAACTCGGGTTGACGCCCCTCGGAGTCCATGACGATTGGCCGAGAAATCCTGTTGTGAAGGTGTCGTAGCACGGACCCACAACAGGGGGCGCAAATGAATGGACAATGAGTAAGCCAAAAAGTAACAATTTAATGTTGTGATAATACACAACTAAATTCACAGAATTTGCACAGTCAATAAACACCAGGTGACGTGTGGGCAGGCTCGAAGATAGAAGACCCTCGACGAGAGAGAAGCTGCGTCCCACACGGCTTCCACCACCAACGGCCTGAAGAACACCGGAGCCGCCAAGTCCCGAGTCCCCAGGTGGCCTCTGTCTTCAGCTGTCGACCCTGGTACTGCTGGCAGAAAGCAGAGATAAGATGTATGAGTGTGAGTCCGCACACTCAGTAATCCACAGTCCAAACACAGTTAGGAGGGAGCACCTCCACCTCCAATCACACACACTCGTGCAGCTCCTGGTCAACCACTTATCTGGGTTGGGGTGTGAGGCGAAGCCGTCGCTGTCACACCAAACGTCAATCCTCCAGATAAGGCAACACTCCAGGAAAACGGCTGCAATAGAAGTTCAGGTTATTACACACAAAGTGTCTGTCAGCAGAGAAATTACCTTTCCAATGGTAGTCGATTTCTCGGCGGGGAGGTGGAGTTGCAGTCCGGCTTATGTACTGGTGTAGATGAGTGACAGCTGGTGCGATGAGTGACAGCTGTCACTTCCTCTGGGTCTGGCGCCCTCTCGTGCTTGGAGCCCGCACTCCAAGCAGGACGCCCTCTGGTGGTGGTGGGCCAGCAGTACCTCCTCTTCAGCGGCCCACATAACAGAATGGTACAATATGCCAATTTTCAATAATGAAAATCACCAATATCGAGCTGCTATCATGAATGTGAAATAAGGAGATCTTAAACTCCGATCACCTTTAAGTTCCCGCCCAACCGTGGCCGTTCCGTCGTGAATAAATTTAGATGGCCGGCAAAACAGCGCAAGCCAATCAGATAGGAGATCCGGCAAAATATCGCTAGCTGTAAGTTTTCCAGTTCTGGCAAAATAGCCACTACCTATATATATAGATGCTGCACTGCTTAGCTTCTGAGATCTGACAGGATCACGCTAACACAAATATTTGGCAATGCTGGTTGGCCAAATATTTATTAATCTGCTTGGCAACATACACAATTGGTCATTTCGCGACACTTCAAGGGCAGATGAGTGAGTGCCCAAGATGGGAAATGATACGTTCTCTGCTTCTGTCGGTGGAAATGCACTGTTCAATGAGAGTCATTTGGTGGAAATGTTCTTTTAGTATTTCAGATTACATGTAGGCACATACTATTAAGTAAAACTGACAATGATAATGCTTTTTAAAAAACATATATTTTATAATTTTCCCCTCCACATCTGGGAGGGCGGTGCCCCAGGGCCGCCTATGGGCCAGCCACCACTGGTTGATGAAAAAAGTGCTATGACTGCTTCATAAAGCAAGTAATATACAAAGGAAAAATGAAAAATATTGAGTTGTTCCAGACTTTTTATGATTTAAGCCATTGTAAACTAATATTTTAAACTGTTACTGAAATTTTAATTTGATGTAAACAGGTCTAAAGTCACAATAAAATGTCTGAACTGGTTTTAATTTGGTTGAATTTGGCCACGGAGCAGGTGATTAGAGACCCTGCAAGGCTTATGACAAACTTAGGGAACTTAGTGCAGAAAATCCACTATGGTGATAGTGCAGTTTATCTGCTAGGGAGGGAAATTCAACAAGTTGAGACTGTGGTCTGCTTCCATAGTCGTATCCATAAAAATCATAGAGGGATATGCTTTGCAAACTTAATACCCATTACTACATTGGATGATGTTGAAATTGAGGATGGCCCAGTGGTTGTTCCAGCAATAGCAAAGATTTCATGTCTGCTACCTACAACGTGCATGGAATGTCTTAAACCTAAACCTCCTTCTAGGCATCTTATATATGCTACTCAGGAACCACCCCTAAATCCAAACAGTTCAACTGCCAACCCCACTGAGGTCCTTAGTCTTGGTCTCATTAACATAACATCACTGTCCTCAAAATCATTGTTGATTAATGATCTAATTATTGATCATTACTTAGATATGATTGGGTTATGTGAAACCTGGCTTGAACCTACAGCTGTCCTCCCCTTAAATGAGGCCTGCCCACCATCATATACATTTAGTCACGTCCCTCGTGATGGGAAGCAAGGCGGGGGTGTTGCTCTTATTTCTAAATCTAGGTTTAGCTTATTAGCTGTTGGGGGTCACAAATACGAGGTCTGTTAGAAAACTATCCGACCTTTTTATTTTTTGCAAAAACCATATGGATTTGAATCACGTGTGATTGCATCAGCCAAGCTTGAACCTTCGTGCGCATGCGTGAGTTTTTTCACGCCTGTCGGTTGCGTCATTCGCCTGTGAGCAGGATTTGTGTGAGCAGTGGTCCACCCCTCTCGTCGGATTTTTATTGCAAATAAAATGTCTGAACGATTTGGAACTTTGCTGCATCAAATTTTTCCAGAAACTGTGAGAGACCTCCAGGTGGACACCATTCGGAAAATTCAGATGGCTTTCAGGGCCGATTTTATGGGGATTACACAGATTAAGGAGTGCTCCAGCCGGTTTAAAGACCACCCACAGCAGCTGAGAGCGTGGCGCACCCCGAGTGCCGATCGACAGGCTGAAACCCCGCTGAAACAACCAGATCATTTCCAAAGTGAAGGTTTTGTTGATCCGGGACGTCGTCTGACTTGACAGAAATGGCAGAAGACGTGGACATCAGCACTTTTTTGGCACATTCCACTGTTACAGGAGTTTTTGTCATGGAAAGAGAAGCGGAGGGATGCGCCACAGAGCCGCTCATGGCGTGGACAAAAGCACCTCCGTGTTGGTCTCACAGGATGGCTTTCAGATGGCTTTCAGACGGCTTTTGGTGGCTTTTCAGTTGTGTGACTATCCGAGAAATTGTGGATGAGCTGGACATGAAAGAACATGTCTTGTGAGGCTTCATCACGGCGTTGCTTTGCGCCATGCGGCTCCGTCCCAACGCGCGAATTTCTCCGCACATCTGTCTCAATGTGCCAAAAAAGTGCTGATGTCCATGTCTTCTGCAATTTCTATGGTAGTCAGACGATGTCCCGGATCAACACAACGTTCAGTTTGGAAATGAACGGCACATTCCACTGTTACAGGAGTTTTTGTCATGGAAAGAGGAGCGGAGAAATTCGCGCGTCGGGACGGAGCCACATCACGCAAAGCAATGCCGTGGGGGGGGGGGGTGGACCACTGCTCACACAAACCCTGCTCACAGGTGAATGACGCAACTGACAGGCGTGAAAAAACTCACGCATGCGCACGAAGGTTCAAGCTTGGCTGATGCAATCACACGTGATTCAAATCCATATGGTTTTTGCAAAAAATTAAAAAGGTCGGATAGTTTTGTTGGGTATTTTCTCTTCCTAACATTTTTAAAACCTAGTAACTACAGGAATTAGTGGACAAAATAACAATTGGCTTTTAATGGCAGAACAAGCAGGACTAGCAGCAAAGAAGGACTGTGTTGTATGTATGGGACCCAGACCTATATTACAGGTAATACCGGCAGCATTACCCAAAGACTGTCTACTGACGGCTATGACACAGACATACATTGCGGCAAACAACAATTGTTTTAAGTGGGACAAGATCTATCCAGTGACAAAATTGACTAAGATTAAACCTTTATTCTCAAGCAAAGTTGGGCATGCTAACCATACATGTGTACACTTGACAGGGACAAGTAAGACTTTGGGTAGCTTAAACCACACCGCCTGGTGTAAGAATGTGGTCCATAGTACTCCCACATTCAAACCTGTCGGGAGGAGTGACGTATGGTG
Source organism: Thalassophryne amazonica (assembly GCF_902500255.1). Classification (NCBI taxonomy): domain Eukaryota; kingdom Metazoa; phylum Chordata; class Actinopteri; order Batrachoidiformes; family Batrachoididae; genus Thalassophryne; species Thalassophryne amazonica. The sequence goes on from NC_047114.1 coordinate 56,426,556, forward strand.
GTGGTGTGGGGATAACAGAATCTTTGACAGACTGCCACGAAATGTGTCAGGTTATTGTGCATTAATATCATTATAAATATATCAAATAAAAAGAAAAGTAGCATAACAAGGACTGTCCGTGGGGTCCAGAAACCCTCGTTCTTTTTATTTTTTTCTTTCGCCATTTCTGCACACTACAGCACACCTATGTTCAGAACAGTGGCTTCTTAACGTCTTCTGCTAGCTTTCGTGTCTAACCTGGATCTTAACACCAAGCTCACACACTATTACTAGTCTTGTCCTACTGTTCTTACTGTTTGTCTGTGTCTGCAGAAATGACTTTCTTACAGTGAGTTAAATGAATCCATGTACTTCTTGCCCCAATTTTCAAAGCTGTGGGTGTTGTGAGTAGTACTTGATAGGGCCCTTCCCATTTAGGTGAATGCCAGTGTTTTCTCTTGATGCTTCTTATCAACACCCAGTCTCCAGGTACCACTTTAGGGTCCTCCTGTGGAGAAATGGGATCATCAGTGTTTGGAACTCTCCCTCGTTGTCCTTCTAACATTTTTCTCATGTAATCCGCCAAATTGGCTTCCTCAGGTACATCCCAAATTTGTCCATAATATGGCAATCGATATTTTCTGCCAAACAATGTTTCATACGGTGTCAACCCCATGGTACTAGTTATGTTTATATACATTTTTACCAAATCTACACAATGCGTCCATGGTCTGCCTGTTTCCTCCATTGTCTTTCTAAGTCTGTTTTTTACTGTTCCATTCATCCTTTCCACTAATCCGGCGCTTTGTGGATGATAAGCACAATGATTTTTGAGATTAACCTGTAGCGCTTCTCCTACGTATTGCACTATTGTATTAACAAAATGCGCTCCATTATCTGAATAGACTGTTTCTGGTATTCCAAATCGTGGGATGATGTATTTGCATAATGCTTTAGCCACTGTAAGTGCATCTGCATGTTTTGTAGGGAACAATTCTACCCATTTTGAGAAGGCATCAATTATGACTAAACAAAATTCCTTCCCTTCATGTTTACTCAGCTGTATATAATCCATATGAATCACTTGAAAGGGATATTGTGGTGTTGGAAATTTGCCTCTTTGGGGTCTCAAATTGCCTTGTGAGTTGTGTTTTGCACATGTCATGCATGCTCTACAATGCTGTTTTGCATATGCATCGAACCCATAAAGACAAAAAATAGCTTGCAATTGCGATATCATACCCCCTGATGAGACATGCGTCACGCCATGGCTCATAATAGCTGCCCATTTAAACATATTTTTTGGCAATATGGGTTTCTTTTGTGGTCATACGTACAAGTCATTTGCATACGTAGCTCCTTTAGCTATCCACATTTGTTTTTCTCTGTCAGTTGCCTGCTGTTGCATGTCAGCAAGCAGTGTATGACCTAAATGCAAATCTGGAGTAGTTTCCTGTACAACAAAAATAGAAGAAGCTGCTGCTGCCTCTTTTGCTGCTCTGTCAGCAAAATCATTGCCTTTTGAAACACTGTCAGAGCCCTTGGTGTGAGCCTCACATTTGCATATAGCAATTTGTTGAGGCAACTTCACAGCTTGCAGTAGGGCAGTTAGGAGAGTGGCATGAGTCACTGGCTTTCCAGATGATGTCACCATTCCACGCTCCTCCCACAGTTTTGCAAACACATGCACTGTGCTGAAAGCGTACTGGCTGTCTGTATAAATTGATACGGCCGTACCTTGAAACAGATAGCAAGCTGCAGTTAAAGCAACTAATTCAGCTGCTTGTGCTGAAAATGACGATGGCAATGAAGCAGAATCTAATACTTCTGAATTTGTGACGACAGCATATCCAGATTGCGTTTGTCCATAAGCATTTTTAGTGGAAGAACCATCCACATACACGATTGTACTGTTTGGGATGGGTGTGTCCCGGAGGTCTGGGCGTGCTTTCGTACAGACTGTTGCTACATCAAGACAATTGTGCGGCTCACCATCCTCAGGTAAAGGTATCAATGTGGAGGGATTCAATGTTGTACATCGCTCTATCGTAAGGTGTGGCTGTGATAATAGCAAGGACATGCACGAAAGATGTCTTGCTGGGGACAAAAGGCTCATGTTTGTCTGCAACAGAAGTGCAGAGACTGCATGTGGAACTTTCAATGTCAGCTGATGGAATAGAACAACATTACTGCTACTTTGAACAGCCATAGAGGCTGCAACAACAGCCTGTACGCATGGTGGTAAAGCACTTGCTACTGCATCCAATTTAGATGAGTAGTAGGCAACTGGCCTCAATTTTGAGCCATACACTTGAACCAAAACACTAGTCATGAACTTATTCTTACAATCAACTGTTTGAATGAATGGTTTACTATAATCTGGTAGTGCCAAAACTGTGGATGACACTAATGTTTGTTTTACTTTTACAAAGGCTTCCTCAGCATCTTTGTTCCATTCCAACACGGTTGACATTGAAATATCATCTTTGTACATCAAATCAGAAAGTGGACTAGTCAACTCTGCATAGCAAGGAATCCATGCCCTGCAGTAATTTGTCAATCCAAGAAATGACATCATCTGCTTTTTGGTTTGTGGTTTTGGAGCGTGCAAAATTGCTTCCTTCCTGTCAGACAGGATCGTGCGCCCTGTGGCTGATAACTCATGTCCTAAATATTTTACTTTATCCCTACACAACTGAACTTTGTTTCTACTCACTCTGTGGCCATTGTCAAATAAGAAACATAATAATGCTACTGTGTCAGTTATGCAGTTTTCTCGTGTGTCAGAGGCAATCAAAATGTCATCAACATACACTAATAGTTGGCTATCTGCCGGTGGAACGAAATTGGCTAAACATGCTGACATGACTTGAGAATAAATAGTTGGGCTCTCTGCGTAACCCTGCGGTAATCTGGTGAATGTATATCGTTGTCCTTTAAAGGTAAAAGCAAACCAGAATTGACTATCTGGGTGTACTGGCACAGAGAAAAATGCATTACTTATGTCAATTACTGAGAATCTATTAGAATTTGGTCTCAGCGAATTTAACAAGGTGTGTGGATCTGGGACGCATGGTGCTCTTTTAATCACAGCAGCATTTACTGCCTGCAGATCTTGAATCATTCTCCACCCCACTGAGGGCGGAGCCTTTTTTACAGGAAATATGGGTGTGTTACATGGTGAATCTGGACATGGCACTATTACTCCTGCTGTTAATAAATCCTCTATTACTGGCCTGATTCCTTCAATTGCATCAGGTTTCAATGGATACTGTCTTACACATGGTCTGTATTCTGTTTTTGGCCTTATAACTACAGGTTGTGCATTTTTAATCAGTCCTACGTCTGAAGGACCTGTTGTCCACAATCCTGACGGTACTGAAGAGAGAAGAGCATCTTCTTCAGGACTCAACTGAAACACTCAGGATTGTGAAGTGGACACATTAATGTGTGTTCCAGCTGTCAGCACCAATGAGACATTAACTGGCACTTTATACAACTTGGTTGATGGACTGAACTCCGTTCGTGGTCCAACTCTGCTCCAATCAGAGGCTGACAAAGCTGTTATGACTGTCAGTCCCAATTCTTGCCATTCTGTCAAATATGGCTTACAAAGTGACATATGTAATGGCATGCCTGTGAATCTCAATTTTGATACATCTTCAGTGGCGCCTGTTACTGTTATGACAGCTGTTGAGTTGCCATCATGAATCAAATCGGTCATTGTCAGCTTCACAGGTGAAACATTTTTCAATTTAGTTTCATAGTCACCATCCGGACCTGGAGGATCTTTATGCCACATTGTGACATGCAGGTCAGGTGGTGACATCTGTTGTTCAGGATTTTTTAGTAGGGCTGTCGCTTGCAAGATGACATCTTTACCCCATCCTGCAGCATCTTCTTCTGAAATGTCAAATGTATAGTAATAGTGGAATGTGGGGTCATCGCTTTCTTCTCTTACCATGTTAACGCCTCCTGTGCGTTCAACAACTAATTTCCCTTGTTCCACAATTATGGACAAGCCCAATGCAGTCAATCCGTCTCGTCCTAGGAGGTTAACTGGACATTGTGGCATGCTCAACACTGACATAGTACACGTCAGGCCAAATGGATCTGTCAACGTTATGGGTTTGGTGATAGGGACGTCTGATGTTTGTCCATTTGCAGAGCGAACCCTAAAGATTTCGTTGCTTAATTGATGGACAGGTATGTTGTCATTACATGTGGTTCTACATGCTCCTGTATCACAAAGGAATGTCACTGGTCGTCCATTTACCAACAAAGTCACTTCTGGTTTTGGTACCGGATTTCCCAGCAAGGCACACAGATCCATATCACAATCAGACTGCCTATCTGATGTGGAATCATGGATTATGGATTCTAGTCATTGTGGATACTGTGGCTGCGGAGGATTATTCCGTTGTGGAATTCTCCCTGCTGCTCCCTCAGTAGGTGGATTCGGACAATTTCTATACATATGTCCCTCTCTTCCACAGTTCCAACAAATCAGGGGACCACGTGGTGGCCCTCCCTGTCTGTGCTGCTGTTGTGGTTGCCAGGGTCCTTGATGTTGTGGCTGTCCACCTTGTCTATTTTGCCATGGCTTTTGGGGGCGTTTGCACTGCTTCTGCTGTCTTAAGTTACCCTGCTGGTAATATATTTCATCATCTCCGTGTGCCACATACACTCCTTTGTCGCTGTTTCTTGTCTTTTTCTGCTTTAAGACTTCTTCTGCATGACAGCAGTGTGTATGTGTTTCTTCCAATGTGCCTGTAGGCAATCCAATCCAATGTTTCTGTATCCAAGCTTTTATATCCTTATTGGAATGTTGGATCAGAGCGTTTTTCAATTGTTGTTCATACACAGGTGTTCCTGGCAATATGCCACTATGGACCCTAAATACATTCTCAAATCTGCATCTAAACTCTGTCCATGGCTCTCCTTCTTTCTGAGTTGTCCTGGTAATTTCAGTATAATTTATCTTTGGTCCTAACACTCCTTTTGCACGTGTAATCATAGCTTCCACTCTTGTTTCTAAGACTAGATCATCATGTGTCAGTGGTACGCCTTGTTGATCTGCAGGATTCCAGTCTCCGCGTACCTGACTCCATTTAGGGCCACATGCTTTCATCCACACCTGTTGGACTTCAGGTCCATTAAGGTGGTAAGATGTTCTAATGTTTTCTATATCCTGCAGAAAGCCCTCGATATCGACATGTGGCGATGGTATCATGTCGACTGCTGCTTTGATATCATCAGCATTCCATGTCCGATAAACGAGCATGGTTGATAGCTGTCCTGCTGTTCCTGCACGAGGATTTGGTACTTCTATCATAGGATAGGCACCTCCCTGATCACTATGTTCCACCATGGGAGGGGCTGTAGGCACTTTCGCTTGACTGCGTGTTTGTGGTTTTTCTCTTTTTACCTTAGGTTTTACTGCCAAATCATACTGTGGTGGTGGTACATCGTCATCCTCTGGTAGAGGAGATAAAGGTCTCTTTGTCACCGACGATCCAGCCGGCGGTGATTGTTGAGGCTGTTCTGGCTCTCTGTGCTGAATTATCACATCTTCTTCTGCCTTACCTACAGCTTTCTTTTTCCTTGCTTTCTCTAATCGTCGCTTCTCTGCTCCTTTCTGTTTGTTCTCTGCTTCTTCCTCCCAAAATGCCACTAAATCTGCCCCTACTTTCTGCATCTTTTTCTCATCACCTTTATGTTCCCGTTCTAACTCCTTCTTCAGCTTTTGTATGCTGATCAGGTTCAGTCGTCCGTCAAAGTCATGTTTATGTATCCAGGTCTCCAATTTCTTTGTTGCTTTTGGATTTTTTGCCTCCATAAATTTCCAGTCGTCAGTTGATAAATTTTCCTTATTTTTAGACGTCTTACCCCCCATTTTTATTATATTTTTTATCCCTTGTTATAATTTGGACTTCAGACGGGGGCACACCTAGGGTGTTCTAAATCTGAAGTTTTCACACTTTCTTTGGACATGACAATTAATTTGCCGTCGTGTGGTTGATTCCTTTCACCTCCCCGTAGGAAGCGGAATCACTTGCCTGTGCCTCCACACGCACGGTTGTCACTAACGTTGTCCAAAGTATTACACTTTCACACAGTTATTTACACTTACACAATACACTATGTACACATAGAAACACTTTTAATAATCGTACGCGTATTCTTATGCCAGGGGAGCTCGCCCTCCCGTGAAATTTAACTAATGTCCTGCATTAGGGGACTCCGCCGTCCCTGCCAAATTTAACTGCTTTTTTACAGTGCACATATTTCTACCCAGGATTTCCTTTACGTATTAAAACAGAGGAGTCCGTATCCTCCTTCCGGAATTTAACTACGTGCGTCCCTCGCAACCGTAGAGGAGTCCGCCCTCCTTACAGAGTTTAACTGTGTTTCATTAACAGACGATTCTGTATCATCGCTTACGGAGTTTAACTGTTTTATGTGATCACTTTTATCCCCTACCGGTACGCGTATATAAACAGAGGAGTCCGCACCCTCCTTACAGAGTTTAACTGCTTTGCATTAACAGACGATTCTGTATCATCGCTTGCGGAATTTAACTGTTTTATGCGATCTGATCACCACTCACTCAGTACTGTTTACAAAGAAATTTTACTCACTGACTCGACTTCCTGTCTGTCTTCTTCGGGAAAATCTCGTCAACCAGACGATGCCAACGGTGGTCGACAATTGCAGACACGATCAATCGATCGATCGGACCTTGGCCAAGGATTTACGTCTGGACTTGACGACCTCCGCCGGACACCTCCGGTGTTGTTGAGATCCCGGACGAGCCCCCAGTCAATGTTGGGTATTTTCTCTTCCAAACATTTTTAAAACCTTTAACAAGACAAACAGAGTCAAGAAACACCAGTGAGACAGAAAGTCAAATTTTACGCGCGGAGTGCAGTCAGGCTGTACACCAAGGCTACACTAAAGTCTGGCCTGCTTTTCCGCTCTTTTTATTAAGAGACGCCCTCATCACATAAACAAAAAACTTGTCCTAAGGGTGGGGGTGATGACGCAAGACAAGTTTCTTCCCGTAACATAAACGCATACGTCAATAAGTGCAGCTGTAAGGAAGAACACTTTCTTTTACACAGGTCAGCACATCTCGTTCGTCTGTTGCAGTTATCAGCTGTTCTGCATCTACCTGAAGTGTCCTGTCCTTCACGCTCCTTCACACTAAGCACCACATCACAACAGTCAAAATGTTCTCTTACTCCCAGTCGTTAGAGGCTGCGAAAACAAAGTTATATTATAATAATAAGTACATCCAGCCCTTCATTCCCAGCTCAGATTGACCCCAGAGTGCTAAAAACAAAATTGAATTCTCAGGATTGCGTTAAGACAGGTGCAAAACAGCACAACACCGTTCTCATGAGAAAGAAGACAAAACTAAAACAAGGTTGAATAACACGTACATTCTCAGGGTGAAGTGCAAAACAGCACAACACCGTTCTCATGAGAAAGAAGACAAAGCTAAAACAAGGTTGAATAACACGTACATTCTCAGGGTGAAGTGCAAAACAGCACAACACCGTTCTCATGAGAAAGAAGACAAATGTACAAATGTTTAACAGTGATAACATATATACAAAATCTTTAACAAGTTTTCTAACAGACCTCGTATAACTTGTTTGAGCATCTGATTCTCCACTCTGCTCAGGATATTACGCATTGCCAAGGTCAGAAGAATAAAAATCAGCTGTATTACTTTGTCACTGTATATAGGCCTCCTGGCCCATATTCTGAATTCTTAGATGAATTTGGTGCATTCATCTCTAACTTGTCAACTAGTGCAGATAACATTCTGATCGTTGGTGACTTTAAAGCTCATATAAATAAGCCTTCTGATCCCCTCTGCAAATCATTTATGGAAATTGTGGATGCATTAGGACAGGGGTGGCCAAGTTCGGTCCTCGAGAGCCACCTTCCTGACACTCTTAGTTGTCTCCCTGCTCCAACACACCTGAATCCAATGAAAGGCTCATTAAAAGTCTGCTAATGAGTCTTTCATTGGATTCAGGTGTGTTGGAGCAGGGAGACAACTAAGAGTGTCAGGAAGGTGGCTCTCGAGGACCGAACTTGGCCACCCCTGCATTAGGATTTCGGCAATGCATTCAGGACTTGACACATATTAGTGGAAATACCCTGGATCTGGTTCTCACATGTGGTATTACTGTCACGAATATTGACATCAAGCCTCTTATGTCAGTGGTCTCTGATCACTCACTTATTAAGTTTACAGTTTTGCTGCTGTGTTTAGTGGAACAACAACCTTATATATCACTATGGTGATGCATCAACTCCTCAGCTAAAACTGAACTCGAAGTTAGACTGCCTGATATCTTAGCTTCACATGTGGCAAATACCCAATCAGTAGACAGTCTTGTGGATAGTTTAAATTCAGTGCTCAAAACTACACTCAACATGATTGCACCACCTGTGTTAAAACCGCGCCCCCCCAAATCACAGTCACCTTGGTTCAGTGATTACTTGCGTGACCTCAAGCATAAGGCAAGAGGGCTAGAACAGAAATGGCCTCGTTCAAAATAAGAAGTATTCCACCTTGCGTGGCAAGATGCTATCTTAGACTATAAGCATGCATTATTGGCTACAAAGCAGACGTATTAATCTGATTTGATCAACAAAAACTAGCATAACTCAAAGTTCTTGTTCGACACGGTGGCAACACTTATTCATGGACAACCACCTGTAGTTCACTCTCCTTTTACAGCACAAGATTTCCTGGATTACTTTGAGAAGAAAATAGAAGACATTAGGTTAAACATATCCCAGCATACTTTAACCCAGCCACTACACCCTGCTATAGATGTGGGCGCCATTACTGAGGTATTTACCTAGATTTACAGAATTTGATAGTATCTCACTAGGCATGCTGACGAAGCTCGTAACGTCAACAAAAAGCTCATCCTGTTTATTTGATCCTATACCAACAAAAATGTTTAAGGACCTGTGGTCCACTCTTTGTTTGGCCAACTGTGCTGGAAGTTATTAATCATTCTTTAACTTCTGGATCTGTTCCTAAATGTTTCAAATCTGCAGTGATTAAACCATTACTTAAGAAACCTAATCTTGACCCTAGTGTATTGAAAAACTATCGGCCGATATCAAATCTATCATTTTGCTCTAAAATTCTGGAAAAAGATCTCAGTGCTGCATTTGATACCGTAGATCATCATATTCTACTTGATAGGCTGGAAAATCATTTTGGGATTACTGGGAGTGCCCTTGCATGGCTGACGTCATACTTGACGGTCATTCTCACTGTGTTTTGTACAGTAACACTACCTCTAACCTTAGTGACATGAAATTCGGGGTTCCACAGGGGCCTGTCTTAGGCCCCCTGCTTTTCTCCCTTTATATAGCACCCCTTGGGCACATATTGCGGCGTTTTGGGATTACCTTTCACTGCTATGCAGATGATACTCAGTTATACATGCTGATAACTGCTGGTAATCCCGTTCACATAAAATCCTTAGAAGATTGCCTTGCATCAGTGAGACGTTGGATGTCTAGAAACTTCCTACTTTTAAACTCTGATAAGACTGAAATGATGGTTCTTGGTATAGTGAGACATCGACATCAATTTGACCAGTTAACGCTCAGCCTAGGCTCGTGTGTCATACATCACACTGACAAAGTGAGAAACCTTGGGGTAATTTTTGATCCTACTTTGTCCTTTGACCTCCACATTAGAAATATTACGAGGACTGCTTTCTTCCACCTGCGAAATATAGCAAAGATTCGTCCCATCCTGTCTATGGCTGATGCTGAGACCCTGATCCATGTGTTTATCTCTTCTAGATTGGACTACTGCAATGTTCTATTTTCTGGTTTACAGCAGTCTAGCATTAGGGCTCTCCAATTGGTTCAAAATGCTGCAGCCAGACTTTTGACACGAAGCAGAAGGTTCGACCACATTACACCCATTTTGGCATCCCTTCACTGGCTTGCTGTCCCAGTGAGATCAGATTTTAAGGTTCTGCTACTAGTCTATAAAACTGTTTACGGACTGGCACCTCCCTACCTAGCTGACCTAATTAAACTTTACGTACTGGCCCAGGCTTTGCGTTCTCAGGGTGCAGGACTACTTTGTGTCCCTAGGGTGAATAAGAAGTCTGCAGGTCATAGAGCTTTCTCTTATTGTGCCCCTGTTCTGTGGAATGATCTCCCTGCATCAATTAAACAGTCAGATTCTGTGGAGACTTTCAAGTCCAGACTTAAGACGCACTTATTTTCCCTTTCATGCTAGCATACTGTTATAGTTTTGTTTTACGCTTTTTACTCTTTTAATTCATTTTATTAGGAAACGGAGCGTGCCGTGGCCTCAACTTTACCTAAATTCTGGGTCTTTTAGTGAATCTTAGAGCTAGTGGCCGGTGATCACCTTAGTATTTCTTCTGTTTTTCTTGTTGATTCATGCCGGCAAATTATACAGTATTTCTTGTCTTTCTGATGCCTGATTCTGTTTTTTCTCTCTGTTTAAGGTGCGTACACACAAAAATGTGGCATATGGCCATCTCTACATGAATGTTCAGATGTATCAAAAGTGAAATGAACTTGGAAATGTGCGGTGCATCATGCAAAAATCATGGCTGGCGAATGCACATTTCTACAGCTATTGTTCCACTGCAGAGACGTAGAGGTGATGCTGGGACACTGTTAATACGGTGAAAGCATGAAGTCATCAGAGTGATGTGCACATCAGAGACACACTTATAAACAATTAACACACCGAAGTGTTTGTAATTATATGGGTGGCTATAAAAACATGCACAAAATGATGGGTAAAATGGCACTAACAGTGGCTGGATTAGCATTGTTAGAGGACCTTGCAAATAGTGCGTTCCGATGTGAGCGTGTATTCAAGGAAGGCGAAGATTTACTTGCAAATAACAATAATTGGCTCATTAGCCAGTTATATTTACCAAGGCCAGTGTTACTGGATTTGCGTGCAGAGCTGCAGCAAGCTCAGAGTGTAATACGGCGAGGAGCCTGGGGCTCCTGGCAACAGGGGCATTCCAGCGGCAGGCATTTTGATGTGTACGAGGTCTGTTAGAAAAGTATCGGACCTTTTTATTTTTTGCAAAAACCTCATGGATTTGAATCACATATGCTTGCATGAGCCAACCTTGAACCTTCGTGCGCATGCGTGAATTTTTTCACGCCTGTCGATTGCATCATTTTCTGGTAAGCAGCCTTTATGTGAGGACATGTAGTGCGCTCGGTGGATTTTCATTTCAAGGAAAAAGACGGAACGACTGGAGCAGCAACGCATCAAATTTTGCCAGATACTGGGCGACAGCCAGGTGGAAACCATTCGGCTGATTCAGGCGGCTTTTGGTGACTTTTCAGTCGTGTGACTATCTGAGAAATTGTGGAAGAGGTGGGCATGTCACAGCATGTCCTGTGAGACTTCCAACACGGAGGCGCTTTTGCGCCGCCGTCAGCAGCAGCATGAATTTCACAGCCACTCTTTTCATGGCCAAATCTTCTGTCACAGTGGAATGTGCCGAAAAAGTGCTGACGTCCACCTCTTCCGCAATTTCTCGTATAGTCACACGATGGTCCCACATCACCACAGCGTTCACTTTGGAAATGATCTGGTCATTTCAGCATGTTGATGGCCGCCCGGGGCATGGCTCGCTCTCCACCGTTGTGCGGACGTCTTTAAACCGGTTGTACCGCTCCTTAATGTGTGATGCCCAAAGCATCGTCACCAAAAGCCGTCTGAATCATCCTAATGGTTTCCACCTGGCTGTCGCCCAGTTTCTGGCAAAATTTGATGCGGCGCTGCTCCAGTCGTTCCGTCCTTTTCCTTGAAATGAAAATCCACCGAGCGCACGACACACGTCCCACACAAAGGCTGCTTACCAGGAAATGACGCAATCGACAGGCATGAAAAAGTTCACACATGCACAGGAAGGTTCAAGGTTGGCTCATGCAAGCACACGTGATTCAAATCCATCAGGTTTTTGCAAAAAATAAAAAGGTCCAGTACTTTTCTAACAGACCTCGTAATTAAGCTTGTTAACACCGTTTAAGGCTGCGGACATCACTTTTCCTCCATGGTTTATTTCAGGGGTAGGCAACCTGTTCCAGAAAGAGCCATGAGGGTGCAGGTTTTCTTTGCAGCCACTGACTCCACCAGGTGATTTTACTGATTAATATCACTTTGAGCAGATGGAATCAGTTAATCAGTGAAATCACCTGGTGGACTCAGTGGCTGCAAAGAAAACCTGCACCCTCATGGCTCTTTCTGGAACAGGTTGCCTACCCCTGGTTTACATCATTATGTACTTTGTAAGGATGCTGAAATGGTTGATTGGGGTTTATTGTTCAGCTATTTCACTAGTTTAGATTATTGAGTTCTGATTACATGTTATGTTAACCTGGGGAGTATAAATGCAACAGCATTGCATACTATATGACTGAAGCTAATCTGTTATATTCATGACTGTGATTTTTTGTTTGTATTCCATAGAACCACACAGACACACTCATGTGCATTCTCCTCCCCAGATACCCTTTTTTGCCTGTAACTCACATGTGCCTGCAACTGTTCAGTAAACTGCCTAAACTGAACCACTTGTTATTGTGTCCTGACCGAGGCCCTGGGGGTGAAAGAGGCTTATTACCATCACGAGCAATCCCTATACAGTCCTTTAAATCTCATCTCCATAACACTGTCTCTCACACACACACACACACACACACACACACACACACACACACACACACACACACACACACACACACACACACACACACACACACACACACACACACACACACACACACTTTCTCTCTCTCTCTCTCTCTTTCTCTCTCTTTTTTGGAAGGTGGTGTGAATATTGTAGTATGTACATAATGTTCTTTTGTCAATTGAGGAATTTTTTTCCATATTTTGAAAGAGTCTAAATTTGGTGATATTTTCTATTCTGTTCAGGGGGTGTCATTGTGAAATCCTATGGTCTGTTTGGCTTAAGATAATGGCAGTGCAGTACAGTTTGGTGTACCATGTGTGTAATTGTTGTCAAATGATGAAATGTTCCTTGCTTAAAGTTCTTGAGTGTTGTATTGTATTTGATACTGTTCCTTTCCAAAGTATAAATGAGGCCTAATATAGCTGTAAATGGTTAACTTTATCTGTGAAACTGCTGATTTTGAGAAGGACATGAAATGATTATTGTAGAATTGTAGTAATTTTCCGACTGTTCATTTGAATACCTCAACTAGACAAGGCACAGACCCGGAGCCACGAGGGGGCGTTTGGGGCGACGCCCCCTCACATCATCAACCCCGCCCCCTTGGATGTGAGAGTTATCAAAAAAGAAAAAGAAAAAAGAAAGAAAAAGAAATACTGGAAAATATAGCAAAATATTTGTTATTCAATAATATCACGTATTTAACAAATAAACCAAATTAATTAACTAAAGTAATTCATTTTAAAACAAACGGATATGGCGTGTCTGTGTTCAAGCGATTTGATAGGTTGAGGGTTGCGCTTGTCAGTGCAGCAGAGGGCAAGGATCCTGAGTCATCACTCTTTACTCTTACTCAGTCAGTCTCTTACAATGGTGTAGCTTAAATACATGAGCTTTCCAGGAGCGCAACCAATTCATTACGCACACTCAGAGGCACGTACCCTCCGGTGCGCACTTTTTTTTTGGGGGGGGGGGGGGCGACCCCGCCCCCTGTGATAAACTTATCGCCCCCTTAATATTTTTTTCTGGTGCCGGGCTTGACAAGGCAAGGAAATCTATTGGTACAGCAGCCCCACCAAGACTTTTTTTCACCAGCCACCACTGTGGTCAACTAATCATTTTAATAAATTTGTTTAAAATCTATGACTGAAATGAATATGTCAGTGGTATCTCTGTCTGAAATCTCCATAGAGGATCCTGTTGGGGAAGCCCTTCTGCAAATCCTGATACCTTCCAGCACACCATTACAGAGGATTCTCCATGGCCCCGGGAGTCTTGGTCTCATTGGGGATGATGCAGCGCACAAAGTGAGGGTGAGTAGACCTCAAGTTGGTCATCAGCTTGTTCAGGTTCTCCTAAATACAGCACAGATTTAATTACAGTTAACTGCCAATAGTCCCACTGTTGCTATTAGTCCAATAAAATAAAACTAATTTAACATAAAGGACATTTTGTGGACACTTACAGTGGGGTAAAAAAGTATTTAGTCAGTCCCTGATTGTGCAAGTTCTCCTACTTAGAAAGATGAGAGAGGTCAGTAATTTTCATCATAGGTACACTTCAACTATGAGAGACAAAAAGAAAAAAAAGAAAATCCAGGAAATCACATTATAGGATTTTAAAATAATTTATTTGTAAATTATGGTGGAAAATAAGTATTTGGTCAATAACAAAAGTTCAACTCAATACTTTGTAACATAATCTTTGTTGGCAATGACAGAGGTGAAACGTTTCCTGTAAGTCTTCATCAGGTTTGCACACACTGTAGCTGGTATTTTGGCCCATTCCTCCATGCAGATCTCCTCTAGAGCAGTGTTGTTTTGGGGCTGTCGCTGGGCAACATGGACTTTCAACTCCCTCCATAAATTTTCTATGGGGTTGAGGTCTGGAGACTGGCTAGGCCACTCCAGGACCTTGAAATGCTTTTTACAGAGCCACTCCTTCGTTGCCCGAGTGGTGTGTTTGGGATCATTGTCATGCTGGAAGACCCAGTCATGTTGCATCTTCAATGTTCTCACTGAAGGAAGGAGGTTTTGGCTTAAAATTTCACGATACATGGCCACATTCATTCTTCCCTTAACACAGATCAGTCGTCTTGTCCCCTTTGCAGAAAAACAGCCCCAAATCTTGACGTTTCTGTTGGGGAAGTGTAATGACACGGACCCACAACAGGGGACGCAAATGAATGGTCAATGGGTAGTCAAATAAATACAATTTATTGTGGCAAATGTGCACAACAGGTCGAATACTATTTTTAGACAGTCAATTACAAATGTCAATAGGTGACGTGTGGGCAGGTCTGAGGGTAGGAGACGCCTATCCAGAGAAGAGCCGGGGCCCACAAGGTTCCGCCACCAACGAAGACCTGCAGCAAACCGAAGCCGCCAAGTCCCGAGTCCCCACGTGGCCTCTACTTCAGCTGTCAGATCCGGTACTGCTGGCAGGAACAGAAGACAGGTTAATGGTCGGTGTGTGCACACCCAGCAGAACAATCAGCAATTCAGTTCAGTTCCTTTTGTGGGAGAATCTCCACCTCCGACACAAAAACACAGTAGTGCAGAGCCTGAGAGCTACCTATCCGTTTTGGAGTGAGGGGTGAAGAACGTCACTCCTACACGGACCACAAAACTCAGCACCAGCTGAAAGCAGTCACCAGGATCTCCTGCAAACACTCAGAAAAAGATCACGTGCGTACGGCACAGTCAAACGGCTGAGAGTTTATCTGAGTGGTAAACTGATATCTCAGCAGAGATGTGGTGTCTCCTCCAGTCTTATATGGGATGGGATGATGATGAGAGATTTCTGACAGCTGGTAGTCCTGGCTCTTGGGTGGTGACTGCGCCCTCTGGTGCCTGAAACCTGACTACAGGCAGGGCGCCCTCTGGCGTTGGCCAGCAGTACCTCCTCTTCGGGCGGCCCACATAACAGTTTCCACCCACATGCTTCACAGTAGGTATGGTGTTCTTGGTATGCAACTCAGCATTCTTCTTCCTCCAAACACGACGAGTTGACTTTTTACCAAAATGTTCTATTTGGTTTCATTTGAGCACATGATATTCTTCCAATCCTCTTCTGGATCATCCATATCCTCTCTGGCAAACTTCAGATGGGCCTGGACACGTACTGGCTTAAGCAGGGGGACACGCCTGGCACTGCAGGATCTCAGTCCCTCTCTGCGTAGTGTGTAGCCTTTGTTACTTTGGTCCCAGCTCTCTGCAGGTCATTCATCAGGTTCCTCCATGTAGTTCTGGGATTTTTAATCACCGTTCTCATGATCATTTTGACCCCACGGGATGACATCTTGTGTGGAGCCCCAGATCGAGGGAGGTGGTCAGTGGTCTTGTATGTCTTCCATTTTCTTACAAATGGTCCCACAGTTGATTTATTCACACCAACCTGCTTGACTATTGTAGATTCACTCTTCCCAGCCTGGTGCACATCTACAATTTTCTTCTTGGTGTCCTTCGACAGTTCTTTGGTCTTGGCCATGGTTGAGTTTGGAGTCTGACTGTTTGAGGCTGTGGACAGGTGTCTTTTATACAGATGAGTTCCAACAGATGCCATTAATACGGGTAACAGGTGGAAGACAGAAGAGCTTCTTAAAGAAGTTACAGATCTTTGAGAGCCAGAAATCTTACTTGTTTGTGGTGACCAAATACTTATTTTCCACTTCTTTTACTACTTGGAGGAGTACTTCGCATGGGTTCGAAGGCCAGTGACCTTGACCTACTTTTCAAGGTCACCAATGATCACAACTGTCAAATCCTTTGCCACAACGTAGCTCAGCACCTTTTGCTCGTAGAAACTTCATACTTGGTGGGTACGTGCCTTGGAGGAGTACCTCGCATGGGTTTGAAGGCCGGTGACCTTGACCTCCGTTTAAGGTCACCAGTGGTTGCATTTGTTTTGAAGGCTGGCGACCGTGACCGACTTTTTATGGTCACATCCTCTAAATAAATATTATGCCAATCCCAGTTTACATCAAACACATAAGGCTTCAACCAAATACCCACCCCATTCAAGTACATATTACTGCACTTTACATGGAAAATAATACTGCGTGCGGGGCATTTCGTGATGAATGTCTCTAGTGGTGTTTGAAACAGAAAAAAAATTGTCAGTATTTTCAGAAATGTTTTTTCAGCCTTCAAACTTCTGAGTAGTCGGAGATTTCCAGCTATTAATATTCAGCAGTGCTGCTGCTGACAACCTCATTAGCCAGCCTCTCATAAAGGAAAGTAACACTTTATTCACACATGAAATCTAATTCTCTAGTCAGAAAAAAAGCTGGAATTTTGTTTCATTTACAGGCTGAATTTAAAAGAAAAACTTTTAATTAGCTCATGTCTCAGAGACAGAAGATAAAATTGATCTTCTTATGCTGTGCAAAACAGAAACAGTTTGGAAGGATGAACCTTTCTTCTTTCCTCCACTACCTTTGCCCTTGCCACCAGACTTGTAAGCTAAATACATTTTTAATTCAAATATTTTTAACATAACATCAATTGAATACATTTGAAAGAGCTGCAGTAGCATAAAACATAATGAACAAAAATATTTACACCTATGATATAATTATCCACAGTACTTTCATTGTATGTAAGTAAGATATTAGTAACTTGTAAACCAATACATACCTGAATCAGCTCCTGCATAGTTTGCAAAAAGGGTTGCTAAAAGCTTGAGATTAGACTTCTGGTACAGAGCAACCACAGTCTCATTCAGAGGATCTTTGTTCTTCACCAGCCAGTTGATGTTATAGTCAACAGTTCCAGTGTAGTGCATCAGGGTAAAATGGGCCTCTGGTTTTTCTTTGACAATCCTGGGTTTTTGGAAGTTAGCCGATTTTCCCAGGTGGTTGTCGTAGAGCTTTGCTTTAAAGGTGGTATCAATGGCCTTGGGGAACATGCACTCCTTTTCAAGGATGGACATGATACCCATGGGCTGAGAAAACAACGATACCAGTGTTTATACAATGTTATATTTTAAATTTAGCTGATCTCTGACTAAGGCAGCATAGTGGCGTAGTGGTTAGCACTGTTGCCTCACAGCAAGAAGGTCGTGGGGTCGCTTCAAACCCTTTCTGTGTGGAGTTTGCATGTTCCCCCGTGTTTGAGTAGGTTCTCTCTCCCACATCCAAAGACATGCAGGATGGTTAATTGAAAACTTAAAATTGACCGTAGATGTGTGCGAGTGTGAAAGAGTTTGTCTGTCTATATGTGGCCCTGTGACAGACTGGCGTCCTGTGCAGGGTGTACACCCCACCTCACGCCCTATGACTGCTGGAGTAACTGAGTATTGAAAATGAATGGATGGGTTGATCTCTGACTAAATATTTTAAAATTCAAATTCTCACCTTTTCAATGAGATCAATACAGGCTTGCAAATCCATTCCAAAATCTATGAAACTCCATTCAATGCCCTCTTTCTTGTATTCTTCCTGCTCCAGCACAAACATGTGATGGTTGAAAAACTGTTGCAGTTTATCATTGGTGAAGTTGATGCACAGCTGCTCAAAGGTGTTGGAACTGTAAAGAGATAATCCACAGCATGGCTAGGTCTAGTTTCACTCAAAAAAATTGACTATTCATCATATAGATAATATATTATTTCTAGACTAACTTCAAAGATCTCAAATCCAGCGATGTCCAGCACACCAGTGAAGCTCTGACAAGGCTACATGGTCTCCAGGGATCGGTTGATTCTCATCACCATCCATAGGAACATCCTTTCATAAACAGCCTTAGACAGTGCACTAACAGCATAGTCACTTAAGCAACAAAATGTAAAGGTTAGAACATCTAAGTACCATTCTTCGGGGCACAGTGAATCGGGCACAGTGAATCAGTCTAGAAAGTGATTTACTAAGCCCCAGTATCAAGTGGATGACAAATATTACTTGTTGAAGCTTAAACCTTTATATTTCCATGAATTATTTCTATAATTTGTGTATTTAAACAACTGTTTTCACGTTTGAACAGAAATTATGACAGTTGTATTTATAATAGTTTCTAACTCACACATTACATAGCTGTTTGCTGGATCATAGTTTGTATATGCATTAGCATATATTTAATAATTTTGAAGAAATCTTTATAATCATGTGTTTTGTCATTACAATCTAAGCTGATTCATTGTGCCCCATGAATAGTGTCTGGGGCACAGTGAATCACAGCTTTTAAAATCGATTTTAAACGCCTATAAATTACACTTAGAGGGACATAAATAACACAGCCTTATAAACAATAACTTGCTGTATTAAATCCACAATAGAATGACCTAAACCTATGCATAATGTGTTTATGCTGCCACAAAACAATATTTCTGATCCACTGTACCCTGGCTTCCCCTAAATATTAGCAGATGTTTTTCTGCTTTTGCAAAAGCTGAATGTTTAATGTTATTAACATTTAGTCACACTTGAGCTCACATCAGTGGCCATCAGTTCTTCTGAATCATTGCCACTGTTATCTCTTCCTGGGATATGAAGGTGTAGTCATAGGGGTTGTTGGTGATTAGTAGCATTTCTAAAAATATATCCACAAAAGGTTTATCTCATGAAATTGTACATGAAATTGCAGTACATGTAATTAATGCCCATTCAAAGTGGTTCATGTTAGTAATGGTACTCAATGGTTCTATAGCTCACCCAGAAGTTCAGGCTTTGCCTGAGACAGGATCTGGTAAAAAATGTAGTAGTCTCTCTCAGCTTTTAGCTGCTAGGTCACACGAGACTTTTCCAGAAGATCTTTTAGAAGGAATTGTTTTATGCTGATTAGTTATTTTGTTGACACTTAAATGATGTAGTTATTTAAACATCACACACATTTTTACTTACAGGTTTCTACATCAGCAAATGCCAATTTTCCTCGGTTGTCAAAGTGAATATGGATAAATTTACCCTAAGCAGAAATGTCATTCATTTGAGTCAAGTTAATTCACTTTAATTTAGTATTTGCACTCAGAATAATACTCACAAATTTGGATGAGTTGTCATTCCTGATGGTTTTGGCATTGCCAAATGGTTCTAGAGCAGGGTTAGTCTGGATGATTTGATCCTCCAGGGTGCCCTGATTTCAACAAATAAACACTTTCAGATTTAGTCTCAAGTATTTACAATAAATAAATGTTTTA
This sequence comes from Thalassophryne amazonica, assembly GCF_902500255.1. Lineage (NCBI taxonomy): Eukaryota > Metazoa > Chordata > Actinopteri > Batrachoidiformes > Batrachoididae > Thalassophryne > Thalassophryne amazonica. The sequence goes on from NC_047114.1 coordinate 56,446,424, forward strand.
TTTTAACTGCAAACCTTCTTCTCAGCAGTAGGATTTTTATTCCCGGCACTTGGAACAGCCGCAATGCTGGCAAAGTATTAAATGACACGTTTGGTGGTGACAGTCTTTCCAGCCCCAGATTCTCTGCTGAATGGATAAAAGACAGAAAAATCTCATGCCGGGACCAGTGATCCTCCAACAGTGAAGAGATGAATGTGACTGTATGACTTACGTAATGAGGATTCACTGGTTTTCTCTGTCTGCTGGCAAAAAAACTGTCAAAATCAGTCAGAAATCAGTATCAACAGGCCTGAAGATGAAAGCTAAAACAGACTGTGTACCTGCTAACATGTACTGGTAGGCGTTGTCAGAGATGGAGAAGATGTGAGGAGGAGCTTCACTCCACTTCTTTCCTCTGTAGGCAACAACGACTTCTTGGTTGTAGACTGGCAGCCACTTGTAGGGATTAACGGTCACACAGAAGAGGCCAGAGTAGGTCTGTACGTTAACAAGGAGTAACAGAGAACAGACGTTCACAGTGCTGCATTGTTTAGTCAGGGGTATATTTCTTGTAAACTGATACTTTATCTACAGTAGTTGTTGGGAAAGTGTAGGAACACGGACCCACAACAGGGGGCGCAAATGAACGGACAATGGAGGAAGTCAAATAACACTTTTACTGTTGTGAAACAAGCACAACAAACACAACCGATTATAATAACAGACAATAAGCCGAATCACAAAGGTGTCATGTGGGCAGGCTCGAAGATAGGAGACGTCTGTCCAAAGCAGAACCGGAACCACACGATTTCCTCCGCCACCGAACCCCGGGAATACTGGAGCCGCCAAGTCCCGAACTCCCAGGTGGCCACTGCCTCCGCTTGTCGGATCCGGTACTGCTGGCGAGGAACAGAAACAGTCAGATGTGGGTGCGCCTGCACCCAGCAACACGTAAGGTGGAAAACCACCTCCACCTCTCGTCAGGAAAAACACTGTAGTGCAGGAATGTGAGTACTTATCCAAAATACAGTCTCCTGCTGTTCTTTTCTCTTTCTGTGTAAAGGCAAAAAGTATTTAACGGTCAAAAGATAATCTGTTTGGCTGGATTCGTTACCTCCTTGGTAGAGCGATATCTCGGCAGAGAAGTGGAGATGACGTCTTGCAGATATACCGCTGCGGATCAGAAGATTGGTAACAGCTGTCGCAGGTTACAGCTGTCACCCCGGCTGCTCCTGTGAGATGGCAGCGCCCTCTGGTGCCTGGAGCCCGCACTCTAGGCAGGGTGCCCTCTGGTGGTGGTGGGCCAGCAGTACCTCCTCTTCAGCGGCCCACACAACAGGACCCCCCCTCAACGGGCGCCTCCTGGCGCCCGACCAGGCTTGTCCGGGTGGCGGCGGTAGAAATCGGTCAGGAGGGCCGGGTCCAGGATGAAGCTCCTCTTCACCCAGGAGCGTTCTTCGGGGCCGTACCCCTCCCAGTCCACCAAATACTGGAAGCCCCGGCCCATCCTTCGGACATGCAAAAGCCGGGGCACAGTCCAAGCCAGCTCGCCATCAATGATCCGGGCAGGAGGTGGTGCCGGACCCGGAGTACAGAGGGGTGAGGTGTGATGTGGCTTAATCCGGGACACATGGAGGGGAATGTCCTTAGTAGACAACCACACTTCCTGCCCTGGCCGATACGTAGGGGCCGGGGTCCGCCGACGGTCTGCATGGGCCTTCGTCCTCATCCGGGCCCTCAGCAAAGCAGAACGGGCAGCACGCCACACCCGACGGCACTTCCGCAGGTGGGCCTGGACCGAGGGCACACCGACCTCTCCTTCAACCACCGGAAACAAAGGAGGTTGGTACCCCAGACACACCTCGAAAGGGGAGAGGCCGGTGGCTGACGACACCTGGCTGTTATGGGCATACTCGATCCAGGCCAGATGGGTACTCCAGGCCGCCGGGTGCGCGGCCGTCACGCAACGCAGGGCCTGTTCCACCTCCTGATTGGCCCGTTCTGCTTGCCCGTTGGTCTGGGGGTGATACCCGGATGAGAGATTCACCGTGGCCCCCAGTTCCCGGCAGAAGCTCCTCCAGACTTGCAAGGAGAACTGGGGACCGCGATCGGAGACAATGTCTGTGGGAATCCCATGCAGCCGGACGACGTGGTGGACCAGGAGGTCCGCTGTGTCCTGGGCCGTCGGGAGCTTCGGGAGGGCCACGAAGTGGGCTGCCTTGGAGAATCGGTCCACTATCGTGAGGATGGTGGTGTTGCCCTGGGACGGCGGGAGGCCCGTGACAAAATCCAGGCCGATGTGGGACCAGGGGCGATGGGGCACGGGCAGCGGCTGGAGCAGTCCCGAAGCCCTGCGATGATCAGCCTTGCCCCTGGCGCAGGTGGTGCAGGCCTGGATATAATCCCGGATGTCGGCCTCTAGGGACGCCCACCAGAAGCGCTGCCGGACAACTGCCACAGTTCTTCGCACCCCTGGATGACAGGAGAGCTTAGAGCCGTGACAGAAGTCCAGGACTGCAGCCCTAGCCTCTGGTGGGACGTAGAGTCTGTTCTTCGGCCCAGTTCCGGGGTCCGGGCTTCGTGCCAGGGCCAGGGCCTCTTTCACCGCAAGGAGTTCTCGATTGCCGACGTCATAGTTCCGTTCGGCCGGGGTCAACCTGCGGGAAAAGTAGGCACACGGGTGAAGGACCTTATCGGTCTTCCCGCTCTGGGAAAGCACAGCTCCTATCCCTGAGTCTGAGGCGTCCACTTCAACCACTAACTGGCGACTAGGATCGGGCTGCACCAGAACGGGTGCAGACGAGAAGCGCCGTTTCAACTCCTTGAACGCGGCATCGCAACGATCCGACCAGGTGAAGGGGACTTTTGGGGAGGTCAGAGCTGTCAGGGGGCTAACTACCTGACTGTAGCCCTTAATGAACCTCCTGTAGAAATTAGCAAAACCGAGGAACTGTTGCAGCTTCCAACGGCTGGTGGGTTGGGGCCAGTCTCTCACCGCCGCGACCTTGGCCGGATCAGGAGCGACGGAGTTAGGAAAGATGATAAACCCCAGGAAGGACAAAGAAGTGCGGTGGAACTCGCACTTCTCGCCCTTCACAAACAGTCGGTTCTCCAACAACCGCTGCAGGACCTGACGTACATGCCGGACATGGGTCTCAGGATCCGGAGAAAAGATGAGTATATCGTCTAGATATACGAAGACGAATCGGTGCAGGAAATCCCGCAAGACATCATTAACCAATGCTTGGAACGTCGCGGGGGCGTTTGTAAGACCGAACGGCATGACCAGGTACTCAAAGTGACCTAAGGGGGTGTTAAATGCCGTCTTCCACTCGTCTCCCTTCCGGATCCGAACCAGGTGATACGCATTTCTAAGATCTAGCTTAGTGAACATTTGGGCTCCATGCAGGGGCGTGAACACTGAATCCAACAAGGGCAATGGGTATCGGTTACGAACCGTGATTTCGTTCAGCCCCCTGTAATCAATGCATGGACGTAGTCTGCCATCCTTTTTTCCCACAAAAAAGAAACCTGCACCCATCGGGGAAGTGGAATTCTGGATCAACCCGGCAGCTAAAGAGTCCCGGATGTAGGTCTTCATTGATTCGCGCTCAGGTCGTGAGAGGTTGTACAGCCTGCTGGACGGAAACTCAACGCCTGGAACCAAATCAATGGCACAATCGTACGGACGGTGCGGGGGAAGGGTGAGCGCCAGATCCTTGCTGAACACGTCCACAAGGTCATGGTACTCCACCGGCACCGTCCCGAGATTGGGCGGGACTCTGACCTCCTCCTTAGCCTGGGAACCGGGAGGAACCGAGGAACCTAAACATACCCGATGGCAGGTCTCGCTCCACTGAACCACTACCCCGGACGGCCAATCGATCCGGGGATTGTGTTTTAACATCCAGGGGAACCCGAGAATCACGCGGGAGGTGGCAGGAGTCACAAAAAACTCGATCTCCTCCCGGTGGTTCCCTGACACCACCAGAGTTACTGGAGGTGTCTTATGTGTGATTAAAGGGAGTAGGGAGCCATCTAGTGCCCGTACTTGCACAGGTGAAGTAAGTGCCACCAGAGGGAGCCCTGCCTCCCTGGCCCATTTGCTGTCTAGCAAATTCCCCTCAGAGCCCGTGTCCACCAGTGCTGGGGCCTGAAGGGTTAAATCCTCATAAAGGATTGTAACTGGGAGTCGTGTGGCAATATGGGTGTGTCCCACGTGAATGTCTCGGCCCACCCCTAGCCCAGTTTCTAGGGGCGGGCGTTGGTGTTTAACCGCTCGGGGCAGTCCCTTACCTGATGCTCTATCGAGCCACAAACAAAACACGCTCCGTGGACCAGCCTCCTCTGTCTATCCGGGGGTCTAAATGTGGCCCTGCTTGTGTCCATAGCTTCGTCAGCAGGGGGAGCTGTAACCACACGGAGCGTAGGGGCCGTGGAGCGTGGGGAGGGCGGAGCTCGGTCGGAACCGGAAGGGAGAGGGACGGCGCGTGCCCGGCCACGCCCTTCGCCTCGTTCCCGACGGCGTTCTTCTAACCGATTGTCTAATCGTATAACCAGATCAATAAGCCCATCTAAGTCCCACGGTTCGTCCTTAGCCACCAGGTGCTCCTTTAGGACCAACGACAGTCCGTTTACGAAGGCGGCACGGAGGGCAGTGCTATTCCAGCCGGACCTCGCAGCCGCAATGCGGAAGTCGACTGCATAGGCAGCTGCGCTCCGGCGCCCCTGTCTCATCGACAGCAGCACGGCTGAAGCGGTCTCTCCTCTATTAGGGTGATCGAACACTGTTCTGAACTCCCTCACAAACCCATCATATGTCTGAAGGAGCCGTGAATTCTGCTCCCAGAGCGCTGTAGCCCAAGCGTGTGCCTCACTGCGAAGCAGATTTATTACATAAGCTATCTTGCTGGCATCAGTCGCGTACATGACAGGACGTTGTGCGAAGACGAGCGAGCACTGCATAAGGAAGTCCGCTCACGTCTCCACACAACCTCCGTACGGCTCTGGAGGGCTTATGTATGCTTCCGGGGAAGGTGGGAGGGGTCGTTGAATGACCTGTGGAACGTCACTGTTACGCACAGGGTTGACAGGAGGGAGAGCCGCAGCAGCGCCCTGAGGGCGCGCTTCCACCTGCGCGGCGAGAGCCTCCACCCTGCGGTTAAGGAGGACGTTCTGCTCGGTCATTAAATCTAACCGAGCCATGAAAGCGGTGAGGATTCGCTGCAACTCACCGATCATTCCTCCTGTGGACGCCTGTGCGCCCTGTTCTTCCATTGGCCGTTCAACAGCCGGTTGACGCCCCTCGGGGTCCATGACGTTGGCCGAGATATCCTGTTGGGAAAGTGTAGGAACATGGACCCACAACAGGGGGTGCAAATGAACGGACAATGGAGGAAGTCAAATAACACTTTTACTGTTGTGAAACAAGCACAACAAACACAACCGATTATAATAACAGACAATAAGCCGAATCACAAAGGTGTCATGTGGGCAGGCTCGAAGATAGGAGACGTCTGTCCAAAGCAGAACCGGAACCACACGATTTCCTCCGCCACCGAACCCCGGGAATACTGGAGCCGCCAAGTCCCGAACTCCCAGGTGGCCACTGCCTCCGCTTGTCGGATCCGGTACTGCTGGCGAGGAACAGAAACAGTCAGATGTGGGTGCGCCTGCACCCAGCAACACGTAAGGTGGAAAACCACCTCCACCTCTCGTCAGGAAAAACACTGTAGTGCAGGAATGTGAGTACTTATCCAAAATACAGTCTCCTGCTGTTCTTTTCTCTTTCTGTGTAAAGGCAAAAAGTATTTAACGGTCAAAAGATAATCTGTTTGGCTGGATTCGTTACCTCCTTGGTAGAGCGATATCTCGGCAGAGAAGTGGAGATGACGTCTTGCAGATATACCGCTGCGGATCAGAAGATTGGTAACAGCTGTCGCAGGTGACAGCTGTCACCCCGGCTGCTCCTGTGAGATGGCAGCGCCCTCTGGTGCCTGGAGCCCGCACTCCAGGCAGGGTGCCCTCTGGTGGTGGTGGGCCAGCAGTACCTCCTCTTCAGCGGCCCACACAACAGGACCCCCCCCCCCTCAACGGGCGCCTCCTGGCGCCCGACCAGGCTTGTCCGGGTGGCGGCGGTAGAAATCGGTCAGGAGGGCCGGGTCCAGGATGAAGCTCCTCTTCACCCAGGAGCGTTCTTCGGGGCCGTACCCCTCCCAGTCCACCAAATACTGGAAGCCCCGGCCCATCCTTCGGACATGCAAAAGCCGGGGCACAGTCCAAGCCGGCTCGCCATCGATGATCCGGGCAGGAGGTGGTGCCGGACCCGGAGTACAGAGGGGTGAGGTGTGATGTGGCTTAATCCGGGACACATGGAAAACGGGATGGATCCGCAGCGGCCTCACTGCGGCTGGACTGATGACCTTGAGGATCTTAAACGGACCGATATACCGTTCCTGCAATTTAGGGGAGTCCACTTGGAGGGGAATGTCCTTAGTAGACAACCACACTTCCTGCCCTGGCCGATACGTAGGGGCCGGGGTCCGCCAACAGTCTGCATGGGCCTTCGTCCTCATCCGGGCCCTCAGCAAAGCAGAACGGGCAGCACGCCACCCCCGACGGCACTTCCGCAGGTGGGCCTGGACCGAGGGCACACCGACCTCTCCCTCAACCACCGGAAACAAAGGAGGTTGGTACCCCAGACACACCTCGAAAGGGGAGAGGCCGGTGGCTGACGACACCTGGTTGTTATGGGCATACTCGATCCAGGCCAGATGGGTACTCCAGGCCGCCGGGTGCGCGGCCGTCACGCAACGCAGGGCCTGTTCCACCTCCTGATTGGCCCGTTCTGCTTTCCCGTTGGTCTGGGGGTGATACCCGGATGAGAGACTCACCGTGGCCCCCAGTTCCCGGCAGAAGCTCCTCCAGACTTGCGAGGAGAACTGGGGACCACGATCGGAGACAATGTCTGTGGGAATCCCATGCAGCCGGACGACGTGGTGGACCAGGAGGTCCGCTGTGTCCTGGGCCGTCGGGAGCTTCGGGAGGGCCACGAAGTGGGCTGCCTTGGAGAATCGGTCCACTATCGTGAGGATGGTGGTGTTGCCCTGGGACGGCGGGAGGCCCGTGACAAAATCCAGGCCGATGTGGGACCAGGGGCGATGGGGCACGGGCAGCGGCTGGAGCAGTCCCGAAGCCCTGCGATGATCAGCCTTGCCCCTGGCGCAGGTGGTGCAGGCCTGGATATAATCCCGGACGTCGGCCTCTAGGGACGCCCACCAGAAGCGCTGCCGGACAACTGCCACAGTTCTTCGCACCCCTGGATGACAGGAGAGCTTAGAGCCGTGACAGAAGTCCAGGACTGCAGCCCTAGCCTCTGGTGGGACGTAGAGTCTGTTCTTCGGCCCAGTTCCGGGGTCCGGGCTTCGTGCCAGGGCCTCCCGGACGGTTCTCTCTACGTCCCAGGTGAGGGTGGCCACGATAGTGGACTCCGGGATGATGGGTTCCGGTGGATCCGACAACTCCGTTTTGACTTCATCTTCATGTACCCGGGACAAGGCATCCGATCTCTGGTTTTTGGTCCCGGGACGGTAGGTGATCCGGAAGTCAAAACGGCCGAACAACAGTGACCAGCGGGCTTGCCTGGGGTTCAGCCGCTTGGCGGTCCTGATATACTCCAGGTTCCGGTGGTCAGTGAAAACCGTGAATGGCACGGACGTTCCCTCCAACAGATGTCTCCACTCTTCAAGAGCCTCTTTCACCGCAAGGAGTTCTCGATTGCCGACGTCATAGTTCCGTTCAGCCGGGGTCAACCTGCGGGAAAAGTAGGCACACGGGTGAAGGACCTTATCGGTCTTCCCGCTCTGGGAAAGCACAGCTCCTATCCCTGAGTCTGAGGCGTCCACTTCAACCACTAACTGGCGACTAGGATCGGGCTGCACCAGAACGGGTGCAGACGAGAAGCGCCATTTCAACTCCTTGAACGCGGCATCGCAACGATCCGACCAGGTGAAGGGGACTTTTGGGGAGGTCAGAGCTGTCAGGGGGCTAACTACCTGACTGTAGCCCTTAATGAACCTCCTGTAGAAATTAGCAAAGCCGAGGAACTGTTGCAGCTTCCAACGGCTGGTGGGTTGGGGCCAGTCTCTCACCGCCGCGACCTTGGCCGGATCAGGAGCGACGGAGTTAGGAAAGATGATAAACCCCAGGAAGGACAAAGAAGTGCGGTGGAACTCGCACTTCTCGCCCTTCACAAACAGTCGGTTCTCCAACAACCGCTGCAGGACCTGACGTACATGCCGGACATGGGTCTCAGGATCCGGAGAAAAGATGAGTATATCGTCTAGATATACGAAGACGAATCAGTGCAGGAAATCCCGCAAGACATCATTAACCAATGCTTGGAACGTCGCGGGGGCGTTTGTAAGACCGAACGGCATGACCAGGTACACAAAGTGACCTAAGGGGGTGTTAAATGCCGTCTTCCACTCGTCTCCCTTCCGGATCCGAACCAGGTGATACACATTTCTAAGATCTAGCTTAGTGAACATTTGGGCTCCATGCAGGGGCATGAACACTGAATCCAACAAGGGCAATGGGTATCGGTTACGAACCGTGATTTCGTTCAGCCCCCTGTAATCAATGCATGGACGTAGTCCGCCATCCTTTTTTCCCACAAAAAAGAAACCTGCACCCATCGGGGAAGTGGAATTCTGGATCAACCCGGCAGCTAAAGAGTCCCGGATGTAGGTCTCCATTGATTCGCGCTCAGGTCGTGAGAGGTTGTACAGCCTGCTGGACGGAAACTCAACGCCTGGAACCAAATCAATGGCACAATCGTACGGACGGTGCGGGGGAAGGGTGAGCACCAGATCCTTGCTGAACACGTCCACAAGGTCATGGTACTCCACCGGCACCGTCCCGAGATTGGGCGGGACTCTGACCTCCTCCTTAGCCTGGGAACCGGGAGGAACCGAGGAACCTAAACATACCCGATGGCAGGTCTCGCTCCAATGAACCACTACCCCGGACGGCCAATCGATCCGGGATTGTGTTTTAACATCCAGGGGAACCCGAGAATCACGCGGGAGGTGGCAGGAGTCACAAAAAACTCGATCTCCTCCCGGTGGTTCCCTGACACCACCAGAGTTACTGGAGGTGTCTTATGTGTGATTAAAGGGAGTAGGGAGCCATCTAGTGCCCGTACTTGCACAGGTGAAGTAAGTGCCACCAGAGGGAGCCCTGCCTCCCTGGCCCATTTGCTGTCTAGCAAATTCCCCTCAGAGCCCGTGTCCACCAGTGCTGGGGCCTGAAGGGTTAAATCCTCATAAAGGATTGTAACTGGGAGTCGTGTGGCAATATGGGTGTGTCCCACGTGAATGTCTCGGCCCACCCCTAGCCCAGTTTCTAGGGGCGGGCATTGGTGTTTAACCGCTCGGGGCAGTCCCTTACCTGATGCTCTATCGAGCCACAAACAAAACACGCTCCGTGGACCAGCCTCCTCTGTCTATCCGGGGGTCTAAATGTGGCCCTGCTCGTGTCCATAGCTTCGTCAGCAGGGGTAGCTGTAACCACACAGAGCGTAGGGGCCGTGGAGCGTGGGGAGGGCGGAGCTCGGTCGGAACCGGAAGGGAGAGGGACGGCGCGTGCCCGGCCACGCCCTTCACCTCGTTCCCGACGGCGTTCTTCTAACCGATTGTCTAATCGTATAACCAGATCAATAAGCCCATCTAAGTCCCGCGGTTCATCCTTAGCCACCAGGTGCTCCTTTAGGACCAACGACAGTCCGTTTACAAAGGCGGCACGGAGGGCAGTGCTATTCCAGCCGGACCTCGCTGCCGCGATGCGGAAGTTGACTGCATAGGCAGCTGCGCTCCGGCGCCCCTGTCTCATCGACAGCAGCACGGCTGAAGCGGTCTCTCCTCTATTAGGGTGATCGAACACTGTTCTGAACTCCCTCACAAACCCATCATATGTCTGAAGGAGCCGTGAATTCTGCTCCCAGAGCGCTGTAGCCCAAGCGTGTGCCTCACTGCGAAGCAGATTTATTACATAAGCTATCTTGCTGGCATCAGTCGCGTACATGACAGGACGTTGTGCGAAGACGAGCAAGCACTGCATAAGGAAGTCCGCTCACGTCTCCACACAACCTCCGTACGGCTCTGGAGGGCTTATGTATGCTTCCGGGGAAGGTGGGAGGGGTCGTTGAATGACCTGTGGAACGTCACTGTTACGCACAGGGTTGACAGGAGGGAGAGCCGCAGCAGCGCCCTGAGGGCGCGCTTCCACCTGCGCGGCGAGAGCCTCCACCCTGCGGTTAAGGAGGACGTTCTGCTCGGTCATTAAATCTAACCGAGTCGTGAAAGCGGTGAGGATTCGCTGCAACTCACCGATCATTCCTCCTGTGGACGCCTGTGCGCCCTGTTCTTCCATTGGCCGTTCAACAGCCGGTTGACGCCCCTCGGGGTCCATGTGTAGGAACATGGACCCACAACAGGGGGTGCAAATGAACGGACAATGGAGGAAGTCAAATAACACTTTTACTGTTGTGAAACAAGCACAACAAACACAACCGATTATAATAACAGACAATAAGCCGAATCACAAAGGTGTCATGTGGGCAGGCTCAAAGATAGGAGACGTCTGTCCAAAGCAGAACCGGAACCACACGATTTCCTCCGCCACCGAACCCCGGGAATACTGGAGCCGCCAAGTCCCGAACTCCCAGGTGGCCACTGCCTCCGCTTGTCGGATCTGGTACTGCTGGCGAGGAACAGAAACAGTCAGATGTGGGTGCGCCTGCACCCAGCAACACGTAAGGTGGAAAACCACCTCCACCTCTCGTCAGGAAAAACACTGTAGTGCAGGAATGTGAGTACTTATCCAAAATACAGTCTCCTGCTGTTCTTTTCTCTTTCTGTGTAAAGGCAAAAAGTATTTAACGGTCAAAAGATAATCTGTTTGGCTGGATTCGTTACCTCCTTGGTAGAGCGATATCTCGGCAGAGAAGTGGAGATGACGTCTTGCAGATATACCGCTGCGGATCAGAAGATTGGTAACAGCTGTCGCAGGTGACAGCTGTCACCCCGGCTGCTCCTGTGAGATGGCAGCGCCCTCTGGTGCCTGGAGCCCGCACTCCAGGCAGGGTGCCCTCTGGTGGTGGTGGGCCAGCAGTACCTCCTCTTCAGCGGCCCACACAACAGTAGTGTTCAGAATAATAGTAGTGCTATGTGACTAAAAAGATTAATCCAGGTTTTGAGTATATTTCTTATTGTTACATGGGAAACAAGGTACCAGTAGATTCAGTAGATTCTCACAAATCCAACAAGACCAAGCATTCATGATATGCACACTCTTAAGGCTATGAAATTGGGCTATTAGTAAAAAAAAGTAGAAAAGGGGGTGTTCACAATAATAGTAGTGTGGCATTCAGTCAGTGAGTTCGTCAATTTTGTGGAACAAACAGGTGTGAATCAGGTGTCCCTTATTAAGGATGATGCTTTTCTCTTTGAAAGCCTGGTTCAAGATATTGTTCAGAAGAACAGCGTAGTTTGATTAAAAAGTTGATTGGAGAGGGAAAACGTACACGCAGGTGCAAAAACGTATAGGCTGTTCATCTACAATGATCTCCAATGCTTTAAAATGGACCAAAAAAAACAGAGACACGTGGAAGAAAATGAAAAACAACCATCAAAATGAATAGAAGAATAACCAGAATGGCAAAGGCTCACCCATTGATCAGCTCTAGGATGATCAAAGACAGTCTGGAGTTACCTGTAAGTGCTGTGACAGTTAGAAGACGCCCGTGTGAAGCTAATTTATTTGCAAGAATCCCCCGCAAAGCCCCTCTGTTAAATAAAATACGTGCAGAAGAGGTTACAATTTGCCAAAGACCACATCAACTGGCCTAAATAGAAATGGAGGAATATTTTGTGGACTGATGAGAGTAAAATTGTTGTTTTTGGGTCCAAGGGCCGCAGACAGTTTGTGAGACGACCCCCAAACTCTGAATTCAAGCCACAGTTCACAGTGAAGACAGTGAAGCATGGTGGTGCAAGCATCATGATATGGGCATGTTTCTCCTACTATGGTGTTGGGCCTATATATCGCATACCAGGTATCATGGATCAGTTTGGATATGTCAAAATACTTGAAGAGGTCATGTTGCCTTATGCTGAAAAGGACATGCCCTTGAATTTCATAGCCTTAAGAGTGTGCATATCATGAATGCTTGGTCTTGTTGGATTTGTGAGAATCTACTAAATCTACTGGTACCTTGTTTCCCATGTAACAATAAGAAATATACTCAAAACCTGGATTAATCTTTTTAGTCACATAGCACTACTATTATTCTGAACACTACTGTATGTACTTTTTGTTGCCTTATGTAGATCATCCATGCTGCATAACGCTCTTTGCGGTTAAACAGCACAGCAGGCTCATGGAGGAAGGTGAACATCTCCATGTCTTCAATTTTATCAAACTTTGGCAGATTCTGAGGATGGATTTCACTCTCCTTCAGTGTAACAGTCTGACAGAATGAAATCATCCCATTTGTTTCACATATGACACTGACTAAAGCCTAATGAAAAACTTTCTACAGATAAAAACGACACCAACTTTCTGCAGCATCCATTGTGTGTGTATCTTTCCAAATTCAGTTTCAGCAGTGACCGTCGTTCAAGATTATCATGTTAAGCGTAAGGCTGTGTGACATAACAATGTGTTTCTTTTGGACATTATGGTAATATCTTTTTAATACATGATATTTTTGGTTAATCACTAATGACACAGTTAACAAGCTAGACGATGCTGGTCACTTTGTTTAGTCTAACTGGAGTTAGCTAATCATTTCTAACATTATTCCTCTTTATATGTTAATTTGTCCATCAAACATTAATGAAATTGATATAGTGACATCTGTAGTTGCTCCCCGGGTGCCGGATTGTGGCAGCCCAGTGCTCCTAATGGCTGGGTTGTGTCTAAATGTAACTAGGATGGGTTAAATTCAGAAGTCAAGTTTCATTGTATGTATGTACAGTGACAATAAAGGCCCTTTAAAAAACCCCACTAAGTTATTGTAAGCAGAAAATAATTTACTTTGTAATCAAAGAACAAGGGCAACACTGCAGTTTAGTGGTGATTAACACTGAAGACCCCTGGTTCACTTCCAACCTGATCCTTTCTGTGTGAAGTTTGCATGTTTTCCAGTGTTTGTGTTGTTTCCATCTGTGTGTTCCGGCTTCCTCCCACCTACACTTAACTGTAATAAGTGGGTTCAGAAAATGGATGGATGTATAACAAATAAATAATATTTTTGACTGGTTGCCATTATTTCAAATGAACGTTTCTGTTCCAGAACTTTAAAAAGTATGAACATTTCTGTCTTTTTTGTTCCGGGCAATATATTGATTGCTAAATGTTTTCTTTTTTGTTCCCTCAACTGGTTCAAAGCCTTCACCAAAAGGTTTGTTTTTAATATTTGCAAATTAGCATGTGGCAAATCTTTAATGCATCCTAATGTTTGCTAATCTAGTTATAATCTTCACCTAAGTCATAGATTTGACTTGCATATGTAAGTTTAGTGTAAGTACTAACTGGAGATTCACCTGCTTGATCAGAACTATTTTCCTGAGTCATAAACAGCAATGCAACCACAAGGCTCTAATTATATGAAGTATAATGAAGTATTGATATCTAGTAAAAGTTTTATGACTAGACCTCTGGTGATATATTTTGATATAACTTCAGTAATCCATTGGGGATTGTTTCCACTAATTGACAGAAGATGAAAAGATTGTGTTACTCAACTCTGCACTGACAGAAATTCATACAGAAAACACTGCATGAGCTCAGCAAGTCTAAACTTAAAATATGTTTCATACATGGCTACAAATGGTTTAAGTTGAAAGTTAATTCAAGTTAAATGTCACACGGAATTAATTTTAATAAATTTTTGTTTGGCAGTAACTTCCTGTCATTTCGGTGTGTCCCTCCTGAATTTCAAACAGAACGGTGACAGACAGTCATGTAAATCAGACATATTTTCTCTTCAAACGTTGCTTCTAGAACATTGCTTGTCATAAAGACAAAGCCAGCCTTGTGTTTCTGGAGTTGTAGCTGAGTGTTTCAGCTGTTGCCATCTGAGAATTGAGGTCACACACTTTTGAATTATCATTCCCCACTGTTCTGCGTGATTCAGTCTGCACCCACGTGCATCACGCGGTGCTGTCATTGCATTGTTTCCTCTGCTTTGGCCTTGATGACAAAGATAACCCTGTGAAATTCTTGTCTTAGTTTTTCTCTCTAATTGAGAAGGACAGAGATGGAGCTGAAGTACAGCATTTGCTTTGACAGATGAGGACTAACAGGTGCATCGCAAGGTCCTGAAATGTTGAAACATCACAGCATTATAAACCCAAGGTATTTTTATTTTACGATAGAATTAAGTATTTGTTGTCTTTGCCTTTGAAACCATTCTGAATCCTGCCATAGCTTATTACAGGTTTAGGAGGAGCTATCTGATTTCTTTTAACTTAATAATGTTACCAAAAGATTTTTGTTAGTTTTGTTTTGTTTTATTGTTTGCTTGTTGTTGGTTTTGGGGTTTTTTTGGGGGGGGGGAGGGGGGTGGGCTTCTGTCCAACCTCACCCCTTCGAATTCTACTTCTTATAGTATTGAGAAATATTACAACCATGAGCCTTGTAAGAGTTGACTTACTTAAATTGTCTTTCTTATTTTTGGATTTGATGACCGTGTTCTCATTATAAGCTGCCTTTACATTGCAGAAATCATCATCCAATTAGTGTCAACAAACACTTTGCAGGTATTGACTGTTGTTTAAGTTTTGAATCTTCACTGATGAAAAGAACAAGTGGGTAGTGTCTGTTAATTATTCCTAAAGCTCCTCCAAGCACTACTGCCCTAGATGTAAGTAAGTCCCTTCGGCTGCTCCCTTGTTTGCACTTGGGGTCGCCACAGCAAATCCAAGGTTGATCTGCATGTTGAATTGGCACAAGTTTTACGCCGGATGCCCTTCCTGACGCAACTCCACATTACATGGAGAAATGTGGCAGGGGTGCCCTAGATGTAATTCAGTTTATTCAAAGTTATCTGTGCCAGAGAATTAATGGTGTTAACAGGTTAAGTCAGAAAGAGTTGGGATAGTGGAACAAAGCCCTGGCTTACATCATTCCGGTCTTCTTTGAAGATGGATATAAGGAATAACACTTTGTAATTGAGTTACTATCTTGTAATCTCAGTGCAGAAACCTGCACTGAAACCTTTGAAGGACGGCCATGTGACAGTAAGGTCAACATGCAGTGCTGGCATAGTGTAACTGATGTCATCACTTCCTTTGACTCCTTGTGACCATGCAACAACCTGTTTGCTATATGGGATAGATGCTGAGGCATGTTAAGCCTCGGTTATACTGAGCTAAAAAGTGGACTTACTGGTTCATTCTGATTAAAATGAATTTATATTAATTAGCTACTAGTATTCAATTTGAAGTTCGTATTTCTTTATGGTGTATTTTGTCTGACTTTGAAGTATTCTGTATTAGCATATAAATAATATTCACAGTGTACTCGTAAACCTGTAGAAGTGGGGTTTTTTGTGTGTTTGTTTTTTTGTTGTTTGTGTGTGATTGGAATTCAAAGAACAATGTCAGTGAATTATAGGCTATATCTTACTAGAGCCTCTTATTAATTAAATGTTATTGCCAAGTTTGGAAAAGCCTATGCATGTACCAGTACCTTGTAAAAAGTAATGAGTGAACAAATGAGTCCTTCCCCTCCAGGCTGTTTTGTATGTCTCCAAAGTAAAAGAGCGTATAATGACGATAAAGCAATTAAAACATTGTTTAGGGCCCCTTCACACATAACACAATTGAGGCAAAATGGCACACGAAGGAGAAGGAGGATTCGAATGGCACTCATGGAAAATCGGAGCCGCACTCAAACGCCTCGTACAGCAGTCGGCACATCCATTCAGGCACAGCACATGCACTCTATATTCCTGTGCCGCTCACGCCAAAAATCCATTCCAACGGCGGGCAAGATGAGGTCCCACTGCCATCTGATTGTGCTTGTAACATTAACATGGCATGTCGTACGGAGGTCGGACATATCGTGCCGTGGCTGAGAAGTTGCACAATGTCATTGGCCATGTCAAACCATGGCCAAATGGCGTGATCGAGGCACCCTTCACACCAGCGACTGATTGTCAGGAATGCTGGACAAATGGCCATTCGAGCCAATCTTGGCTGGAGTTGGCCGGAGTCCTGGTCACTCCCACAAACATCGAACACCACTCATGGGGCATTTAGAAAAGGTTGGGCCATTCGCGCTGCCAGCATGAGAGTAGAGAGCAGGTGACCACTTTCGAGCTGGCCGCGCAAATGGCCCCGCATTGTCTAAGTGCCCTGCAAGTGTGCCGTCACCGCACAACACAAATGGCATGCGAGTGTGCGCCTTTCCCCCTCCCCCGCAACACAAATGGAATGCGAGTGCCCCCCCCCCCACCCACACACACACCATGATTGAACATTGTCAGGTGCAGCTGAACTGGCTGGAGTGTGATCGCCGTCCAGTGCAGCGTGCATCTGGATGGCTGTCATATCCATGCTGGAACAACTGACCACTGTGTTCAAAACTCACAGCTGGAGAACACATATTGTGCCATGAACAACATCAGCTCTCCACACTCAACACAATGCACGTGTGGGCGGATTGTCATGCTGTCATGACATGCGGGTAATTACATACAGGCAGTGGTGGGCACACTTCCGATAACCCGATACAGATAATTATCGAAGATAATGTTTTCGTTATCAGATTATCTTTTTAGATAACTTTAAAAACCATTATCGGACTAATTATCTTCTGATGAATTGTCCTCCGATAACTTTTAGACCAATAACGCAGTAAACCCAGCTGAACAACAGCAAACATTTCTTAAATTTAAAATCAGTTGAGACCTACCTGTTAAAAGTTTCCTAACAGATGTATATAGTTCTACCCTCTGCAAATAGTAGAGAAATAATTCCAGGAAAAACCACTCTACCTCTGCAGGCAAAGAAGAACTAGTCACAAAAAAAAAAAAAAAAAAAAATTCCTTTAACATACTGATACAGTGGCAATATCACCCAAGTCATCCAGAGGCATACATTTTTAACTTATGGTTCAAATTTTAACAAAACTAATTTTGGACAAGTTATTTAAAATTACTGTCATGTTTGAAGTTTTATAAAGTGAAAATATCATATATATGTTTTAGTTTTAAAATATTGTGCTAATTTTTAAGGTTTTGTGAGCACATGCTGAGCCCAGCAGTGCATTATGGGTAGGACAGGGTAATCTCAGTACGTTCACGACAGGACAAATGCATTTCAGACACTCGGTTCAGGCTCAACGGACAGCAGCATTAAACTCTAGTGCCTAAAACTCTCGTGAATATATTCTCTGGGTTTATAGACGTTATTGTATTTGCGTTTGTTAAATTCCACGCATCTTAAATGTCGCAGACGGATTATCTGGGATTTTGTTTTGGTAAGATTTCAAAGCCTCTCCTGCCATCTACTGGTCAGTGGTGTTCATGGCAGTATTCACCCTAAGTGCTAAGCATCTGGGCACCAGTAGGTGGCAGTGTTGTCAAATCAACTTTTTGGCTTTGCAAATGGATTTTTTTTTTTTTTTTTTACAAATTAAGTTTAAAAACAAAACAACAACAACAACAAAAAACATTACAATACAGCTCTGCGGTGTTTGCACAGGCACAGTGCGAGCGGTTGGACACTTGTAGCTCTGCAGCAGCAGGATACCGTCACGATGGCTGACCAGAATAATATCAAACAGGTTTGATTTTCATTCGACCATACGATCGGCGATCAGGAGGTGGTCGTCAGATGTTAAACGCAGCTTGTTACTCCATGTACACTACATGATGCAGGACGTGCGATTAACCTGAAACTCGGTCCAAAAAATTCTCTCACACAGTGTAAAGCCAACATTTATGTGTCAACACAATATTGAGTGCACGTTTTACAACATCATAAAACGTGCGCACATTCTCTCCACATGTAAAACATTTTGCGATGACACTTCCAGGGCTCCGTAAAAATGCCTGTTTTTACAAATAAAAAATGTAATATTTTACAAAAGCACATTTATCTAAACACCAGCACATGACACATGTCACATTAACGTGTTGGTTTACATAATGAATGACTGAACCAATCAGTGTTTAGCAGAGGCACATTTTACCCAGAATCCTTTGCGATCTGTCTGTATTTGTTACAAAACCTCAGAATTAGTGCATTATTCAACATTAAAAGATATATGTTATATTTTAACTTTGTACAAAGGACAGAATTGTCATTAATGGAATTATTCTATCAGTATTCACACAAAACCATAAGTCAGGATGCCTTTACTTTTCAAGACCTCCGCCTGACCAGAGCATTGTGATTGGTAGAAAGCTGGCTTTGTGACTGCTCTCAGGGTGCTTCATTGCTGTACCGATGTAGCTTTCAGCAGGGGGCATCATGTTCAAACATAGAAATGCTGACTCATTGTTTGAGTCTTTTGTCGCTTCCAAAAGCAATCGTGGTGTTAAAACTCAAATTCAGCTTGTTAGTAGTTGCAAATGTACCAGAGACAACACTGGAATTTATCAGTTATCTGTAACTTCCGATACATTTTTTGGTGGTTTATCTTTATCAATGATAACTTTTCAGTTATCTGTTTATCTCTTATCGAAGTTAATTTTTTAGTTATCTGTGCCCACCGCTGCATACAGGCATGATCACATGAGGATCAGCCAGTTATGTCTCAGTGCTCATGTCACGGTGTGAAATTTGCTATCAGCCAGCCAGGCTAATGTCACTTCCACCACATAAATTGTAGTACACATGACAGACAGAAAGAGTGGAAAATAAATAAAAACATATATACAATAAGTGGAAAGGCGTGAACTTATTCATGTGTGATTGCTTTGCTCATAGCGCTGTGGACACAGGGGGCGTGTCAGCTGGAACTGACAGAGTGCACACGACGTGTTAAAAGACAGAGAACAGAGAGTGGGAGGACACATAAATAAATACTACAATAACTAAATATATATTTACATAACAAATACATATGAGCTGTGAGTTGGTCCGGACAGGTGGGCATGTCGGCAGCAGCAGCAGCTGAGTACTGTACTGAGTACTCGCAGCTGAGAACACATATCGTGCTATGACCACCATCACCTCTCAACACTCCACCGCAATGCGCATGTATCGGGATGCTGTCCTCACAAATACAAAAAAATACGTATCACCTTTGCAACACGGTCAGCAGCGAGCACGTCAGTGCGCACATCATCAGCCAGGCTGCCCCATGTGAAACTATCCGTCTGATCATGTGAACGCTCAGCTGAACATTTTCTGAATGATATTATGTGTTTTCTTAGTCAGTACTTTCCGATTATGTACATATAATTTTACTGTAGTGATCAAATTGTTACTGAAAAGTTATTAGATGGCTTTTCAAAGTGCTATAGTCACATCATACGATATGGGGAAAGCTAGCGGTCTTACTATTTTGGTTGAGGTATGTAAAGTGTTTGTTCATATATAAAGAAAATGCTTTTTTCTTAGCTTTGTTTTTTACCCATAAGCAATAATTCAAAAGTTTAATGAATTTCTTCAAGCTGAAAATGTTGGTGTACCCAATGTGATAAAGTTGTGAGACAGAGTACAAGGACATGTGTGTCTTATATGGTGACCAATTTTATCATTCCAAAATGCTTTTTAACCCAAAACTCCTATTCCTCACATTTTACACTGGCTGCCTTTCCTGACACAAAAACACGTTACGTGGAAAATGGGCAGGAGGTGGTACTGAACCAGGAACCTTCTGCTTTGGAAGCAAGTGAAATATGTATAAATATGTGGGTCCACAGTTCTGTATGTACTGCTCAAAATCTGATTCCACATGATGCCATCTGCTCCCACCTGTCAGTGGATCTCCAGCTTTCTGATCTGATTCTGATCAAGATGGAAATGCCAGGAGTTTTCATGTTTTGTGTGTGTGTGTGTGTGTGTGTGTGTGTGTGTGTGTGTGTGTGTGTGTGTGTGTGTGTGTGTGTGTGTGTGTGTGTGTGTGTGTGTGTGTGTGTGTGTGTGTGTGTGTGTGTATGTTGTTTTTTATGTTTACTGAATACACTGACCTCCTGGTTATTATTATCTCTGCCAATGAAGTTGGGTGGAGGTTATGTTTTTACCCATTTGTTTTTTGTCTGTAACCCACAATTTTTCATATACTGTATCATTATGAAATTTTTACTGAAAATTCATATCCTGATCAGCAAGAACTGATTAAATTTTCAAGGTCATCGATCAAAGCTCAAACTCAGGAAAAATCTTGGAATCTTGGAAAAATGCCTATCCTTTAACATTGAATGAATTTTGAAAAATTCATACCGCTATCAAAAAGATAGAATTTCTTTGATATTTGACAGTGTTATGTAGGATGGTATCCTTTATTGATGGACAAAGTTTGATCTGGATCTGATCCAGATTACAGATTTTGTGGCCATTTAAATTTTACATTGAAAAGCCCATTTAATGTATATTTAACATTATTATCACTTACTGAGGCGTTGCTGGGCCGGTAGCATAGATTTACATTTATGCTACCTGTCTGCGGGCAGGTATCCCAATACCTGCCCGCTGTGCATAAACTGATGACGTCATCGTGCGCGTAGCCCAAGAACTGTCCGCAGACGAAAAGATGAAAATGTGAGAAGTGTGTGTTGGTCCCAATATGGATATTACAGATAATTTTCTCATCTCTCGTCTAACTTGGGCAAATATCGGTCATTTTGGGCGACTGGGCATGGACGTCAGGCCTCTGAAAATGCATACCGCCCTCCAAAAGCATGATATTGTATTATTATTTCTTAATCAAATGTGTCCCAATCACTCCCATATTTGAAAGTGAGGTGCAGACTGGCACTCACTATCACCTGACAAAGTTTGAGCCATTTCTGATCTGGATTGTGTATTTTGTGGACATTGAATTTAACATTGAAAAGCCCATTTGGTGTACATTTTGCATTATATCTCAATCAAAAGTGCCTTATTCACTCTCATTTGTGATAGTGAGGTGCAAACTGGCACTCTCAATGAATAGACTAAGTTTGATCTGCATCTGATCAATATTGCAGATTTAGTGGATATTTGATTTTAACATTGAGAAGCTTTTTGAGCTATATTTTTATTGTATTTTATCTTCTGAAAAGCCACTTCTAACAGGACTTTGACCTTGAAATTTTTTTCCAAGGTAAAATTTTGTGGAATTGCAAACTAGTATTGGTGGAGGTTTGCGCTCCACAAGCACGGGCTCTAGTTTTTCACTGTAACTAACTGAAAGAGCTACTTCTTTTTTGAAAGAGTAACTACAGTTAGAGTGAGTAACTACTTTTTGTTCATTCATTTTATATTCTCGCTTATTCCATTTAAGAGTCACAGGGTTACTGGAGTCTATCCCAGTGGTCAGTGGATGAGAGGTGGGTACACCGTGGTGAACAGGACACCAGCTTGATGTGTGCAGTTGTTTGAAATAAGTAAATGAGGACTCTGCACATTCACTTCAGTGCACCTTTGGTTTATTCTACAGAACTACATTGGAGACAGCGATGGCTTGACCACAGCAGCTTCCAAATGTCTTAGATGGCCATCTGTCAGTTTCACTCCTCAACGAGCCCTTTCTGTGGGACACAAATGAAAAGATGACAGAAAAACAGAGAGATGTTCATTAGTGAGAAAAGATTCACAAATACAGTAAGTGTTTAGAAATTTAGTAACCCAAGTCAGGTTTTGTTTTGAATCTAGCAGCAAGTTAATGCTCTGAGATTCAACTCAATACAAGGTAAACTATTATGACTGAGGGTATCAGATGATGGTGTGGACACTAAAGATTTAAAAAGCCCAGAATTTGATGTCAAAATTCTGCCTAACCATATTAATCTAATAATGTAGCACTGAGTGCTTATAGATGAACATTGCTATTATACTTCAAGTATCAAATAATTTCATGGCTTTAGAACATATTGTAATTAAGAGTATTTTCATTTTGTTTAAGTACTAATGGAATTCAGACACTGGAGTGTGTCCAAGCCTATGCACTCTCAGTGCTGGTACCAAATAAGGATAAATGAAGGCAGTTGCATCAGGAGGGGCATCTGTGTCAAATCAAAAATGCAGCTCACAAACTAGATTTCCATACTGGATCATTTGAGGGTGCCAACAACTGCTTGGCAATGGACAACAGGTTACCAACAGAAACTATACTACTGTTGGGTAAAAGAGGAAAAGTACAGAGGGAAGGATAGAAATATGGAGTCAGAACATTGAATTTGGGTCTGTGACTAGTGAAAGGACAGATCTGGCAAATATGATGGAGAAAGAGAGACGTACCGGATGTAAAACAACCCAAGTGGAAGGGGAGTAAGGGCAGGGTAAAGTCAAGAGCATCAGAGGTGGATTAAAATTGTTCTACAGTTATATTGATGGGAGGTCAGTTGGTGCAGGGGTAATCCTGAAGGAAGACTATATAGTATTTTGGAGATGAAGAGGGTGTCTGACATTCAACTGAGGGTAAAGATTTCAATTGAAGGGATGATGTTGAATGTCATCAGCACATATGCCCTGCTGTTCGGGTATAGAGAATTCATCAAATCCAGAAATACTTCTGGAGTGAGTTATATGAGGTTTCTGGAGAGTGTACCCAAGAAAGAAGTAGTGTAATACAACTGACATGTTGATGTAGTGGACTGTGTTAAGTAGGAGGTGATGGGTAGATTTGGTTTAGAAGAATGCGGAAAAGCAGCTCGTGATGCATGTTGCAAAAACAATACAACTGGCTGTGGTGGCTATTTATTTTAAGCAGAAGGAGAAGCACAGGGTGATGTACAAGACTGGAGGGACGTGCACACAGGTGGACTATATCCAATTCAGGGGATGTAACTTAAAACAGATTGGACTTCATAAAGTGGTGGCAGGGGCAGTGTAGCTACATGACTTTATAAATGAAGTAGAGTAAGAGAGCAATGACTAAACCAAGGATCAGATCAGATCAGTGGAAGTTGGGCATATAGACTGGGGACCTTTGACAAAACACTTCTGCTGTGTCCCCCTCCACCCAGCTGTAAATGGGTACTGCCTCTGCCTGGGAAAGAATGGATTTGCAATTTTCCTTGGGAATGATGAGGATGGTCAGGAATAAAAATGAGCAGAATGACAGTGCACATACAACCATTTGGAGATAAAGTCAGAGAAGTGAGATTGAGATTGTTCAGGCATATGCAGAGTAGGACATGGGGTATATAGGGAGAAGGATGCTGAACATAAAGCTATCAGGGAGGAGGGGAGGATGAAGGCCAAAGAGGAGCTTTATGGATGTGCTGAGGAAGGGCATTAAGTGGACAGTGTAACAGAGGAAGACACAGAGAACATGGAGAGGATGGAGACAAATGGCCTGTTGTGGTGACACATAAGAGGAGCAGCCAAAAAAAGTTATTTTATATTTTAAAATGGAGCTTTCTGTGTGCTACAGTTTCCTACTAACCAAACCATAAAATTCCAGTATGTAAAATCAAAGTGAATCACAGAAACACTCTCTATTCTTTATGTCCAGTTAATGAGCCACTTGTGTAATTCTACATTTTACACACTGAGTAAAACAGAGGGAAAAGTTCTTGGGTTTATGTAGTAAATGTCTACAAATCAAAAGGAACTGATTACCTTTGAGCCCACATCACGACTCTTGGCACGCAGCTTGTTGACCTGAGATTCGGCGATGTCAGCCCGCTCTTCAGCCTCATCCAGCTCATGCTGTATTTTACGGAACTTGCTCAGATGAGTATTGGCCTGCTCTTCCTGCAGGATTCACAAAAAACACAGGCCACAGTCACTTTGAAAGATGAGACATTCCCCTGTCTGTTTTCATGAAAGTACAATATGTTGTACAAATCTGCACACTTAATTTCTTAGTTATTCTTTTTTTGTTCGGTTTTTCTCTAAAAGTACATAATCATGAATGAACTAATTTCATGAATGCACCATAAATAAACTATTTTAGCTCCACTTACAGCCTCTTCAGCAGCTCTCTTGTAGGATTTGACTTTCAGCTGTAGTTTGTCTACGAGATCCTGAAGACGAGCAATATTCTTACGGTCTTCCTCAGTCTAAGAAAAAATAAGAGAATGTGAAAGAGAATTACAACTATGTAGTGCAGTAACTTTAATTGTAAGTATGGGATATAGAGAATCTTCGCAGAAATGCAAAGATTTCAGAATGTATAAATGAGCAGGAAATGTTGAGGAAATGATGTGTTCAGTCTGTTACCTGGTACGTGAGCTCCTTGATACGTCTCTCGTATTTACGGATTCCCTTCACTGCTTCGCTACATTTCTTTTGTTCAGACTCCACCTCATTCTCAAGTTCCTTCACCTGAAAACATACATTGATTGGGGGGGGAACAAATGGTGAAGTTACTAGTAGCAGCATATAAGTGTGTGTTTGTGCATATGGTGTGTTTCTATAAAATATATATCCCAATACAAAAATCATAGCAATTGTAAGGTTCATGTGACTAAATGATATTTATACATTGCAGTTTCTCTTACCCTGGCCTCAAGCTTCTGGACCTGCTTCTTGCCCCCCTTCATGGCGATCTGTTCAGCTTCATCCAGACGGTGCTGCAGGTCTTTGATGGTTTGCTCCATGTTCTTCTTCATTCTCTCCAGGTGAGCACTGGTGTCCTGCTCTTTCTTCAGCTCCTCTGCCATCATGGCAGCATCCGTGATGGCCTTCTTGGCCTTTTCTTCAGCATTCCTGCACTCCTGCACTGCTTCCTCCACTTCAGTTTGAAGCTGGGAGGCATCACTCTCAAGTTTTTTCTTCTGGTTGATCAGACTGGTGTTCTAAATATTTTCAAAAATGTAGCAGATGAGAAAAGTGTTTTTTTTTTTTTTTCTTGTTGTTACTGGCTATATCTACAATTAAGGTCTAGTTATGGTCACAATGGCTTGTTATTGAAGTAACATTACGTCACTGAGTCTCACCTGAGAGTGCAGTAGCTGCACTCTCTCAGAGACATCCATCAGTTCTTGCTCAGCAAGTTTGCGACTTCTGTCACTTTGTTCGAGAGCAGCCCTCAGTTCCTCCAGTTCAGCCTGAAGCAGGTTGTTGCGTCTCTCAACAATGGCAATGTTCTCTTTAAGATCATCATTGGCTCGAACAGAGTCATCAAGCTGAATTTGGCAATCCTGAACAAAATGACACAACCACATTCTTGTTTCCAGTAAGTCTGAAAATGCAGTATTTAATTAGAGCCACTGTCTTTCTACTTTACCTTGAGATGTATGTGGACAGATTTAAGTTGTTTCTGGGCCTCAGCTGCCTGTCTGTTGGCCTGGCTGAGTTGGATCTCCATCTCATTGAGGTCTCCCTCCATCTTCTTCTTCAAACGGAGCGCCTCATTCCTGCTGCGACACTCCGCTTCAAGAGAGCTCTGCAGGGTTTCGATATTCCTCTGCAGGTTCCTCTTGCACTGCTCCATCTCCTCGTCTTTCTCAGTTAGTTTGCGTTCTATTTCAGCTTTAACTTGATTGAACTCCAGCTGGGCTCTCAGAATTTTACCCTCCTCATGTTCTAGGGATGCCTGAAAGATAGGAGGATTCAACTTAACTGAAGACACCAGCATATTACTCTAAAATATGCTATTATTTGAAGGACTCTCCTACCTCAGCTTCCTCGAGAGCGGACTGGATCTCGCTCTTCTCTTGTTCCAGTTGTTTGCGTAATTTCTCCAGTTCATGGATGCTCTTTCCACTTTCGCTAAGTTGCTCAGTGAGGTCAGAAATCTCCTCTGTTAATACAATATAAAGACGCTGTGTTTAGATGACTTTACAAAATGCATTTTTCAGGAGGCATATGGAAAACTCTGTCCACAAAAACCTACAGCACATCTTACCCTGCAAGTTCTTGTTCTCTCTTTTCATGGTCTCCAGTTGGTCCAGGGATTCTTCATAGGAGTTCTTCAGCTTGAAGAGCTCAGTGCTCAGACCCCTGGCTTCCTTTTGTGAGCCCTCCAGCTCACACTGAGACTCTTCATACTTTTGCTTCCACTCTGACAGGACCTACAATGCGAAGAAGCTACAATGAAAAGAAGCTGGCCATAGGACATACATACACACACACTCACACATGTACTCCATGGCTGACAACAACTGAGTCAAACTACATACTGTCTTCTTACACACACTAACCACTCTCGAGCTGCCATCTAGAGTGCAGCAGCTAATGTTTGTTGTCAAGGTTTTGGCTTCATCACTCCATGTAGCACATATTTAGGTCTGTACAGATGGTGATGCAGAGGTGACAATAGAGTTTATTTTCCCTCTAGAACACAGTCAGTACCTACAGGTGGATAGTGTAGTGCAGTGTTACGTTTTATAACTATACCTTGTCAAAGTTCCTTTGTTTCTTGTCCAGAGCAGCAGCAGCAGCATTAGACCTCTCCACATCCACCATGAGATCTTCAATCTCATTCTGCAGCCTGTGTTTGGTCTTCTCCAGAGAGGAACATTTAGCATTCACTGCTTCAACGGCCTCCTCAGCGTCCTGCAGACGCTGAGCCAGCTTTTTCCTTTAGAAACAAATCATTCACATAATTTCCTGCTATTTGGATCAATACGTTGCAGTTAATTATGACTGGATGCTCAGTCATCTAACAGACAAACTTTTTGTTCGTCTTACATTTTATCAGGAACATAACACAAACAAAAAGCTGATCTGTTAGACGTAAAAAGACGACTCTTTTGGGGTGACAGTTTGAATAATGAACATGGATCTTAAGCGCTCTTACTTGGCCTCTTCGAGTTCCTCAGTCCTCTGGATGGCATCGGTTTCGTACTTGGTTCTCCATTGAGCCACCTCAGCATTGGCTTTGGACATGCCGCGCTGCAGTTCAGATTTGGCCTCCTGCTCCTCCTCATACTGCTCCCTGAGCAGGTCACAGTCATGGCGAGCAGACTGCACTGCGTGAGCCAGTGCAGTCTTTGCCTGTCAGAATAATATGATATGATAAAGTAATACAGCAAAAAAAAATAAAAAATAAATAAATTGCATACATACTATTTGAAATTTCTTGGAATGCAATGAGTTTTATTTTACATCTCACCTTTGTTTCCTCTTCCAACTGTCTTTTTAAGTCGTCAATCTGTTGAGTGTAGGACATTTTTCCTCTTGTCAGTTGGGATACCAAGGAATCTTTCTCCTCCACCTGCCTTAAGAGCTCGCCTAGTGTTTTTACAAAAGCAGAAAGTGTCATAGTTCCACAAAAACCTTGTAATCACAAATATAGAAAAAATGTTAGTCTTTTCCCATACGTCACAGATTTTTCATATTTTTGAGATTTGTCAAATGGTCAAAAGAGCAGAATACATGTTACTGCATATTATACACAATACTGTGCAAAAATCTTAAGTATAATGAAACAAAATATGCTACAAAAATAGTAAAAAGCTTCTAAATTTCAAGTAATTTCTGATGCAGATCATTAAGGATGAAAGACTAACAAAATATCTCATGTATTATTTATTTTTAAAATGGAATTACTCGGAATGACCTGTATCATGGTTTTTAGATTTCATTAGATAGAACTTTATGAATCCCTTGGAAAGACTCCCTCAGGGAAATTGAGGTTCCAGCAGCATTATATAGCAGCACACAGGGTAAGAAGTACACAAAGTATCAAAAGTAGAAGTAAAAAACAATTTGTAAAATGTAAATACAAGTATAAATACCAGAAATACTGCTCGTTATTGGCTTACTGGCTACTACTGTCCCTCTCCTTCCCCTCCTCTGTCTTTCTGTTACTCCTCCTCCCCCGAGTGATAATTTCAAGAACATTATGTTATTCACTTCATTATTCATAGATTATTATCCACTGTCTGTTACATCTGTGGATTAATCGAGTTGTAAAGCCTGCAAGGAATCATCTGAAAAGATCTGTTATTTTCTTTATATGCAATTTTCAGGGAAGACAAAATTATTCATTATTATTACTTATTATTAATCATATTAATATTTGGAAATTGTATTAAAATGTGGAAATTTCTAATTTGGTCCTTCACTCATGGCTTACTATATTCTAATGAAGTAAGCCATTAAAACGCATGTTTATTTTGAAAGAAAAGGATGCTTAGGACTTGCAACACAAGACATACTGCATACCATTTTCAGTTTGAAGTTTTGCTTTTTGCATGTTGTAGTCATTGATGGAGCGCTGAGCCTCTTCATATTTAGTCTTGTATTCGTTCATTTGATCTTCAAAGGTTCTGCAAGTTTTCTCCAGGTTTGTCTGAAATTAAAAGCAAAAACCAAAATATATAATACCACCATTGTATCTAAAAAGCTATGACTTGTCAAAGTGAAAAATAAAAATACAACACAGCATTTCTGAGTTCAATTTCACCTTTATCTTCACAACATGTTCCATATTGGACACAACATCATCCAGTTCCAGTCTGAGCTCACTCTTCTCCTTCTCCAGTTTCTGCTTGACTCTCTGGAGGTTGTCGATCTGCTCTCCCAGGTCAGCCACGCTGTCAGCTTGTTTCTTCCTGAGTGTAGCAGCGGTGGCCTCATGCTGCAGAGTGGCCTCTTCAAGGTCTCTGCGCAGTTTCTGGAACTCAGCCTCCCTCTTCTTGTTCATCTCGATCTGAGCTGCTGTTGCTCCACCAGCCTCCTCCAGTCTCTCGCTGATCTCCTCCAGCTCTCTGGCCAGGTCTGCTCTCTGCTTCTCCACCCTGGCTCGGGCGGCTCGCTCAGCCTCCAGCTCTTCCTCCAGCTCCTCAATTCGAGCCTGAAGGGAAGAATCACAGTGACTAATTACCACAGAATGTGTCAACATCTTTGAACAATTACACATGACTACCTCATTACCTGAAGCTCCTTTAGTTTCTTTTGAAGCTGAAGAGCCATTGCCTGCTCATCTTCTATCTTACTATTGAGCTGATTGAGTTCAAAGTCTTTCCTGCAGTGAAATGATTTGTTTCAGACCAAAAGCTTGTACGTAACATGGACATTGTGTCCAAAGAAAAACCAACTTACTTTTTCAAATGCTCCTCGAGTTGCTGCTTGTCGTTCTCCAGGTCCATCAGGCTTTCAAGTGTCAGTTTCATGTCTCCTTCCAGCTTCCTTTTTGCTCTTTCAAGATCCATACGGATTTTCTTTTCTTGTTCGAGTGACCCCTCCAGCTTTTAAATTGTATTAAAAGCCAAAGCATAAAAATGAGTCTTAAGAACAGATTTAAAAGACTCTAGAGATGGAGCAGCTCTGATGTGCATAGGCAAACTGTTCCAGAGTTTAGGCGCAGCCACCGAAAAAGCCCGATCACCTTGAGTTTTTAATCGAGATCTGGGCACATTTAATAAAAGCTGGCTTTCTGACCTCACTGATCTGACCGGAACATAAGGAGTCAAAAGCTCAGAGAGGTATTCGGCAGCCAAACCATTTAAACACTTGAACACAAGCAGCAGGATCTTAAAATCAATCCTAAATGAGACTGGGAGCCAATGGAGCGAGGCTAACACAGGGGTGATGTGCTCTCGTTTCCTCATCCCCGTGAGCAGTCGTGCAGCAGCGTTCTGAACCTGCTGCAGACGCTTTAGAGACAACTGGTCCAGTCCACAGTAGAGTGAGTTACAATAATCTAAATGAGATGTTATAAGCAAATGAATAACTCGCTCAAAATCACACGCTGGGAGGTAAGCCTTCACTTTTCTCAAAATTCTAAGTTGGTAGAAACTGGCCTTTACCACAGAATTAATTTGCTTGTCCATTTTGAAGGAGCTGTCAAAAATAACCCCCAAATTTCTGACAGAATCATGCACACAGGAAGACAAAGGACCAAGCACATCATATGAGCCAGATGACCATGCAGGGCCAAAACTAACTATTTCAGTTTTATTCTCATTGAAAATTAGAAAGTTTTGAGCAAACCAAGTTTTCACTTCCTGCAGACAATTTACCAAAATAGTCAGAGAATTTGATGGGAGCTTAAGTGGCAGATAGATTTGTAGGTCATCAGCATAAAAATGAAAGGCCAAGTTGTATTTTCTGAATATGGTGCCAAGTGGCAGCATATATAGTGAAAAAAGAGCAGGACCCAAAACAGAGCCTTGTGGAACACCATAATTTAAGGGTGCTGAGCTGGACTGGTGTGGCCCAAGGTGCACAGAGAAACTACGGTCTCTAAGATAAGATCTAAACCACTCCAGTGCTGTGCCTTTAAAACCTGCATAATACTCCAGACAGGACAGTAAAATACAGTGATCAACTGTGTCAAAGGCTGCAGTCAAATCCAGCAAAACTAAAATCCCAGAGCAACCAGAGTCAACAATTAAAAGGAGATCATTAAAAACCTTCAACAGTGCTGTTTCAGTACTACGAAGTGATTTGAAGCCAGACTGGAATTTTTCAAAAATGCCATTAGAATCCAAATGAGACTGAAACTGATCATAGACAATTTTCTCAAGGATTTTAGCTAAGAATGGCAACTTTGAAACGGTCCTATAATTGGCAAGAATATTAGGATCCAAGGTGGGCTTTTTGAGGAGAGGCTGAACTACAGCATGTTTAAAACTCCTGGAACACAACCAGATAAAAAGTCACTGAATTTCAGTCACTTACAGACATTTCACTATTTTCAACAACACTTTCATCATGTGCTCAGTTCTTACATCATCCACTTGCTGTTCCAGCTTAACCTTGGCCTTGGTCAGAGTGTTGACTTTGTCTTCTTCACTCTGCAGGTCATCCAGTGTTTGCTGATGAGCTTCCTGTAAGGCTTTCTTTTCCTTAGTCAGCTTGGCAATTATTTCATCCAGGGATGTCATCTCCTCCACCAGGTTCTTCACCTACACAGTTTATGTGACATTTACAATTAGACATTAGACATTTACAAACATTCATCTTGTTCATGCATGTACTGAATAAAGTATAGCCATGGTGTTTTCAAACCTTGTTCTCAGTGGCATGTTTCTCTTTTTCCACTTTTGCCAGAGTCAATTCCAAGTCGTCAATATCTTTCTTTAACTCTGAACACTCATCCTCCAGCTTCCTTTTCTTAGCAGTCAGCTCAGCATTGAGTTCCTCTTCATCTTCCAATCTCTCTGATAGTTCTTTAGCTTTTGCTTCCATCTGAATTTTGTTTTTAATCAACCCTTCACATCTTTCCTCTGCATCTGCAAGATTATCTTGCTCCTGATTAAAAAAAACAATAATTATATTAAATTCAAAGAAATGTATTTGAATTGGACCAGTTTTCTTAAAAATGTTTGGGACAGATTTGACTTACAGCTTGGACTTGGAGTTGTAAGTCATTCTTCTCTTGTAGAAGAGAAACCATTTTCTCTTCTAGTTCCTTCCTGCGAGCCTCAGACTTTTCAAAAGCTTCTTTCAGTTTCAGGAATTCTTCCTTCATGTTGGCCATCTCTTTTTCTGCTTCAGCAGATCTCAACAGTGGTTTGATCTTGAAGTACAGCTTCATCCAGGGCCAGTTCTTGACTCCCATGAAGGCACGGATGTTCCATTGGATCACCAACAATGCATCTCTGTCATAAATAGCCAGACATTTATTGTCATTAGTTATTCTCCATCAGTTAACTTTAGTTCCTTTCAAGTGTCTTATTCCTCTCACCTCCTTTCAACAATCTTCTGGAATTCAACCCTTGCCAACAGACCCCTTGATCTAGCTTGGATTCCAGTGATGATGAGTGACAAACGGTCATCTCTCATTTCCTCAAGTTGACCAAGAAGACCAGCCTTGAAGAACACCTTCAGCAGACATGAACCAAATGTAGAAATCAGCAAACTACTGTAACTACTACAATATATGCAAATTGGATATGTAACATGGTTTCATGTTATCTTATACCTTTGTGTGTCCAAACTTGTACTGATTATGATCAATATCCAGAGAGCCAAGCAGTTTTTCAGCTCCCTTCCTGCTGTCAATGAACTGACCCTCAGGGATGGCAGCAGGATTCAGGATGCGGTATCTGGGAGGGGTGGGGGTGGGGGAGACAATTTACCTTGTAGTGTTAAATGTATGCAACGTGTGACTGAATAATTCAGATGAGGCAATACCTCTGTTTGAAATCTCCATAGAGGATCCTGTTGGGGAAGCCCTTTCTGCAGATCCTGATACCTTCCAACACACCGTTACAGCGTAGCTGGTGCATCACCAGAGGATTCTCCATGGCCCCAGGAGTCTTGGTCTCATTGGGGATGATGCAGCGTACAAAGTGAGGGTGAGTAGATCTCAAGTTGGTCATCAGCTTGTTCAGGTTCTCCTAAATACAGCACAGATTTAATTACAATTAACTGCCAATCATATGTAACACTATCGCTATTTGTCCAATAAAAAATAATAATTTAACATAAAGGACAATTTGTGGAATCAAACTGCAATGAAAAAACTTTCAAATTATGTTAAATACACAATACCTTATGTTAAAATAACTAATAAGTAAAATAACTAATATTATTTTTGTGTTTGAAACTGAGAAAAAAAATTGTCAACATTTTCAGAAATGCTTCTTCAGCCTTCAAGTCTCTGAGTAGTCGGAGCTTTCCAGCAATTAATATCCATTATCCAACCACATCAAACTGGAGTTACAGCAAAACCTGTGACATGTTAGAATCTATAACCTGCTCAGGAATGTAACTCCAAAAACCTTTGGTATATTCACACACTGCATTTTAAAAATGACTAGCCGCTGACCCAAATATTACTTCCAGTGTATTTAGGTATGGTCGCCCTATTTCATATGGAAGATAAACTACACTGCTTATCGTGTAGTCTACAAGATTTTAACAGATACAGTATGCACAGTTTTAAAGCCGTTCAGAGGAATGCTGCTGACAACCTCATTAGCCAGCCTCTCATAGAGGAAAATAAGAAACACATAATTCACACATGGAATCTAACTCACTAGTCATTAAAAAAGCTGGAATTGTATTTCATTTACTACAAGATGAATTTAAAAGAAAACCTTTTAATTAGCTCATATGCCAAAGACGGAAGATAAAATTGATCTTCTTACCCTGTGTAAAGCAGAAACGGTTTGGAAGGATGAACCTTTCTTCTTTCCTCCACCACTTTTGCCCTTGCCACCAGACTCGTGAGCTAAACAGATTTCAGCAGCATAGAACATAATGAACAAAAATATATATATATACCTATAATATGACTATCCACAGTACTTTTATCGTATCTAAGTAAGATATTAGTAACTTGTAAACCACTACATACATGAATCAGCTCCTGCATAGTTTGCAAAAAGGGTTGCTAAAAGCTTGAGATTAGACTTCTGGTACAGAGCAACCACAGTCTCATTCAGAGGATCTTTGTTCTTCACCAGCCAGTTGTTGATGTTATAGTCAACAGTTCCAGCGTAGTGCATCAGGGCAAAATGGGCCTCTGGTTTTCCTTTGACAATCCTGGGTTTTTGGAAGTTGGCCGATTTTCCCAAGTGGTTGTCATAGAGCTTTGCTTTAAAGGTGGTATCAGTGGCCTTGGGGAACATGCACTCCTCTTCAAGGATGGACATGATACCCATGGGCTGAGAAAACAACGATACCAGTGTTTATGCACTGTTACATATTGAATATAACTCATCTCTGTCTAAATATTTTAATATTTAAATTCTCACCTTTTCAATCAGGTCAATGCAAGCCTGAAGGTCCATACCAAAATCTATGAAAGTCCATTCAATACCCTCTTTCTTGTATTCTTCCTGCTCCAGCACAAACATGTGATGGTTGAAAAACTGTTGCAGTTTTTCATTGGTGAAGTTGATGCACAGCTGCTCAAAGGTGTTGAACTGTAAAGATAAGACATTTGTTGAGTTTTCCATTCTTTTTCTAATCTAACAAATATTTTAAAAAGTTATACTTAAAGGGTATTCAATCCTTCTGCCAAGTATTGTTAAAAATAGATTTACTCTTTCCTCCATGGAAAGCTGAAAATGTTTGTTCTTCAAGCCAACGTCAGTGTTTTTCACAGAGGTTTCTGAATTTGGTTGTCAACAACAACAACAACAACAAACTGTTATTTTATTGTTCTTGTGCTTTTACTTTGTTGTGATCTGGATGGTTCTACTTTTGTGCATGCCTGAGCTTTTCACAAATGTTCTGAAACAGGTTTCTGGTGATGTGCTCTTAATAATAAAGTATTTTATATGGTATGCATTCCAAGAGAAGCTTTATTTCCCTTTTAATTAGTAAAACAGCCTGTTGTCCTCAGCCCCCTTTTAGTTTTTATAGGGTGAGAATTTTATGTCATTTCTATAAATGTTGGTAATTCCAACATTTTCACTAAGTTTTGTTTAACAATTTGTTGGTAACACTTTACTTGAAGGTATAGTCATAATAGTGACATGACACTGTCATAACTGTTACATGACACAGTCATGATGGTGTCATAAACATTATGTCAATGTCATAAACACTTATGACTGCTGTTATTAAGTGTCATTCGGTTTTTGTAATGACAAGTTGACAAGTTGGCATACAACCGAAAACCAAAAAGGCCAAAGTCAACTTCTGGTCATGTCATTTTGATTAAAATCAAGACAACACAAAAAATGTCAACTATTATGATGATACCTTCAAGTAAAGTGTTACCAGTTTGTTTTGCTTTTGCTTTGCTTTTTTCCCCCATTGAAATCTCAATCAACATTTTCACCATCTTGAATTCTGTAAAGGTTTTTGAGAAGTGCTGCTACCAAAAAAAAAAGAAAGAAAGAAAGAAAGAAGCCTGATGTGGGTGAAAGTACAACATCTGTCCAAAGTGGATGCTCACTTCAAAGATCTCAAATCCAGCGATGTCCAGTACACCAATGAAGTACTGTCGAGGCTGCTTGGTGTCCAGTGATTGGTTAATTCTTAATACCATCCACAAGAACATCCTTTCATATACGGCCTTAGACAGTGCACCAACAGCATAGTATACCTAAAAAAAAAAAAAAAAAAATCAGTTCACAGGAAAAGGTACAGTCATTTATCATTCCCTTATAAGTGTTTCTTTTCTGCTTTAAGTGACATCTCAGAATAAATTAAACTCTTCAACATTACCCTTACCTGCTGAACATTTTGTCCCTTGGTGACCCACTCATTTCCTACTTTGACTCTTGGGTGGCACAGACCTTTGATGAGGTCAGCAGAGTTCAGGCCCATCAGATAAGCAACTTTATCAGCATCTGTGCACATAAAAAAGTGAAGTTTGAAATGCCTGAATTTTGACATGTTTCATGGCTTGAGAGAGCCTGTCTTACCTTCAGTGCCATCAGCTTCTGCCTGTTCCTCCCGCTGCTTATTCTTGAACTTCATGTTGCCATGGTGCATGATAGCACCAGTGAGCTTGTAAATGCCATTTTTCTCATCCTGAGTGAAGCCCAGGACATCAAAGGCATCCTAATGGACAAGAGGGGTGATAGCATTAAACCAGCAAAGTATCAACATCATCCACCTTTTGTTTCAATAATCATTTCATGTGTCACTGCATATTACACTCTATAATGAGATACAGAGTAGATTGACAGGAGAGATTTTGAGGGTGTAACAGTGTTTGATTCCTGAGCCACAAGGATCAGACATCTGATGTCATCTATTCAAATCGTTTTTCCTCTGGTGACTAGCGAGCACACTCATACCTGGTGACCAGTGATATTAGTGAAGTATACTGTTCTGTTCCAGGAGGCTTATACTACACATTATGATGGTTGTACAGTACACCAGGGAATTACTGTATATTCAACAGAACTTTGGGGGGGCTTTTTAAAATTTTAAATTTACACTATGATATCCTCTAAACCAGCATGATGCAACATTTCATCATGTACTTCATATTATGAATGGGTGTTGTACTCACATCAGTTGCTAACAGCTCTTCTGCATCGTTAATGGAGGCTACAGTCGTCTCGCCTTGTGAAATAAAGGCGTAGTCATAGGGGTTGTTGGTGATAAGCAGCATCTCTGAAAA
Source organism: Thalassophryne amazonica (assembly GCF_902500255.1). Lineage (NCBI taxonomy): Eukaryota > Metazoa > Chordata > Actinopteri > Batrachoidiformes > Batrachoididae > Thalassophryne > Thalassophryne amazonica. The sequence continues at coordinate 56,482,505 of NC_047114.1, forward strand.
GCAAAGCAGTTTAGAAGTGAAGTTTAGTACAATAAACACAACATTAAATCTGCTCATTTCCACTCATCTAAATCTAAAGTACAGTTATTGTCATTTACCCAGCAGTTCTGGTTTCCTTTGGGACAGAATCTGATAGAAGATATGATAATCTCTCTCAGCCTTAAGCTGAAAAGTGACACGTGACTTTTCCAACAGATCTGTAAAGATAAATTCATGATGTAGTCCAGGTGATCACAGTCATGACAAGAATGAACTTAATGAAATTATAAGAACAGAGACCACCTACATGTCTCAATATCAGCTGAAGCCAGCTTTCCACTGGCAGCAAAGTGAATCCGGATGAATTTTCCCTGAAAGCCAGTGACATTAGTACTTATATTTCAGTAAAAAAGAACACAAACTGCAATTTTGTTACAGACACAGTCTTACAAATCTGGAGGAGTTGTCGTTCCTGATGGTCTTGGCATTACCAAAGGCTTCTAATGCTGGGTTAGCCTGGATGATTTGATCCTCCAGGGTGCCCTGAAAGAACACAGAGTACAATAGCTCAAAGTTAGAAACACTTCAGAAAATGGTGCAGTGTCTTTACAGGTGGTGTTTAGTGTAAATTCAGTTTGATGACCTTTTTTTCAGAGCCTGTGTCTTTCTTCCCACCTCCAGCTGCTATGCTGGCAAAGTACTGGATGACTCGCTTGGTGTTGACGGTTTTCCCAGCACCAGATTCTCCACTAAAGGCACAAGGAGAATTGTTTGAATAAATACAGTAGAAATGGGCAGCATGCCTCTCATGCCAAGAAGGGTACATCAGCAAAAACACAGGTAACGGAGTGTTATTACTGTTGACTTGAGTAACTCTTTTGGACTGTGGAAAGAAATTGGAGCATCTGGAGAAAACCACAACATGCAAACTCCATACTCAAAGGCTGAAGGTCAGTTTTGAACCCACAACCTTCTAGCTATGAGGCAACAGTGGCCTTAATTTTTAACATAAAACAATGATGAACTTTAGATTTGTGAAGTGAACTGGAAAATATCAGTATTAGCTTGCAAAACAACAAAGGACACAATTCTGCAAACAAAACTCACGTGATGAGAATTGACTGATTTTCTCTATCTGGACAAAAAGAGAATACAGGCTTGCTTAAAATGACCAGACTTTCTTACATTTCATTTTTCCATAAAGATTCAATAATTCAAATTTGCCATACCAGTTAGCATGTACTGGTAGGCGTTGTCAGAGATGGAGAAGATGTGAGGAGGAGCTTCACTCCTCTTCTTTCCTCTGTAGGCAATGACCACATCTTGGTTGTAGACTGGGAGCCACTTGTAGGGGTTAATGGTGACACAGAAGAGCCCGGAGTAGGTCTATCAGGGTACAATACTGTATATTAGGCACTGAGATATGACTATAGACAACAGGAAATGAATAGGAGTCTATGGGTGTAGTTGAGGGTTCGCCTTTAGTTTTCCTCAAAGTGTCTATAAATGTTTAAACTCACGTAGATCATCCACGCTGCATAACGCTCTTTGAGGTTAAACAGCACAGCAGGCTCATGGAGGAAGGTGAACATCGCCATGTCTTCAATTTTATCAAACTTAGGCGGATTCTGGGAGTGTACATCACACTCTTTCACAGTAACCGTCTGAAAAGAGAGATGGTTTGGTAAACATTGGTCATTTCTCTAAGCTTTAAGTGTCCTTTGAAACATTTCTTCAAATGTTTTTGTTGCAGCCTCACAGCGTGCCTGACAAGCAGTGGTGGACACAGGTCAGCTAATCAGCTAACTGCTAATTAATGAAGCTAACCTTTTCACTCACTCTTTAGCTTTTCAGCTAACTTTGAAAAACAATAAGTGAACCAATTAGATTCTACTGAATTTATCTTAGCTAATGTTTTTTAATAAAGTTTAATGGTCAAAAATGCTTGTAGACACTAAAATTATCCATGTTTGTTCCTGTTGGCGCTTATGTACCCTGGTGGTGGCTGTTTCTTGGTCAGTGAAAATATCACAGAACTCAGTACAAATACATGTAATTTGGTCACTTTTCAAAGGGGTGACACTCGTCAATAAAGTCAAAGTACCGTACAGTGGTCCATGTCAGGTCAGCTTGGTGTATAAATCTCATCGTTCCAGGCAATGATAGCTATCAGCTGGCTGATAGAAGCAAGGTAGAGACAAAACCAAACCAGCTGATTTCAATAGACAAGCATACAGCCTGAGTGTGTTTTCACAGAGCGGCCAGTCCCATATATGTGCAGAAGTACGAATTCTCGCCTTCGGATTTGCCACTTCACCGGATGTGACGTGTATCCGACCATGAGAATACTCTACTAAGTGAAAATGACACATTGCATGAAGGCACCAAGCATCACCTCAAACAGATGGACGAGCAGGAGGTTGGGTCACAGTAAATGTATTAAGCAATTATTACAATTACTTTCCAAAGTGTATTTTCATTTCTCAGTATTTCTTATTTGTTTAATACATTCTGTACTATGAAGCTGTCATTTGGTCATAATCTGACCTTGGCATGCTGAACCTTTTTGGGAACCTTCATTTTTCAACATATTAAAATTTTAGCTCTTTGGGTCTGTTTTTCAGTGTTTTAGAGCCAACAAAAACCAAGGCTACATTAAAATTATTAAAAACTAGCTGTTAGTGGTAACCTCTGCTGAATGCTTTATCACTTTAGTATGATCAAAGTTACTTTAGAGGTATCAGGTGAGCAACTGTTAGACTGTCTACACCACTGCTGACTCCACTTCATAGAGGATTACAAGATCATAACCTGTCTTTGCATTTATTGGTCTCTTGCTGTCTATTGTTACTCTGCCATGTGTGATTAAAGGATCAGCGTGCTCTTGTTTCATCACTGGATCTTAGGTTGGATTGTAGTTGCATCCAGAGAGCTGTGGCTGCAGGCGTACTGACCTTTCCTTTCTCAGTCTGAGCAGTAACTTTATCACCCTCGCGACTGACAATGGATGCCTTCACATACTCTTCTTCAGGATCAGGGACAAAACACTCTTTCTTCATGTCAAAGGGTCGAGTCTGGGACTCCAGTCGCTCCTTTTCTGACTTCCGCAGGTATGGGGCCGCTACCCCAAACTCTTTCATGGCAGCATCACCCATTTTTCACTTTGTCTACAGCAACACCAGAAAACACGGTTGCACAATAAAGAATACAGCTGTGTATTCAACAGAAGGCAAGAAGCAATGTCTTTTTTGTTAATATAACATGTTGATGGTATTGTTTTTATTAATTTGTGTACTTCTTCAGATTTAACTCGGACATAAATCAGTTGTCAGGCACTCTTACCTTATCACTGCCCTCGCTGCAGTGTAGGAGGTGTTCTGGTCCTGGGGAAACAATGAAAACTGCTGAGACAAGTGCACACACAGACACAGGTAATGCTTCAGTGTTGCACAGTAGTCAATGATGTGTATGCCATTGTTCTCCAGCCTTACCTTGAGATAGAATGGCGACCTATTGGGGGGGATTCACCATGTGTTGTCTTTATAAATGAAGCTCCCTCAGCCAAATATGGAGGAACATTTCAAACTCCAAGAATGTTTTTGTGTCTGTGCCGGGTTGGGGGTACTTGAAGGGCGGGGATTAATGAGTGGTTGAGAACAGTATAGAAATCAGTGGGTCGAATTCTTATCAGCGAGGGGAAGTCCTGACGATGCCTTATTAGGAGCTCCACACAGTGCCGCGTTTAATCCAAGGCATCCTCAAGCAGCTGAGAGACCACATCTTTAAATAGATGCAGGCAGGAATTCTTTTGTCATCCTCCCTGAAGTGTGCTTCTGTTACAGGATCGATGTGCGACATGTTAAAAATCTCAAATGAAGACGAACTAGACTTAAATAATCCAACTGGCTCAGTACTGGATATGGGGATTCTGACAAGTTCAGTTGAAAAAAACATAATCGTGTATATGCAGTGTTTCAATTTGAGGTATATTTTGGCTAAACCTTTGTAACCAAGCAAGATTTGATTTACTGATATAATGTAGCAAATAAAAATGTGAAAGTGGTAAACTGTGACTTTCACCTTAAAATTTTCAAATATTTATCATTAGCAATCAAAAAAACAACACTATAGAAGCTGAAAATATACAGTCTGTGACTCCTGATGGCCTTCTTTGTGCCATAGGGATCTAAAATGCTCCAACATGAGTCCAGTTAATTCTGTTATTGTTCTCTTTCCCATTCTTCATTTTAGCACTTACTGTATGGATTTATTTATTATGACCTCTTCACACACTACCTTGAATAAAATTTAGTTTTTGTACTTTATGAAGGCATTTAATTGATCTGCATTATATTTAAAGCTGTTTCTGTTATTTCTGTATGTCCACTTCTTTTATCTGTATGAAGGAAGACAAATATTGTAATATTACAAAGTTATACGGCTCACTGGCATATTAGCACCAACATCAGTCTCTCTCATAGTGTCAGCAACACCTATGATTTGTTAATACATAAAATAAAGTTAATAGTTATTATGGAATTGTTAATATGGATTGTATTACATTCAACAGGTGTGTATATTTTCCTGTTATTGGAGTGTGTCTGCTTTGTTTAGGATAACACCTGAATATTTTTTTAATCAGCGGATTTAAATCTAATAAAATGTATATTAGCATTTAGAAAGAATACTATAGGGATTATTAGGTCATCTTATTGGTACAGTAACAGAAAACAAGATCGTGCATGACTTACAATAATGCAGGAAAATAAATGTCAATTGCAGTTATTGTGGTCTAGATACAAAAGAAGATAGTACGTGTCTGGAGAGATATTTTAGAGAAATATGTCATGCATGGGTTTCAATTACCGAGAGGGCTTAAGTGGAGACGATGTGAGGTATCGCTAACATATTGTGTTTAGTTATCACAGAATGAACTTAGGCGTAACACAAACAGCTCTTAGAGACTCGGCGTTGGTCTAAATAAAGAACATGAGTACATGAGATTAAGCAGGCGACAAGTGTGAGACAACCCAGACGGAGGTCTGCCACAGGTGACATACTTCAGATTCACTGAAAGGCAGCACTGATGACACACAATAGAAGGCTGTTCCACTGCGACATGGTGGAATGTGACGCCAAGGTCACTGTGGAGGCCTTTTCTCATTATCAGGCAGCAGCTTGCAAAAGCTGGCCCCCCTCAGTTACAGTGCTGTTGACATGGCATTGTGTCTTTGAGGACAAAGATAACTGTGTGAAATTCTTGCTGAGAAGCCCTCACTGATTGAGGAGGACAGTCGGGGGGAAAGGATTTCAGAATCCTGCCTTTGCCTATGCACAGGATCAACTGCAGCATATGATGTCCTCACATCACTTTCTACACTCATAAAATATACTGAGAGTGACAGGTATATCTGACAGCCATTCAAATTTTATGTTTGACTTACCATGCAAGTGCTACAGCTGATATGGAAAGTTGACATAACCTTGGGGTTCTACTCATTTTAGTTTCTTTATACATTTAAAAAAAAATCTAAAATAATTCAGGCTTCTCTTTATTGAAATTTCAAGGGAATATTTTCCAAAATATCCCCTTGAAATTTGAACTGAAACAAATCTGTACAGCAGTGGTCTCCAAACTATTCCAGAAAGGGCCAAGAGGGTGCAGGTTTTCTTTGCAGCCACTGACATCAGCAGGTAATTTCACTGATTAACATCACTTGGAGCAGGTGGGATGAGTTCATCAGTGAAATCACCTGCTGGAGTCATTGGCTGCAAAGAAAACCTGCACCCTCTCGGCCCTTTCTGGAATAGTTTGGAGACCACTGCTCTACAGCATGATATAAATTGTATAAAAATATCAAAGCCAAATTAAAGGCTTTAACACAACTTGACCGTAATTTTTACAGCCACTTTTCTTCAGACATATCAGGGGGCATGTATATGAACGTTACCAAGTGACTCAGTATGCCCTTTCACTTCATTTACATCAGTCATTAAGACAAACAGTATGTATGGTAAATCAGTCTGTAGTAGGCAACTCTCAAAAACTGTAACGTGTTTCAATGTGCAGTGGAACAGAGAAAGATTTTCTTGAAAAGGATTACCATGCACCCAGAAAGTATTCACAGCGCTTCACTTATTCCATATTTTGTTATGTTATAGCCTTATTCCAAAAATGGATTTTTCACGCAATACCCCATGTGACAATAGGAAAGGGTTTTTTTAGATTTTTGAAAATTTATTAAATATAAAAACTAAGAAATCACATGTACAAACATATTTACAGCCTTTGCACCATCCCTACAGTGAAGCATGGTGGTGGCAACATCATGCTGTGAGGATGTTGTTCAGTGGCAGGAACTGGGAGACTAGTCAGGATTGAGGGAAAGATGAATGCAGCAATGTACAGAGACATCCTGGATGAAAAGCTGCTCCACAGCGCTCTTGACCTCAGACTGGGGTGACGGTTCATCTTTCAGAGGACAATGACCCTAAGCACACAGACAAGATATCAAAGGAGTGGCTTCAGGACAACTCTATGAATGTCCTTGAGTGGCCCAGCCACAGTCCAGACCTGAATCCAATTGAACATCTCTGGAGAGATCTGAAAATGGCTGTGCCCCCATGCTCCCCGTCCAACCTGATGGAGCTTGAGAGGTACTGCAAAGAGGAATGGGCAAAACTTCCCAAAGATAGGTGCACCAAGCTTGTGGTATCATATTCAAGAAGACTTGAGGCTGTAATTGCTCCCAAAGGTGCATCAACAAAGTACTGAGCAAAGGGTGTGAATTCTTATGTACATGTGATGTTTTTTAGTTTCTTATTTTTAACAAATTTGCAAAAATTAAACAAAAAAATCATGTCATTATGGGGTGTTGTGAGTAGAATTTTGAGGGGAAAAAAAATAATTTACTCCATTCTGGAATGAGGCTGTAACATAATAAAATGTGGGAAAAATTAAGAGCTATGAATACTTTCCAGATGCAATGTACAGCTGAAATTTTCAGCTACAGTTTACCAGAAGGGACATAAGAGAGTAGAACCTAGGTTTGATCTGTTGTCTTATATAAAAATCCTTCTTTCTTCCACTCGTAAAACTGTGACTGGTGATGCAACAGATAAATGTAGCACTGTTAACTGCTTATTTAGGGTCCGCTCCTTTCTCTGCCTCTGACCAAGGTAGCATCTCTACATCTAGAGTTGGTCCCCGGGCGCCGAACTGTGGCTGCTCACTGCTCCTAATGGTTGGATTGTGTGTATCTGTAATTAGGATGGGTTGTATGTACAATGGCAATAAAGACTATCCTATTCTATTCTATTCGGAGATGTCACGGGTGTCTTGGTGGCTTTCCTTATGAGGCTCCTTCTTGCACGGTCACTCACTTATTGAGAAGTACCAACTGTATGTTAGACAGATCTATCACACAGTATTATGCTAATTGTATGTTTTAATGATTGATACATATGAAGCTGAATGCATATTTAATGACTTTGAAATGTCCACATATCAATGACGATTTGTCTAAAGAAACCCGGCTGCAAAAGTGATGGGTTTATTTTGTCAAGGATGCTATATTTATGCAAGTCTTTTTTTTTTTTTTTGGATTAGATGTTTCTATTGAATTTTTAACATGCTGTTGAGATTTGTTATTTAGTGTGAGTTTAAAGAGGATTTTTTTTTTTAAATGTCATGTGGAGTTTATGCATTCACTGATGTCTGAGGTCAAAGTGAACTGTTTTAGTAGGGTTATTGCAGCTTATAATTGTGATATTGTTTTGTAAATCTTGCACTCCATGAAGTCAATGAAATGTTAAAAATGTGCAGCTGTTGCAGCGAGGACAAGCCCAGCAAGATGAGCCTATAGATACACTATGAATGATGGGCTTACTGATTAAAGCTCACCAGCATCTTTATGGGGTAAAAAAAAGTGTGTCTAATAAAGTGTCACTGAGTGCACATCCTTGACTGTTGGTGTAAATGGACACAAAAATGTCTCACTTTGCTTTAGTCATGCTGAGAGCAGCATGGTTGAGTTACTGTCACCTTCTCTTTAGGATTCACTTTACTTTTACTCCTCTGACCCATCTCATTCATGAGGCATTCTCACCCACAGAGTTGACATTAATCTTTTCACTGTTTTTCATGTCAACTCCACCAACAGTGCAGAAAGGCCCAATTACCGACAGACTCAACATTTGTGTTTCTTGAGTCGTTGATATGGAAATTTACTGGCCTCGACTACATTTTTATTTTTACAAAATGAATGAGACACCAGTGTGACTGAGGTGTAGATGAATCTAATGGAAGTTTTGAGTGTACACTATGCTTCATGTCTATTTCTATTTATTTTAATGTTACTGACTTCAATCAGTTGAATCTTTAATATATCATAATCATCATAAAGTATAGGCTGGCACTCAGAGCAGTAATCACAGTACCTTCAAAGGTTAAGAGATAAAAGGAGGGTCAACAACTGCTGACAAGTGTTGAGATTATTTCTATACTGTTTACGTCCCCTGACAGCTGGTGTCAGGCTGCCACATGGAAGTGAGAGATTTCTGAGTGAAGTTAATACAGAATCTATACTATGTAATTCAAGCAAATGTTATTTAAATGCCTTCATTCAGTCATAACTAATGCACATTCTCTCCAAGTAAATATTAATTTACATTGCTGTTAACAAATTATATGACATAAAGGAAACTTCTGGTTTTTCCAAACTTTTGAGTAGTAGCATCAATATAAAGTGGTCACATTTATTCTCAGTAATGGCATTGTTTGTTTGTTTGTTTGTTTTTGCATTTAACAAAATTTAGCATCACGTGAGACCCAACTATTTAACAACATCAAGATGAGCCACTTAACTTAAGATTGGAGGACTGATTTAGAATTTAGTGACATTTAGGGTAAAAAAAAAAAAAATCAACTTTTGTTATCTGGACTGAAAACATATCAGTTGAGGGTCAAATTTTCTTGGGAATCTAAAAATGAAATTATTTATGCATAATCAGACAGACAGATTGGCTTGATCTTGCCATGACAATACATGTGACAATACATATGGCATTTTGTTGTAAAAAATAAAACTTGATCTCATTTTAGAACCAGTTTTAGGCCTAAATAATGTAAATTGTTTGTAGACCATACAAATGGGTATAATCGATTCAGTTTTGATTCAAAATTGAGTAAATGTAAGTAAATGATTTTTTTTTTTTCACAAATGGAAACTCGATAAGGATAGGGTTAGTAAAAGTGTGAATTTTACTTATTACAACTTACTGATGTTACAATAAATTTATGTATTGGTACTGCCTTATTCCCAATAAAAATACAAAGAGAGTGATGTATAATACATGCAGGTTTCTCGTTATATCAACTCAACAGGAAGAATCAAAAGCCAAATTGTTACCTAGAAGCTCAAAATTAAAAAAAAAAAAAGTCACACGATGTCTGTTGATGAAACTGGCTGGAAACTGATACTTATTCAACAGAACACTAAGGTTAATAGTAAGGTTATTCTAAGGTTAATAGTAAGCACGTTTATCACAAATTTCAAGCTGAAACAGGATTAATGTGGGTGTTCAAAATATTTTGTCACACCTATTTTTGGCAAAAAGTCAAATAATGGCTGATCATATCACATTTTAGTTGTTATTGTCTGAAACTACACAATTTTTTTCTACAAGAAAAACACCAATTATTGCATATAGGGCCTTTATTTATTCAGTAATATTTTTATACACTGATGTCACAAAAATCTAACTCAAAGTTTCAACAGCATGTTAAACCCACTAATAAAAACTTAGTTTTGCCAGAACATTCTTCAGATTTTACAGAAGAGTAGAGAGAGAGAGAGAGAGAGAGAGAGAGAGAGGAAGAGAGAAAGAGAGATAGTTGGATAGGTAGATGGACACAGTTACGTAGTTGGATAGGTAGATGGACACAGTTACGTAGTTGGATAGGTAGATGCACGAACAGTTGGATGGATGATGATTGATGGATGATGCATGTTTAAATACATAGTTGAAGTATATCTGTAGAGTGTCTTGATGGCTTTCCTCATTAGTCTCCTTGCAAAATCACTATTTTTGAGAATGTTTCCTGCAGACAGATTTACCATATTGTTCAAAAGTTTTTGTATTTCCTATTAGTTGATGTAAATAAACTCCAAGACATATTCTGTCACTTGGAAATGTTCAATGTCTCCATCCCCTGACTTGTCTAAAGAAAACTGGCTGTAAAAAAGTGATGACTGACTTGGGTTACAATAAAGGGTGCAATTACTTATGCAACCCATCATCATCATACTTTTTCTTGCCACTTTGTGAAGAAAAGCTTTCATAAAGTGGCTATAGCCTGATTCATCTTTAAGTCATCCCATTATAGTTGCAAAAACAGTTTTAGATTATCTGATGAAGTATGAGTGTGTAAGATGTTTTTTTTTCCTCTCATAAGAAAGAACCATATGCATCCTATCATGTGGAGGTGGTCTAATTATATCTTCAGATGCCCCATTAATCCTGTTGGTAATCCTCCACACACATAGTTTGAAGTGTCAGGTGCACCTGCTTTACAGGGGTGTGAATTTATTTGTTATTAGCTTAAAGATACTTGTTTGTCCACTCAGGAAAATCAAGCTATTGTTATTAGTCTGCAGCAACAATAACAGACGAACAACAATGCATTGTCAGGACAAAAAAATGTTAAGGCCACAACAACGATATGCCGTTTCTTGGTCATTTCTCTTCATAAAACTGAAAACGTTTTCAAGAAATACCACTCAGTTTGAGATCATAGCGCTACCTTTGTAACTATCATTTGTAAGGTTTAAAATATTTGAACTCATTTTTCTGTTAATCTTGGGGAACCATTACAAAAATACCATACAGCTTGACTGAGATAAATGTTTGGAATAAAAAAATCCTGTTATTTCTTTCTTTCTTTATTGTTAATTGTTTCACTATATGCCAGCTGACAGGTTGCGCGATTGCTCTATCTGTGTTTGCAGATGCTACAACCTATGGTTTATGAAGATTGGATGATTTTGTGTTGAGAAAAATTTAAGCAGCTTTTTGTGCTCATCCAGATCTGTATTTAAAAAAATATCCTTTGAGCTCATTCTTTCATCCCACCACCACCATACATTATAACATTTATTTAATTTATTTTAATTCTTGAACATTTTTGTCTCCTGACATCTGAAAGTTTTGATCAATCTAGAAGTCGGTTCTGGTTGCTGTCCTCTGCTGGTTGGTTGATGTAATACTGGTTAATCGCCTTTACTCTGGCAGAAGTAAACGCCTCTCTGAGTGTACCGTCGGTTGTTCGAATGTGATGGTTATTGTTTCTTTGAAATCCTCCCTGACCCTTTGCAGGAATACACAGAGGTACGTAGGCATTCAATGACCAGCCTGCAAGTGATTATATAAGGTATTATAGTCTGCCTGAGTATGAGCACTGGTTTATCTCTGACCTTGAGGCTCTGGCTCTTGTGCTTTCTTTCCTCTATTTTAAGAATATGAGGTACATTTCTCTCCATTTTAATGATCCTCACACATTACCTTTAAAATGTTGTGTCTTTGATCCACATGCAAAACCTTTTTCAGCTGTAATTTGTTTTCTGCTTGATTTCGCTCTAGTTTGTGAACTATAAACAGTGTTCATTTATTGAGAATTTGAAATAGTTATCCATTTAACCTGTCCAGGCTTAAAAAGGAACTTATTCAAATTTTCTAACTAAAAGCCAGTGTTTTGTTGAAGGGATTGGAAATGCATACAGTTTATATACACTCATCACGGCATGAATGTCATGGTAATTTTGGGCTTTTAATGATGTCTTTAAACTGCTCTTTTGCCAGAATGATTGTACAGCATACATCATTAATGACTTAAAGAACAACTCGGTGCACATCTTTCAATCTATTTTGGGTCTTTCATCCACAAAACTGTACCTCTGTCACATTCATGTGCCTTTCATGCATTTCCATACCATCATTTCAAAATAATATTAATAAACATATGGCCTATTAAATGTGTCTAAAATAACACTGGTAGCAGAAACTGGGTGGCCGAAGGCCGCCCCCATCCCAACCTCCCATCCCCAGGTTTGACTCAAAGGATTTTCAGCCCCTTTTACTTATTTATTTTTACCCAAGTTTTAGAAATTTCAAAACAACTGCAAAGAGTCAACCCAGATAAAAGCATATTATGCACAATAATTATTTTATGTATCTTGCATTATTGTATATTGAAAAGTACATTAAAGTAAATTAAATATACAAAGTTCCCCCTCCTCTTTGAGCAACTTGTGCAACAGACCACTTCATTCAACAGCCCCCAAGGAGAAATTTACTTCCTCCACCTATGCACTGTACTGTAATTGAGTTTAAGTTTATTTCTGATTAAAAATATGACTAACAGCTTCATTGAAATTGTTGCTATTGACATAACTGACATGGCTATTATTATTCATGACCAGACATTCTCAAAATAAAAAAGAAAAGGAAGAATACAATATTGTGTGCAGCTTGATGAAATTTTATTATGCTCTACAGATTAGGAATAGTGATAGTTCAGGGGATCTACTGTTCACAGCAGCCAAAAGATTTTCTGAAGCCTCCAAAGCTTCATTCCTCATCAAACCCTTTCTGTTGCAGCCGGTCAATGTGGAAAGAAAGAAGGAAAAAGAGAAAGCTGTTATGCCTTTGGATTAGTATTGCTTTAGTGTCATGACACCAACCTTTTGAAGAAAAATAAAGTAGTAGACCATTAAAATTGTCACATCAAGCATTTTTGCTAATAGTGCGAAGACTAAAGCAGTTAAATCCAAGTTAAATGCAGCCAGCAGAGGGCAGTATAACTCAGTGTCACCTTAGAGGTCACGTCACGGCTCTTGGCACGCAGCTTGTTGACCTGAGATTCGGCAATATCAGCACGCTCCTCTGCCTCTTCCAGCTCGTGTTGCAGCTTGCGGAACTTCCCATGGCTCACATTGGCGTGTTCTTCCTGTTAATTTTTTTGATAAAATTTTAAAGTACAAGTTAATCCATGAAGAAGCCACGTGAAGACACAACAAATGTTTTACACTTACAGCCTCCTCAGTAGCTCTCTTGTAGGATTTGACTTTGAGCTGCAGCTTGTCAACCAGGTCCTGGAGTCGAGCGATGTTCTTACGGTCCTCCTCAGTCTGCGACAATAAGAAGCATGTGTAATTTCATGAATGGACCTTAACTGTGTGTGCTGTGTAATGATCAAGGAAGAGAGCTGCACACCTGGTAGGTAAGCTCCTTGATGCGCCGCTCATATTTCCGAATGCCCTTCACAGCATCGCTGCTCTTCTTTTGCTCCAATTCCACCTCATTTTCCAGCTCCTTCACCTAGCATTTGGAGTCATCAAGAGGATTTTAGGATTCCCATTAAGTTCATGCTGAAACATTACAGCTGTATCAGAAATACCTACCCTGGCCTCAAGCTTCTGGACCTGCTTCTTGCCCCCCTTCATGGCGATCTGTTCAGCTTCATCCAGACGGTGCTGCAGGTCTTTGATGGTTTGCTCCATGTTCTTCTTCATTCTCTCCAGGTGAGCGCTGGTGTCCTGCTCCTTCTTCAGCTCCTCTGCCATCATGGCAGCATCCGTGATGGCCTTCTTGGCCTTTTCTTCAGCATTCCTGCACTCCTGCACTGCTTCCTCCACTTCAGTTTGAAGCTGGGATGTATCGGCTTCCAGCTTCTTCTTATGGTTTATCAGGCTGGTGTTCTTTTTGAGATACATAAAATCCAGTGCTGTTGTATGTTGCACTGTGGTTTTAACAATTAAAACTGAGATTTTGGGTTTAATAACTGCCTTACCTGTGAGTGCAGTAGCTGCACTCTCTCAGTGACATCCAGCAGTTCTTGCTCAGCAAGTTTGCGACTCCTCTCAGTTTGTTCGAGAGCAGCCCTCAGTTCCTCCAGTTCAGTCTGAATCAGGACGTTGCGTCTCTCAACAATAGCAACATTTTCCTTCATGTCTTCATTGGCTCTAAGCGAGTCATCCAGCTGGAGTTGAGTATCCTGCAGAAATGTTCCAAACAGCAGCATGAAAAGTCATTGTCTTTTTTCTATTTCAATTTATTTTTTAATTTATTTCATTTATATAGCGCTAAATCACAACAAAGCTGCCTCAAGGGGCTTCACACAAGTAACATCTTACCTTACCAACCCCTAGAGCAGGGGTGGCCAAGTTCGGTCCTCGAGAGCCACCTTCCTGACACTCTTAGTTGTCTCCCTGCTCCAACACACCTGAATCCAATGAAAGACTCGTTAGCAGACTTTTGAGCCTTTCACTGGATTCAGGTGTGGTGGCGCAGGGAGACAACTAAGAGTGTCAGGAAGGTGGCTCTCAAGGACCGAACTTGGCCACCCCTGCCCTAGAGCAAGCACACAGGCGACAGTGGTAAGGAAAAACTCCCTCTGATGATATTGAGGAAGACACCTCAAGCAGACCAGACTCAAAAGAGGTGACCCTGCTTAGGTCATTTGACCAAAAAGTTTATAATACAGAACACAGCACAACAGCAATTGAAGACAGTCCATCCAGGTGTCCAGTCCACTGTGGGGGGGGGGTCATCGAGCCACTCATTGGATTTGTTCCTACAGCAGAGTCTGTCCTGCGTCCACCACAGAAATCATACAATCCAACACGTGGATCCAGCCGCATCTCGGACAGAGAGAAAAAGAAAACAGAATCAGCAGAAAAACTACACTTAAGGTATAATTAGTCAGCATTAAGCAACAGGAAAGTAGAAGAAAGGTGATCACCAGCCACTCCCCTTTTTGGTCTCTTTCTCCTCCTGAAGGGGGATAGTAAAATAGGTTGCTCCAAGTATCAGTTTCATATTGGATACACACGTTCTCTGGACCAAACTATTGGACAGATTTGCGAGTGAGTGCTCTATGACCTCAGTGACCCTTGTGACCTAGTTAAATATAGGTCACAGTGAAAGCCTTGACTCCGTGATAACTCATCAGTGCTTCCATGTATCACTTTTATATTGAATACACATGCTCTCTGGACCAAGATTTTGGAAGCGCTTTCATGTTTGCGCTGTGTGACCCTTGTGACTGTCACACTTTCGACCTGCTTAAAAGTAGGTGACATTAAAAAAAAACTTGTCACTATGTTAACTTATCAAAGCTTCCAGGTATTGCTTTCATAACGGATACACATGGTCTCTGGGCCAAAATACTGGAGGAACCCTTGTTGTAACATTTATGAAAATTCAGTAAGGTATATCTTATATATTATATTCCAATTCTCAGGTGGAACTATGCCAGTATACAAAGGTATATCTAAATATCTAAAAAGGAAGAGTAAAATAGGAGAGTAGAAAAGAGTAGAGTAGAGCCACTTAGGTGCCTGATCTTGAGAACCAAGGATGGTCAAAACTTTGTACCATAACTCAATACGGATGCACTAAATTGACAGACTTTATAATATGTGTGGTATGTGCTTTCATACTTTTATGTATTAATAACTCTTTGCACAGGTGGGGAACACAGCCATGTGCCACCAGTTTACCTTTAGGTGTGCATGAACAGCTTTCAGTTGTTTCTGGGCCTCAGATGCCTGCCTGTTGGCCTGGCTGAGCTGGATCTCCATCTCATTGAGGTCTCCCTCCATCTTCTTCTTCAAACGGAGCGCCTCATTCCTGCTGCGGGTTTCTGCTTCAAGTGAGCTCTGCAGGGTGTCGATGGTCCTCTGCAGGTTCCTCTTGCACTGCTCCATCTCCTCATCTTTCTCAGACATTTTGCGCTCCATTTCGGCCTTAATTTGGCTGAACTCAAGCTGAGCCCTGAGAATCTTGCCCTCCTCATGCTCCAGGGATGCCTGTGACAAGAACACTTAGATCATATCATGATTAAACGCTTTATTGTGTTTCATCATAAGGAATTAAGGCTTCAATCATACCTCTGCTTCTTCAAGGGCAGTTTGAATCTCACTTTTTTCTTGCTCTTGCTGCTTACGGACTTTCTCCAACTCATGAATGGTTTTTCCTCCCTCACCGAGTTGCTCAGTGAGGTCAGAAATCTCCTCTGTTAAAACAAATAGCTGCCTTAATTGCTTTTTTCAGAAGCTTGTTCACGTTTTATGTAAGTAGTGTCCAGAAATAGTAGTCACTTCTTTTGCATTTACATGGAATTGCGACATTAAAGCAACATCAAAAATATTGAGTTTTATCAAACAATCTCCCCATTAGTCTGAACGTCAAAACAACTTACTGCATGATCGAAATTAAATACAAATATAAAACACAAACAATGGCTTTTACATTAGTACTCAACCCTTTTAATATCCTGTAACATCCAGTTCTATATACGTTTTTCCTCACAGTTAATAAACTAAAGAACTGACAGGCACACAATTAATGAATCAGGTGTATGTGGAGCAGTGAGAGATTGAAATATACTCAACAAAAATATAAACGCAACACTTTTGGTTTTGCTCCCATTTTGTATGAGATGAACTCAAAGATCTAAAACTTTTTCCACATACACAATATCACCATTTCCCTCAAATATTGTTCACAAACCAGTCTAAATCTGTGATAGTGAGCACTTCTCCTTTGCTGAGATTATCCATCCCACCTCACAGGTGTGCCATATCAAGATGCTGATTAGACACCATGATTAGTGCACAGGTGTGCCTTAGACTGTCCACAATAAAAGGCCACTCTGAAAGGTGCAGTTTTATCACACAGCACAATGCCACAGATGTCGCAAGATTTGAGGGAGCGTGCAATTGGCATGCTGACAGCAGGAATGTCAACCAGAGCTGTTGCTCGTGTATTGAATGTTCATGTCTCTACCATAAGCCATCTCCAAAGGCGTTTCACAGAATTTGGCAGTACATCCAACCAGCCTCACAACCGCAGACCACGTGTAACCACACCAGCCCAGGACCTCCACATCCAGCATGTTCACCTCCAAGATCGTCTGAGACCAGCCACTCGGACAGCTGCTGAAACAATCGGTTTGCATAACCAAAGAATTTCTGCACAAACTGTCAGAAACCGTCTCAGGGAAGCTCATCTGCATGCTTGTCGTCCTCATCGGGGTCTTGACCTGACTCCAGTTTGTCGTCGTAACCGACTTGAGTGGGCAAATGCTCACATTCGCTGGCGTTTGGCACGTTGGAGAGGTGTTCTCTTCAACTCTATGCGAAGGAGATGTGTTGCACTGCATGAGGCAAATGGTGGTCACACCAGATACTGACTGGTATCCCCCCCCAATAAAACAAAACTGCACCTTTCAGAGTGGCCTTTTATTGTGGGCAGTCTAAGGCACACCTGTGCACTAATCATGGTGTCTAATCAGCATCTTGATATGGCACACCTGTGAGGTGGGATGTATTATCTCACCAAAGGAGAAGTGCTCACTATCACAGATTTAGACTGGTTTGTGAACAATATTTGAGAGAAATGGTGATATTGTGTATGTGGAAAAAGTTTTAGATCTTTGAGTTCATCTCATACAAAATGGGAGCAAAACCAAAAGTGTTGCGTTTATATTTTTGTTGAGTGTACTTATGTGATTCATTATTTCATTTTATATTTTTATTTACCATATTTTCTGCAGTATAAGCCCCATTTTGGGTTGTGGTTTGTTTGTTTTTACTAGTTTGGAAGGTCCTGTGACTTACACTCACATGTGCCTAGTTATTTGTAATAATAATTATAACAACTGTTTATGTAGGACTTTCAGAGGAATCGAAGAATAAAACCAAACATCAATAATAACAATAAATGCCAATAATAAGAAATGCACTCCAACAATACAGAAAAAAGTGTGACTTAAATATGGGGTTTCCTCTTGAAGCAATTTATAAGGTAAGAAAAATAAGGTAATTGATGTCATGTTAGAGATATTTGTTTTCACTTTGAGATTTGATCTTTTTATGACAGAACCAGAGCTTTGACATTTTGATTTTTCTTAAAACAATAAGAAAAATTCTGTAACAGCTGGCGGACAGGAGCACTGTCATCAGCATGATATACTGCTTGACTGTGTGGCAAACACATTTTCTGACACATTACCCTGTAGATTCTTGTTCTCGCGTTTCATGGTCTCCAGCTGGTCCAGAGATTCTTCATAGCAGTTCTTGAGTTTGAAAAGCTCAGTACTCAGAGACCTGGCTTCCTTCTGAGAGCCCTCCAGCTCACACTGACACTCTTCATATTTCTGCTTCCACTCAGACAGGACCTAAACATTATGAAAGTGACTTATCAAATCAAGAACTCCACAGTTCAGTGAATGTGTGCTATTGCAGGAGGTCAAGTGTGCACTGCAATGCCAGGATCAAAACTCAGACTGGACATGAACATCTGCAAGAGGTTTCCCAAGCCAACAAAATTCATAAAGCTGTTTTTAACTAGTTTTACTGTGTTAAACTATGAAACTGTGTCTGGAACACACATACATAACATTGATTAGAATAAATAAATACTCATGTACTTTGTCAAAGTTCCTTTGTTTCTTGTCCAGAGCAGCAGCAGCAGCGTTAGACCTTTCCACATCCACCATGAGATCTTCGATCTCATTCTGCAGCCTGTGTTTGGTCTTCTCCAGAGAGGAACATTTAGCATTCACTGCCTCAACGGCCTCCTCGGCATCCTGCAGACGCTGAGCCAGCTTCTTTCTAAAAAAAAATGAAAAGGAGCTACGTTATACGAGGTCTGTCCATAAAGTATCATACCTTTTTATTTTTTTTTAAACTATATGGATTTGATTCATATGTTTTCACATCAGACAAGCTTGAACCCTTGTGCGCATGCGTGAGTTTTTCTACGCCTGTCGGTGACGTCATTCGCCTGTGAGCACGCCTTGTGGAAGGAGTGGTCCCGCCCCGTCGTCGGAGTTTCATTGTCTGGAAATGGCGGAACGATTTGGGGGTTTTTTCCATCAGAATTTTTTCAGCTGTTAGAGACTGGCACCTGGAAACCATTCGAAAAATTTATCTGGCTTTCGGTGAAAATTCTACGGGCTTCACAGAGAATAAGGTCTGTTAGTACAGCTTTAAGGACCCCTTTAAGGACGCTCGGCGCACTGCGCTCCGAGCTGTGACGATGCGGCACAAACCACTGGATCATTTCTAAACGAATGGCTCTGTGGATACGAGACCGTCATGTGCTCTTTCTCTGGTTATCACAGGAGCTGGACATCAGCCATTTTCCGGCAGATTTCACTTTTAACAAGAGATTTTGTCATGGAAAGCCGCGCGGAGGCTTCGCGCGTCACGACTGATTCACTTTGGAAGCGAGACAAAGGAACACCTCCGTTTCAGCATGTCAGAGGACAAGTTTGGACATGTCCAGCTCTCCACAATTTCACTGATACTTACTGGACTGGTAAGCACTGAAAGCCGAGATAGACATGTCCAAACTTGTCCTCTGACACGCCGAAACAGAGGTGTTCCTTTGTCTCGCTTCCAAAGCGAATCAGTCGTGACGCGCGAAGCCTCCGCGCGGCTTTCCATGACAAAATCTCTTGTTAAAAGTGAAATCTGCCGGAAAATGGCTGATGTCCAGCTCTTGTGATAACCAGAGAAAGAGCACACGACGGTCTTGTATCCACAGAGCCATCAGCTTAGAAATGGTCCGGTGGCTTGTGCCGCGTCATCGCAGCTCGGAGCGCGGCGCGCTGAGCATCCTTAAAGGGGTCCTTAAAGCTGTAGTAACAGTCCTTATTCTCTGTGAAGCCCGGAAAATTTTCACCGAAAGCCAGATAAATTTTTCGAATGGTTTCCAGGTGCCAGTCTCTAACAGCTTCTTTAAACATTCTGATGGAAAAAAAACCCAAATCATTCCGCCATTTCCAGACAATGAAAATCCGACGACGGGGAGGGACCACTCCTTCCACAAGGCGTGCTCACAGGCGAATGACGTCACCGACAGGCGTGGAAAAACTCACACATGCGCACAAGGGTTCAAGCTTGTCTGACGTGAAAACATATGAATCAAATCCATATAGTTTAAAAAAAAAATAAAAAGGTACGATACTTTATGGACAGACCTCATATCTGCTAATGTGTTTGCCTCTTGAAGAAGAGATGTTAATTCACATTTTAGATTTGTGTATTTCTTCCAGACTTACTTAGCTTCCTCCAATTCCTCAGTCCTCTGGATGGCATCAGTTTCGTACTTTGTTCTCCACTGAGCCACCTCAGAGTTGGCTTTGGACATGCCACGCTGCAGTTCCCCTTTGGCCTCCAGCTCCTCCTCATACTGCTCCCTGAGGAGGTCACAGTCGTGACGTGCAGACTGCACTGTATGGGCTAATGCATTCTTGGCCTGATTGAATCGCAATAATATGAGCATTTCTTTCTCACGCAATATTCAAGACATGAAGAGATTGATCTGTTCATCTTTATACCTTTACTTCCTCCTCGAGCTGCCTTTTAATATCTTCAAGTTGTTGATTGTAGGAATTCTTTCCTCGAGTCAGCTGAGAAATAAGTGATTCTTTCTCCTCCAGCTGTCTTGAAAACTCATCTGGGAATGGGTCACTTCAGATTCAAAATGGCTATTCCACATTGCATAACTATATAATACATGTGGACAGGGTGTAATACTGACCATTCTCAGCTTGAAGCTTGGATTTCTGGGTGGTGAAGTCATTAATGGTTCTTTGATATTCCTCAGACCTGGTCTTGTATTCATTCATCTGGTCCTCCAAAGTTCTGCAGGTCTTTTCCAAGATAGTCTTCAAAATAAACAAGCCATTACTCAGAATCATACTAAAACGAGCATACTAAAACAGAACAGCAACATTTCCATTGAGTGAAACAAAATGTCTTCAGAGACCTATATCTTTGATCATTTTGCCCTGACAACAGAGCTGTGAAGTCAAACAGACTATAAATAGTAAATGGAGCTGCAGCAGAATATACTGCTGATCATCTGAATAGTCAACAAATTATTGTCCACACCCCTTCTGTCATGATTCTTTAAAACCCATCAGTAGTTCTAAAGCTCAGCTGGCAAAGATAAATAGCAAGTGTGGTGACTTGACAAAACAAACCAGCCAATATAAGATTTTTTTTGTTTTTAAGTTTGAAGCATATGCCTCAAGGAGGTTGTGGCCGTTTAACATCTGCTGGAAACTCCTGTGGATGTTCTACCAGTCCGTGGTAGCCAGCGTCCTCTTTTACACCGTGGATGTGTCCAGGAAGGACACATCCAGGGTAGACAAACTGATCAGGCGGGCTGGTTCTGTGGTTGGCATGAACCTGGACTCTCTGGTGATGGTGGCAGAGAAGAAAACACTGGACAAACTTTTGGACATTATAGACAATGCCAGTCACCCTTTGCACACCGTCATCAGCAACCAGAGGAGCATTTTCAGCCACAGACTGCTCCTTCCAAACTGCAGGACCAACAGACTGAAAAACACCTTTGTCCCCCAGGCCATCAGACTGTACAACTCCTCATTTGGGGGGAGGATGAGTAACAGGAAGACAGAGGCCAGGAAGAAGAGGAGCTGTAGTAGCCAGTAAACCAGTAGCCAGCAGTATTTTGGGTATTTATATTTGTGTATTTATATTGATATTTGCAAATTGTTTCTTACTTTTATTTTGGATACTCTGTGTGCTTCTTATCCTGTGTGCTGATATACAATGCTTCTGGAACCTCAATTTCCCTGAGGGAGTCTTCCCAAGGGATTAATAAAGTTCTATCTAATCTAATCTATGCAGTGTGTGCATCTGTGCACCACTTATGGCCCCTTCACTGAACACACGAAAGTGGGCAAATGACGCAGAAACCGGCCGAAAAAGCCAGAGAAAAAAACGATTTGACTGTCGGGAGGAACAGACAGTCAGACAGCTATGTACGACCCCGTAGCGACGGTTTTGTGCACACAGATAAACACAGTGCATCCACAAGAGGTGTGATACCACATTGTGCTCACACAGCAGTGCAAGCAATCTCATGTTGTACAAATGTACATAAATCGGCAAAAATGTGTAAGGACAAAATAATGAGAGAGCACAGAACATTATAAGAGCAATGAATGTACTGTTTAAATGTAAAACAATCATGTTACTGGTAATGATTTGTAAGTGATGCCTGATGACTTGACAGTCTGTGTTGAAAATGACAAAACAAATGGATTTCATTTTGTCTGTTAAAATATTTAATTCCTGTTACAAAGAGTAGACAATACAAGAATGATCGTCCTTCTGTTCCTTCATGTACATGAACCATGGCCATGGATGTAAACAAGGAAATAATAAACTGACATGAATGAATGCTCATATCATGAACACATCAGCGGGTCCACATGTCCAGCTGCGCCGAAGGGTGTTGCATCATGTGGACTATAACTCACGTGGTGGACATGACATTTGGATCATCAGCTGAGCGTTCATATGATCAGACAGACATATTCACATAGGGCGGCCTAGCTGGTAATGTCTGCAGTGCACAGTGAGACGCTGCTGAACACGTTGCAAAGATGGTATGTGTTTGTATTTTTTATCATCTCAGGAGAGCATGCTGATATGTGTACATCACGATGGTGGGTTGAGAGGTGATATTCTACATGACACGATTTGTGTTCTTGAGCTGTGAGTAGCGATGACGCAGTGACTCACTGGTGACACACCCACCTGTCTGGTGCAACTCACAGCTGGAGGACACATATCTGCCAAGAAGAACATCACCTCTCAACACACCACAGCAATGCACACATGTGGGTGGGCTCTCATAACATGCTGATCATTGTTTTATTATTATTGTTTATTGTTCTTTGTTTCAATTTAACACGTTGTGTTCACTGTCAGTGTCAGCTGAGAGAGTGAGTCTGAGCTGGACACACCCCTGTATCTGGAGTGCGAAGCAAAGCCATCACACATGAATTAGCTCACGCCTTTCTCCTTATTGTATATATGTTATTTTACCACTTTTTGTTTTAATTGAACACCTCGCTGTCACTCATCTGATAACATGCATGCTATCATCTGACAGCTTCGGTGCTCCTGATGATCTAAGCGACACGCCCCCTTGGGCTCACGGCTGGCTGTCACTCAGTGCTCCACATGACAGAGGGATGTTGCGATCACGTCACGTGGATCTCCACTTGAATGCTGTGCTGGCCACGGACCGCTGCGTTATATGGGGTTTATATGGGATCAATGCAAGTCATATGGGATGACGCTTTTGTGAGCATTTTTTATTTTTAACTCTTGTGGCGGCATGTGTACACTGCTGTCGGGTGATCCCACCTCCAAAGGGACATGCTGAATATGTCATGATGGGTGGTCCACAGCTCTGATATGCCGGTCAGCTGTGTGCGCAAGCCTGTCACATGCATCGACTCACGTGGATCAGATGACAGTGCGACTTCATCTTGGCCGCCGTTCAAATGGGTTTCTGGCGCAAACAACACGCAAATGTAGAGTGCATGTGCTGTGGCCCAATGGTTGTGGCAAACTGCAGTATTTCACAAGTGCCATTTGAATCCTCCGTGCGCCATTTGGCCTCAGTCGTGTTATGTGTGAAGGGGCCATTAATGATGTTCCATCCATCAATCAGTTTATTCATCCAATCATCTTCGTTTATTTTTGTTGTTCAGGGTATTTTATGGTGCTGAAGATTATCTCAGCATTTATTTGGTGTTTGGAGAGATATTACAAGGCTATCACTTGCACCAGTGTGGAAAATTGCATTGTGCACCTTCATGTGCATTTACCTTGGTCTTAACAATTTGCTCCATACTTGAAACAACATCATCGAGCTCCAGTCTGAGCTCACTCTTCTCCTTCTCCAGTTTCTGCTTGACTCTCTGGAGGTTGTCGATCTGCTCTCCCAGGTCAGCCACGCTGTCAGCTTGTTTCTTCCTGAGTGTAGCAGCAGTGGCTTCATGTTGCAGAGTGGCCTCTTCAAGGTCTCTGCGCAGTTTCTGGAACTCAGCTTCCCTTTTCTTATTCATCTCGATCTGAGCAGATGTTGCTCCACCAGCTTCCTCCAGTCTCTCACTGATCCCCTCCAGCTCTCTGGCCAGGTCTGCTCTCTGCTTCTCCACCTTGGCTCGGGCAGCTCGCTCAGCCTCCAGCTCTTCCTCCAGCTCTTCCACACGAGCCTAGAGGTAGGACAAATTGTTTTAGTGTTAAAAATTCAGGAAATATTAGCATTTATATTGACTTATTTGTGTGATATTTTACCTGTAGCTCTTTCAGCTTCTTCTGGAGTTGAATAATTATGGATTGTTCATCTTCAAGTTTGCTGTTGAGCTGGTTGATCTCAAAGTCCTTCCTGCAGCAAATTTAGTCATAGTAAATCAGTGAAGGTTCCTAGTCATTCCACTAGGACATATTAAACATTTGCTGTACAGCAATTTGAATTAGTGTTGGTCTCTAGATGTCACTTGGATGAGTAGTAAAACATCTTGAAGACCAGCAAGTCCAGTTTCTGTAGAGTAAACATCTTAATGAAGCTCTTCTGAAGCTTTATTTTGAACAAAGCTGTTGGGCTACGATTTCATAGTGATTTTTACTTTTTCAGACGTTCCTCCAGCTGTTGCTTGTCGTTTTCAAGATCCATTACAGTCTCTTGGGTCAACTTTAAGTCTCCTTCCAGCTTCCTCTTGGCCCTCTCGAGATCCATCCGAATCTTTTTTTCTTGCTCGAGCGACCCTTCAAGCTTAAGAGAAATAAATATTGTTAGAGTGTTTGCACATTAGTTCATTATGTAAGGTTATCATTCAATAAAGTTATAATATTTACATCATCCACTTGCTGTTCCAGCTTGGTTTTGAGTTTTGTCAGAGTGTTGACTTTGTCTTCTTCACTCTGGAGGTCATCCAGTGTTTGCTGATGAGCTTCCTGTAAGGCTTTCTTTTCCTTAGTCAACTTGGCAATTATTTCATCGAGAGCTGCCATCTCCTCCACCAGGTTCTTCACCTGTGAACCAGGACAAAGTGCATTGCTGGTTCTTATATTTAGTTGCTGATGCTGTCACAAATACAAAGATTACATTTTTGTTGTACCTTGTTTTCAGTGGCATGTTTCTCTTTCTCCACTTTAGCCAGTGTTAGCTCCAAATCATCAATGTCCTTTTTCAACTCTGAACATTCGTCCTCCAGCTTCCTCTTCTTTGCAGTCAGCTCAGCATTCATCTCCTCCTCATCCTCCAGTCGTTCTGTCAGCTCTTTCATTTTGGCCTCCAGTTGAATTTTGTTTTTAATCAACCCCTCACATCTTTCTTCAGCATCACAGAGATTGTCTTGTTCCTGCCAACATTTCATATATTAGTACATTTTTAGTTAAATTAGTATAAATGGAGCATGTGACTATGGTGTCATTCTCACTGCTTGAACTTGGACTTGAAGGTCATTCTTCTCTTGGAGAACAGAGACCATTTTCTCCTCTAGTTCTTTCCTACGAGCTTCAGACTTTTCAAAAGCTTCTTTCAGTTTGAGGAATTCTTCCTTCAAGTTGGCCATCTCCTTCTCTGCCTCAGCAGATCTCAGCAGAGGCTTGATCTTGAAGAACAGTTTCATCCAGGGCCAATTTTTGACTCCCATGAAGGAACGGACATTCCATTGGATCACCAATAATGCATCCCTAGACAATTGTTTACATAAAATCAAAATCATAAATGTATAAATCACAAAATGTTATTTGAATCTTTTGTGCTAGTAGGACAAAAAAAATACCTGCGTTCCACCATCTTTTGATATTCAACACGAGACAGAAGTCCACGCGATCTGGCTTGGATGAGAGTGATAATTTTGGAAAGACGCTCATCTCTCATTTCTTCAAGCAGACCCAGCAAACCAGCCTTGAAAAACACCTGACAACAGCAGTGTATTTTTACTTTCTTCTGATTTTTTTTGCCATGTTTTGCATACTCAGCTGCAGTTTATTTCACGTTCCCATCTTTAAACTGTACCTTTGTGTGTCCAAACTTGTACTGATTGTGATCGATATCCAGAGACCCAAGCAGTTTCTCTGCTCCTTTCCTGCTGTCAATGAACTGACCCTCAGGAATGGCAGCAGGATTCAGTATGCGATACCTGTAGTGTCCATAACAACATTTATTAAAATTTTCTTTTTCTGGTAACAGGATATTTAAATTGCTGCCTCATGAAAAAACACCTCTGTTTGAAATCTCCATAGAGGATCCTGTTGGGGAAGCCCTTTCTGCAGATCCTGATACCTTCCAGCACACCGTTACAGCGTAGCTGGTGCATCACCAGAGGATTCTCCATGGCCCCAGGAGTCTTGGTCTCATTGGGGATGATGCAGCGCACAAAGTGAGGGTGAGTAGACCTCAAGTTGGTCATCAGCTTGTTCAGGTTCTCCTTTAGTGTGGTGTAACATACAAGTGGTGACCATGGAACATTTAGCTATGAATTACCATTATCAACATAGAATAGTTACTGATATGGACTGTACCCTATGAAGAGCAGACACAGTTTGGAAAGATGATCCCTTCTTCTTTTTCTCTTTTTTGCCTTCAATATGTTCAGCCACTGTTATGAAATAATAAATACAATACAATATTATTACAATGTTGCAATACATACTAATACATACTATTATAACTATAAATACTATTATCATGTCACAATAAAACAAGTCAGCAAACCATTCAAAACAACACAACTAAGAAATGACACGTCAATTTTAAGTGAATGAGTGTGTGTGTGTGTGGGGGGGGGGTCTTAGGGAAAGCAGTTATCATTTTCAAATATTGTATCAGCCTAAAGTCAAGAGTGATACTTGTTCCAAGTATAATGCTCAATGGGTTCCATGGGTTTGGATGCACTAAAGCAAACTGCCTCATGCAAAAGGGCCTTAAAATGTTCTGTAACCCTGTGGCAGTGTTACTTTCTGTAAAGTTACCCCATTACAACATCAAATGTTGTAGAAATCACCCAGCATTTTTCCCCACTTCAGCTGAGGATGAAGATATTCAGGTATCATGAGCAGACACACTGAACAACTTTGTCATATCAGTGACTTCATCTTCTCCTCCAACATAATGCCAGACTCAAACACAGCAAGTGGGGGCACAGCTTTGAGGGCAAATGGAAGTGTATAATACCTGAATCAGCTCCTGCATAGTTTGCAAAAAGGGTTGCTAAAAGCTTGAGATTAGACTTCTGGTACAGAGCAACCACAGTCTCATTCAGAGGATCTTTGTTCTTCACCAGCCAGTTGTTGATGTTATAGTCAACAGTTCCAGCGTAGTGTATCAGGGCAAAATGGGCCTCTGGTTTTCCTTTGACAATCCTGGGTTTTTGGAAGTTGGCAGATTTTCCCAGGTGGTTGTCATAGAGCTTTGCTTTAAAGGTGGTATCAGTGGCCTTGGGGAACATGCACTCCTCTTCAAGGATGGACATGATACCCATGGGCTGAGGAAACATGATACCAGTGTTTATACACTGTTACATATTGAATATAACTCATCTCTGTCTAAATATTTTAATATTCAAATTCGCACCTTTTCAATCAGGTCAATGCAAGCCTGAAGGTCCATACCAAAATCTATGAAAGTCCATTCAATGCCCTCTTTCTTGTATTCTTCCTGCTCCAGCACAAACATGTGATGGTTGAAAAACTGTTGCAGTTTTTCATTGGTGAAGTTGATGCACAGCTGCTCAAAGGTGTTGAACTATAAAGATAAAACATGTTAAGGATTTTTTTTTGTTTTATATTGCTCTGAAAAAAGGGTTTTTCCTGTGTTTAATAACTTAGTCACTCACATCAAAGATTTCAAATCCGGCAATATCCAGCACACCAATGAAGTACTGACGAGGCTGCCTGGTCTCCAGGGATTGGTTGATTCTCATCACCATCCACAGGAACATCCTTTCATAAACAGCTTTGGCAAGAGCTCCAACTGCATAGGTAACCTGTGTCACAGCCATTATATTAAGACAAAGCACACCAAAGAACAAAAACAGGTATAAACGTATTTAAGTGGTCCTTTGAATTGAGCCACAAACTCACAGTAATATGAAAAATATATTGTTCAAGTTATCTTATGGCTGTGCTCGAAGTGTACTGCTAGGGGTTTTTTTATTAGTTTTTGTTAAATATCATGTATGTATTTGTTTGTTGTTGTTGTTCTTTATATTATTTTTTAATCCCTCTCTTTACGCATCCTGGAAGTGCTGAAATGTTTTTGTTTATCATTTTACTCTCACTTGGTCAATAAAATGTTAATTTGGTAATTAGTAAAACCACACCTGTTCACAGTAGCTTATGTAAAAATATTACAGTGGAAGGCGTGTGTTCATTGCAGCCTAAAGTTTGAAATTGATCATTTCCCGGAGCCTGATCCAGTAACCTGAAAGGAACACATGAGCAGCCATTAAGACACACAAACTTTCAGGTCCCTCTCTCGTCCCAGTCAATGGTGCACGGCCACAAACAGAAACCATATTTGGGGTGTGTCTATCCGCACATTGGTATTTACACAGCGGTAAATCTCCACACAAACCTTAAGCCAAAGTGCTTACATGTTGCTGTTGACAGGACACACAGAAGTGAGAGGTTTTTGGGGTAAGGAACGATTTTGCACATACAAAACATGCACACGCAGCTTTGGAACAACTTTGGAAGTGCAGGGACACTAATGACAGTGGAAGTAACACATGTTACTTCTACCACTTCATGTGAGCATTGTTCACTGACCCCTGCACACTAATTGAATTAACTGAATGATTACAAAATTAGAAATCCACACTGAGAGGTGTCACTTGCAGCACTATTAACAGTAAGGTAAAAACTGTTCACTTTTATGCTGTGGTGCACTCTGTTTGCACTCTGCTCTTTTACCCACTTGGAGTGAGAAAGTTGTTCTATTTCTGATAAGGTTGAAGTGTATGTTTCACATTTTTAATATCAAACATTCTCATTATGAATCTTATTGGTGCATTATCAACAGTCTAGTTTTTGTTACAACCCACGTGTAAAGTCTGCATATGCCTGATAAAATTTGTTGCACATCTACTCTCTCCCACACCTGTGCTACTCAGAATTACCTCTCATGAGCCACTCCTGACAGCACATTGTATTGTTGAGTCACTCAATTAAGCTTGCTATTGACACAATGTGGACGCTGGTGGCAACTACAACTATGTCAGGTAGAAACCATGAATTACATTTGCATTACGCTGTGTGTTTCTTTGCAACAAGTGCAGCGTAGGACCCTCACTGGCAAATTTGAAGTTTCCTGATATGTAATCCCCAAAAATATCTGATTACTTTTGTAAGTACATCATGTCACAGAAGCTTCCACAGTGACCTTAAAGGCTTTCTTTTTATGATGTTTTATATATTATAGTTTTATTAAGTAGGGCGTTTTAAAAACTTTACGTTCAGTTTCCTTATTACTGACCTGGGCGATATTTTGTCCTTTGGTGACCCACTCATTTCCTACTTTGACCCTTGGATGGCACAGACCTTTGATGAGGTCAGCAGAGTTCAGGCCCATCAGGTATGCTGCTTTGTCAGCATCTGAACAAAGAATTTTAATGAATTAAAATCTAAATCCTGGCGCTTCCCTTTGAACTAAGCCAACGCATTGAAGCTGTCTTACCTTCAGTGCCGTCAGCCTCTGCCTGCTCTTCACGTGGCCTCTGCTTGAACTTCATGTTGCCATAGTGCATGATGGCACCAGTAAGCTTGTATACAGAGTTCTTTTCCTCTTGAGTGAAGCCCAGTACATCAAAGGCATTCTGTGGAGGAGCACAGATTAACACCTGAACCAGTTCACATCTGGCATAAGTCAGAGGTGATCCATACAGGTGTCATTTTGTCAAATGATGACACTTTGCTAATCAATGTGAACCAGTGTGAAAAGAAGAATGAATAAGAGCCTGACATCTGTTGCCATCAGTTCTTCTTCATCATTGATGGAGGCCACTTGGGTTTCCCCCTGAGAGATGAAGGCGTAGTCATAGGGATTATTGGTGATCAACAACATCTCTAGAGGAGACAGAGGTGTAACAACCAAGTTAGACAGATGGACACAGCTACAGAACAAAATCACTCATCTTTGTTTTCTGAATGTTTTTCATCTTGAGGTGATATTTTTGCAGACCGGCTCCGAAACATTTGTGCTTCCAGAGCGAAAATGCTTACTCAATGGAGATTTTTCCCATTCTAAAAACTTTACAGTGACTTAACTAACACATATCAAGTCAGGTTTAGGAGCATACGTTAATGCCACATGTTGCTGAACCCACTACATGATGGATTTGTCCCAGGTCTTGGATGATATCTATCCAAACATACAATTAATCCATTCCCATGTCTCAAAAGTAACCACCTATCTGGCACATCCAGGTGAAACATTGTCTTCCATTTGGCCTTGTCCAACCACTGGGGTCCTAAACACTGAGGCGCCTCTGCACATGCTGGGTCATGCACAGAGAAACGTCACTCCAAAATGTCGTAGCTGATGCTCTTTCACAATGGAAGTGATACTCATCTCCTCAGTCTTCTGAACAACCGCTTATTTGACACAAATTCATTCCAGCAGTATCCAATGATTTTCCAAAGAGACCTGGTACTAGAGACATCCAGTCATTCACTGGTTAGTGTCCAAGTCTTACAACTATACAGTAAGAAAGGAAGCACAAGGACCATGAAAACTTGTTGTCCTGCAAAGATATCTCACAAGCAACTCGGTCCAGAGACCTCATGACTCCATAGACATGTCCCAATTTCAAAGGCTGAGGACCCAGAGAAGTAAATGTTATTGCTGATATACATTAATGACCATATCTGAAGAACTAGATGACATACTGAAGTACAACTGTCTGCTTAGACTTCAGCTCTGCTGGGACTTACAAATGTATCATATCTCTGATGTCAATTATGGACCTCAAATAATTCATCTGGATGCTTTATCTGGTCACTCAAGTTGTATTTGTTGTGGAGATTATCTCTGGGAGGGTATTGACCTTGTCCTTGACCTTTAACTGACCCTGCTGCCGAAGCTAACCATCTTGCAACACTTACCAAAGGAATATTCCTCCCAAGTTTGGTGAAAATCTGCTGACCTCTTAAGTTATTTTGTACATAGTCAAACATACACACATGAGTGAAGCCCTACTGCTGGTGTACAGGGTAATAAAAATTTGACATAAAAATTACATATTCTTTCTCCAGACACACAACTTGCTAGTGGGAGGCCAACTAAGTCATGGAGATGCTCTTCACCGTGTAAGATTTTCAGATTGATGAGAGGGGATTTTTGTGTTACACTCAGTAGAATGTCAATGTGTGAGAACACATAGAAGCTGGTTCCTGTACTGACCCAGGATTTCAGGCTTCTTGTTAGACAGTATCTGGTAGAAGATGTGGTAGTCTCTCTCAGCCCGCAACTGAAAGATCACACGAGACTTCTCTAGCAGGTCTGAGATGTGGTGAAAACAAACAGATACCATAAGGAGTTAAATCAAACATGTTACAATACGGACATTTCAGACATTCAAGTATGATAACTGGTGGTGTTCCTACATGTTTCAATATCAGCGGAGGCCAACTTTCCTCTGGTGTCGAAATGAATTCTTATGAATTTACCCTGAAAAGAAAAACGTTACATCCATAAAGGTTCTTTAATTGAAGTTTTGTGGAAGGTTCATTACTTATTCAGAAAACATTAGATACTTACAAATCTGGATGAGTTGTCATTCCTGATGGTTTTGGCATTGCCAAAGGCCTCCAGAGCTGGATTAGCCTGGATGATTTGATCCTCCAAGGTGCCCTGTCAGCAAGGAATAATGTGTCGATTTGTTGTTTTTTTTTTTTTACAGATTTTTTCATGTCCTCAGTAGCGATGGCCAAATGAGGCCTCATGAAGCATTTTTTGTTTTTTGCTTTTTCTAAGTCCACTACATGGCAGTCTCTTTTCAAAAAAGGGCTTAAAAAAAATTGAAGTGCAGTGTGTTTTGAACTCTATTTTGAAAGGCACCACCATCTGATGGATTCAGAAAAAACACCAAATATTTCACGTTGCCTCACTAAATATCACTAGTCCTCAGTAGACGTCTTTGTAATGCTAATACTTGACATATGAATTTAATTGGGCAGTCAAGATACTGCTAGGGGTCAACAGTACTTTTTACATACATCTACATAATGCAATATGTCGTACAGTATATGGGGCCTGATTAAAAAAGATCCCATATAGTGTTAAATTATGTGGGCATTGAAAGCTTTTTGGGTTGGTAAACATTTTGCGGGATATTTAAGAATAATAATAAGTTTTTTTGTGCATGTTAATGTTACGTAAGCGTAAAACAAAATTCAGTCGTGCACTTGCAGGCATGCACACAATAAGACAAACACACACATATTTGAATGGCAAATGTTGCACTGAACATTTACCAAATCAAAACTGAATGTGTCTGGACAATGGCTGGTCATGAGATGTGTGCAGTGTTTGGCACAAGTCCACGCTGAGCACTGCTCACACACCACTTGCATTAACCTGTCAGTATAAGATAAATATCACATTTAATTTAATTTAATTATGGGGTTTCTGTGTGTGTGTGTGTGTGTGTGTGTGTGTGTGTGTGTGTGTGTGTGTGTGGTGTGTGTGTGGTGTGTGTTGTGGTGTGTGTGTGGTGTGTGTGTGTGTGTGTGTGTGTGGTGTGTGTGTGTGTGTGTGTGTGTGTGTGTGTGTGTGTGATAAAGAAAATTATTGAGTGAAAATAAAGAAATGCATACCCAAACAACTCAGAGGGAATGAGATCAGATTCATGCGTGTCTCTATTGATCGTGCCACACTGGGTAAGTTCGCGCCAAGGTTTCAAACTTGAAAAAAAATACAAACACAGTCTCAGCCCCTGAAGATGCTTTTTGCCTTGATAAATCATGTTGAGTGTGCAAACCTCACCTATTTGCATTTTTAAGACCCACAGTTATGCACACTCAGGTGTGCATAACATTACTTATTCATGAAGGCAAATGGACATTGTGCACCATTTTGGGCAGTGTGTACCATTCACAAATCAGCATGCACTTTTCTGCAGGCATTGTGATGTTTGTGCACATTCTTACACAACAACTGGGACAGTTTACCTTGTCTTTGGCATTGGGGTCTCTTTTATAGCCTCCAGCTGCAATGCTGGCAAAATACTGGATGACCCGCTTGGTGTTGACCGTCTTTCCTGCACCGGATTCTCCACTGTAATTTCAAAACCAGTTGTAAAATTTCCAGCACTTTGTAATTATATGATACAGTATGAAATTTAAACCATGCAGTGTCATAGATGCTGTTTTATGACAGGTTATTACATACGTGATCAGAATTGACTGGTTTTCACGATCTACAAAACAAGTTTGTGGAAAGTACACATTTAGGATATATATTCCATATATTTACATGTAACAAATTTTAGCCAGAAGAAAATGTGATTTATCAGTTTGTACCTGCTAACATGTACTGGTAGGCGTTGTCAGAGATGGA
This sequence comes from Thalassophryne amazonica, assembly GCF_902500255.1. Classification (NCBI taxonomy): domain Eukaryota; kingdom Metazoa; phylum Chordata; class Actinopteri; order Batrachoidiformes; family Batrachoididae; genus Thalassophryne; species Thalassophryne amazonica. The sequence goes on from NC_047114.1 coordinate 56,515,955, forward strand.
GAAGATGTGAGGAGGAGCTTCACTCCTTTTCTTTCCTCTGTAGGCAATGACCACATCTTGGTTGTAGACTGGAAGCCACTTGTAGGGGTTAACAGTCACACAGAAGAGCCCGGAATAGGTCTGAGAAACACAGAAATCATTACTGCTGCAGCAGCAGTGGGCCATTTACAATTTATAATGTTATTCTATTGTATAATTGATCATTAGTTTTATTCATTCCTATGGAATTTCATGTAAATTATTATCTAAGTCTTGTAATAAATGTAAATGTAAATAAAACCTTAGAATTGTCCAGATTTATTTGAAGAATTACAGGTTTAGCTGGGGCTACGGCGCTAATGTTACAATACATATGTACAACAGTAAGTAAAGGTAAAAAAAAATAATAATGAGAGCTGCAAAATATCTAATATTCCCTTTGATTATCATGGCATACACTGGATAAATGGAGCCAGTGGGTGATTGCGTGAGTGAGCTGGCCCTCAAAATTTTCATAACCCTTTAAAAACTACTGCATGTTCTGGTCTCAAATTTCAAATAAAAATAAAGACAGACATCCCTATCAAGTTTGTTGCATTTGTTAATAAAAAATGAAGTCTTATCTTCCACTCCATCTAATCTATATGAAAACACTGAGAACTGTAGGACTTTGGAGACATTTAACAAATGTCAAACACATGAAAATGTAAAAGGTAGATAAAAAGTGATTTCGTACTGGAACCAATATCATTTTAATTTTTAAATCTGCTCCTTGTACATTAAAACCTGACTGAAAAACATCATAAATCACACATCTTTCCACAGTTTTAGCATTTAAGAGCGCCGTAGCTCTTTGTAATTAAAAATGATTAAGATCTAAAGAGCCGTTCACTACCAAACGTCTGCTAGTTTACACAAAAAACAACACATTTTCTATATTTCTATTACATTTATTGAAGTAAGTAGTTGACTTGCCTGTGGACCAGAGCACCAAGAAAAATGAACAACACTCTTCATTGCTCACGCTTTTGAACAATCTGAAGAGCTTAGCTGAGCACTTCAGATGCACTGAAATCATTATTGATAAACAACTTAACTATATGTGTTGTTATTTTTCATGGGTGCTATTAAAAACAAATATATGTACACAATGAACAAAAATATAAATGCAACACTTGTTTTTTTTTTTCTCCCATTTTTCATGAGCTGAACTCAAAGATCTAAAACATTTTCTTTATACACAAAAGACGTATTTCACTCAAATATTGTTCAACAAATCTGACTAAATCTGTGTTACTGAGCACTTATCCTTTGCCGAGATAATCCATCCCACATTACAGGTGTGGTATATCAAGATGCTGATTAGACAGCATGATTATTGCACAGGTGTGCCTTAGGCTGGTCACTCTGGTAGATCCACAGTTATACGTGTTTTTCCTAGGTGGAGGTATGTACTCAGTGAGTGCTGTAGATTATTTATAACCCAAACCACTGTGTTGATGCACTTATTCAAACAGTATGCTTAAACTGTTTCTACATTCAGAGTGTTTTTCCTTGGCAGGAGTATACACTCTGTGACTGCTGTTGTTTATTTATCACCTAAGACCACCGCGTTGAGGCTGGTTCAAGAAGAGAGTAGGTTCTCATAGAAGCCCATGATAAAATGTACAACTTTCAAGCAGAAATAAACATGTTTATAGGCTGATATACACGCACACACACACACAAATGTTTTCATCTGTACAGAGTAAAATCACCAGTGTTAAATTAACACTGACAGTGAACATATGGTCTTGTGTAAGACCATATGGTCACTGTCAGTGTTAATTTAACACTGGTGATTTGTGCTGTGTATAGCTGGTTCCCTTCTGTGACAACTTTACAGAAGGGGACTTACTGTAAGATGTTTTTAAGCCATAAAGTTATGCTTAATTACGGGGATAGTTGCTTTGAGTAATGGTTTGTGTTATGTTCTTTAATTAATTAATCTAAATTAATGTGTAATTTTGACATATATATATATATATATATATATATATATATATATATATATATATATATATATATATATATATATATATATATATATATAATTTTTCCAACAGTGTTTAAATTGTTTCTACATTCTGTATTTCCAGAGTTATTTATAGGTGCATTGCCACATATTGGAATATCCTGAAAAAGTTCAATATTTTTGTCAGGTATTTCAGAAAGTGAATATTTTACATATTGTACTTTCAGTATATAGAAAATGAAATGCTGAAATAATTTTTTTATATAAATTTGGATAATTACGGACTACAGCTCCAAAAATAGACAAACACATGGGTGAACTACTCAGCCCATAAATCTAATCTCTTGGCACCCTGTCACCAGTTTTGCACCCTAATTCTGCGCCCTTAAATAGCAAAGTGGCGTCCGACACAACCTTAAATGCATTTGCCCTGCGTGCCACAGATCATCAAAATAGGGCTCGAAGACAGTGAACCTGCAGGGCTAAGTTCTACTGCCAGCCACCTCTGGTGTATGATCGGAGAGTTATAATATGTAAATAAATAAATTGTTAAAATAAACTTAGTAAACTGACTGGTAAGCAACTTTACAATGAGGACTTTTATCTGAGTAACAAGTTTTGAGTATATTGACACTTCCTGCAATCCACTGGCTGGAGAACCTTCCAATCCCACTTTGTATATTTAAAAATGATCTTCAGTTGGACTTTGTCACCACATTTCTGCTGACTTGTCTACTCACATAGATCATCCATGCTGCGTAGCGTTCCTTGAGGTTAAATAGCACAGCTGGTTCATGGAGAAAGGTCAGCATCGCCATGTCCTCGATCTTGTCAAACTTTGGGGGATTCTGTTGCAGAATCTGGGAATCGTTGACAGTCACAGTCTGAGGAGAACATCAAGCATTAGTTTGGTTTGACTTTAATGGCTATTGGTCACATGTCCAGTGTATTTATCATCTGCAAAACAGATATTTATGCACTGTTTGTGTTTCTTCAAGGGCACTTGCTATAATATTAACTGGATGCCGCCTACATCTAATCTAATGTAGCTGTGACATCAAAAAGTGTTCCGCGCCTTATTCCAGCCAGATGGCAGCAGTGGCTCATTTTCATGACTCAGCTGCTCCTCATCAGAGACACTTGAATTACACGGTCTCACTGGAGCTAACCTTTACACTCACTCAAGGATGCATGTTTTAAATTGCACATATAAGCTTTACACTGAGATTAGCACTTTCTCCCAGACGTCGACTCCCACTTAGCCTGAACTCGAGTCATAAACTCATCATGTCTAATGTGTTACCTCCGCAATCCAAACGTACCATCCATGCTTTGCCTCATCTCACACCGATGCCACCCTGACATCAGTGTGTCTGTGTGTATGTGAGGCATAATTGTAAAGCACTTTAAGCTTCTGATGCACATGGGAAAGCGTGATATAAATGCAGCCCATTTACCATTCAAGAAACTACTAAAAGGAACATTGTTTCAGTTGTCAGACCAAACTTTTATCTATGATCCATAAACTTCTCCTTTAGCATGCACTCATTGCACCTAATGACACATCAGCATTGTGCTTCCAGTTTTGAAATCCTCAGTATTCTCTTAATAGGTTGGGTTTATGTTTGTGATTTCTACAGGGAACCATTATAGTAAAAACATCATAAACTCAGGTCCATTATTTTATTTATCTATCTATTTATTTATTTATTTTTGTAGTTTTTTCTTCTGTATGCCAACGCAGTGGAATTGAAATGAAAGTGTCATGATGTGCATGTTGTGTCAACTTTCTGCTTTAATTTAAAGAGCTTAACAAAAATATCACATTAAACATTTTGAAATTACAGCCTTTTTGTACACCGTCAAAGGGTTTTGTCAAACCCTTTTAATTAAAGCTGAAAGTCACATCACATCTTGATTGTTTAATTTCAGCTCCATTGTGGTGGTGTACAGAGGCAACTTCACAAAAAAGGGTTTCACTGTCCAAATACTTATGGACCCGACTGTATGTGCGGTTAAAGTCCTACCTTCCCATTCTGGGTCTCTACAGTGACTTTGTTTCCATCTCGACTGATGATGGTTCCCTTAACAAACTCTTCCACTTGATCGGGGACGTAACATTCCTTCTTTATGTCGAAGGGACGTGTCGAGGCTTCCATACGCTCCTTATCCGACTTCCTCAGGTACGGAGCAGCCACCCCAAAAACAGACATTTCTGCGTCCCCCATGGCCGCACTAAAGTAATGCACAGTTACATCATAATGGCTTTGCAATATCTGTATGTAGTACTACATGCAAATAATTATATTACTGTTTAGACTGAAATGTTTGAGTGCATTTGACACTTTTCTCTGAATTTAGGTTTTAACTTTATGGATCAATCTATGTTTAAAACCATTTATCTTGGTATGTCAACATTAACCAAATGGATGAGTAAAGAAAAACATCTGTAAATGATGTTGGCGTTTAACCCATTGATATAAATTGCCTTAAAAATAATTAGTAGACAGACTTACCGAAGAGTTCAACTCAACACGACAGCTGGACTCAGACCTCAAGGTAGAACTGAATGAACAGAAAATTAAAATTACAGTAAAATATTTTGTATATAATATTTTACCTTTGTCAGTTCATTAAGACATTTCTATATTTAAATTTAAATAATAAAAGGCCATCTTACTTTATATTTTATTATTATTATTATTGTCTTCCGATTGTTTGAGTGAAAAACAGCATATGTGAATAAAATACAGCAGTTCTACTTACACAGATCAGGTGAAGAGGAAGCAACTGATCGACCTGCAGAGATCTCAGTCATCAAATATATAACCCCTGATAACCTGATAGCCTTACAAGGCCAAGGTCGCCACCCTGACCTGCATGTTAGTGCACACACACACACACACACACACACACACACACACACACACACACACACACACACACACACACACACACACACACACACACTCACACGACCCCTCTCACACACCAACACATCACTTTCACCTTTGTGACAGGGCCCTTCATAGCTCTTGTGATGTCTGGCCGCCCTCTGATTGTTTGTCACTCCCTCTCTCATCCAAATAATGTGATTTTTTTGGGAGCAACGCCAGGAACCGACTCCTGCATAACTCATCCATGACTCACCCAGCTGCAGTGTTTCCATCTCAAACTGTTGCAGACTTTTTCCTGTCATCTAGTGCACTAAATTCTTTTCCTTGCAAAAGCCCGGTGGGGAAGAAAAAGCAAATTCCTCTTATTGCCTTTGAAAGAGCTGAGATGGCCAGACTGCAAGGAGAAAGACAAGAGTGATTTATGACCAACGTAGATAAAAGTTTACTGGCTCATTTTTTAAGTCTACTTGTCATTTTCATTGTCTTTATCTCTGCTAACCAACAGAGTAGGATGTAGGGTATGTGAAGACACCTGTCTTTTAGCTTTTGTGATTATGTAGAAGGTATCTCAAAAAGTAATGGATGAAATTCAATAAGGCTTTGTACACAACAATGCTTCATTTTTAAACATCACATATGGTAAATAGGGGCAGCACGGTGGATTGATGGGTAGCACTGTTGCCTGACAGCTAGAAGGTCATGGGTTCAATTCCCGCCTGTGGCCTTTCTGTGTAGAGTTTGAATGTTTTCCCCGTGCTTGCGTGAGTTTCCTTTGGCTGCTCCGGTTTCCTCCCACATCCAAAGACATGTGGGTTAGGTGGATTGGAATCTTTAATTTGTTTGTAGGTGTGTCTGTGGGTGTGTATGTGTTTGTTTGTCTGTTTGTGGCCCTGTGACTGACTGGCATCCTGTCCTGGGTGTACCCTGCCTCACGCTCTATGACTGCTGGGATAGGATCCTGCCCCCCGTGACCCTTGATTGGACTAGGCCGTTGAAGATGAGTGTGTGTGTGTGTGTGTGTGTGTGTGTGTGTGTGTGTGTGTGTGTGTGTGTGTGTGTGTGGTGTGTGTGTGTGTGTGTGTGTGTGTGTGTGTGTGTGTGTGTGTGTGTGTGTGTGGTAAATACATGACTTCGACAAATACCTGAAGACATTGATTTATGAGAGATTAGATTGAGATTGAGATTGAGATTAGATTTATGATTAGTTGGACTATTGTAATTCATTATTATCAGGTTGTCCTAAAAGTTCCCTGAAAAGCCTTCAGTTAATTCAAAATGCTGCAGCTAGAGTACTGACAGGGACTAGAAGGAGAGAGCATATCTCACCCATATTGGCCTCTCTTCATTGGCTTCCTGTAATTCTAGAATAGAATTTAAAATTCTTCTTCTTACTTATAAGGTTTTGAATAATCAGGTCCCATCTTATCTTAGGGACCTCGTAGTACCATATCACCCCAATAGAGCGCTTCGCTCTCAGACTGCAGGCTTACTTGTAGTTCCTAGGGTTTGTAAGAGTAGAATGGGAGGCAGAGCCTTCAGCTTTCAGGCTCCTCTCCTGTGGAACCAGCTCTCAATTCAGATCAGGGAGACAGACACCCTCTCTACTTTTAAGATTAGGCTTAAAACTTTCCTTTTTGCTAAAGCTTATAGTTAGGGCTGGATCAGGTGACCCTGAACCATCCCTTAGTTATGCTGCTATAGACGTAGACTGCTGGGGGGTTCCCATGATGCACTGTTTCTTTCTCTTTTTGCTCTGTATGCACCACTCTGCATTTAATCATTAGTGATCGATCTCTGCTCCCCTCCACAGCATGTCTTTTTCCTGGTTCTCTCCCTCAGCCCCAACCAGTCCCAGCAGAAGACTGCCCCTCCCTGAGCCTGGTTCTGCTGGAGGTTTCTTCCTGTTAAAAGGGAGTTTTTCCTTCCCACTGTAGCCAAGTGCTTGCTCACAGGGGGTCGTTTTGACCGTTGGGGTTTTACATAATTATTGTATGGCCTTGCCTTACAATATAAAGCGCCTTGGGGCAACTGTTTGTTGTGATTTGGCGCTATATAAAAAAAATTGATTGATTGATTGATTGAATGTGAGACACTTTTTTGAGCATGTCCATCAGTAATCACTAAATAATACTGGATTGCCATTATGGCCCCAAGTTGACACATGTCCTCTCTAAGACCCAGCTTGACAGTCTGTGGTGCACAATCTAAGGCACATGGTGCAGGTATATTTTGAGCATGACCAACTCATTTTCACTATTTAAGCATTGCAAAATCTGAGCACAAACTAGAGCACGAGGGGCTTGGATTCAAGTTACCTAATTAGTCAAAAGTGTGTTGTTAGCATAACATTAAATCAGCCATCTGTCATTTCTATAAGACACAAGTGTGCCAGCATAAGGCGCATTGTTATGCAGAGGCGCAGTCAGAAGTGAGAGGTTTTCTGGTGAGGAAATGAATTTGTGCGCACAACACGTAATTGGCTGCAACAGACAAGAAAGACATGAACAAGACAACAACCACAACAAAAAACTCCTGTCAAATACCACAAACTGCTGGAAACCATGCCAAGTGTAATGACTGCTATTACACTTGGATCACCACCTGTTGTATCGACTGTTAGGTGTGAAGATTCATATTCATTAGGTGGAATGTTTTCACTGACTGGCCACATGCCATGCACATAAGAGAGGGACCTCACGTGTAAATTTCTGGATAATTGGAAGAATAAGGACAGAAGATGCAGCTCCTATAACAGTAAGCTAAAAACTGTTCACTCTCACATAAATTGAAAATGCTTGAGCCACACAGCTAAGATGTGTACTGTCTGCCATGCAGTAACGTAGACATGGAGTGAGGGAGTGAGTCTTTCTAAGATCAGTGTGTGCAATTAGTGTGTGTAATGTGTGTTTTTGTCACAGAACAGACTATTACACATCTTCATGCTGTATTATCACCAGTGCACGCTTTTGTTTCAAACCTTGTTTAGTATCTGGAACCACTGTGAAACAGAATTCCACCCCACTCCAGCCTCCCACACTACCCCTTTCCCCAGAACTCTCAATATGAGGTCCACAGAGTTGTCATTTTAAATGAAAAAGTCTGAAATAACCTAACCGAAATCTGTGATCAGGCTCACAAAACAATGTCTCCTTTCTAGTACCCTGGCATAGGCCTTCACAGAGATGCTGAAAAGTGCGAGTCCTTTGTAATTGGAACACGCTCCCTGGTCTCCTTTTTTAAAGATGGGAACCACCACCCTAGTTTACCGACCCAGAGGTATTGTCCCAGACTTTCATGCAACATTGTATAGGCTTGTCAGCCATTACAGCCCAACAGCATCCAAAGACATCAGCATCTCAGGGCAGATCTCATCTGCTCCTGGTGACTTGCCACTGAAGAGTTTTTTTATACTACCTCAGTGACTTACGCCAGGGAGATGGCACCAGTTCTGCTCAGTTCTTCCATCCCTCCCTGCTCTAATGAGAGCATGTCAGTAGGAAGTACACTCTAAAAAAATGAACTGTCTCAATGACAAAAAGTGATTTAACAATTTACATAGATTTTTTCAAAGTTATTTCAAGTTAGCTAAAGTTATTTCAACATAATTGTGACATTAACTCAGTTGAAATAACTGAGCTAAAATAACTTCTAAATCTATTTCAATTTTTCTTCCTGAGTCAGCAGTTCCTTCTTTAGAGTGCAGGAGGTAGTGACGTGTGGTCAGGGGAGGCAGGTGAGGCCTGTCATCATGGAAAGAAAAAAAATGTAAAATGAAAAAATAAATTAAATGTATGTATTTAACCAGTGATTTGTACTATCAACTTCACCAGTTTTAGATTATTTTTTTATTCAAAATCACTGAATTTTCACATTGGGGGAGGTGATGGTCTAGTGGTTAAGTGTTGGGCTTGAGACCAGAGATCCTTGGTTCAAATCCCAGCCTTACCGGAAAATCACTAAGGGCTCTTGGGCAAGGTCCTTAATTCCCTAGTTGCTCTCGGTGTGTAGTGAGCGCCTTGTATGGCAGCACCCTGATATCGGGGTGAATGTGAGGCATTATTGTAAAGAACTTTGAACGTCTGATGCAGATGGAAAAGCGCTATATAAATGCAGTCCATTTACCATTTACCATGTGCCATTCAAATACTAAGAAGAGTTGTCAATCATCATCTCCAACAGCTGTCATTCATCAACCACTCCATAAAGCCGGATGACATCACCTCGCTGCCGAGATATCTTCAAGCCAAGAAGGTAATACCTCAGCTGTGATTGTGCCGTGCGCACATTATTTTCTCCATTCTTTGATATTGTTTCAGGAGTCTACTCGCTGTTGTTGTTCTGTCGGAGTACGGAGTGGTGACGAAGTGAAGGGCATTCACTTGTCACACCGAACTACAGAGACAACCGGAGTTTAACTGTCAATAAAAGGTGGAGGTGTTCTTTCCCACTTTAAAAGGAGAAGTCTAACTGTTCTGACTGTGTTACTGCGTGTGCACACACCCACCCTTGATTGTTTCTGCTTCCTGCCAGCAGTACCAGATCCGACAGCCGGAGACGGTGACCACCTGGGGACTCGGGACTTGGCGGCTCCGGTATTCTCCGGGTTCGGTGGCGGTGGAAATCGTGTGGGTTCTGGCTCCTCTCTGGACGGACGTCTTCTATCCTCGAGCCTGCCCACACGTCACCTTTGTAGATTGACTACATACAAATTCTGTAATCGTCTGTATTTCATTGTGCACATTCACAACAGTAAAGTGTTCTATTTTCGGCTCATTCATTGTCCATTCATTTACGCCCCCTGTTGTGGGTCCGTGTCACTACACTTTCCCAACAGGATATCTCGGCCAACGTCATGGATCCCAAGGGGTGTCAACCATCTGTTGGACAACCAATGGAAGAGCAGAGTGCACAGGCGTCAGCGGGAGGCGTGATTGGTGAGTTGCAGAAGATCCTCACCGCCTTTACTGCTCGGTTGGATCTGATGACCGAGCAGAATGTCATCCTCAACCGCAGGATGGAGGCTCTCACCGCGCAGGTGGAAGTGCACGCTCAGGGCGCTGCTGCAGCTCCTCCTCCTGCTGACCTGGTGCCGAATATAGACGTTCCAATGGTCATTCAACCCCCCCCCCCACCATCCCTTGAAGCATACATAAGTCCCCCAGAGCCGTACGGAGGTTGTGTGGAGACGTGCGCTGACTTTTTAATGCAGTGTTCGCTCATCTTTGCACAGCGTCCCGTGATGTACGCATCAGACTCCAGTAGGGTGGCTTATGTGATTAATTTGCTTCGAGGTGAGGCACGCGCTTGGGCTACGGCGCTTTGGGCTACGGCGCTTTGTGCTACGGCGCTTTGGGAGCAGAATTCACGGCTCCTAACCTCTTATACTGGGTTTGTGAGGGAGTTCAGAACGGTTTTTGATCACCCTAACAGAGGTGAGACCGCTTCAACCATGCTGCTGTCTATGAGACAGGGGTGTCGGAGCGCAGCTGAATATGCAGTCGACTTCCGCATCGCGGCTGCGAGGTCCGGCTGGAATACGACTGCGCTCCGCGCTGCCTTCATAAACGGACTGTCGCCGGTCCTGAAGGAGCACCTGGTGGCCAAGGATGAACCGCGGGATTTGGATGGACTTATCGATCTAGTCATACAATTAGACAGTCGATTAGAAGAACGCCGTCGGGAGCGAGACGAAGGACGTGGCCGGGCACGCGCTGTCCCTCTCCCTTCCGGGTCCGAAAAGGTTCTGCCCTCCCCACGCTCCACAACCTCTGCGCTCCGTGTGGCAACAGCTCCCCCTGCTGACGATGCTATGGACATGAGCAGGGCTAAATTAAGAGCTTCTAACAGACAGAGGAGACTGGCCCGCGGGGAGTGCTTTATCTGCGGCTCAAGTGAGCATCAGCAAAGAGACTGCCCCAAGCGGTTAAACACCAACGCCCACCCTTAGAAACTGGGTTAAGGGTGGGCCAAGACATTCACGTGGGACATACACGTATTTCTACACATCTCCCAGTTACGATCCTGAGCGGGGATCTAACCCTTCAAGCCCCAGCACTGGTGGACATGGGGTCAGAAGGGAATCTGCTGGACAGCAGATGGGCAAGGGAGGTAGGGCTCCCTCTGTTGGTGCTTCCTTCGCCATTGAAAGTGCGGGCACTAGATGGCACCCTTCTCCCTTTAATCACACACAAGACACAACCAGTAATTCTGGTGGTGTCTGGGAAACATCGGGAGGAGATTGAGTTTTTTGTTACTCCTTCTACCTCCCGCGTGATTTTGGGCTTCCCATGGATGGTAAAACACAATCCCCGGATTGATTGGACGTCCTGGGGTTGTGGCTCGGTGGAGCGAAACCTGCCACCGGGAGTGTTTAGGATCCTCGGTTGCCCCCGGTTTAATTGCTAATGAGGAGGTTAAAGTCCCCCCCCAATCTGACGGCGGTGCCTGAAGATTACCACAATCTTGCTGATGTCTTCAGCAAAGACCTGGCACTCACTCTTCCCCTGCACCGTCCGTATGATTGCGCCATTGATTTGATCCCGGGTGTTGAGTACCCGTCCAGCCGACTGTACAACCTCTCACGTCCTGAGCGCGAATCAATGGAGACCTACATCCGGGACTCGTTAGCTGCCGGGCTGATCCGGAACTCCACCTCCCCGATGGGTGCAGGTTTCTTTTTTGTGGGCAAGAAAGACGGCGGACTCTGTCCATGCATTGACTACAGAGGGCTGAACGAGATCACGGTTCTCAATCGATACCCTTTGCCCCTGTTGGATTCAGTGTTCACGCCCCTGCATGGAGCCCAAATTTTCACCAAACTAGATCTTAGGAATACGTATCACCTGGTTCGGATCCGGAAGGAGACGAGTGGAAGATGGCATTTACACCCCGTTAGGTCACTTTGAGTACCTGGTCATGCCTTTCGGCCTCACGAATGCTCCCGCGACGTTCCAAGCTTTGGTTAATGATGTCTTGCGGGACTTCCTGCACCGATTCGTCTTCGTATATCTGGACGATATACTCATCTTTTCCCCGGATCCTGAGACCCATGTCCAGCATGTACGTCAGGTCCTGCAGCGGTTGTTGGAGAACCGGCTGTTTGTGAAGGGCGAGAAGTGTGAGTTCCACCGCACTTCTTTGTCCTTCCTGGGGTTCATCATCTCCTCCAACTCCGTCGCCCCTGATCCGGCCAAGGTCACGGCGGTGAGAGATTGGCCCCAACCCACAAGCCGTAGGAAACTGCAACAGTTCCTTGGCTTTTCAAATTTCTACAGGAGGTTCATTAAGGGCTACATTCAGGTTAGTAGTCCCCTGACAGCCCTGACCTCCCCAAAAGTCCCCTTCACCTGGTCGGATCGGTGCAAAGCCGCGTTTAGAGAGTTGAAATGTCGGTTTTCGACTGCACCAGTTCTGGTGCAGCCCGATCCTTGCCGCCAGTTTGTGGTTGAAGTGGACGCCTCTGACTCAGGGATAGGAGCCGTGCTATCCCAGAGCGGGGAGTCCGACAAGGTTCTTCACCCATGTGCCTAATTTTCTCGCAGGTTGACCCCAGCTGAACTGAACTATGACATGGGCAATCGGGAACTCCTTGCGGTGAAAGAGGCTCTTGAGGAGTGGAGACACCTGTTGGAGGGAGCTTCGGAGCCGTTCACGGTTTTCACAGACCATCGGAACCTGGAGTATATCAGGACTGCCAAGCGGCTGAACCCCAGGCAAGCCCGCTGGTCACTGTTCTTCGGGCGTTTTGACTTCTGGATCACCTATCACCCTGGGACCAAGAACCAGAGATCGGATGCCTTGTTCCGGGTACATGAAGATGAAGTCAAAACAGGGCTGTCGGATCCACCGGAACCCATCATACCTGAGTCCACTATCGTGGCCACCCTCACCTGGGACGTGGAGAAGACCATCCGGGAGGCCCTGGCACGGAGCCCGGACCCAGGAAGCGGTCCGAAGAACCGTTTGTACGTCCCACCAGAGGCCAGGGCTGCTGTCCTGGACTTCTGTCACGGTTCCAAGCTCTCCTGTCATCCAGGGGTGCAAAGGACCGTGGCAGTGGTCCGGCAGCGCTTCTGGTGGGCGTCTATGGAAGCCGACATCCGGGAATATATCCAGGCCTGTACCACCTGTGCCAGGGGCAAGGCGGACCATACCAAGAGTCAAGGACTTCTTCAACCGCTCCCGGTGCCTCGTCACCCCTGGTCCCACATCGGCCTGGATTTTGTCACGGGCCTCCCGCCGTCCCAGGGCATGACTACCATCCTCACGGTAATGGACCGATTCTCCAAGGCGGCCCACTTCGTGGCCCTCCCGAAGCTCCCAACGGCCCAGGAGACCGCAGACCTCCTGGTCCACCACGTCATCCGTCTGCATGGGATACCAACAGACATTGTCTCGGATCGTGGTCCCCAGCTCTCCTCTCAAGTCTGGAGGAGTTTCTGCAGAGAACTGGGGGCCACCGTGAGCCTCTCGTCCGGGTATCACCCACAGATGAATGGACAGGCAGAGCGGGCTAACCAGGAACTGGAACAAGCCCTTTGTTGTGTTACATCCGCGCACCCGACGGCCTGGGTTACCCATCTGGCCTGGATCGAGTACGCGCATAACAGCCAGGTGTCCTCTGCCACTGGCCTCTCCCCGTTTGAGGTGTGTCTGGGGTACCAGCCCCCATTGTTTCCCGTGGTGGAGGGAGAGGTCAGTGTGCCCTCGGTCCAGGCCCATCTGCGCAGATGCCGTCGGGTGTGGCGCGCCACCCGTTCTGCCTTACTGAAAGCCCAGACGAGGGCTAAGGCCCATGCAGACCACAGGCGCTCCCCGGCCCCTGCATACCAGCCCGGGCAGGAGGTGTGGCTTTCTATGAAGGACATCCCCCTCCAAGTGGAGTCACCCAAACTAAAGGACAGGTACATCAGTCCGTTCAAGATCCTCAAAGTCCTCAGTCCGGCCACAGTGAAGCTCCAGCTCCCGGCTTCACTGCGGGTCCACCCGGTTTTTCATGTTTCCAGGATCAAGCCACACCACACCTCACCGCTCTGTGCTCCCGGACCGGCGCCGCCTCCTGCCCGGATCATCGACAGGGAGCCGGCTTGGACGGTCCGCCGGCTCCTGGACGTCCGTCAGAAGGTCCGGGGGTTCCAGTACTTGGTGGACTGGGAGGGGTATGGACCTGAGGAACGCTCCTGGGTGAAAAGGAGCTTCATCCTGGACCCGGCCCTCCTGGCCGACTTCTACACTCAACACCCCGACAAGCCTGGTCGGGCGCCAGGAGGTGCCCGTTGAGGGGGGGGTCCAGTTGTGTGGGCCGCTGAAGAGGAGGTACGGCTGGCCTCCACCAGAGGGTGCCCTGCCTGAAGTGCGGGCTTCAGGCACGAGAGGGTGCTGCCGCCTCTTCAGGACAGTCAGACGTGGCAGCTGTCAATCATCATCTCCAACAGCTGTCATTCATCAACCACTCCATAAAGCCGGATGACATCTGTCAGAGTACGGAGTGGTGACGAAGTGAAGGGCATTCACTTGTCACACCAAACTACAGAGACAACCGGAGTTTAACTGTCAATAAAAGGTGGAGGTGTTCTTTCCCACTTTAAAAGGAGAAGTCTAACTGTTTTGACTGTGTTACTGGGTGTGCACACACCCACCCTTGATTGTTTCTGCTTCCTGCCAGCAGTACCAGATCCGACAGCCGGAGACGGTGACCACCTGGGGACTCGGGACTTGGCGGCTCCAGTATTCTCCGGGTTCGGTGGCGGTGGAAATCGTGTGGGTTCCGGCTCCTCTCTGGACAGACGTCTTCTATCCTCGAGCCTGCCCACACGTCACCTTTGTAGATTGACTACATACAATTCTGTAATCATCTGTATTTCGTTGTGCACATTCACAACAGTAAAGTGTTCTATTTTCGGCTCATTCATTGTCCATTCATTTCCGCCCCCCTGTTGTGGGTCCGTGTCACTACACTTTCCCAACAGTTACATATCCAAACTGAAACAATTTTCTAAACTGGACTTTCAATCGAAGCAGGAGGTAATAATTCAAGGAAGACTAACACCATAGCTAAAAGGTTTGCTTCAGACAACAGACGACCCGCTCTCTTTTCAAACGGAGCGGGACACACTTAAAGTCTGGCTGTGTGGACGTCCAGCAAGAAACTGCCTTTTCTGCCTCATTTTCTCAATGTCTGGACTCAGATGGGATATTGTGGCCTAAAGAATTTACAAAGAAGTCTCATCAAACATAAGCGGTTGACCACTCACATTCAAAGCCAGAAAAGGCTCCAATCATACAGTTGGAACAGGACAACTTTCTTCCCTGGTGGTGATCTCCATTGAGACAGAGAGACTTTTAAAACTGAAGGAAGATGAGGAAGATTTCTACAAGCAAGTCATCGATGCTTTTGTTCAGAAGGAGCGGCACATGGACTTCATTTATAGTAAGTAAAGGTAAGTCCATAATAACATTTTTTAAATTAAACATGCTTTTTTTTGTGTGCTACAGTTTGTATGTGTAAAGAATGCTGATATGGGATTTTAAACATAACCCGTTAACTGCTGCCAGTCAAACGGTGAATAAGCTACTCTGTAGGGTTCATATGTTTGTAAATCTGATTGTAATGAAATCATTGCCTCACCAATCATCAACCTCACCGCACGTCACTGGGAGGAAGAGATCCTCAAAGTGTTTTTTTCCACCATCTAACAACATCTCCAGTACAGAAAAGCAGCTTTCGTCCCTGCTAAACAGGGCTGGACTAAGACTGCCTCCCCTTCTTGAGTTGGGTTGGTTGTTTGTCAGAACCACTTTTAGGCTGACTCAAGCTCCTCTCAATACCCCAGGTTTTTGTCTCAAACAACCACTGAGTCCTCTGATCCTACCAGTATCCACCTGCTGATTCTGGAGACCTTTTTTGCAAACCAGACATGAAAGGCCTCTGTCTTCAGCCTAACAGCTTCCATTGCCACAGGTGTCCACCAGTGGATTTTGGATTGACACCTGATAACTATAGACAAACCTTCTGCCCATGACTCAAAGCAGCCTCTTCAACAACGGAGGCCTTGAATATGGAGAACTCGGATTCCATGTCCCCAACCTCCCTTGATATGTTGTGAAGTTCTTCCTATGTGTGAGCTGAAGGCCATCTGTATAGTTTCTTCCATCAACGTTCCCAGAAACCCTCACAGCACATTTAGGCCCTTTCAGGTCAGTGTGGTGTTGTAGCCCCTCCATCCGACCCTACTCATCACCCGGTGGTGATCAGTTGACAGCGCCCGCCCTTCTCTTCACATGACACATGGTCCACAGGTCTAATGATATAATTACAAATTGATCATCAACCTTTGATCGAGGGTACTTGGTTCCAAGTGTGCTTTTGAACACCCTTGTGCTCAAACAAGATGTTTCTTGTGAACAATCCATGACCAGTAGAGACATCCAACAGCAATACTCCACTCTGGTTCAGATCAAGAGTGGGGTTCATCCCATTCACTCCCTCCACAAATCTCCATCACTGCAAGTGTGAGCATTGAAGTCTCCCAGTATAACTAAGGAGTCCCCAGCAGGGCCCTTTTCCAAGATCCCACTAAAGTATCCATGTGCTCTGAATTGTGGTTTGGCACATAAACACAAACACCAGTAAGAATTCCTTTCTGCAACACAAAAATCATATTGAGGCAGCCCTTTCATTCGCTGAGGAAAATTCCAAAATAATGACATTCAGTCTGGGAATTGTATCTCCACACCTGCACAGCACCTCTGTCCCTGGACAATCCAGAAAAAAAGAGAGCCCAGGCCTCTTCAGGAGTTTAGTTCGAGACATCATGCTTTGCATGGAGGTGAGCCCGCTATTTCTAGTTGATATCGTTCGCCTCCCTGTTTCCCCAGGTAAAACTGGAGTTGCATCAGGAAGGGCATCTGGCATAAAACGTGCTGGAATACCAGTGTGGGATCTGGCTGTATATGCTGTGGCAAACCCAACCAAGCTAACCAGCTACATCAGGCCGGGACCAGCCTTCAGCGGCAGCCAGCCAGCAAAACTCTAGGCCGAGACCAGGCTCCAGCAGCACCAGCTATTACCAGACGGGGCCTGAGCTTTAGTGGCCTCAGCAGTTGCTGGCTACAATTGCAGCTGTGGCGCAGTCGTCACTCGTTGGACCAGGCCGGTTTAGCCACCATGCCCAGCGAAGGCTAAACATCAGGATAGGCCCTTCACGTTGGATGGTGTAGTAGCGGCTTGGTGGCTAAGGTAAAACCTTTCTCCATAACTGCTCATCATGCCAAAAAAAAAAAAAAAAAAACATAAGTGGTGAAGACTTGGATGAAATTAAACTGTCTTTGAATTTCATGTCTGAGGAGCTAAGTGGAGTAGTAAAAAACAAACAGAACTGCTTGGATTATTGAAGGAGGTTCGTGAGCTCAGGAGAATACTACAGGAGAAAGACAATAAAATTTGGATTTTGGAAAATCATGTGGATGAATTGGACCAGCATAATAACATGGAGGAGCTGATTCTATCTGGATTAAATATTAAACATCGAACATATGCCAGGGCTGCTGCTCTCGACAGCAA
This sequence comes from Thalassophryne amazonica, assembly GCF_902500255.1. Taxonomy (NCBI): domain Eukaryota; kingdom Metazoa; phylum Chordata; class Actinopteri; order Batrachoidiformes; family Batrachoididae; genus Thalassophryne; species Thalassophryne amazonica. The sequence continues at coordinate 56,533,407 of NC_047114.1, forward strand.
GGCCGGTATGGATGAAGACACTCCGGGAGAAATTCACTCCCTGGAGCAACAGGTTATTTTTTCCAACTAAGGACTTCTAGGTTAACAGTATAAACCAGTTAGTATTACCCTGTTTGCAAACAGGAAATTTAAGAATGATTTGTTAATGCAAACAAAGTTGATAGGAACTGAGGTGTATGTAAACAAACATTTGACAAAGAAAAAATGCAGATATTGCAAGACAAGCCAGAGCTCTAAGAAAACAGACAAAAATACAAGTAACTTGGACCAGGAATTGTAAAGTATGGATTAAATTAAATGGATCTCCGGACGAAGCAAAAATCAGATGATAGCAGAGCTCTCGGATTTGAATAATTTTAAGTGACTGCTTCTTAAGGAGGACAATGCTTATTATTGGTTCTTTATCGCTTATTTGGGGTGATTTCTGTTATGATTGTTGTTTTGTCTTTCTTTCGTTATGGGACAAATTTTGGGAAAACCGATCAAATGGATTAATGGGATTATTAACCATGGAAATGAGGCCATTTTAAGCAGAAACTCTGTGAAATTCTGTGATGCTTTGAAACGGCCAACACGCAGTGAATGCTTGAGCAAGCAACTCGTTTAGCTGTGGCACTCTAATTGCTTCCGCCACCTTTTATGATGAAATAATGCTGAATTTAAGTGGAAATGACTGCTGTACAAAAGCTTCAGATATCTGTCACTGAGACAGATGATGACTGAAGTGCAGCAGAAACGAGGTATTAATCCATGAACCGTGGCTAATGACACATGCGCAGATCCAAAAAGTGGACAGATTTTTAGGGGGGACCGTTCAGTCGGAGACAACGGATTGTTTTTTTTTTTTTTTTCTTAAAGGTATTACTTACCATTGCAATTATTTTTCTGAAGAAAAATTTAAGAATTTTTCTGTGTTAAATGGGTCATTCTCCATTATACATTTTAATAGCAGAATTCTTTCTTTGAACTCATAAAAAATTCAGGATTATTTAAATAATGCAAATAAACATTTTTCAGTTATTGCAACTTCTGAGATTTGGTTGAAAGATGAGCACATTGACACTGTCCAGTTTGAGGGTCATGATTTTTTTTTGCTACAAATAGGATGAATAAATGGGGTGGTGTTGTGGCACTTTACGTTAGTTCTACTTATCACTGTGAAATTGTTCAAAATATGTGTTTTTCTTTGGAAAATGTCATGGAATGGTTACTGTGGAAAAAAAATCTAATTACAACCCCTGGCAAAAATTATGGAATTACCGGCCTCAGAGGATGTTCATTCAGTTGTTTAATTTTGTAGAAAAAAAGCAGATCACAGACATGACACAAACTAAAGTCATTTCAAATGGCAACTTTCTGGCTTTAAGAAACACTATAAGAAATCAAGAAAAAAAGATTGTGGCAGTCAGTAACGGTTACTTTTTTAGACCAAGCAGAGGAAAAAAATATGGAATCACTCAATTCTGAGGAAAAAATTATGGAATCACCCTGTAAATTTTCATCCCCCAAATTAACACCTGCATCAAATCAGATCTGCTCATTGACATTGACCCTATGCCATGACATTGACCCTATGTGTCTTTTTGCAAGGAATGGTTTTGCAGTTTTTGCTCTATGGCAAGATGCATTATCATCTTGAAAAATGATTTCATCATCCCCAAACATCCTTTCAATTGTCCAAAATATCAACATAAACGTGTGCATTTATTGATGATGTAATGACAGCCATCTCCCCAGTGCCTTTACCTGACATGCAGCCCCATATCATCAATGACTGTGGAAATTTACATGTTCTCTTCAGGCAATCATCTTTAGAAATCTCATTGGAACGGCACCAAACAAAAGTTCCAGCATCATCACCTTGCCCAATGCAGATTCGAGATTCATCACTGAATATGACTTTCATCCAGTCATCCACAGTCCACAATTGATTTTCCTTAGCCCATTGTAACCTTGTTTTTTTCTGTTTAGGTGTTAATGATGCCTTTCGTTTAGCTTTTCTGTATGTAAATCCCATTTCCTTTAGGCGGTTTCTTACAGTTCGGTCACAGACGTTGACTCCAGTTTCCTCTCATTCGTTCCTCATTTATTTTGTTGTACATTTTTTGATTTTTGAGACATATTGCTTTAAGTTTTCTGTCTTGACGCTTTGTCTTCCTTGGTCTACCAGTATGTTTGCCTTTAACAACCTTCCCATGTTGTTTGTATTTGGTCCAGAGTTTAGACACAGCTGACTGTGAACAGCCAACATCTTTTGCAACATTGCGTGATGATTTACTCTCTTTTAAGAGTTTGATAATCCTCTCCTTTGTTTCAATTGACATCTCTCGTGTTGCAACAGCTCTCCAAGGTGTGTTCACTCCTTTTTAGATGCAGACTAACGAGCAGATCTGATATGATGCAGGTGTTAGTTTTGGGGATGAAAATTTACAGGGTGATTCCATAATTTTTTCCTCAGAATTGAGTGATTCCATATTTTTTTTCCTCTGCTTGGTCTAAAAAAGTAACCGTTACTGACTGCCACAATCTTTTTTTCTTGATTTCTTATAGCGTTTCTTAAAGCCAGAAAGTTGCCATTTGAAATGACTTTAGTTTTGTGTCACGTCTGTGATCTGCTTTTTTTCTACAAAATTAAACAACTGAATGAACATCCTCCGAGGCCGGTGATTCCATAATTTTTGCCAGGGGTTGTATACAGTGTTCACAGGGCACCAGGATCAAACATAGAAAAATTTGTGGAAACGCTGATTGAGATGTACAACATTATTAAAAATAATTATCTTTTATTTGTTTGTGGAGACTTCAACATAGACTTCTTAAACCCGTATGCTTAAATACATACAAGTGAATTTATAAATTCTGTGTTTTGTATGGGAATGTATCCAGTGATCCCCGTGACCCAATCTTGGACAAGCGGTTGAAGATGAGTGAGTGAGTGAGTGTATCCAGTGATTACCCATCCGACTAGGATTACTGCAAACACATCGACACTTATTGACAATATATTGACAAATGTTACCATGGGGAATTTAGAGGGGGGGGGGGGGTTACTTATTAGTGACATCAGTGATCATTAGCCAGCTTTTGTAGTTTTCATTTCTTTAGTTGATAAAATTGACTATACTGAAATGACAAATTTCAAAATAACAGGAAACTTTGGAAATTCTTAGAATGGATTTAAGGGATCAAAACTGGAGTGACATTTATACTGAGGAAATTGATCAATCTTATGAATCATTCATTTCTGTTATTTTCAATTTATATGATAAATATTGCCCTTTGGTGTTAAAAGTTGGAAATAAGCAAAATGTTGATAAACCTTGAATCACATCATACAAAATGCATGTAAAAAGAAAAAAAATTCTGTCTAAGCAGTTATTAAAGCTAAGAACATTTGATGTTGAGAAAAGATATACTCCATTTTGCTTTTGACATGAGCCTGTTCACAAAATTAAATACACATTGGAAAAAAAAAGTAACAGTACCAAAATGTTTCTTTTAGATTGATTGTTTGAATGAACTCCTTAGAAATAGCCTTGAAAAAGTTCTTGTATCCACTGACTTGCCTAAAAATCTGACTCTAAAAGCAATGGTTGAGATGTGTTATATTGAAGTGTGTGCATACATTTGTTGGATTACATATCTGTTTAGAGCCTGTATTTTCAACATCATGCACTCTAAAAAAGAAACTTCTGTCTCAACAAGAAAAATTTATGTAACAATTTGCATAGACTTTTTTAAGTTATTTCGTTAGTTATTTCAACTTGGACTGAGTTATTTCAACTGTGTTAATGCCACAAGACTTCTCTAGTTAAGCTGAAATAACTTTAGTTAAGTTGAAATAACTATCCATGCAAATCTACTTAAATTGTTACATCACTTTTTCTCATTGAGACAGCGGTTTATTTTTTAGAGTGTGAGTATGTATTTGTTTTTGATTGTTCATAAGAGAAAACACTCTACTTGTCAACTTAGACATAATGCAATTCCTGAAAGATGATACTATTTTGAATCATTCACCATTTAGCTGACACAGGACGAGGTCATACGCACTTCTGCTGTATGTTGTATTTTCTTGGTGCTAAATCTAAATAAACAGTGATCTCATTTTACTTAACACGGGCAGGAATGAGACATGTATCGGCAGGCCAGTCGACATGTGGTCGGCATTCTGTCAGCAGCCACTACTGACACTTCAGTGACAGTTCAGCTGTATGTGGCTTAAGTACTGATGAAACACAGCTGACACAGATGGACGAACTTCAAAGTAACACTGAATGATGAAAATGTTAATCCATATGCCGTCTTATTTAATGTCATACATGTTAGCTGTTCACCAGTTGTTGCACACATTAATATTGGAAAGCAGTGCCTTCAAGTAATAATATTCATTCATTCATTAGCTAACTTATGTACTTCTTTAATTACAACCCCAGTTCCAATGAAGTTGAGATGTTATGTAAAATGTAAATAAAAACAGAATACAGTGATTTGCACATCCTCTTCAACCTATATTCAATTAAATACACCACAAAGACAAGATATTTAATGCTCAAACTGATAAACTTTATTGTTTTTGTGCAAATATTTGCTCATTTTGAAATGGATGCCTGCAACACGTTTAAAAAAGCTGGGACAGTGGTATGTTTACCACTGTGTTACATCACCTTTGCTTCTAACAGCAATCAATAAGCGTTTGGGAACTGAGGACACTAATTGTTGAAGCTTTGTAGGTGGAATTCTTTCCCATTCTTGCTTGATGTACGACTTCAGTTGTTCAACAGTCCGGGGTCTCCGTTGTCGTATTTTGTGCTTCATAATGCGCCACACATTTTCAATGGGCGACAGGTCTGGACTGCAGGCAGGCCAGTCTAGTACCCGCACTCTTTTACTATGAAGCCACGCTGTTGTAACACGTGTAGAATGTGGCTTGGTATTGTCTTGCTGAAATAAGCAGGGCCGTCCCTGAAAAAGACGTTACTTGGATGGCAGAATGTGTTGCTCCAAAACCTGGATGTACCTTTCAGCATTGATGGTGCCCTCACAGATGTGTAAGTTGCCCATGCCATGGCACTAACACACCCTCATACCATCACAGATGCTGGCATTTGAACTTTGTGCTGGTAACAATCTGGATGGTCTTTTTCCTCTTCTGTCCAGAGGACACAACGTCCTTGATTTCGAAAAACAATTTGAAATGTGGACTCATCAGACCACAGCACACTTTTCCACTTTCCATCTGTCCATTTCAAATGAGCTCGGGCCCAGAGAAGGCGGTGGCATTTCTGGATGTTGTTGATGTATGGCTTTCACTTTGCATGGTAGAGTTTTAACTTGCAATTGTAGATGTAGCAACAAACTGCGTTAGCTGACAATGGTTTTCTGAAGTATTCCTGAGCCCACGTGGTAACATCCTTTACACAATGATGTTGGTTTTTAATGCAGTGCTGCCTGAGGGATCGAAGGTCACAGGCATTCAATGTTGGTTTTCGGCCTTGCCGCTTACGTGTAGAAAGTTCTACAGATTCTTTGAATCTTCTGATTATATTGTGGACTGTAGATGATAGAATCCCTAAATTCCTTGCAATTGAACACTGAGAAACATTGTTCTTAAACTGCTGAACTATTTTTTCATGCTGTTGTTCACAAAGTGGTGATCCTCACCCCATCTTTGCTTGTGAATGGCTGAGCGTTTTGGAGATGCTCTTTTTATAACCAATCATGACACTCACCTGTTTCCAATTAGGTGTTCTTTGAGCATTCTTCAACTTTCCCAGTCTTTTGTTGCCCCGTCCCAACTTTTTTGAAATGTGTTGCAGGCATCCATTTCAAAATGAGCAAATATTTGCAATTTTGCACAAAAACAATAAAGTTCATCACTTTGAACATTAAATATCTTGTCTTTGTGGTGTATTCAATTTAATATAGGTTGAAGAGGATTTGCAAATCATTGTATTTTGTTTTTATTTACATTTCACACAATGTCCCAACTTCATTGGAATTGGGTTGTAACAAAAGGTTCAATTCTAATACAGACTTTGCTGGTCATTTCAAGGTAGTTTATCTTGGAAATGAAAATTCACCTGCTGCCTTGAAAATGCAAGTTAACTCAACTTGAAGAAATGGTATGTGAAATATTCTGTTTTATTTACCACATATTGTCATATTGTCTACTTTGGTTGTAATTCCAATATAAATGACATATCTGCAGCACTTAACTATTTGATTGTGTCTGTGGTTCAACAGTGGTTTAAAGAAAACCGTTCCACCAAAAAATTAAGCCAAGGCAACCATTTTTTTTCTCTATCTGCCATCCTCCCAGTCCCTCCCATCTTTTTTCAGCTGAAAAAACCCAAGTACAATCAACAAGTACAAGTCTCAAATAGTCAACACAATGAATTACTTTAAATTTGTAAAACCTATACAATGATTTGAAAGTCTAAAACATCACTGGACAAAGCAGTCAGAGCTGCCTGGTGCTGTGCACTATTGCTTCATCATTATGTAGCTCTGGGTTCAATTCCCAGTTATGCTACCTGTCTGTGTCCTTGGACATGGCACCTCATCTGCATCATTGCACTCAAACCATCTGTAAATGGGTACCATCCTTGGCTGTGGAAGTAAGTTGTGATGGACTGGCATCCCATTCATGGGGAATTGTAAACTATCATCTACTTCATGCTGTTATACATGTTGGGAAAGTGTAATGACATGGACCCACAACAGGGGGCGTAAATGAACGGACAATAGATGAGTCAAAAATACAACACTTTACTGTTGTGAAATGTGCACAACGAAATACAGACAAATGCAGAATTTGGTTCACAATCAAAATATACAAAGTGACGTGTGGGTAGGCTCGAGGATAGGAGACGTCCGTCCTGAGTAGAACCAGATCCCACACGATTTCCACTGCCACCGAACCCGAAGGATACTGGAGCCGCCAAGTCCGGAGTCCCCAGGTGGTCACCGTCTCCGACTGTCGGATCTAGTACTGCTGGCAGGAACAGAAGACAGAAGTAATGGGTGTGTGAAAAACACACCCAGTAAACAGTCAGCAAGTTCCTTTTGTATTAGTCGGGTGGGAAAGACACCTCCACCTCAAGTACACAATTTATGCAGAGTCTGTAATCCTACTTATTGAAGTTCGGAGTGAGGAGTGAAGTGCGTCACTCCTCCACCATCCGCGAACCCAGCCTCCAGCTGAAAATAGCGATCAAGACACCTGCAAATAGTTCAACACACACGAAAACAAGTAACGTGCGACAACACAACAACGGCTGAGAATTTACCGTGAAGGTAGACGATATCTCGGCGACGAGGTGGAGATGTCATCCGGCTTTTGTGTGTGTGGGTGATGACCAGGTGATTGGTGACAGCTGTCATAGTTGATGAGTGACAGCTGTCACCCCGGCTGTTCCTGTGAGGCGGCAGCGCCCTCTCGTGCCTGAAGCCCGCACTCCAGGCAGGGCACCCTCTGGTTCTTCTTCTTACTTATAAGGTTTTGAATAATCAGGTCCCATCTTATCTTAGGGACCTCGTAGTACCATATCACCCCAATAGAGCGCTTCGCTCTCAGACTGCAGGCTTACTTGTAGTTCCTAGGGTTTGTAAGAGTAGAATGGGAGGCAGAGCCTTCAGCTTTCAGGCTCCTCTCCTGTGGAACCAGCTTGTTGTATGGCTGGGGGGCCTGGCTGCCTTTTTGTTTCTGTCTTTTGTTTTTCCTTCCAGGTGACTTGCATTTGGGACTGAGTGGCTGTGTTGCTGAGGTTATCAGGACCTCACCTTGATCACCTGCGGCTCGTCAGGACTCACAGCTGTGGTGCATCTATATGGATTGGAACATGGTGGCATTTAAGACTGGAGTATACAGTGTGTATTTGCCAGAGACTCGACCTTGTGACCAGACGGGTGAGATCGTCGTCTCGGGAGCCATCTCATCATCAGTGGATGCAGAGAACGTCCAGGGTTTGATGCACGGTCTGTGAAAGAGGAGGGGGTGAGGTCTCACGCTCGTCAGCACACTTCCTGAGGTACGTTAGATTTTGTGACTAACGTTTATACAGTCAGTAAATGTAGTCCCTCACACCTTATTATATTGAGCTGTACGTTAGTCATGTATCGGCTTCCACTGCAGTGGAGTTTTGTGAACTGGATGTTCCATGCCTGCAGGTTGGGAAGCTGATTAGTAATTAAGCCAGGAAGTGTTTGCTGTTTATGTACACCTTTGAGTGGTCTCTCTGTGTGTAGAGTGTGGACTCACATAATGGTTCCTTCTTTCACAGACTCGGTTTGTTGCGGCCACCTGGGGGGTGTCGGCGGGGTCCTTGGGTCCGAACGGCTTCTGGCTCCGGACCGTTAGCGCTGCTGGGAGCGCACTGTATCACCACCACGCCAGACCGCACACTCTTTTGTTGTTTTGTATCACATCACTGTTATGTATTAAATTCAGTTAGCCTTTGTACCGTGCTCTGCTTATTTCATACTGGGTCCTTCAAACGCTGGTCGGTTCTCCGAGCTGCGTCCGACACATAACACAGCTCCCAGTTCAGATCAGGGAGACAGACACCCTCTCTACTTTTAAGATTAGGCTTAAAACTTTCCTTTTTGCTAAAGCTTATAGTTAGGGCTGGATCAGGTGACCCTGAACCATCCCTTAGTTATGCTGCTATAGACGTAGACTGCTGGGGGGTTCCCATGATGCACTGTTTCTTTCTCTTTTTGCTCTGTATGCACCACTCTGCATTTAATCATTAGTGATCGATCTCTGCTCCCCTCCACAGCATGTCTTTTTCCTGGTTCTCTCCCTCAGCCCCAACCAGTCCCAGCAGAAGACTGCCCCTCCCTGAGCCTGGTTCTGCTGGAGGTTTCTTCCTGTTAAAAGGGAGTTTTTCCTTCCCACTGTAGCCAAGTGCTTGCTCACAGGGGGTCGTTTTGACCGTTGGGGTTTTACATAATTATTGTATGGCCTTGCCTTACAATATAAAGCGCTTTGGGGCAACTGTTTGTTGTGATTTGGCGCTATATAAAAAAAATTGATTGATTGATTGATTGGTGGTGGTGGGCCAGCAGTACCTCCTCTTCAGCGGCCCACACAACAGGACCCCCCCCCCCCCCCCCCCCCCCCCCCCCCAACGGGCGCCTCCTGGCGCCTGACCAGGCTTGTCCGGGTGTCGCCGGTAGAAATCGGCCAGGAGGGCCGGATCCAGGATGAAGCTCCTCTTCACCCAGGAGCGTTCTTCGGGTCCATAACCTTCCCAGTCCACCAAATACTGGAAACCCCGGCCCTTCCGGCGGACGTCCAGGAGACGCACAGTCCAAGCCGGCTCCCCGTCGATGATCCGGGCAGGAGGCGGCGCCGGTCCGGGAGCACAGAGGGGTGAGCTGTGGTGTGGCTTGATCCTGGAAACATGAAAAACCGGGTGGACCCGCAGTGAAGCTGGGAGCTGGAGTTTCACTGCGGCCGGACTGAGGACTTTGAGGATCTTGAATGGACCGATGTACCTGTCCTTTAGTTTGGGTGAGTCCACTTGGAGGGGGATGTCCTTCGTAGAAAGCCACACCTCCTGCCCAGGCTGGTATGCAGGGGCTGGGGAACGCCGGCGGTCTGCATGGGCCTTAGCCCTCGTCCGGGCCTTCAACAAGGCAGAACGGGCGGTGCGCCACACCCGACGGCACCTCCGCAGGTGGGCCTGGACCGAGGGCACACCGACTTCTCCCTCCACCACAGGAAACAATGGGGGCTGGTACCCCAGACATACCTCAAATGGGGAGAGGCCGGTGGCAGAGGACACCTGGCTGTTATGCGCATACTCGATCCAGGCCAGATGTTCACACCAGGCCGTCGGGTGCGCGGACGTCACACAGCGCAGGGCTTGCTCCAATTCCTGGTTGGCCCGTTCTGCCTGTCCGTTGGTCTGCGGGTGATACCCGGACGAGAGGCTCACGGTGGCCCCAATTCTCGGCAGAAACTCCTCCAGACTTGAGAGGAGAACTGGGGACCTCGATCCGAGACGATGTCCACGGGTATCCCATGCAGACGCACGACGTGGTGGACCAGGAGGTCTGCTGTCTCCTGGGCCATAGGGAGCTTCGGGAGGGCCACGAAGTGGGCCGCCTTGGAGAATCGGTCCACTATCGTGAGGATGGTAGTCATGTCCCGGGATGGCGGGAGGCCCGTGACAAAGTCCAGGCCAATGTGGGACCAGGGGTGATGGGGCACAGGTAACGGTTGGAGGAGTCCCTGTGCCCGTTGGTGATCAGCTTTTCCCCTGGCGCAGGTGGTGCAGGCCTGGACATAGTCCCGGACGTCGGCTTCCATGGACGCCCACCAGAAGCGCTGCCGGACCACTGCCACGGTCCTTCGCACCCCCCGGATGGCAGGAGAGTTTGGAACCGTGACAGAAGTCCAGGACGGCAGCTCTGGCCTCTGGTGGAACGTAGAGGCAGTTCTTTGGTCCTTTACCTGGGTCCGGGTTCCATGCCAGGGCCTCCCGGACGGTCTTCTCCACGTCCCAGGTGAGGGTGGCCACGATAGTGGACTCAGGTAGTATGGATTCCGGCGGATCCGACAGCTCGGTTTTGACTTCGACTTCGTGAACCCGGGACAGAGCATCCGATCTTTGGTTCTTGGTCCCGGGGCGGTAGGTGATCCGGAAGTCAAAACGCCCAAAGAACTTGGCGGTCCTGATATACTCCAGGTTCTGGTGGTCCGTGAAAACCGTAAATGGTACCGTGGCTCCCTCTAACAGATGTCTCCACTCCTCAAGAGCCTCCTTCACTGCGAGGAGTTCCCGATTGCCCACGTCATAGTTCCACTCAGCTGGGGTCAACCTGCGTGAGAAATAGGCACAAGGATGGAGAATCTGATCGGACTCCCCGCTCTGGGACAGCACGGCTCCTATCCCTGAGTCCGAGGCGTCCACTTCTACCACAAACTGGAGGCTAGGATCGGGCTGCACCAGAACTGGTGCAGTCGAAAACCGGCGTTTCAACTCCCTAAACGCTGCCTCGCACCGATCCGACCAAGTAAATGGTACTTTGGAGGAGGTCAGAGCTGTCAGGGGGCTAACTACCTGACTGTAGCCCTTTATGAACCTCCTGTAGAAATTCGCAAAGCCGAGGAATTGTTGCAGCTTCCTACGGCTCGTCGGTTGGGGCCAGTCTCTCACCGCCGCGACCTTGGCCGGATCAGGGGCGACGGAGTTGGAGGAGATTATGAACCCCAGGAAGGACAAAGAAGTGCGGTGGAACTCACACTTCTCGCCCTTCACAAACAGCCGGTTCTCCAGCAACCGCTGCAGGACCTGACGTACATGCTGGACATGGGTCTCAGGATCCGAGGAAAAAATGAGAATATCGTCTAGGTATACGAAGACGAATCGGTGCAGGAAGTCCCGCAAGACGTCATTTACCAAAGCCTGAAACGTCGCGGGGGCATTAGTGAGGCTGAACGGCATGACCAGGTACTCAAAGTGACCTAACGGGGTGTTAAATGCCGTCTTCCACTCGTCTCCCACTCGTCTCCCTTCCGGATCCAAACCAGGTGGTACGCGTTCCTAAGATCGAGTTTTGTGAATATTTGGGCTCCATGCAGGGGCGTGAACACCGAATCTAACAGGGGTAGAGGGTACCGGTTGCGGACCGTGATCTCGTTCAGTCCCCTGTAGTCAATGCATGGACAGAGGCCGCCGTCATTCTTGCCCACAAAAAAGAAACCTGCACCCATCGGGGAGGTGGAGTTCCGGATCAACCCAGCAGCTAACGAGTCCCGGATGTAGGTCTCCATTGATTCGCGCTCAGGACGTGAGAGGTTGTACAGCCTGCTGGACGGATACTCAGTTCCCGGGATCAAATCAATGGCGCAATCGTACGGACGGTGTGGGGGAAGAGTGAGTGGCAGATCTTTGCTGAAGACGTCAGCGAGATCGTGGTACTCCTCAGGCACCGCCGCAAGATTGGGGGGGACTTTAACCTCCTTGTTAGCGGTCAAACCGGGCGGAACCGAGGATCCTAGACATTCCCGGTGACAGGTTTCACTCCACTGAGCCACAACCCCTGACGGCCAATCAATCCGGGGGTTGTGTTTGATCATCCAGGGGAAGCCCAAAATCACACGGGAGGTAGAAGGAGTCACGTAAAACTCGATCTCCTCCCGATGATTCCCAGACACTACCAAAGTTACTGGCACTGTCTTGTGTGTGATTAAAGGGAGAAGGGTGCCATCTAGTGCCCGCACCTTCAATGGCGAAGGAAGCACCACCAGAGGGAGCCCTACCTCCCTTGCCCATATGCTGTCCAGCAGATTCCCTTCTGACCCCGTGTCCACCAGTGCGGGGGCCTGAAGGGTTAGATCCCCACTCAGGATCGTAACTGGGAGTCGTGCAGAAAGACGGGTTTGTCCCACGTGTATTTCTTGGCCCACCCTTAGCCCAGTTTCTAAGAGCGGGCGTTGGTGTTTAACCGTTTGGGGCAGTCTCTCTGCTGATGCTCGTTTGAGCCGCAGATAAAGCACTCTCCGCGGACCAGTCTCCTTTGTCTATTAGTGGCTCTGACTTTAGCCCTGCTCGTGTCCATAGCATCGTCAGCAGGGGGAGCTGTCGCCAAACGGAGCGCTGAGGCAGTGGAGCGTGGGGAGGGCGGTACCTTTTCGGAACCGGAAGGGAGAGGGACGGCACGTACCCGACCACGCCCTTCGTCTCGCTCCCGACGGCGTTCCTCTAACCGATTGTCTAATCGTATGACCAGATCAATAAGCCCATCTAAATCCCGCGGCTCATCCTTAGCCACCAGATGCTCCTTCAGGACTGACGACAGTCCGTTTACGAAGGCGGTGCGGAGTGCAGCAGTATTCCAGCCGGACCTCGCAGCCGCGATGCGGAAATCGACCGCATACTCAGCTGCACTCCGACGCCCCTGTCTCATTGACAGCAGCGTCATAGAAGCAGTCTCGCCTCTGTTTGGGTGATCAAATACTGTTTTTAACTCCCTCACAAACCCAGTATAAGAGGTAAGGAGCCATGAATTCTGCTCCCAGAGCGCCGTAGCTCAGGCGCGTGCCTCACCTCGAAGCAAATTAATTACATAAGCCACCCTGCTGGTGTCCGACGCATACATCACGGGACGCTGTGAAAAGACGAGCGAACACTGCGTTAAAAAATCTGCGCACGTCTCCACACAACCCCCGTACGGCTCTGGGGGACTTATGTATGCTTCAGGGGATGGTGGGGGGGGGGGGGGGGTAGTTGAATGACCAGTGGAATGTCTGTATTCAGCACCGGGTCAGCAGGAGGAGGAGCTGCAGCAGCGCCCTGAGCGCGCACTTCCACTTGCGCGGTGAGAGCCTCCATCCTGCCATTGAGGATGACGTTCTGCTTGGTCATTAGATCCAACCGAGCAGTAAAGGCGGTGAGGATTTGCTGCAATTCACCAATCACGCCTCCTGCAGACGCCTGTGCACCCTGCTCTTCCATTGGCTGTTCAACAGATGGTTGACGCCCCTCGGGATCCATGACGATGGCCGAGATAGCCTGTTGGGAAAGTGTAATGACACGGACCCACAACAGGGGGCGTAAATGAACGGACAATGATGAGTCAAAAATACAACACTTTACTGTTGTGAAATGTGCACAACGAAATACAGACAAATGCAGAATTTGGTTCACAATCAAAATATACAAAGTGACATGTGGGTAGGCTCGAGGATAGGAGACGTCCGTCCCGAGTAGAACCGGATCCCACACGAGTTCCACTGCCACCGAACCCGAAGGATACTGGAGCCGCCAAGTCCTGAGTCCCCAGGTGGTCACCGTCTCCGACTGTCGGATCTGGTACTGCTGGCAGGAAGCAGAAGACAGAAGTAATGAGTGTGTGAAAAACACACCCAGTAAACAGTCAGCAAGTTCCTTTTGTATTAGTCGGGTGGGAAAGACACCTCCACCTCAAGTACACAGTTTATGCAGAGTCTGTAATCCTACTTATTGAAGTTCGGAGTGAGGAGTGAAGTGCGTCACTCCTCCACCATCCGCGAACCCAGCCTCCAGCTGAAAGTAGCGATCAAGACACCTGCAAATAGTTCAACACACACAAAAACAAGTAACGTGCGACAACACAACAACGGCTGAGAATTTACCGTGAAGGTAGACGATATCTCGGCGACGAGGTGGAGATGTCGTCCGGCTTTTGTGTGTGTGGGTGATGACCAGGTGATTAGTGACAGCTGTGAGGCGGCAGCGCCCTCTCATGCCTGAAGCCTGCACTCCCTCTGGTGGTGGTGGGCCAGCAGTACCTCCTCTTCAGCAGCCCACACAACAATACATAGGAATAAGCATTGACACCAATGGGCCTCAGGACCTGTAAAGGCCTTCATAATCAAAAACATACGTTTTAACACCAACATCATCCAAATTGGTCCATGGGCTTTTCCAGGGGAAAATAAGCTGGTTTTCGGTGAAAATTTTAACTGCTGATGAGCGATTTTGAGGTGATACTGTCGCTTTAAGGACTTCCCACGGAGCGAGACGTCGTGCAGCACTCCCAGGCACCGTCGTCAGCCTGTTTCAAGCTGAAAACCTCCACATTTCAGGCTCTATTGATCCAGGACGTCGTGAGAGAACAGAGAAGTTTCAGAAGAAGTCGGTTTCAGCATTTTATCCGGATATTCCACTGTTAAAGGAGATTTTTTTAATGAAAGACGTGTGGGCGGATTGCAGCGTCGGATAAAATGCTGAAACCGACTTCTTCTGAAACTTCTCTGTTCTCTCAAGACGTCCTGGATCAATAGAGCCTGAAATGTGGAGGTTTTCAGCTTGAAACAGGCTGACGACGGCGCCTGGGAGCGCTGCACGACGTCTCGCTCCGTGGGAAGTCCTTAAAGCGACAGTATCACCTCAAAATCTCTCATCAGCCGTTAAAATTTTCACTGAAAACCAGCTTAATTTTTCGAACCGTGTCCACTTCGATGTGTCTCACAGGTTTAGAAAAAATTTTGATCAAACAAAGCGCCAGTCTCTCAGCAACTTCTCAGACAAAGGAATTCCGACGAGGGGCTGGACAACTCCTCCCACAAGGAGTGCTCACAGGCGAATGACGTCACCGACAGGCGTGGAAAAACTCACGCATGCGCACGAGGGTTCAAGCATGTCTGACGTAAAAACATATGAATGAAATCCATATAGTTTTTGAAAAAAATAAAAAGGACCTATACTTTATTGACAGCCCTCGTATCATGCAAACTCCAAAAACGTTGACATCATTGCCTTGAATGAAACAAGAAAAGGAGGAGAAGGCCAGCTATGGGAGGTGCAAGGGGGGGGCTACACCTTCTTTTGGAAAGGGTTTCATGAGGAGAGATGACAAATCCACAGCATCTGTTTTGCCATAAAGAACTCTCTCATTTCCAGAAACAAAAGTTCCAAGTTTCCTGGCAACACCTTTTCTTAAAGCATTGGCACCTGCTCATTACTTCATCATTGTCTGAAAGTGTGATCACAAAGATGTCCTGTCCACCAAGGCAATGACTGATGCAGATTGTTGCACAGATTATTGTATGATCTGCTAAGATCTAGCTGAACTTCCACCCCAAGAGGAGGCCTGGATACTGCAAAACTGTTAACAGGTTCAACATCGCCAAGCTCAAAGACCCAGAAATAAAAGTTTCAACAATACCTGATGAAAGAACTCCCCACAAGGTGCTCTGTCCTGGCTCCTAAACATTAGGAGCAGCTCAAGACAGCCATAACAACAGCCTACCAAGGAACACTCGGACACCAGAAGAGGAAGCACCAGAACTGATTTGATGAGAATGACCAGGTCCTCCAAATGACATACAACCCCAATTCCAACGAAGTTGGGACATTGTGTGAAACGTAAATAAAAACAGAATACAATTTGTAAATCCTCTTCAACCTATAGTCAACTGAATACACCACAAAGACCAGATATTTAATGTTCAAACTGATAAACTTTTTTGTTTTTGTGCAAATATTTGCTCATTTTAAAATGGATCCCTGCAACACATTTTTAAAAAGTTGGGATGGGGCAACAAAGACTGGGAAAGTTGATGAATGCCCAAAGAATACCTGTTTGGAAACAGGTGAGTGTCATGATTGGGTATAAAAGAAGCATCCCCAAAAGGCTCAGCCATTCACAAGCAAAGATGGTGTGAGGATCACCACTTTGTGAACAACTGCGTGAAAAAATAGTTTAAGAACAATGTTTCTCAATGTTCAATTGCAAGGAATTTAGGGATTCTATCATCTACAGTCCATAATATAATCAGAAGATTCAGAGAATCTGGAGAACTTTCTACACATAAGCGGCAAGGCCGAAAACCAACATTGAATGCCCGTGACCTTCAGTCCCTCAGGCGGCACTGTATTAAAAACCAACATCATTGTGTAAAGGATCTTACCGCGTGGGCTCAGGAACACTTCAGAAAACCACTGTCAGTTAACACAGTTCGTTGCTACATCTACAAGTGCAAGTTAAAACTCTATCATGCAAAGTGAAAGCCATACATAAACAACATCCAGAAATGCCACCGCCTTCTCTGGGCCTGAGCTCATTTGAAATGGGCAGATGCAAAGTGGAAAAGTGTGCTGTGGTCTGATGAGTCCACATTTCAAATTGTTTTTGGAAATCAGGGACGTCGTATCCTCCGGACAAAAGAGGAAAAAGACCATCCAGATTGTTACCAGTGCAAAGTTCAAAAAGGTTGAAGAGGATTTGCAAGTCATTGTATTCTGTTTTTATTTACATTTTACACAAGGTCCCAACTTCAATGGCGTTGTGGTTGTAAATATCAAGAAAAGTATCGAGAGCAACATCAACCATTGTAACTCACTTTCATTAACTTGACAAAAACATTCAATAGCATGTCATGCCTACTTCTGTGGAACATCCTGAGCAAAATGGGTTATCTGGAGAAATTAAAGCTCCTGAGGCTTCTTCAGAATGACATGTCTGCCAAAGTTCTGGTAAATGACACCAAAACTGAAGCCTTCAATGTTCAGTCAGAACTAAAGCAGGGCTACATCATCAGCCCTACACTCTCCATCATCTTCATGGCAACAGTCCTCCACCTGATCAAGGACAAAGTGCCACCATTAACTGACATGTACAGAATTGATGGAAAGCTGTTCAACCTGAATTGACTGAGAGCCAAGAAGAAAATCACCACCACTTCACTCCTGGACTTTCAGTATGCCGACAATAGCATGTCATCCTTTACAGAACGTCTTCAGAAAAGCCTTGAAACCTTCAATGGAGCCTACTTGGTCTTCACATCAACCTGAAGTCATAGGTCTTGTATCAGCCTCTACCCAACATGGTCAATCCAAAGCTTGCTGTGAAACTACACGGACAGGTCCTGGAAAGTGCTGACCCATCAGATGGTGACATCGATGATGAGATACAACACAAACTCAAGTATGCAGGAACTGCCTTTGCCCAGCTTCACACCCAGGTTTTCAACAACAGAGACCTTTGACACATGATCAATCAATCAATCAATCAATTTTATTTATATAGTGCCAAATCACAACAAACAGTTGCCCCAAGGCGCTTTATATTGTAAGGCAAGGCCATACAATAATTACGTAAAAACCCCAATGGTCAAAACAACCCCCTTTGAGCAAGCACTTGGCGACAGTGGGAAGGAAAAATTCCCTTTTAACAGGAAGAAACCTCCAGCAGAACCAGGCTCAGGGAGGGGCAGTCTTCTGCTGGGACTGGTTGGGGCTGAGGGAGAGAATCAGGAAAAAGACATGCTGTGGAGGGGAGCAGAGATCAATCACTAATGATTAAATGCAGAGTGGTGCATACAGAGCAAAAGAGAAAGAAACACTCAGTGCATCATGGGAACCCCCCAGCAGTCTAAGTCTATAGCAGCATAACTAAGGGATGGTTCAGGGTCACCTGATCCAGCCCTAACTATAAGCTTTAGCAAAAAGGAAAGTTTTAAGCCTAATCTTAAAAGTAGAGAGGGTGTCTGTCTCCCTGATCTGAATTGGGAGCTGGTTCCACAGGAGAGGAGCCTGAAAGCTGAAGGCTCTGCCTCCCATTCTACTCTTACAAACCCTAGGAACTACAAGTAAGCCTGCAGTCTGAGAGCGAAGCGCTCTATTGGGGTGATATGGTACTATGAGGTCCCTAAGATAAGATGGGACCTGATTATTCAAAACCTTATAAGTAAGAAGAAGAATTTTAAATTCTATTCTAGAATTAACAGGAAGCCAATGAAGAGAGGCCAATATGGGTGAGATATGCTCTCTCCTTCTAGTCCCCATCAGTACTCTAGCTGCAGCATTTTGAATTAACTGAAGGCTTTTCAGGGAACTTTTAGGACAACCTGATAATAATGAATTACAGTAGTCCAGCCTAGAGGAAATAAATGCATGAATTAGTTTTTCAGCATCACTCTGAGACAAGACCTTTCTAATTTTAGAGATATTGCGTAAATGCAAAAAAGCAGTCTTACATATTTGTTTAATATGCGCTTTGAATGACATATCCTGATCAAAAATGACTCCAAGATTTTGTCACAGTATTACTAGAGGTCAGGGTAATGTCATCCACAGTAAGGATCTGGTTAGACACCATGTTTCTAAGATTTGTGGGGCCAAGTACAATAACTTCAGTTTTATCTGAGTTTAAAAGCAGGAAATTAGAGGTCATCCATGTCATGATGAAAATCCTTGTCAACAAAGCTGTTGTCATGCCAACACTGCTGTAAGGATCTGACACCTGGACCACCTACCACTACTCCCTGAAGACCCTCAAACATTTCCATCAATGCTGTCTGAGGACTATCCTTCACATCAGGTAGGAAGACTGCTGTACCAACATCAGTATCCTGGCTGAAGCCAAGCTCCAGAGCATCGAGTGTGTCATCATCAAGAACCAGCTTCAGTGGATGGGTCACATCATTAGGATAGATGAAAGCTGATTTCCCAAGCAGATCTTCTCCTCCCAGCTGGGCAAAAGAAAACAGTCCAGAGGAGGACAGAAGAAACATACAAGGACCTCTTCAAACACAACCTAAAGAGATCCTCCATCGACTAGAAGACCTGGGAAGAACAAGCAAGGGGCTGAGCCAGCTGGCAAGCAATGATCCACATGGGAGTGGAAATCTTTGAAAAAATGCAGACAAACAACAGAGAAGAGAAAGAGGAAGGAGAGAGAGCAAGATTCTGACCGACAGAAGCTTTGCACAGCAGTCATGTGCAGCATTGGTCAGAAACAGTGTATGTCAAAACTGGGCCTGTTTAGTCATCTCCGCATCCACCATCCTGTCCAGGAGTCGATCAAGAGACGATCTTCCTTGTCACCATGGGATTACCATGACAAGTTACCAAACATCTTATGCCACAGACTGATGCCAAACATAGTAGAAATTTCATCAGATCAGCGGATGGATGTTTGACAGTCAAGTGAAGAAGGAAAAAGTGCCAACTGGTCAACACTTGGTGGTAGTTGAGATTAAATATCAGAGGAAGCTGCTGAAAATATGACTTGAGCTCATAAGTGCAAGGAAAGGGAACTTATATATATATATATATATATATATATATATATATATATATATATATATATATATATATATATATATACATATAGTCTTTTTTTTAATTGGTGTTGGTTTTCTTACATCTACCAAGAACATAATAAAATCATCTGCATTTATTTATTTGTTTATCACATATTACAACAAGAATCTGCACTATACTCATAAACCAGACCTCATGAGATACAAGAAAAAATAGGGCTGATAAATCATACATTTGTCTTATCAATTTTACTGCCCTGGATACTGTGGCAATAAAATCAGGGCGATACAAATCCTAAAACAGGACGATACAAAAAAAGACATTGAAAATACCAGGCTTCGTATTGCCCCGCTTTTCATCCAATCAGGAGCCCCCATTTCTCAGCCCCACCAACAATGACACCCCCCCCAATTTTGTGTTACCCTGGTGACGAGTGCAGGATCCTGATACAGGATCCAGATCAGTTCATTCAACCAAGATGTTTGATCAAGGTGAGAGAGTTTAAGCCTCCCTACCAGGGAGAGTTGTGTGACATCAAGTTAGTGAAGAGGTCACTCATGACTTGATAGAGAGACATAAGAATAAGAACACCACCAGGAAAACTGAGAGTGATGTGAACTTGTTCACTGAATGACTGAGTGGAACCAAGAAGGAGAAGAGAGGGCTTCTAGTTCTTTCTCCCGTGGAACTTGACAAATATCTGGCTATGTTTATACTATCTGTTCGCCAGAATGAATGAATAGTTAGGGCTGGATCAGGTGACCCTAAACCATCCCTTAGTTATGCTGCTATAGACGTAGACTGCTGGGGGGTTCCCATGATGCACTGTTTCTTTCTCTTTTTGCTCTGTATGCACCACTCTGCATTTAATCATTAGTGATCGATCTCTGCTCCCCTCCACAGCATGTCTTTTTCCTGGTTCTCTCCCTCAGCCCCAACCAGTCCCAGCAGAAGACTGCCCCTCCCTGAGCCTGGTTCTGCTGGAGGTTTCTTCCTGTTAAAAGGGAGTTTTTCCTTCCCACTGTAGCCAAGTGCTTGCTCACAGGGGGTCGTTTTGACCGTTGGGGTTTTACATAATTATTGTATGGCCTTGCCTTACAATATAAAGCGCCTTGGGGCAACTGTTTGTTGTGATTTGGCGCTATATAAAAAAATTGATTGATTGATTGAATGATGGAAGCGAGTATGAGCCAGACACCATGGTATCCACGTTCAATAATATTGGGGGGTATCTCCAGGAGAAAAGGAAACTTAACATCAACAATAATCAACAGTTTGATGACTGGCAGTTTGATGACTGCCAAGATGTGCTTTCCAAAAAATGCAAACAGTTGAAAGAAATGAGCAAAGGTTCCCCTTCAAATCTACTTCATGGATTCTCACCAAATTTGCACCACAGATAGATTTTAGGTCATGGAAGACTCCACTGAATTTTGGAGATGATCCAGATCAGGATTGGTGGGCGTCAGCAATCTCTTATTAGTCTTGTTTATAGCCTGTGCTCACTGGCATCCACCATGTTCCCCTTCAACAGCCAGCCGCAAATGCTACAAATGCTGTCAGTGCCTTCATTGTGCTCAGTATCAGCGGTTATTTCTAGTCCAATATCAACCTGGAGATAAGAGCTGAGTTTCATGGGCAGTGAACCAACACAGACACACTCATGGTGAAAAAATAACCACAACCACTGGGCAAGCACCCTGAACTGATAAAGGTGGTATTTCTGTTGATTATTTATTTGCTATAATAATAATGTCAGTGCCAAAAAAAAGCCTGGCAATGTTATATATTCCATGGTTATTGGCAAATACACCAACGTATGCTGACCATTCTGCCTCCATACATTACTCTTCTATGAAAATCTAAAAAGGTTATATTTCTCATGGCTGTCTTGACAGAAAAATTGTATACTGTCCAAATTCAGCAGGTGTTTTTCCATTTGTGCCAACTTCTCAATCAGTCGTTTCTTCCACACGTGTTTAGTCCATAAAAAGCCACTCAGCTTAACATTCAGGCATTTTTTTTTTTTTTTTTTTTTTGTCTTCCAGGAGGAATTAACACTTCCATCAGGCATGAAGCCTTTTTATGACCACGTGGAGGAGATCAGGGAGGACAGCTTTTGTGTTGTCAGTCATTGTTTATGGAGGATTAGAGGTGAGATCTTACAGCTGACAGTTCTTCTGGCTGCACAAACACGACAGATGTACTGCGACCTGTAACAGATCTGCTCACAGGCGGAGGTGCTGCAACCCATCTGATCCAAAAAATATTACAGATGAAATTAAGAGACCGTGTGCAAAGCTGTGAAGGATGCTGAATAGCATATAGATACTGAAGCAGACTTCTTAGCACATGATGAACCATCACAAAAATACAACATTTAGGACCTGACTGTGTGTATAAACATGTTCAACCAGCACCTGCAAAATAAATAAATAAATAAATTGTCCATATTGATTTACTGACAGTGCGCACTAGGTGCCTATTGTCACGTTTGCCTTCATAAGTATGCAGTTTGGGTTGAGTGCACCAAATTATGGTATGTGAAGATGCAAATAGGTGAGGTTTCTACATGCAATGAGATTTATCAAGATCAAAATTACATGTGGTGGGTTCTGATTGTGTGTGCGTATGGCACGTTTGAAACCTGGGTGTTAACTTATTGCTTTTAATAGGCCGCTGTTTCAGCAGCCAAAATAACAAATCGTTCATTCTATATGCTGTGCAGTGTACTTGTCTTGTTGTTTCATAGGTCTGTGCTTTTCTGCGCTAAACACAAAGTACATTTCAGTGCAACTCCTCCTCATTACTGTCACTGATGTGTCACTGTCCCATGAAAGCTGCAATAAATTTCACAAAAACTGATATAAAATGTGATTCTCTAATGTGAACTGCATTTTAGCTTTGTGGTGCACAGAACAAAAATAAACCTGCAATCAAATTCCAACTAGTGAATTTTGTACTTACCCCGTGTCTCGCTTTGTTTAACACACACATCTCAGAACTTGTGTGGGAGGATCGCGGCTGATTTGATCCGTTTTCTATGCGTCCTCTGTCCTTCTTTCACCAAAACATCAAATCTTGGCTTGCATCTCAGATGTACCTTGTGGCAAATTGTAGCTGAACTTTCAGGTCTTCTTTTTAAGAAAATCCTCCTCTATACCACTTCATCATGAAGCAGTATAACTGGAGATATAAAACGCAAAACATAGACTGTGCACAGTTTCTCCAATCACAGCCAGAGAAGCCTATAAATTCTTCTGGGTTGTCTGGGTGTCTTGGTGGCTTTGCTCACTCTTCTTCTTGCACAGTCAGTTTTTGAGAACTGTCTGCTCCACACAGATTTACCATAGAGTGCCACGCTATATGTATTTCTTCATAACTGATGCAAATAAAGTTCAAGACATATTCAGTGACTTAGAAATGTTCATGTATCCATCTCCTGATTTGTCTGAAGAAAACTGACAATAAAACATTATTACAGGTATTATACCAAAGCCTTCCATTAATTATGCAACCCATCATCTTGGCTTTTATATTTTTAACCATGTTGTAGAGGTTTGCTTTCAGTTTGAGTTTAAAGAAACATAATGTTAGAATTTTTTTTTTTTTTTTTTTTTGAAATGACATAAAATGGCTGCTTTTACCTTATCAAGATCACTTTGAGAAGATGGACTCAGTTAATCAGAGAAATCACCTGGTGGACTGGGTGGTTGCAAGGACAACCTGCACCCTCTTGGCCCTTTCTGGAATGAGATGGAGACCTTTGATATATGATTTCAGTTGTAGCAGATGTTCTTGACTCTTTGTAGCAAGTTGCTATAACATCTGTCAAGGCACCTCTCCATTCTGGTAGACAGGGTCCAGGTCTCTGAGCTATATAGGAGGACAGGGTCTGTAAGTGTTCTGAATGTCTGGAGTTTAAGAGACATGAACAGAGAGTTTGATTTCCAGATTTGATCTCATTTACTTATTACATGCTTCCCAGGCAGGGGTTTTCTTGATTTTAAAATCTTTTTGGGAGTCAGGAACCCAAATATTTGAAATCATCCACTCTCTTGATCTGGTTGTTGTTCAGGGATTTCAGTTTTTTCTGCTGAGGTGGAGACAAGAATTCTGTCTTTTCCTCATTACAATAAAGGCTCACTTGACTAGCAGCACGTTCTAAAGATTGTGGTAGTGACTCAGCATCTTTTATCCATTCTGCAATCAAGGCTAGTCATCAGCATAGTCTAGAGCTGATGTTCAGCTGGGTGTATTCTGCTTTGGTGTGGCTTCTTAGTGAGACCCTTTTCATTTATCCTCTCAAGAGAGATCTTCAGGATGTAGCTGAGCACCACAACGATTAAAAACAGTGCCGGTGTCACCTATATATATATATATATATATATATATATATATATATATATATATATATATTGCATGCCAACTACTGTGGCAGCACTGGGCATATCTTTTTTTGTGAGCTTCGCCACAGTTCTCTAGACTTGACTGGCTTTTTTTAAATATACCATTAAGCTCTCCTGTCTTTTCAGTTCCTGTAAGTGCTTATCTTTCCCACGTACCATGCCTGCTGGGCACAGCTGTCAAAAATTGTCCATCATCCCTGTCAGTATTTAGACTGCCTGACTTTTAGCCGTCCTTTGCCAGATTGTCTTGTGTGTTCTGTCTCTCTGTGCAGCTTTGCACCTTGTCTTCAATGGAACAGGTCATCTTTCTCTGGCTATTGTTGCACCATCTCAACCACCTGATTCTCTGTGTGCCATGTTCTTTTCACCACTGGTTTTAATTTAGCCCTTTCATCAGGCTGCCTTCATTTATTGCATTTTTTACCTACTTCACCAATAGCAAAGTGTTCTACATCAGCCTCTGTGGCTTATATTTGCATCATCTTTTTGGCCATCTGTTGGTACAAAAGATCATCTGTCATTTAGCTCATTCTTAATTACAGTACAAGGGCACTTCAAAGTATTTGCGGCTTCACCCAGAATATGTCACATGATAAAGACTGTCCTTGCAGTATTTTTCAACATAGTCTCCTTCATGTCAGTGCATTTGCTCCACCAATGTTCAAGCTTTCATAGCATTCTTCTTTCAAGCATTCTTTCATAGAAGGTCAAGATCTTGAGCCCGTAAGTACTTTTGTTTCTCGGTGAGGTTGAGAACCTATTATAATACCCTCCTCTCTACCCTCTAGTTTCCATAGTTCCATACTACTGTTTTCATGTTTTGTGACATTCTAAGGGTGCACTGACACAAGCATGCCTGAGACTCACACAATAGCACGAACGTAGTCGTGACGCACGCGCTTGCCTAACAAGCTGCAGAAAGCATTTTGAGCCATCTAAAAAAATAATTTGTCATGTTTACATTGTCCTGGCTTGATAAAACAGTTGCGTGTTCTTTCCTTCTTGTGTGCAGCTGTTAAAGTATGTTTATAACAGATTTAACTTCTTGTTATAATCCTTCAGATGAGCTGCGCTCTGATGCTGTTCACTTCTTGTTTACTCCACTTGATGAGTTGCACATAGTATTGGAGGTTAGATCGCACCAGGTAGTATGACATTTGTGTATGACGTGTCGTGAAGCCAAGACATGCTCGTGTCAGTGCACCTTAAGCAGAGCTGCAAAGTGTCAGTAATGGTCTGATATCAGGTGTGGGTGTGTCTTAGAAAGGTGATCTGATAACTGACTCAGCATGTCCATGAGCCATTAGCACTGGCTCATCGACGTGTTGGAGGTAAGAAACTCAGCTGTATTCCAAAATTGTGATGTAGAGGAAAGGGAAAATTAAATGACACATTGGGCCTCTTACAAGAACATTTTCATAAACCTCTCTTGCATTTCGCATACCATTTTTAGTACAATAGGTTCACATGAACATGCTATGGTTCAACAGCTAGTCATGAATTCAGATAATTGCATAAATTATGTTAAATCCTTCTGAATTCCACCTTTGTGTATATCAGTACACATTCACATTAAGAGTGAATTACAATAAATAATGCTGCAAAAATACCAAATAAAGCCACAAGCACCACCCATATTTGTCAGAGGTGTGTAGTCAGAATACTGGGATCATGAGCCTTTGCAGAGGAATAGTTTACATTGTTATAATCTTGAGAGGAACTTTCCTTGGAGATCGACATCCCCCATCAAAGAAATGCAAAAGAAAGTGTATATTTGTTAAGAATATAAAGCCAGTAAATTGCAAAAAAAAAGCAAGTGGTTCTAATGCTGCTTCATACTAGGGATGTTACGATTAGTCATAATAGTCAACTACAACTAGCTAACAACTGACTAGTCGACTATTTTTTATTAGAAGAAGAAGAGCCTTTATTGTCATTGTAGATACATACAATGAAATTTGTTCTCTGCATTTAACCCGTCCTAATTATAGTTAGACGCAATCCAACTGCTAGGATCAGTGAGCAGTCACAGTCCGGTGCCCAACTCCAGTTGCAGAGACGCTGTCTTGGTCAGGGCCAGAGAAAGGAGGAGACACTAAAGCGTGTTTTTGATTGTGTGCCCGGAGGAAACCCACACAGACAAGTGGAGAACATGCAAACTCCACACAGAAAGGGTGGGAAACGATCCCACAACCTTCTTGCTGTGAGGCACCAGTGCTAACCACTAAGCCACCATGCTGCTCAGCGGTCGAAACCTATTTATTAAGTTTGTTTAACCCTTAAAAGAATAGATTTGCTGGAGCTGCCACAGTTCCCTTCACTCAGTGAAGAAAGTGTGTGAACCTTGGCAGGTGAATTAGTCAACTCAAACGGGTCGTCTATGCCTAGTAAATGAATGCAGGTATTGTCTTCATGCTAATGCTGTTTTTTTTTTTTTTTTATTTGTTTTTGTGGTTATATTTGTTAAAATAAATGTCACATTTGAGTTTCACCATGAAGATTTGAAATGGGTTTAATTCATTCAATGTCAAATTTAGTCGCCGGGCTAGTTGATGATTAATGACTAGTCGACTAATGATTTTCATTAGTCGTCCCAACCTTACTTCATACGAGGGTCGGACTCTGTCTCTGAAATAAGCAAGTAACCGCTGACATGGAAATTAGTTTTAAAACATGTCGCCACATCAAAGCTATCACTGTTTATAGGAAGGTGACCATCACAGAGATGACCAGAATGTTCAGCACCATAAATGGTTTCATGTCACTCCCTTACACCCACACAAAGTAGCCAGAGTGACCTTTGAAAATTTCCCCATGTGGGACTAATAAAGGAATATTAAAGTATTATTAACTGAGCGTAGCGTCACAGCCATATACTTATTTATCCTATAATATCTTAAGTTGTTGATATCATTATGCAATATGGAACTGTACTATATTTTAAATGGGAGAGTCAAACAAGATAAAGTAAACATAATTATGATATGTAATTATGTAAGATTTTCAAACTTAAACTGCTTCAAAAGAATTCAATTTTCAAACAATTACTGAAAGCTGCTTGCACTTGATTTTCTTATACCTAAAAATAGAATAAAAAAAAAAACCCCTCAAAATATAAGAAAATTGGCAACTGTGGAACGTTCTCTTAAATCACTTGAAAAATGCATTTATAAACAAATCTATTAGTGAAAGTGTTCTTGAATGAGATCTGTTGTTGCTGTACATCTGATCTCACTAATTTAGAAGATCTTCACTTAGCCTGGAAAAAGAGTCTGTTGCTCTATAAAAAAAGCCCTCCGTAAAGCTAGGACATCTTACTACTCATCACTAATTGAAGAAAATAAGAACAACCCCAGGTTTCTTTTCAGCACTGTAGCCAGGCTGACAAAGAGTCAGAGCTCTATTGAGCCGAGTATTCCTTTAACTTTAACTAGTAATGACTTCATGACTTTCTTTGCTAATAAAATTTTAACTATTAGAGAAAAAATTACTCATAACCATCCCAAAGACGTATCGTTCTCTTTGGCTGCTTTCAGTGATGCCGGTATTTGGTTACACTTTTTCTCTCTGATTGTTCTGCGTTATTTTCATTAGTTACTTCCTCCAAACCAACAACATGTCTATTAGACCCCATTCCTACCAGGCTGCTCAAGGAAGCCCTACCATTAATTAATGCTTCGATCTTAAATATGATCAATCTATCTTTATTAGTTGGCTATGTACCACAGACTTTTAAGGTGGCAGTAATTAAACCATTACTTAAAAAGCCATCATTGACCCAGCTATCTTAGCTAATTATAGGCCAATCTCCAACCTTCCTTTTCTCTCAAAAATTCTTGAAAGGGTAGTTGTAAAACAGCTAACTGATCATCTGCAGAGGAATGGTCTATTTGAAGAGTTTCAGTCAGGTTTTAGAATTCATCATAGTACAGAAACAGCATTAGTGAAGGTTACAAATGATCTTCTTATGGCCTCAGACAGTGGACTCATCTCTGTGCTTGTTCTGTTAGACCTCAGTGCTGCTTTTGATACTGTTGACCATAAAATTTTATTACAGAGATTAGAGCATGCCATAGGTATTAAAGGCACTGCGCTGCAGTGGTTTGAATCATATTTATCTAATAGATTACAATTTGTTCATGTAAATGGGGAATCTTCTTCACAGACTAAGGTTAATTATGGAGTTCCACAAGGTTCTGTGCTAGGACCAATTTTATTCACTTTATACATGTTTCCCTTAGGCAGTATTATTAGATGGCATTGCTTAAAATTTCATTGTTACGCAGATGATATCCAGCTTTATCTATCCATGAAGCCAGACAACACACACCAATTAGCTAAACTGCAGGATTGTCTTACAGACATAAAGACATGGATTACCTCTAATTTCCTGCTTTAAACTCAGATAAAACTGAAGTTATTGTACTTGGCCCCACAAATCTTAGAAACATGGTGTCTAACCAGATCCTTACTCTGGATGGCATTACCCTGACCTCTAGTAATACTGTGAGAAATCTTGGAGTCATTTTTGATCAGGATATGTCATTCAATGCACATATTAAACAAATATGTAGGACTGCTTTTTTGCATTTGCGCAATATCTCTAAAATTAGAAAGGTCTTGTCTCAGAGTGATGCTGAAAAACTAATTAATGCATTTATTTCCTCTAGGCTGGACTATTGTAATTCATTATTATCAGGTTGTCCTAAAAGTTCCCTGAAAAGCCTTCAGTTAATTCAAAATGCTGCAGCTAGAGTACTGACAGGGACTAGAAGGAGAGAGCATATCTCACCCATATTGGCCTCTCTTCATGGCTTCCTGTTAATTCTAGAATAGAATTTAAAATTCTTCTTCTTACTTATAAGGTTTTGAATAATCAGGTCCCATCTTATCTTAGGGACCTCATAGTACCATATCACCCCAATAGAGCGCTTCGCTCTCAGACTGCAGGCTTACTTGTAGTTCCTAGGGTTTGTAAGAGTAGAATGGGAGGCAGAGCATTCAGCTTTCAGGCTCCTCTCCTGTGGAACCAGCTCCCAATTCAGATCAGGGAGACAGACACCCTCTCTACTTTTAAGATTAGGCTTAAAACTTTCCTTTTTGCTAAAGCTTATAGTTAGGGCTGGATCAGGTGACCCTGAACCATCCCTTAGTTATGCTGCTATAGACTTAGACTGCTGGGGGGTTCCCATGATGCACTGAGTGTTTCTCTTTTTGCTTTGTATGCACCACTCTGCATTTAATCATTAGTGATTGATCTCTGCTCTCTTCCACAGCATGTCTTTTTCCTGGTTCTCTCCCTCAGCCCCAACCAGTCCCAGCAGAAGACTGCCCCTCCCTGAGCTGGTTCTGCTGGAGGTTTTCTTCCTGTTAAAAGGGAGTTTTTCCTTCCCACTGTTGCCAAGTGCTTGCTCACAGGGGGTCGTTTTGACCGTTGGGGTTTTTCCGTAATTATTGTATGGCCTTGCCTTACAATATAAAGCGCCTTGGGGCAACTGTTTGTTGTAATTTGGCGCTATATAAATAAAATTGATTCGATTTGATCACAAACCTGCTTTTTAATTCACATTTGAGGGCAGTGGGTTGAGAAAATCATGTGGTCTCTCTTGTTGTAATTCATAACAATAACGTGGCAACGTGTGTCTTTCTCCACAAAGTGTTTTAACAAGAGAAATCATTTTTTGTGATCTTCAGCTTCAGTAGCTGTCTGTGTTTTGGTTTTTATGCCTCACTCTACCTAATATGAAACATCTTATAAATCTGTATAAAGAATCACACAAATACATGAACAGGTTAAATTCTATAAATTATTTACATAGTGATTATTACTGTACTGTAACTACATTTTTTACACAGTACCTGCACGACCAGAGTTTTTATTCCATATGACTTCAGTTTTAGTCTTCCTTCACTGGCTTCCTGTTCACGGGATGTGTGGCTTTAAGGTACTGTTACGTACATGTTCATGTGCATGTTACGAACATGCAAAGTTTTACATGGTTGAGTGCCCTCATGTTTGGCTGATCTGCTTAAGGGTGATTCTTTAACTACGGGCACTATTGGCCTTGTAAATGTAATTTCCACCACACCATTGCCTTACATTATAAAGCGCCTTGGGGCAACTGTTTGTTGTGATTTGGCGCTATATACAACCCCTGGCAAAAATTATGGAATCACCGGCCTCAGAGGATGTTCATTCAGTTGTTTAATTTTGTAGAAAAAAAGCAGATCACAGACATGACACAAAACTAAAGTCATTTCAAATGGCAACTTTCTGGCTTTAAGAAACACTATAAGAAATCAGGAAAAAAAATTGTGACAGTCAGTAACGGTTACTTTTTTAGACCAAGCAGAGGAAAAAAATATGGAATCACTCAATTCTGAGGAAAAAATTATGGAATCACCCTGTAAATTTTCATCCCCCAAATTAACACCTGCATCATATTAGATCTGCTTGTTAGTCTGCATCTAAAAAGGAGTGAACACACCTTGGAGAGCTGTTGCACCAGTGGACTGACATGAATCATGGCTCCAACACGAGAGATGTCAATTGAAACAAAGGAGAGGATTATCAAACTCTTAAAAGAGAGTAAATCATCACGCAATGTTGCAAAAGATGTTGGTTGTTCACAGTCAGCTGTGTCTAAACTCTGGACCAAATACAAACAACATGGGAAGGTTGTTAAAGGCAAACATACTGGTAGACCAAGGAAGACATCAAAGCGTCAAGACAGAAAACTTAAAGCAATATGTCTCAAAAATCGAAAAATGTACAACAAAACAAATGAGGAACAAATGGGAGGAGACTGGAGTCAACGTCTGTGACCGAACTGTAAGAAACCGCCTAAAGGAAATGGGATTTACATACAGAAAAGCTAAACAAAAGGCATCATTAACACCTAAACAGAAAAAAACAAGGTTACAATGGGCTAAGGAAAAGCAATTGTGGACTGTGGATGACTGGATGAAAGTCATATTCAGTGATGAATCTCGAATCTGCATTGAGCAAGGTGATGATGCTGGAACTTTTGTTTGGTGCCGTTCCAATGAGATTTATAAAGATGACTGCCTGAAGAGAACATGTAAATTTCCACAGTCATTGATGATATGGGGCTGCATGTCAGGTAAAGGCACTGGGGAGATGGCTGTCATTACATCATCAATAAATGCACAAGTTTATGTTGATATTTTGGACAATTGAAAGGATGTTTGGGGATGATGAAACCATTTTTCAAGATGATAATGCATCTTGCCATAGAGCAAAAACTGCAAAAACATTCCTTGCAAAAAGACACATAGGGTCAATGTCAATGAGCAGATCTGATTTGATGCAGGTGTTAATTTGGGGGATGAAAATTTACAGGGTGATTCCATAATTTTTTCCTCAGAATTGAGTGATTCCATATTTTTTTTCCTCTGCTTGGTCTAAAAAAGTAACCGTTACTGACTGCCACAATCTTTTTTTCTTGATTTCTTATAGTGTTTCTTAAAGCCAGAAAGTTGCCATTTGAAATGACTTTAGTTTTGTGTCATGTCTGTGATCTGCTTTTTTTCTACAAAATTAAACTGAATGAACATCCTCTGAGGCCGGTGATTCCATAATTTTTGCCAGGGGTTGTACATGTGCTCTGATGTCACTGTTTATCTCCATAGAAACTACCCAAACAATCTTTCATACAAACTGTTTAAAGGGACATTACAGTGTTGTGGTGGAGATTACGGCAATAGTGTGGGACAACTACATTTTGTTTAAAAAAATCATAACAGTTGTATGACATTGAATACCCCAATTATGTTTTGATTATTTTACTGATATTTATTCAGAGATATTTTAAAACATTAGAAAAAAACGTTTTTTTACCATTCATTTTTATCATTGAAGATCAAAAGTCTGGGTGTGGGACAAGCACAAAACGGCAATATTTGCATATAATGATGCTGAAAAAAGGTGAAAAAGTCATCATAGACTACTAGAACAAATTTCTTAAAACACTTTCATTCTAAAGATAACTATAAAAGTGTGAAATTTCCCCTTTTTTCTGTTTTTCATACAATATGATCAAAGGACATAATAAGTGCCCGTAGTCTAAGAATCACCCTTAAATCTTACGTACCAGCGCGTGCTCTGCATTCTCTGGACAAAGGACTGCTGTTCTTTCTGAAAGTGAAGAAGAAACCAGCTGGTCACAGATCCTTTTCTTGTGGCACTCCTTTTTTGTGTAGCTGTTTGCCTATTAAGTTAAATCTGATTCTGTGGGCTCATTCAGTTTTAAAAATCATGTTTTCACTATTACACAATTGATGTGGCCTTAACATTTTATTAGTTTGTTTGTTCGTCCACTGTTGTTTTTGTATTTGTTTCACCGTGTTGTCTTAATTCTTATTTATCACTGGTTGGGATGGTCGCCCCGTTGAGTCTGGCCCGCTGAAGGTGGACCTTGTTCCTGTGAAGCACCTTGGGGTGACAGTGAACTGAATGCTGATCAACTCACCAAAGTGATGTCATGTTTGAGTGTTGATGAGTAAAATCATCTTAATGTCCTGATTCAGCCTGTGGTTGGAATGACTTCCTGCTGACGTACGGTTCCCATCAGAACTGAACACTTCTGCATTGTAATGTCACACATAGTCCTCACGGAGGCAGTATTGGTTCATCAGTAATAAAATGTCACTGAACCCCAGGCTGACCGTTTTTGGGGCAGAGATGACAAAAAAATAAACAGCTGATACCGACAACAACAAAACATCCTTTGAGCAGATTAACCACTAAGTGATGGCTTCCACATTTACAGTTGTGTTTAAAATAATAGCAGGTTACCATGTTGATACAGTAGCCTAAAGGGGTCATACTTCCTCCTATGGAGCACAGTTGGAAGACGAAACAAAGAAGAATCAGCGGTTGTTACCCTATAAAATGTACGTGGTTGCTAGCTGTATGTGGTTGCATGCTAGCATGTTTGAGAATCTCCATTTTTGTGGAATATAGGAGCATACATTTTGTTTATCACATGAAAAAGCAAGGAAGCACAAAACCTGTTGCCAAACAAGTAAAAACATGAAGGGAACGTAAATCATGATTGGCGACAACATAATGCAGTCTATGCCATCACCACTAGATGGCAAAAAATCCTGCAAACTGCAGCTTTAACATTCTTCTGTTCTCAAGTGCTTACAGTCAATGATGGTTGGGCATTTGTAATCTTAATTTTTATTGAAATTTTCAATTTATTTTCATTTATATAGCGCCAAATCACAAAAACGTTGCCTCAAGGCGCTTCACACAAGTAAGGTCTAGCCTTACCAACCCCTAGAGCAAGCACACAGGCAACAGTGGTAAGGGAAAACTCCCTCTGAGGAAGAAACCTCAAGCAGACCAGACCCAAAGGGGTGACCCTCTACTTTGGCCATGCTACCGACAGAAATTACAAAACAATATAGAGGAAATGTTGCCGGTGCACAGGACAGAAGGGTTTCCAAAGCAGACACCACACCCATCTCTGGATGGAGCCGCACCTCAAACAGAGACAGAAAAAAAAAAAAATCAGGCATCAGAAAGACAACAAATACAGTATAATTTCTCCGAATTAAGCAACAAGAAAAACAGAAGAAATACTAAGGTGATCGCCGGCCACTAGCCCTAACTTTCAATAAAAGACCCAGAGTTTAGATAAAGTTGAGACCATAGCCCGCTCCATTTCCTAATAAAGGAGTTAAAGCATAGTTACATACTATGCCAGTATGCTAGCCATACGAAAGGGAAAATAAGTGTGTCTTAAGTCTGGACTTGAAAGTCTCTACAGAATCTGACTGTTTTATTGATGCAGGGAGACCATTCCACAGAACAGGGGCACAATAAGAGAAAGCTTGGTGACCTGTAGACTTTTTATTCACCCTAGGGATACAAAGTAGTCCTACACCCTGAGAACGCAAAGCCCGGGCCGATACGTAAGGTTTAATTAGGTCAAGGAGGTGCCACTCCGTGAACAGTTTTATAGACCAGTAGTAGAACCTTAAAATCTGATCTCACAGGGACAGGAAGCCAGTAAAGAGATGCCAAAATGGGTGTAATGTGGTTGAACTTTCTGCTTCCTGTCAAAACTCTGGCAGCAGCATTTTGAACCACTTGGAGACCCCTAATGCTGGACTGCAGTAAACTAGAAAATAGAACATTGCAGTAGTCCAATCTAGAAGAGACAAATGCATGAATCAGGGTCTCAGCATCAACCATAGACAGGATAGGACAAATCTTCGCTATATTTTGCATGTGGAAGAAAGCAGTCCTCGAAATATCTCTAATGTAGAGGTCAAAGGACAATGTAGGATCAAACATTACCCCAGGTTCCTCACTTGTGATGTATGACACACCTAGGCTAAGTGTTAGCTGGTCAAATTGATGCTGATATCTTACTGAACCAGTAACCATCATTTCAGTCTTATAAGAGTTTAAAAGTAGGACATTTTATCTTACTGTATTATTTTTTTAAATAAAATGTAACTCATTTGTAATTACAGTCCTGTGTATGATCTTTATTGTTTTGTTTTGATTACAACCTGAATCAGTTGGGACAATGTGGAAAATGTAAATTAAAAAAAAATGCAGTGAGCATACATTGACTTTTGTTTCATTGCAGACCATATGAACCAAAGATATTTTATATTTTGTGTGGACGACTTCTTTTCTTTTGTAAATATACATTCAGTCCTGCATTTCAAGCTTGCAACACAGAAGAAGTTGGGACGGGGCAATTAAGGGCTAGTAATGAGGAAAATAAATAATAAAAAATAATAGTAATGTTACTATTTGAAA
Organism: Thalassophryne amazonica; assembly: GCF_902500255.1. Classification (NCBI taxonomy): domain Eukaryota; kingdom Metazoa; phylum Chordata; class Actinopteri; order Batrachoidiformes; family Batrachoididae; genus Thalassophryne; species Thalassophryne amazonica. The sequence goes on from NC_047114.1 coordinate 56,568,170, forward strand.
CAAGTGATGTCAACAACAAATCATTATTTGGTACCAAAGCAGTAGCCACTACAAGCCATCTTTGAGATGGTAAGTCAGAGGATCTGCAATTTGTTAACATATGCATGAAAAATTTATTGAACGCTGAAAAACAATGTTATGCAAAGAAAGGTTGGAAGGGAATTGCATATTTCTCACTCTACAGTGCATAATATCATCACACAATTCAAAAAATGTGCAGCCATTTAATTAAGTAAAGGTCGAGCGCACAAGCCTAAAATGAACACCTGTGACTTCCAGTCCCTCACATCGCACTGCATTAGAACCATCATTCATCAATAGCTGATATAACCCATGGGAAAGATTACTTTAGGAAACTTTTGTCAAGCACTACAATACATAGTTACATTCACAAATGGCACTTAAAGCTTAACTGTGGAAAAATACAGCTTCATGTTAACCTTGTTGAGGAGCAGTGTCAACTTCTCTGGGCTTGGAGCAATGGCAGCATTACACACTGGGAAATGTTTTAGCATCCCAACTTTTTTTGGAATGTGTTGAATGTCTTAAATGCAGGAAAGGATCTATATTACCAAATATATTGAAGCTAACCAAACAAAACATGAAATATCTTGGATTCATACAGTCTGCAATCAAGTCAAAGTAAATGTAAGAATTTCTGCGGGGTTGGGGGGGCTGTCGCATATTTTGGTGTCTAATGTGATGTGTAGACATATACACTGAGTCAAAGCATCGTTCTGTGTGACTGAATTTACAAAAGGACCTTTGTGAGTTCAAGAATTATTGAGTTAAAAGAAACCTTTTTTTTTGTCAAGACTCGAAAAGAAACTCAGAGAGAAATGGAGGAGTGAAAGGAGAGCACCTCCTTGATTGACAGGCAGACTGCTGCAACAGCTGGTTCTCAGATACAGCACAAAGGTTACTGCTATTAATACACACAAATGCACACATGCACGATGTGACACACTGCCCAATAATTTCACTTTAATCGCCATCTTTTTCTGCAACACCAGGTCATCTCAGCCCTACTGTAGCTTCTGTCTGCTGAGTTTGTGCTTATAATCATGTCTGCACCCTTTCTGTCATCTTCAACTGTCTCAGAAGGAGCAGTGTGACACCTCCAAGGCAAAGGGCGACAACACCGTCTGTAATTTTAATGGGTGCTGGAGAGGGCGTGTCCGTGTCAGAAACAGGGAGAGAATCCTCTGAATGGAAGGTGATGTCATCCTGAAAGAAGAACAGCACATAAACACGCTGCACAAAGTCAGACTGGAAGTAAAGTACAGCCAACATGGATTCTCAAAGTCCTAGGACGAACAGGGGTGTGATCTTCGTCTAAACCTGCTCTGACACAGAGGACGACAACTGGTTACATTTTGTCACGTGCACATATTTAGAGTGTGTGGAATGCTGAGGCCAGCTCACTGTGCAGCCAAATGAACCCCCACCACTGGTCCAGCTTTGGATTTCTTCAAGAATAATTCATGCATTCTTCACCAAGTCCTTCTTCAGCCTTTTTTAACAGTATGACTTGTTTTGTGTAGATTGTTTCCCGTGTGCATTAGTAGATTTGGGTAATATATATGATTGGATTGGTGCCATATGTGGTATTTTTGTACCGAGCTCAGTGTGGCTCAGACTGCAGTCACTCTGCATGTTGTTTGATCTGAGGTGGAAAATCTCTACAAGCACACGGCTGCACTGTGAGTCCGTGGCAAACCTTCATAAGATCCAGATCTAATCAGAAGTGGGTTTCCGGGTCTAGATGTTTCTTCACACTGTACTGGTGGTCCTCACGGACCTGACAGCCCGGCTCCTTGGAAATACTTTGTTCAGGCGACATTTCCACCTCGCACTGTCGGCGGTGGTGTTGTTCGGCCCCGCACTGAGCTTCTGGGTCTCCCAGCACAGCATCTTCGCCAAGAAAAGCCACTTCATTTACAGGTGAGGCCTCTTCCTGCTGTCTCATCTGTTTTAGATTGTGATGCATCTGCTCCCACATGGGAACATCTGCTCCCACATGGGAACATCTCCACCCTGCATCTGGATTGCATATACAGAAACATACATCTTGAATTTCCCTCTGGGATCAATAAACTATCTATCTATCTATCTATCTATCTATCTATCTATCTATCTATCTATCTATCTATCTATCTATCTATCTATCTATCTATCTATCTATCTATCTATCTATCTATCTGTCTGTCTGTCTGTCTGTCTATCTATCTACACTTTTTAAAGAGCTGTGTGTGGATGTGGACTTACTGTAACATTTGCTAAAAGGGGTTATATTATTCAAGTTTTCAACAAGCTAACATAATTCACCAGGTGTCTTAAGGTGTGTTTATATTATAGCAATCCTACAGTCCTGCACGCCGCACTGGTCTGTGGGAGAGATTTAGCACCCAGAACTGTTGGTGGCGCTGTAGTTCCTTCTGCTTGCTTTGATTACACTACATTGCAAGCATTCTCATGTGTTAACATGACTGCATTAGCTGCCAGTAATTTGAATTTCAAACTGGATCATAGCAAACCAGACAATGAATTCCCCATTCTTTTTTGTTGTTTGTTTTTTGTGTTTGTTGTTTCAATAGAAAACTAATTTGTGGTTGCCTCAGTTGCAGAAAAATTCCAATATGTGTTGTTAGATGTAGTCGTAATCTCGATCATCCAGCCCCTTTCTGTAATTCTGACTCCTAAAAAGAGGACATGTGTCCAAGGACGTTTGTACAGTGTGAAGCAGTGAGGGTGCCATCTTGCTCCTACCTGACCATCTGGCACTGATAGGTTGAGAGGTCTTGTGTCATCATTGCTAGAGTTGTAGCACAAGCTGGGAGATGTTGGAGGAAACAATTGTTTTGGGCTTTGATAAAGTAAGGGGTCCATCACACTGGGAAAGTAGTTGGAGATGCAAATCTGCTAGCAAACACACAAATGAGCAACAAATTGCAGTTGGTATCTCACTGAACTGGTAGTAACGAAATGTTAGCACATGTCGCCCAAATGTTGGCCAAATATTGTACATACTCACAGTAAAGGTGTCTGCATATATATTGCATGAGTGGTGCTTGACTGCCATGTGGCACTCTCGCAATTGTCGAGTACAGTCTTTGCAGATGCAAGGATTTGCTGATTTGTGCACAAATGTCGTGCAGCACTCTCACGGATGTCTAGCGCCACTTGCGGCTGAAATGATGACACATTTGTGCATAAAGTGCTCAGCAGGTATTATCTTGCTATTATGGGAATAGAGACTGTGGAAATTCCCCTGACTGTGGCCAGTAAGGAACAGCCCTGTAAATATTAATAAAACACAATAACAAATAATAATAACAAAGCCTAACATGGCTTCACGGAAGAGAAAATGCAACAGGAAGAAAACTGTGAAAAGGGCACTCACCCACTTGTAGAATGATTTCTCGCAGGATGAAATATGTAATGTCCATTGGGAAGAGTTCCTGGCTGTCACTGTCACACACAGATCGCGTGCGAATGCAAGCCACAGGATGAAATATGTAATGTCAAGCAGAAAGAGGTCCTGGATGTCACTGTCACACACAATTCATATGTGTTGTCCTCCTGTGGACAGATGTCCTCCATTCTCAGGAATGACCAGTATTCATCCATCACTGTACTGAAGCACACCTCTGTGCACGCGGGCTCCTGCTGTGGTCCTCTATGTAAAAATTCAAGATAATCTCAGCTGCCGTGGACAGGTGTGTCTAGCACGCTGACCATTAGCGCATCCGGGTCGATAGTTGAGCCGGACCTGCTGGACTCCCTTGGCCACTTCCAGAAGTGCTGTCTCTCTCTGATCATCTCCGCTATTGTGGTGTGGTTCCAAAGCAGCTCATGCATGTCTTCCACAGGGAATCTCAGATCGTCAATTTTGTCTCCAGTCACTCACAATGTCATTTCATCCATGGTCAACCCTCACAAAGTTCTTTCACAATTCTCACACGTTATGAGTTGCAGGGACTACATTCAATGTGGGCTTCCTGATGCCCACATTGACTTTCGGTGTGGGACTGGGTGGTAAGGACCCTTGTAATTTGAACTGTTCAAATTCCAGATGTGACACTTGTGACACCCTGTGACTCCAGCGAGGGAATTGCACCACCCAGCGAACATTGTGTGAAATCAAGAATTGTTGAGGGAATTTTCTTGATGAAGCTGCCTTGATCCCCTCATCCCTGATGTTAATCAGTGAAATCACCTGCTGGAGTCAGTGGCTGCAAAGAAAACCTGCACCCTCTTGGGCCTTCCTAGAATACTATGGGCACCACTGACTTAAACATAAATGTGCCTGTAGATCATTATCAAGTCAAGCCAGGTCAAGTTTGCAAGCATGAACTTGTACTGCGCTTTGCCACATCTATGACAACACGGAACTGCCTTGGGTCCTGGATGGCAACTACCCAGGCACAAAATCAGTCCAGTTTCACATCTCTAAAATAACCATCTATCTGCCACAGCTAGGAGAACATGCGCCCCTTGGCCTTTTCCCAGCTACTGGGGTCCTCAACACTCAGACACCTGCGTGGTCAATCATGCATGGATAAACTCACACATGGGCAAAATATCATAACTGACGCTCCCTCACAATGCAAGCGATACTCATCATCTTAGTCTCACTTAGTAACCGCTCATTTGCTACAATGTCATTCCAGCGGAACCCAAGGATCCTCCAAAGGCACCTAGTATCAAAGATATCCAGTAGTTGCCTTAGATCACTGGTTAATGTGCAAAGTCTCACAACCATACAGCAAGACAGGCAGCACCAGGACCCTACAGACTAGACTCGGACCTTTGGTCACAATGATATCAGCATCTCCAAACACCTCTATCCAGTGACCTCATGACTAAAAAGTAAAATAAAATTAAAATAAGTAGTGAAAACAACTGTTTTTGTGAGTGCCACTTTAAATAGAAAGGAGCTGTTGCTCACAGTGCCCTCTCTCTCAGTTTGGATAAAGAGCCTTTGTCCGTCTCACTGCCATGTGTACGTGTGTGTGCATGTTTATATGTGTGCATGCATACTCATTGGGTGTGTCACAAAGAGCAAGCTGCATATGTCATAGAAGTCTAAAATTATCCATTTCAGCCCTAAATTCTGCTTCTAGCAAAAGAGTTTATACTCAGTCAGAATTATTTTATTCAACATGAAACCCCAAATCTACATAAGTGTAAAGATAGATTAAAATTGGTGCATGTGGTAACACACTGCACCATTGCATACGCCCAGCTGCACAATACATACCTTTAAATGGGATTTTTATCACTCACTCACTCATCTTCAACTGCTTAGTACAATTAAGGATGACGGGGGACTGGAGCCTATCCCAGGAGTCATAGGGCGTGAGGCAGGGTACACCCTGGACAGGATGCCAGTCTGTCGCAGAGCCACATATAGACAGACAAACACATTCACACCCGCACACACACCTACAGACAATTTCAAGTTTCCAGTTCACCTGACCTGCGTGTCTTTGGATGTGGAAGGAAGCCGGAGCACCTGGATGGAACCCACACAAACACGTGGAGAACATCCAAACTCCACACAGAAAGGCCACAGGTGGGATCGATCCCATGACCTTCTTGCAGTGAGGCAACAGTGTTAACCACTAATCCACCGTGCTGCCCAGTTTTTACCACTGAAACATTTCATTCTGCGTAATGTCCTTTTCATAGCAGGTTTCTTCCTGTCACTGATCTAAAACTGTTTGCTTCCCAACTCTTGTAAATTGTTATATATTTATTTGGACATTGTGGTAATGGTCTGATATATGTCTGGTTATACTTCAAAAGTTTGCATGTGACATTGTGCAACAAGACAAAAAGCTGAGACCGAACGTGAAGCCTCCAACCAACTCTGGGTAAAACTCTGCGTTAGATGACCCCCTAACCTAAGTGAATGGTTGATCTGATCTGATGGAGCAGAAATTCATGTTTAAACCAGTTATCAGTGAGGATGAGGTTGTGTGATGGCCTAAATGAGGCTGTTTGAAGATTTTGTTGTTTTTTCTGAGACCATTAGATGGCAGTCAAACTAAAAAAAGTTCAAAGCACAATGTACTTCAAACTTAGTATGCACAGAAACAAAAATAGCAAATGCTCCATGAGGCCTCAGCCGATCATCATTAGACTGAGAGTCTGCAGGGTTTTGGTTTATTCAAACTGTAGCAATTTGTTTTCACATCCACTACTTTGACAAACTGTGTTCTGGGGAATGATTCCTCCTGGTTTGCACCATCATCCACGCCACAGCCCATTAATATTTTTGGACAATAAGGAACAAAATTAAATGTTTGATATTAACCATGAAGAGATAATGATTTCATGCATGTGACTAAAACAACAGTGCATTTGACTAAAACAATGACTTGTGTTATTTCTGTGCTTAGGATGTTCTTGCGCTCTGGTTGGGGCTGGACTTGCATCTTTGTCGGATCCTTTGTCTTCCTCCTCTCCTTCTCCATCCGACGCTCCCTCTCTCTCTCAGCCCGTCATCTCTCCCGACTCATGGTGGCTGGTGGTCTGTGGCTCGGCTTCTGCAAACTCTTGGACCTTTTGGAGAATGCCACAGGAAGCTGCTATGAACTGCTGGTCAGCAATGCAGACACGACCAATGAGCCGCCCCTCCTAGTGCTACGAGAAGGTGAGAGCAAGTTGGAGTGCCTGAGAGCCGGGATGCTGTGGAGGGGCTATGAAGTGTCAGAAGATGTCTTCCTCCTCTGTCTGTGCTGCCTCCTGTTAGCCGAGGAGATGGCTGTGTTTGGGCCTTACCTGAGTCTGGGCGGGATTTAGACGCCCCCACTGAGATATCTCTCTTCCTGTTCTGTGTTCTCCTTCTGCTGCTCTGGATCTTTCTGCTGCTCTGTCTCTTAGCTTACTTTCCTCAGTTCCCCACTCAATTGCTAGGGGGCGCACTCGGATGCCTGAGCTGGAGGGGTCTGTACCAGGGATGGTACCGCCAGGGTCCCAGCTGGTACTGTCCCGGGCGGCCTGGACTTGGACTGCTCAGCACCAAGACAAGCAGCTCTGAAGCAGAAGGGAGAGAGCTGAGCCAGGATAAGTGGTTGAACTGAAAGGGGTCATACAGTAAAAATCACTTTTAATCTACCTCTTACTGTTAGATATGTTTGGAGGTGTCACTTTACGTGTCCATAAAATCCAAGCAGCAACATCCGGTGCTGAACGGTTTGAAACCAACACTGATACTGCCAAACCTGCAGTTCCTCAAATGGCCACTTGGTCCTGATATTAGCTACAAGCGACAGTGGCAAAGCAATGAGTTGCATTTATTTTCAATCAGAGTGAGTGTTTTACAGCGGAAAGAGACAACAGTCACTTTGCCACCAGCTCGGCAGGGCCACAATAGGCCTGAAGTATATTTTATGCAAATACTGAGCGACACGACACGCCAACTGTCAGTCGGAGCAAATAGACAGCGTGATGTCAGCTAGTTGTTTGCTCAAACAAAAATAATCCAAGATGGGAGGAATACTCTCTGAAACAGCTGTGTTTCTATCTAAATCTTATATGTTTCTCTGATATTTTGTAAATGTCAGCGAGAATGAACACTTCTGAATCTAAAAATGTAGTTTTTGTAACCAGATAACACTTCTGAAGTGATTTTACAAGACATTTTACGGAGACGTTAGCATGCACGTCCGAGAATGCCATCAAGTGGACAAAGTGTCAGTTATAGCTCATGTGACTGTAGCATTAGTCAGTGCTCACTGAATCCCATGTTAAAATGTCCAACTTTACAGCAGAAATAAACATTTTAACACCGGATACAAATATGGTTTTTGTCTCCAGTTTCCCTGTTCATGGCAATGTTATTGGGGTGGGGGTGGGGGTTATGAAGGTCAGTAGTTTAAATGTCATCCCACCATAAGTTATGCATAATAAGATGCAATGGTCACTTGGAGTGTCAGCTCTGTGTGCGTTTTTGCTGCCACCCAACTAGCAAATTGCAGGCTACTCGCTCCTTTCTGACCTTTTAATGCAAATATCTCAGATAATATGGCTGGTGGTGTGTTTAATTGTATTAATGGACCATCTGATGAAAGTCTCTGCTCCGGTATTTTTGGTGAGCGAAATTTGACTATTATTTAACTGTATGTTCACATATTTGGCAGGTATAATTCATCCTGCCCATATTACGTGGCAGTACTGCCAGAAACATGGGACTTTCTCTGAGTTTTTTGGGCAAATTGCATGCAAACAAAGTGAAAATGCAAAGAAAAAGTGACGATGCGGTGAACAGTGGACATATGTTGTGGTTTGTTTGTGACCTGGAGCTCAAACGTGTCGAGGCAGTTGTGCAGGCAAGAGAACGGAGCTACTCTGGTTAGCTGTGTAGGCTAATACCGACACGACCTCTCACATTTGCCTCATCTTCCCTTCTCCACTGGGAACCGAAAAAAACCTGCACTTTTCGTGACTGCTTCAGTGATTGCAGCCGAAAACAAAACAGTGAAGCATCTTGAGGCAACTTTGTTATGATTTGGTGTAATATAAATGAAAATAAATTGAAAATTAAATTTAAATTTGTCGGTGTGAAGTTATGCTGTTTATATATTGTACAACGGGACTGGCTGTCCCCATAAGTGATCAAATCTCGCAATATCACACAGGGTTCAAACGAGACTGCGGTACCCTATTGTCTTCATCAGAAAACCTGTGATGTCACAGAGGATTTGTCGTCGTATTTTTTCCAGTCTATGATAAAGTCCCCACTTCTGTGTGTGTATGTAAACACCTTACTTTATACATCTGCAACATATGTAACAGAAGTCCAGCTTTAGATCAAAAGTTGTTTTTTATTATTTATTATTATTTTGACATAGCACATTAGTTCAGTGTCTGTGTGTTGTGGGTTCCAAAATTTAATATCACGTTTTTTAAACACCTGGTAACCTGTCATTGGTTACCTTCATTAACTGGATCCAAACCTTTAGATTTGGGTGTTTGTGGTTACACCAGACAAAAACTGAATGTATTAAATGGCTAAATGGACTGCATTTATATAGCACTTTTCCATCTGCCATCAGCCGCCTCAAAGTGCTTTACAATAATGCCTCACATTCACTCTGATGTGAGGGTGCTGCATACAAGGTGCCTCACTACACACCCGGGAGCAACTAAGGGATTAAAGACCTTGCCCAAGGGCCCTTAGTGATTTTCCAGTCAGGCTGGGATTTGAACTGAGGATCTTCTGGTCTCAAGCCCAAGGCCTTAACCATTGTTTTTGTCCATTTTAAAGCATTGGAGATCACGGTAGATGAACAGCCTATAATTTTTTGCACCTGCGTATAGGTTTTCCCCTCTCCAATCAACTTTTTAATCAAACTACGCTGTTCTTCTGAATAATGTCTTGAACGTCCCATTTTCCTCAGGCTTTCAAAGAGAAAAGCATCTTCAACAGGTGCTGGCTTCATTCTTAAATAGGGGACACCTGATTCACACCTGTTTGTTCCACAAAATTGAGGAATTCACTGACTGAATGCCACACTACTATATTGTGAACACCCCCCTTTTCTTTTTCTTTTTTTTTTTAACTAATAGCCGTTTCATAGCCTTAGAGTGTGCATATCATGAATGCTTGGTCTTGTTGGATTTGTGAGAATCTACTGAATCTACTGGTACCTGTTCCATGTAACCATAAGAAATATACTCAAAACCTGGATTAATCTTTTTAGTCACATAGCACTACTATTATTCTGAAACTACTGTAAAATTTGGGCTTGCATCATCAATCTGAATGATTCTTACATTCATCTGCTGCACTACATATCAGATCTGCTGTGGTGACCTGAGCACAAACAGGAGAAATGGTAATACCTCTGCATAATAAATGTTGTCATCAATCAGGTCAATCCAACCTTAATCATACCATGCATATTGTCTGCACCTGCTGAAACATACCCTGAATCTCATCACGTTGTGATGAAAATTTGGAATAGTTGTGGCTTGAACCATGTAATTACAACTTGTCAGTTTCATTCATACCAAAGCCACCACTGATTGTTGATGCAGCTACTATTGCTTAAAAAAAAAAAAAAGAATTATGTTAAACTTAAGCTGCACTCCATCACAAAAAAGTAAACAAAGATTGCTTTTGTAGACTTCAGCACCAAATTAGATATTGAATGCAGGCTTAGTGAATAGCAAATTAATTATTTGAAGTTTGACAATACTCAAATGCAACCTTCATACCATAAGAGGGTGAAGAGGTTTTATAATAGCTTTCACTTGCACCTGGATAAAGAAAACGGCAGTGAGGATTCTCTGCCTGGACTTCTCAAATGCCTTCAACACCATCCAGCCTCTTGTGCGCCAGGACAAACTGAACAGGATGCGAGTGGTTATTTAGATCTCCAGCTACCTCACCAACAAGCCCCATTATGTTAGCATGAGGGACACCACGTCTGACACTGTGATGAGCAGCACCGGAGCAACCCAGGGCATGGTGCTGGCCGCTCTTCTCTTCACCCTGTACACCTCTGACTTCTGCTACAACTCTGAGCTGTGTCATCTAGAAGTTTTCAGATGCCATTGTTGGATGCATCAGGAATGACAGAGAGAAGGAATACAGGAGCCCAGTGAAGGACTTTGCTGCCTGGTGTCACACAAACTACTACTCTTTCCTATAACTTCATGCTGCAGCTAATCAACTTTATGCCTCTGTAGTTACTGCAGCTCTGCACATCACCCTTGTTCTTGAAAATAGGAATAAGCACACTTCATCTCCACTCCTAAGGCATCCTCTCAATTTCCAAGATTTTATTAAACAATCTGGTTAGAAACTCTACTGCCATCTCTCCTAGACATTTCCATGCCTCCACTGGAATGTCATCTGGACCAACTGCAAGAGCTGTTAATAGCTAAATAGAGTTATTTGCAGTGTTTTATTGCAGATATTCATTCATCTGTTTTTGTTAACCAGAAACTAAAGTAAAATATTGCAAATCCCCATTTCACACACTGAATTCACTCTGCAGCTACAAGCTACCAAACAACTGGAGACCGTTTTCCTCTTAAATCTGTTTTATTCATAAAACCTATCCAGAACAGAAAAGGTTAGGTCCACAAATATTTGGACATTGGCAGTTTCCATTTTCAGCCTATATATGACAGTTGAAAGCAAATGTCTGTTGAGCTTTAAACATAAGGACAGTTAACACAGTAGTGTTCAGAATAATAGTAGTGCTATGTGACTAAAAAGATTAATCCAGGTTTTGAGTATATTTCTTATTGTTACATGGGAAACAAGGTACCAGTAGATTCTTACAAATCCAACAAGACCAAGCATTCATGCTATGCACACTCTTAAGGCTATGAAATTGGGCTATTACTAAAAAAAAAAAAAAAAGTAGAAAAGGGGGTATTCACAATAATAGTAGCATCTGCTGTTGACGTTTCTGTGTAGGCTCTCAGTTGTCCAGGTGGTTTCCATAGTAGAGAAGCTTGAATCTTCGACTGGACTGGGTTGCTTGACGTGAGGACGTTTCGCTTCAAATCACAGAAGCTTCCTCAGCTAAAATTCTTGCTCTGGTAGTCTGACTTCTGTCTTGACTCTTGTAGAGAAGAATAAACCAGAAGCCATCAAAAGCTGGAGTTTTTTAACCGAACCAGACCCCTCCTACCGAGAGGCCGACTGCTATAGGGAGGGGAGGCTTCCATCCCATCATTAGGAGAGTGCTAACTAGAGCACAACAGGTGCTAATTAGAGCTATTGTTTAGTCACTAGCCTATAGCAGTCGGCCTCTCGGTAGGAGGGGTCTGGTTCGGTTAAAAAACTCCAGCTTTTGTTGGCTTCTGGTTTTTTCTTCTCTACAAGAGTCAAGACAGACGTCAGACTACCAGAGCAAGAATTTTAGCTGAGGAAGCTTCTGTGATTTGAAGCGAAACGTCCTCACGTCAAGCAACCCAGTCCAGTCGAAGATTCAAGCTTCTCTATCTGCTGTTGACGCTACAAACTCAAATCTATTATGTTCAAACTGCTTTTTTAGCATTCCTGTGAATCACTAAACTACAACCCCTGGCAAAAATTATGGAATCACCGGCATCGGAGGATGTTCGTTCAGTTGTTTCATTTTGTAGAAAAAAAGCAGATCACAGACATGACACAAAACTAAAGTCATTTCAAATGGCAACTTACTGGCTTTAAGAAACACTATAAGAAATCAAGAAAAAAAGATTGTTGCAGTCAGTAATGGTTACTTTTTTAGACCAAGCAGAGGAAAAAAATATGGACTCAATTCTGAGGAATAAATTATGGAATCACCCTGTAAATTTTCATCCCCAAAACTAACACCTGCATCAAATCACATCTGCTCGTTAGTCTGCATCTAAAAAGGAGTGATCACACCTTGGAGAGCTGTTGCACCAAGTGGACTGACATGAATCATGGCTCCAACGCGAGAGATGTCAATTGAAACAAAGGAGAGGATTATCAAACTCTTAAGAGGGTAAATCATCACGCAATGTTGCAAAAGATGTTGGTTGTTCACAGTCAGCTGTGTCTAAACTCTGGACCAAATACAAACAACATGGCAAGGTTGTTAAAGGCAAACATACTGGTAGACCAAGGAAGACATCAAAGCGTCAAGACAGAAAACTTAAAGCAATATGTCTCAAAATATGAAAATGCACAACAAAACAAATGAGGAACGAATGGGAGGAAACTGGAGTCAACGTCTGTGACCGAACTGTAAGAAACCGCCCTAAAAGAAATGGGATTTACATACAGAAAAGCTAAACGAAAGCCATCATTAACACCTAAACAGAAAAAAAACAAGGTTACAATGGGCTAAGGAAAAGCAATCGTGGACTGTGGATGAAAGTCATATTCAGTGATGAATCTCGAATCTGCATTGGGCAAGGTGATGATGCTGGAACTTTTGTTTGGTGCCGTTCCAATTAGATTTATGAAGATGACTGCCTGAAGAGAACATGTAAATTTCCAGTCATTGATGATATGGGGCTGCATGTCAGGTAAAGGCACTGGGGAGATGGCTGTCATTACATCATCAATAAATGCACAAGTCTACGTTGATATTTTGGACACTTTTCTGATGTTTGGGGATGATGAAATAATTGTTCAAGATGATAATGCATCTTGCCATAGAGCAAAAACTGTGAAAACATTCCTTAGGGTCAATGTCAATGAGCAAATGTGATTTGATGCAGGTGTTAGTTTTGGGGATGAAAATTTACAGGGTGATTCCATAATTTATTCCTCAGAATTGAGTGAGTCCATATTTTTTTCCTCTGGTCTAAAAAAGTAACCGTTACTGACTGCCACAATCTTTTTTTCTTGATTTCTTATAGTGTTTCTTAAAGCCAGAAAGTTGCCATTTGAAATGACTTTAGTTTTGTGTCATGTCTGTGATCTGCTTTTTTCTACAAAATTAAACAACTGAATGAACATCCTCCGAGGCCGGTGATTCCATACTTTTTGCCAGGGGTTGTAGTATTTAGTTGTATAACCAGTTTTTCATGATTTCTTCACATCTGCGAGGCATTAATTTTGTTGGTTTGGAACCAAGATTTTGCTCGTTTACTAGTGTGCTTGGGGTCATTGGCTTGTTGAAACACCCATTTCAAGGGCATGTCCTCTTCAGCATAAGGCAACATGACCTCTTCAAGTATTTTGACATATCCAAACTGATCCAGTTGATGTGTTCTTTGGCAAATTGTAACCTCTTCTGCATGTCTTTTATTTAACAGAGGAACTTTGTGGGGGATTCTTGCAAATAAATTAGCTTCACAGGCATCTTCTGTCACAGCACTTACAGGTAACTCCAGACTGTCTGATCATCCTGGAGCTGATCAATGGGTGAGCCTTTGCCATTATGGTTATTCTTCTATCCATTTTGATGGTTGTTTTCCGTTTTCTTCCACGCGTCTGTCTTTTTTTTTGTCCATTTTAAAGCATTGGAGATCACTGTAGATGAACAGCCTATGTTTTGCACCTGCGTATAGGTTTTCCCCTCTCCAATCAACTTTTTAATCAAACTACGCTGTTCTTCTGAACAATGTCTTGAACGTCCCATTTTCCGCAGGCTTTCAAAGAGAAAAGCATGTTCAACAGGTTCTGGCTTCATCCTTAAATTGGGGACACCTGATTCACACCTGGTTGTTCCACAAAAATTGACAAACTCACTGACTGAATGCCACACTGCTATTACTGTGAATACCCCCTTTTTTACTTTTTTTTTATTAATAGCCCAATTTCATAGCCTTAAGAGTGTGCATATCATGAATGCTTGGTCTTGTTGGATTTGTGAGAATCTACTGGTACCTTGTTTCCCATGTAACAATAAGAAATATACTCAAAACCTGGATTAATCTTTTTAGTCACATAGCACTACTATTATTCTGAACGCTACTGTAAATGGAACAGTTTTGACTTTGTTGAACGCTTGGTCTGCAAAGGTCAAACAAGTTCGGCGTCCACTGGATTCTGTGACATGTGGCGTATGTTACCCTATAATATGATAAACTAAGCAAGACAAGGTGCAAACTATTCCTTTTTGAAACCCTATTAACTCAACTAATAATTTGCATCAGTTTTTACCAAAATTAGAGCAACTTTAACTTTTGACCTCTGTACAGAATGAAATTGACCTTTGTCACCATTCTTGCTGTTTTCACCCCATAATTCCATAACATTCAGTCAGATAGTCCAAACTATACCTTTTTGGAATCTTTGTGGTCAGACAAATAATGTGGTATAGTTTTCAATATGATTGGCGTATCTTAATTTTGGCCCCTATGTAATTCCTCAATTGAACTCTACCTGGCTGCCTACTGAAAATTCAAATGGCCAATCAGTTTTTTAAGAGTTAACATCTAAGGAGTATGTGTGCCAATTTTGGTGCTTGTTCCAGAAATTAATGATAGTACAGTTATCTGCTGCACTATTAGTGTAGCGGTGCAGTGAATGTCACTGACACGAATTCTACTGCTAGTTATAAGGCACACGGAAGACAATAATGCCTTAAAAAAGTCGGGGCTCAAGCAAGCTACACGTCCTCTTGGACTTGACTGCCCTCAAAACCTCTGCACTACACAACTATTTTTGGATCTGACTATATACAAATTATCAACCTATCAGACACCACAGATAAGCTGCCTGAACAACAGAGCCAAACTGTCAACTTCACACAATCAAAGCAGCATCACTGCTCACACAATAAAAACAAATTTGTACCACATATATATCTAAAGTGATATTAACTTCTCGTGAAAAAGTGATGAAATTACATTTGACTTTGAGCACGATGAAAGTACATATTTTAAATTTATCCATGCGAAATGTTCAATAAATCTCTATTTTTTTAAAAAACGGGATGAAAAAAGAGGTATTTAATCAAACTGTCCAATAAAAACAAACTATTGATACAAACTATAAATATAAAGGACAAATGGCACATGACAAAGCAGTATTTGAACATTTGTCTTAAATAGGGTCAAAGTAAACAAAAGAACATCACAGTAATTAAGGACACAATGTTATGATGCTGGTGTGACTGTCAGTTTTGGGACACGTTTGATTCCCAGCAGCAAACAAACAAGCTGAAAATGTGAGATCATTAACTTTGAATTGCTAGAGATTCAAGCAGCCAATGAACAACACAGAACATCAGCACCGTGTCTACAAACTCGTCTGTCCAGAGGAACAGTATGGACCAAATATTAACTTAGTGTACAACTTTATGTTATGGTAAAATCAACTCAGTGAGTATTATGAGCAGATTCTTTTTTATAAATGAACCATCAGCCTTTAATGGGATAACCACTGACGTGCTGCTTTTTAAGGTATTACTGTGATGCGGACATGCTTATGTATAAAATTGGCCCCCCCCCCAAAAAAAAAATTAAGGATTACACAGAAGAAGAAATAATCAGGTCATCAAGAAAATGAAGGGATGGAGGAGGTGATCGAGTCGAGCGGCTCCCAGTGACAGCTCATCAAGGCGTCATAGAGCTCCTCACTGCGCTTGCATGAGTCTTTGTTCCACGCCTCCACGTCACACTCTGGGATCGGCTCTGGAAACAAACACACACGTCACGTTTACATACACATACACACAACTAGGCTGAAACGATTAGTAGAGTAACTTGTATAATTCGATTACAAAAAATGTTCGAGGCAAATTCTGTTGCCTCGCTCTGTTTAACATTGTAGTACATAGCCAGGCCTGTGTGTGGTGCTGTAAATCCCCCCCCCCCAAAGAAACAGAAGACTACAGGATGCGCAAAAGCTGCGTAAGAGCTAATCAATGTAGCACCTAAAACTATAGCTTTCCAACGCAACACACAGAGTAAAATTAAGCTTTTTAAGAGAAAGAGGGTCCACTCTGATCATCTGAAACAGCTTACTGCACATTTAAAGTGAAGCAGTGTGTTTGCTTTTTAAAAACACATGGTTTAATCCGCTGGCTGCTCTCCGCTCTACGTGGGAAGTGACTATTGACCCGGCGGCCGGGTACCCACAGTCAAAGTTAGCTATTCGCCCGTCAGCCGCCTGCTGTTTCTCTCTGCCCGGTGTGAGGGGCTCTCAGCACTCCCCTCACACTGGCTGAGTCACAGCTCCATCCCCGGCCACAGTCTGTGAAAGAAGATCCTCTCAGCAGAAGTCCTCTTTCTTCTGTGTTTGGCTCATAGTCGCACTGAGTGTTTCACTTTTTAATTTTCGCTTTTTTGGGCAACACACAACGCTTCATGGTAACAAACATAGTAACTTAAATTTAGAAAAAAAAGATACAGTGACTGCAAGGCTTGCATGTTCAACCTCCAGCTGAAATGCATCTGCTGAATTGCAGAGAAAGAAAAAAAAAAATTCACGCAGGGACCCAGTCCACCAACCTTTAAAAAACAAGAAAAAATAAAAAACCTGCATCCCATCACCATTTCAGCAAAATGTCAAGACTTTGGCCCAACCATGATGGGGCGAATAGACTATTTGTGCCTTATTCAGCCAACGACTGGGCGAATAGAC
Organism: Thalassophryne amazonica; assembly: GCF_902500255.1. Taxonomy (NCBI): domain Eukaryota; kingdom Metazoa; phylum Chordata; class Actinopteri; order Batrachoidiformes; family Batrachoididae; genus Thalassophryne; species Thalassophryne amazonica. Next base: position 56,585,193 of record NC_047114.1, read on the forward strand.
ATTTTGACATGGCTTTGCATCCTCGGCCGCCAGGCGAATAGACTCGGCCCTCTACGTGCACTTTAAGTCAAGTTTTCATGAACAGGGTACAGAGCGGATTTATCAGTGTGGCTTATGTGGAAAAGCTGCACTCCAGCCCAGTTTTTCACAGGCTGTGCTCACGTTCACGTGCAGCCTGACTGACTGAGGATTTCACTGACCGCCTGCACTTATGGTCCGATGTCAGGGGGAGTGCTGAGCTCCGGACACCGGGAAAGATCCAAAACGTGTAAAGATGTGAAAAATAATAATTACTCAGGAAAACAGAAAGGGATACAATAAATTTGACAATCTGCGTGATGGCGTAGTGACATTGCTTAGGGATAGCCCTGGACTGCTGCTGTTTAAAAACGGAAAAGTACTTTTTATCCAATTATTTGATTAATCGCCAGAATAACTAACTCGATTACTAAAATAATCAATAGCTGCAGCCGTACACACAGCAGGGGTGGCAGCAAAGTGCTTAATGCGCTTGGTTTCAGTGCAGAAGGTTCCGGGTTCAAATCCCACCCCTGCCACATTTCTCCATGTAATGTGGAGTTGCGTCAGGAAGGGCATCCGGCGTAAAACCTGTGCCAATTCAACATGCAGATCCAACTTGGATTTGCTGTGGCGACCCCGAGTGCAAAAACAAGGGAGCAGCTGAAGGGACTCACTGCAGCCCTACACACAACTGGACAGCGATTACCTCCATCCATATCTCTGTGCGTTTGGCAGCATGATCAGGTGAAAACTGGAGTAAATATTTTGCTCAGAATGATGCAACTTCACTGAGTACTTATCTGGTTTGTTTAAACAAAAAACACCAAATGTGTTGTTGCAGGCCTGCCCTGGGTCACCAAATTCAGCAAAGAATCTCATTTCATGGTTCCACTGGATTCTAAATGACATCAATAAAAGCTGAAAGTGAGGTCCATAAATATTTGGGCACGTGTGGGTTTTCTTTAAGCCATCTACCAAAGCATCTTGAGGCCAACGTGCACACAGAGCTTCAGCTTGTCTGCTCATTCAGCTCCATACATCCCAATTTTTGGTCTCTTAAAGCTAGAGAACCCAGCACAAAAGCAGTAGAATCTAGTAACCCTCTGGGCTAAAATTCATGCTTTTATTTACACTAACATACTATTGTAGACAAGCAAAAATAAAGCCTGCCTTTCTGTCTTACATGTAACATTTTCATGACTGCAGCAAACTCTGTAGAGCTCTCTCGATTCCTCATGACATTTTCTAGCTTGAAGTATTTCATCTATGAATCATGACCACTGAGCTACAACAGCAAGATGAGAGTAATAAAAACTCCTTTCTGACTACCGCTGAGAGAGGGCTCGTCTCAATCACATCCCTTTGCTCCACTCCTGTTTTTAAGTGGCTGATATATCTTTAAGTGGCTGATATATTTTTAAGTGGCTGGTATATTTTTGCTACTGCAGCCGGTGTCGCCAAACATCACAGTCACGCTTGTTACAGATTTGACTGAAAGTAATATTACCCAGTGTTTTTTTTTTGGGGGGGGGGGGGGGGGGGGGGGGGGAATTGGGGGCACTGACAAATTTATATTACTATTGCCATCTACCACATCATGGTGTACGTACATGCATCTTACCTGAAAAGTTTTAACAATTACAGCAGTTTTTGTATACACAAAATATTTTCCTGTATATTTGACTTCTCATGGAATGAAATAAGTGACGAGAAACAAAACTGCAAGAATGAGCATAAGCCAAAAAGTAAAGTGAACAAGTGACAAGAGTGCAACATGAGTGCAGACCTGTGACTGCTGCCAGAAATTATCTGTGCGACTGAAATGTTTGTGACGTGTGAGCAGCAAACCCCTGAATACATAAATGTATGCATGCATAGTTTCATCAAAATCTGGTGTAGCAGTTAGCAAACTAACTTTATCAGTAAATTATGCAAGCATACATAGCAAAGCTAGCGACATTTTTGTTTTATTTTAAATCCGTGCACATCAAAGTTTCTGCTTTCTTGAACAATAAACATGGGGTTTTGGAAGCTGTTGGAAATGTAGCTCAACGGCAGGTTTGGGTCTCATAAAATTAACAATTTAACTGCATCTTTTAATATTTTGGCTAGAAAAATAAAGCAGACTCTTCTGATATTGAGCATCTTTCTCTTCTCATAGAAAAAAATAAGCTGAAATAAATCAAACTCAGTTTTACACAATTTCAGAGTCTGAAGATCCAGTTAAACAAGTACTTGTAAAACTCCATATGACAACCATGGATGGAAATTTAAAAAGTCACCTTCTGCATTATGCTCCTCAATATCCTCAGTTTCCTCCTGGTTTCCCTGAGGAGACAACAAACCACAAATTATTTCTCAAATACCACAAATCATTGTATAGCAGGTGAAAAGCAGTGGGACAGTGATAATGACAGTCTATCATCCTTCTAAGTAACAATAGCAAGTGGGCTCAGGAAATGTTTAGCGTCGTTTCCACCAAGTGGACTGAGTCATCCAGATTTAGGAATGGGCACTAAAATAACCGACCCGTACCGTACCACCTTTTCAATACCCTGTGGCTGGGGTCAGAAAATTATGGACCAGTTACAAAAGGGAGGTGCTAACCTGCTGCTGTGCATGGATTGGCTCAACAGCTAAAGTGAAAGCTGCAGTCGTCATACAAACAGCTCAGACTGTTTCAAATATTAAAACTATTCACACACTGAACAAATATAAAGCCTTAATCTTACCCGTTACACTGTTTCAGTCTGATTCATCAGCCTGACAAAAGCTTATCCAAATAAAACGTCCTTATACTTGAGAGAAAATACTTTAGTTCCTTATTGCAGCTGAAGAAACGCAGCATTTTTTAAAGAAGTTCCTCTGTGTTTGTCTGCTCCCGGTCTGTTTCTCAGCCTGAACCAGAAAACGCCGGCGATTTGTCTCACAACAACAAAATTAACTTATTTTAAAAGAAAGAGTCACAGCGCCTCATTCGTTCACATCAGCATTTATCATAGACATGTCATCTCTTCAGCATTCTGCACACGATAAAAATAAATCCCACAATCCACAAACACAAAAATGAAATGAGAGCACTGCACTCAGAGGGCAAACCTTTACCAACAGTAGTTTGCAATTTCACAGATTTTTACCTCTGAAAAAAATTTCCAAGGTCGAAGTCCTGTTAGAAGTGGCTTTTCACAAGTTAAATTAGATGGGATCAAATGTCAGGAGTATGCATATACTTCATGCACTTGAATCAAAGTTTTCTGTGGTATTGTCAGGTTTTGTTTCGTTTTTTCCCCTTCAACTTTTCAGGTTCTGAATTATTTTTCAGATAATTTTCAAAGAACATTGGTTATCTTTGCTATGCAATTTGTCGTTGCTTTTTGGCACTTGGTTTCCGACTGATAACTGGAAGACAGACAAACGGGCATAAAATTGGAACCTCCATCCAATTTTGGTGGTGTAGGTAAATCCATAACAGAAAAATGAGAGGGAGTGAGGCACTTCTGATTGAGATATAATGCAAAATGTACACCAAATGGGCTTTTCAATAGTAAATTCAAATGTCCAGAAAATCTACAACCTGGATCAGATTCTTATAGTGAGTGCCAGTCTGCACCTCACTTTCAAATATGAGAGTGATTGGGGCACGTTTGATTAATTATACATTAAATGGGGTTTTCAATGTTAAATTTAAATGGCCACAACTTCTGTAATCTCGATCAAACTTCGTCAGTCAATAAAGGACACAATCAAATATGAAAGAAATCTTTTTTGACAGTTATGAATTTCTGAAAATTTGTTCAATGTTAAAGGATAGTGATTTTTCCAAGATTTTTCCTGACTTTGATCTTGAAAATTGAATCAGTTCTTGCCTATCATGATATGAATAGTCTATAAATAGTCACAATGATATATGGAAAATTGTGGGTTCCAAGCTGTTCACAAACAAACGGGAAAAACACAAGTTCCACCACCTTCACTGGTGGAGGTAATTCAATTAAAAAAGGTAAATTACTCTGTTTGGAGGGGGCGAGGCCGCGCGACAGTGCACGTGCTCTCGATGACGTGCACATCAATATCGACATGCTGTGCCTTCCAAACAAAAGCATACCGCTGGCAGTGGTAACGCAAGCCAAGCTAGACTTAATTGTTCCGACCCGTACCATACCGCCGCTGACCACTCAGTGGAATCGAGGCTTTTGTGAAGTTTTGCAGGAACAACACAGCAGCTAACTGAAGGATGTTAATGTGTTTGTCATTTACTGCGGTTTAATTTAACAAAGTTAAGAGAAGACAAAGCTGATCATGTGTTTTCTGCAGTTTGATGAAACGCTGCATTTTGAAGATTACACACACACACACACACACACACACACACGTTTGGTGTGTTTCTTTAAGAGTGTCGGTGGGAGACTCTGAACACAACTTACCTCCACGGCTCCTGACATGTCAGTGGACATGGGTGGCATTCCCACGGGAGGGGGCGGTCCCATCATATGTCCTGGTGGGGGGTATCCATAGGGCCCATAGTTGTAGTTGTAGTTGTACCCACTATTGTAGCCACTGTTATAGCTGCTGTTATAACCGCTGTTATAGCCGGTGTTGTAGCCGCTGTACTGATCATAGCCCCCCCACTGTGAGTAATATCCCCCTTGACCCCCACCGCTATGGCTACCATAGTAACTGGTCTGCGTCTGATTGTAGTTATTGTTGTTGTTGTTGTAACTCTGGCCCTGGCCCGCACTGTAGCTGGTCATCTTCTGGCTGTAACACAACAAAAGCCAATTTATTTGAAGAAATTTATTTAAAACAATTACAAAAAATAAAAGTTATGAAAGCTGGGGTGAAAGAAAATGCAAAAATATGTAGTTTGTCCTAGTAAAATGGAACAGCTAAACAAATTGTCACCTACCAACCATCAAGAATTCTGGCTTTCAGACCTGTTAGTTTTTCTTTAAGAAGTATTCTACACTCTCTACCTGCATTAACTGCACCTGTTTGAACTCATTACCTGTATAAGACACCTGTCCACAAACTCAATCAATCACAATCCAACCTATCCACCATGGCCAAGACCAAAGAGCTGTATAAGGACACCAGGCACAAAACTGCAGACCTGCACAAGGATGGGATGGACTACAGGCCAATAAGCAAGCAGCTTGGTGAGAAGGCAACAACTGTTGGCGTAATTATTAGAAAATGGAAGTAACACAAGATGACTCAATCTTTTCCTCTTCCTGACCTGAAGAGAGCTGAGACTACAGTCACAAAGATTACACCGTCATTTGAAGTTCGCCAATGACCATCTGGATGATCCAGAGGAGGGATGGGAGAAGGTCATGTGCTGTGTGTGATGCAGACACATGACAAACAGCTATATATCATGTAGAATTAAATATGGGATCCCTGTCAGGAATTTGAAGGTGCAGGTCCTACAAGTGATTAAAAAGTAGACATGTTTGAAACTGATGTCAAAATAACAGTTGGACTCTCTGCAAGTGCGACATAGCACCAGTGCTACACATTTTACTTCAGCAAAGTCAGCTTGTGTGAACACTGAATGTGTCAAAAAGCATCAGTTACTAGCAACATAGCGGAAAGGTAATTGTTTACATAACCCAGTTTTCAATGTTAACTTGTTCTATTTCCTAAAATATAATAAACAATATCAAGTGTGTGTCATTAAGATAAAAAAAAAAACAAAAAAACAATATGCTTAAGCCACTGCACACCTTGGAAACAAATGGAGCGCTATAAGCTTTGGCTGGAAGACATAGGCAAGGCCCAGTACGTGAGCATTCAAATTGTCCACCAATTGTCTTGAAGTCTGTAAAAGGATTAAATACCTTGGTAATTTTACCGATCAAATTAATGATGAAGCTGCCTGCTCAGGCAAATACCACTGTTTAGTCTCTGTTCAACTCAAGTGACAGTGGTTCAGTTTAAAGCACACTGCACACGGCCCATCTGTGGTTAAAAACAACACACACACACAAACACACACAGGTTGCAAGTTGATGCCATGAGAATCCTTCTTCGAGTCCACAGATGGGGGAGTGCCGGTCAGATATTTGTCACTTGAGGAGCGTGCACTTTCAAATAATCTAATGTTTAAGTTTATGGACTGCTTGGATACAGTAGTGTTCAGAATAATAGTAGAGCTATGTGACTAAAAAGATTAATCCAGGTTTTGAGTATATTTCTTATTGTTAAATGGTAAATGGACTGCATTTATATAGTGCTTTTCCATCTGCATCAGATGCACAAAGCGCTTTACAATTATGCCTCACATTCACCCCAATGTCAGGGTGCTGCCATACATGGCGCTCACTACACACCGGGAGCAATAGGGGATTAAAGGCCTTGCCCAAGGGCCCTTAGTGATTTTCCAGTCAGGCGGGGATTTGAACCCATGATCTTCTGGACTCAAGCCCAATACCTTAACCACTAGACCATCACCTCCCCCACTATTGTTACATGGGAAGCAAGGTACCAGTAGATTCAGTAGATTCTCACAAATCCAACAAGACCAAGCATTCATGATATGCACATCGTAAGGATATGAAATTTGGCTATTAGTAAAAAAAAGTAGAAAAGGGGGTGTTCACAATAATAGTAGCATCTGCTGTTGATACTACAAACTCAAAACTATGTTCAAACTGTTTTTTTTTTTTTTTTTTTTTAACCAATCCTGTGAATCACTAAACTAGTATTTAGTTGTATAACCACAGTTTTCCATGATTTCTTCACATATGCGAGGCATTAATTTTGTTGGTTTGGAACCAAGATTTTGCTCATTTACTAGTGTGCTTGGGGTCATTGTCTTGTTGAAACACCCATTTCAAGGGCATGTCCTCTTCAGCATAAGGCAACATGACCTCTTCAAGTATTTTGACATATCCAAACTGATCCAGTTGATGTGTTCTTTGGCAAATTGTAACCTCTTCTGCACATCTTTTATTTAACAGAGGGACTTTGCTGGGGATTCTTGCAAATAAATTAGCTTCACACAGGCGTCTTCTAACTGTTACAGCACTTACAGGTAACTCCAGACTGTCTTTGATCATCCTAGAGATGATCAATGGGTGAGCCTTTGCCATTCTGGTTATTCTTCTATCCATTTTGATGGTTGTTTTCTGTTTTCGTCCACACATCTCTGGATTTTTTGTCCATTTTAAAGCTTTGAAGATCATTGTAGATGAACAGCCTATAATTTTTTGCACCTGCGCATAAGTTTTCCCCTCTCCAATCAACTTTTAATCAAACTACGCCGTTCTTCTGAACAATGTCTTGAACGTCCCATTTTCCGCAGGCTTTCAAAGAGAAAAACATGTTCAACAGGTGCTGGCTTCATCCTTACATAGGGGACACCTGATTCACACCTGTTTGTTCCACAAAGCTGAGGAACTCACTGACTGAATGACACACTACTATTATTGTGACTGCCCCCTTTTCAACTTTTTTTTTTACTAATAGCCCAATTTCATAGCCTTACGAGTGTGCATATCATGAATGCTTGGTCTTGTTGGATTTGTGAGAATCTACTGAATCTACTGGTACCTTGTTTCCCATGTAACAATAAGAAATATATTCAAAACCTGGATTATTCTTTTTAGTCACACAGCACTACTATTATTCTGAACACTACTGTAAGTCTGAAAATAGGGTCACTGTTGCACTTTCAAATCCCACTGTGACACTTTCAAATCCCACTGTGAGCTGTCCACACCAGTAGTCCAGGCTCAGATTGTACTGGTTGAAACGTATGTCTTTACACTGATTTATTTTTTAAGTTTTTCATATTCTGTTTTATCTGTCCTGTTTCATATGTATATTTACTGACCTCGAGTCTACCAATAAAAGCTTCAATTCAGAAAAGAAAAGAACACACACTCCTCCACAGAGCATCTTCTGCTGGTGATTTGTACCCCAGCATTCAGTTAACTTAGCGGTGGCTCTATCTGTTTGATAGACAAATCAAGAGACATTTACTGAAGCATGTCTTATGTTCCGATACTGTATTTTGAAATTAAAACAACTACCTGTGTTCCAGACTTTCAAATTTTAAAGCTGGGAGTAGAGCAAATACTGGTGCATTTCTGTAGCCAATTGTTTAAGGTAGCGATATGAAAATGAGAAAACCAGCTACTGCAGGAAAAAAAAAAAAAAACCTACAACTGTCATGGGATAATATAGTAGGCTCCTTCCGTCTTGTGAGACGATGGTGACAAAAAACCAAAAACCCTACAACGGTCACGGGATAATAAATTGCACAAATCAATACCCTGTACAGTATGGTGGGCAGTCCTTACACGGTCATGGTAACAGTTGATCATGCTCAAATTTGACCTCTTCTGAGAGCCAATCATTTTGGATGTTCAATTCAAATATGGTGACAGTTCGATAAATTTTGTTTAAGCTAAGTGAGTGTAACGGATGCAGAGTCTGATGGCGTGCATTTCTATGACCAGCAAGGGATTAAAAATGATCATTTAAAACATTTTAAGCATTATTTTTTCACAGTCAATAAATTTATAGCTTGTCAAAATTGTGGAAATTCTTTCATCTTCCATTCTATCTGGATATTAATAGCTCAAAATTAAAGCTGAAAGTCTCCACTTGTCCTGTTTGATTTCAACAGTGCTCCGCAGAGGTTTTATTTTTAGCTCATGATCTAGGCCATGTAACAGTCGTTAGGACAAATACATCAGCATATCGAAAGTCAATTTCACAGCGTGCAAACTACAGGTGCTTTAAAAAGCGTTATTCTATTACAGCTTAACTTTTTTCTTTTTTTAAACAAAAACATATTAACCTGATAGCAGCATGGAGAAGGTGTTATGTAAGAACTGCTGTTACACAACATGTAACAGTAACTCACTATATGCAGACAGAGATTATTTGAAGGCTGTTTTCTTCAAAAATGTTCCAAAGCCAGCCACTACCAGAGAAAAGTGTGAATAACCGGTGACCATTACACGAGCATAATCGCAAATGTTGCCAGATAGAACATAATACAGGCATGTTCAAAAGCAGCGTAAAATAATAAATAATATATATATATATATATATATATATATATATATATATATATATATATAATTTTGCTTCTTCTTTGATCAGGTCCGCTCTGTTCACAGTATTTTGAACTTCCTTTCTGTGTTGACTTTGTATGTTCTCTGTGTGCCTGCCAAAGTTCACTCTGGCTGTTCAGGTTCCTCCCAGTATCACAACATGCAGGTTCTTTGTCCTTGTAGATCTGAAGTGGTGTCAGGAAGAGCATCCAATCTAAAACTTGTGCCAAATCAATATTACAATCATAAAAATGGGAGTTCCAAAGTGAAGATGGATGACCTGCTTTGGCAACCCCAAACAAACTGGAGGAGTCGAATGGAAAAAAAAAAAAAAAAAAATCCAGCCATCACTTCAGCTGTACATTTGGATCTCAACCTCTTATAAGTTGTGTTCCTTATGCATCATTTTCTTTTAAAGTTTTCATGTTAAAGATTGGCATCAATGGAATAAATGTTAGTCATAGTGCTTTGACATCTATACACAACGGTGGTCACATCGATGTGAATGTTAATAATGTTAATAATGTGGAACACTATTCAATTCTCTGTACTGCATACAGGAAAAACAAATCGACCTAAAATGCATTGCATGTCAACCTCTGGATTTTTTTTTGTTTCACTTTGTCATACCTGGCTAATGTGCTTATTTTTAAAACTTTTTTAGCATTTGTTTACTGTTACTTTCACATGCATTAGTTCAAAGTCTGTTGTACTGGAGGTGTGCAAAAAAAAAATTCTTGCAATAAGTAGTATTTAACAAATAAAATTAATTTATAATTTAAAATCCTTCAAAATTATCTTGTTTATTTCCAACATACAAACACAAACAAGCCAATAAACTGAACAATGGTGGTGGTAAAATGAGAAACCTACGACCACCAACAGGCTCCTCAAGTCTGGCAGGGACCAGCTCTGTTTGTGCCTGCATGTGCTCCAAACCAGCAAAGAGCACCCCGGAGTCTCCTTGACGATCGAGAGCTGTGCCACAGCGTTTCCCAGGTGACTGGGAGCTGTGCCATGGAGTTTCTTCCAGGATCCTCCCGGGTGATCAAGAGCTGTGCCACAGTGTTTCTTCCCGTCTAATGCCAACAAAGTTCACTCCTCCTAATCCGTAACTGTTCCAAAAGATATATTTTGGTTCACTAGCAGCAATTCTAGCTGCATTTAACTGTTCTGCATCGAACATAAGCGCACGTTCTTGGTCGTCCTTACTGCGCAGCAGCTTTTTCCTTTTGCAGCCTTTAGGGAACTATAACCGAGTAATGTTCTTCATGCACAGATATTTTAGGCCATTTTTCTTCTTTGCATCATGTGACCAGCAGAGGGAACCCTCACAGAAGTAAACCATAATGCTAACTCGTGAAAAAAATAACCATAATCTGTCTTCTTAAACACAAAAATAAACAAACAGCACGCTTTGATACATTAGTGCTAGCTTTCTTGTTTCACACTGCAGATTACAAAGGAGTCAGAGACAGAAATGTGGTTGCCGGCAAACCTCACAAAATTCAGGAATAAACAATAAGTGCGCTCCTACGTAACTACCTATATGCGGTGGGAGAAATGAGATGGCAATTGATGTCACTGTCCAATTACCTATAGACCTAGCTACAGCAGGTGCACAGTGTAAAGTAGTGACAGGCAGCATTTATTTGTAGATGTACAGATGCTCCCTTGTTTGTGTTTTACCTTTTTGCAACAGCGACGCTGAGCCTCAATGGTTTCCTCCAGCATTGTACCCTGGCACTCCTCGATCGCTTTCTTCTGCTCGTTCTCCTCCCCAAATTTCACAAAGCCGTAGCCTCTGTGATTGAAACAAGAGTTACACCTCCTCTCCCTTCCACAACACACTCCATACTTGGCAATAAATAGCCACTTGCAATATAAGCTGAATATAATGGGTATTATTATGGTAGAACTGAAACTTGTTGTTTTACTTTTAACATGAGGTAGCATCACTTGAATTGTGAGTTGCTCTTGCTTAGCCTATATGGGGAAAACAATAGTTTTAGCATAAAATGGCAAGAAAACATTTCTTCAGCCTTTTTCGAAAATAGATGTAGATGCACTGGTGGTCAACGTCCATAGTACTGCTAAACACTTCAATGAAATTCAGTATGTTATTGTGTTTTGCTTACAGTAATGCTCCAAACATTTGTACATACAAATGAAATGAAAATGCAGCACAGTTTAAAACACCAGCTTATATAAAATACTTTCTCATTAACCTCTATGAGCTACTATACCTGGAGTAGCCATATTGGTCTGTGACTACTTTGGCTCCCTTGCAGGAAGTGTATTTCTTAAAAACTTGGTGCAGCTGGAAATCATCAACTTCAGAGGCCAAGTCACCAACAAACACTGAGAACTCTGGTCTGAGGGAAGCAGAACAAGAAGGCAACTCCTTTAAGCAACTTCAGAGTAAACGTGACATCCTGAGTAATTTTGTACTTCCATTCATTTTCTATTCAGTTTGATGAAGCTGAGAGTATATGGTCAATGTGGGAACACATGCTAGTTTCAGAAACAGTAGCATTTGATCCCACATCCATCCACATCCCTCATCCTTGCACCTGCACAAAGCATGGGCAGGAAGTTCCACTTGTGGGGAATTAATTGACTAAATGACATGATAATCTGAGGAGTTAGGCACCACTTTGGCATTAGGCACCACTTTGTTGAAGGCAATGGTATTAGTTTTACTGTCAACTAAAGGCATTTTCTTAAATAAATAAGTGAAATAAAGATATAGTCTTCAGAAAGTATTTTTTCCAAAACTACATCTTAATTAGAGCTATCTTACGTTTGAGCCAATACAGTCATATCCCCACCAATTAGGGAGATCCCAATTAAGTGTTTGTTTGTTTTTTTGCCTTCAACAAAGAGACACCATGCTGATAATGTACTATAAATCTTCACTAAAATTTGGTAGCTATTTTAAATAATAATTGTCACTTTCATTAAATAGAGAAGAATGTAAATCATGTCTTACTTACCCTGCTTCTGGCCGTTTGCCATAGGTGGCAAAGTTTAGCTTAAACTTCCGGGGCTACAGAGAGAGAGAAAATACACATGCTAAGCAAAGCTCACACCAAAAACAATATGTGTAGTATATCACTGATATTGCTGGAAATAGAGCACAGAGTTATTATGGTTGTTAACTGAGTTTACATACCTCCACCACCCAGAACAGTCTTTAGCCCATTCCTCAGTTAGTTCCTACCAGAGTCTCTATTCTCCAGCTTCAAACAAAGTACATTCATGTACAAGGAGCCTCTCAACCACCTTCAGCAGCAGGTACAGGTCAGTGGATGGGGAGCCCGGTAGCTTGGCCAGCTCATAGGCCAAACATTGTAACTACAGCTATAGCTCACAACAACAGACGCCACTCAGGACTAACAATAATTTCAGGTTGGCAGAAAGATTTTGATTTCATGTCACCAGACCCTGTATTTGTCATGTTGCTACAGCAGTGTTACTAAATACAGAATGTATTTTCACCTATTAGTGTCTATTACTATTTTTTAGCTGTGCCTTGTAAAACTCAGGTGTGCACATTAACACTGGCCTGGTGAATGACTTTCTCCTGTGTTTGAGTAAAGCAATTGGGGGGGGGGGGGGGGGTACTATAACACTGAGGCCAATGTGAATTTTAAACGCACTGAACAGACAGTGAGTTTGGAAATATTAATCTTTTGAATATTTGTCAGTGCAATGGGTGACATGTCAACTTCTACGAATACTGCAATTTACACATACACTTGGATCAGTCCACCACTTGAGGCAATGACACAGCTACAGATGTCCAGGCTTGAAGACGTGTGACACATAGGCATCAGACCTGCTCACATTCACATTTACAGCAAAGTTGAATGCTTGGCAATTTTGAAGTTGAACAAATTATCTGAAAATGGTTGAATGTCTTTTAAACCCACATAAACTAAACCCAAAAACACCAACAAAAGGAAGTGCAAAAAAGCATATTGGCAAAAACAATACAAGTTAAACTGTACATATCCTGTTTACGTGCTTGTGTTCACAGCATTCTACAAGATGTTTTGAATATTTTCCAACCACCAGATAAATGGTAACTAGCAAATCTGAAGGAAGGCCGGAAAATGTAACTAGCCTCCTGGGCCAGAGAACAAAAACTCAATGTCTACCCCTGAAAACCATGTTTTAAATGGTAGTTGAAAGCAAATCATAAAGCAAAATAACATTGCACACACTACTCCACTACTCCATTAACAGAGGTATCAGGTATATGATATTGTTCTGATTTATAAACATGCTATAGCATTACTGTCAAAAAATAAATGAGGACCAAGACTATTTGAGCTCCACCATCCACATTCAAGTCAACAAAATAGGCGTCACTTATTAAAAAGAAAAGTATATACACAAAAAGGAAGGTGGTATTCAACGGTTACCATATTTGTAGAAAAACAATTATGTTACAGTGTTTGCAATATGAGCAAATGTTTTGCAGTAACACCAGAGAACTGACCGGGTTTGATCCAGGAACCAGTTTTCCATTGAGTTTTTGGACACAGCGGTCAACACTTGCTTCATCAGCCAGCTCCACAAAGCAGTAACCTGCTGAGCCACTGGAGACGCAGACAGAAATATTACAATAGAAAGAAAAGACAACCAAAGTAAATCCTGATTTAATATATATATATATATATATATATATATATATATATATATATGTCTGAAATTTTCAGTTTAGGTGCATGTCCACTGTGAGAGACAATCTAAAAAAAATAAAAAAAATTCCACAAATCACAATGTATGATTTTTAATAATTTATTTGTATGTTACTGCTGCAAATAAGTATTTCAACACCTGTGAAAATCAATGTTAATGTTTGGTACAGTAGCCTTTGTTTGCAATTACAGAGGTCAAACATTTCCTGTCGTTCTTGACCAAGTTTTCACACACTGCAGCATACAGATACATACAGCATACACATACTCCTCCATACAGATCTTCTCCAAATCTTTCAGGTTTGGAGTTTCAGCTCCCTCCAAAGATTTTCTATTGAGTTCAGGTCTGGAGACTGGCCAGGCCACTCCAGGACCTTGAAATGCTTCTTACGGAGCCCCTCCTTAGCTGCCCTGGCTGTGTGTTTGGGGTCATTGTCATGCTGTAAGATCCAGCCATGACCCATCTTCAATGCTCTTACTGAGGGAAGGAGGTTGTTTGCCAAAATCTTGCAATACATGACCCCATCCATCCTCCCTTCAATACGGTGCAGTCGTCGTGTCCCCTTTGCAAAAGAGCACCCCCAGAGTATGATGTTTCCACCCTCATGCTTCACAGTTGGGATGGTTTTCTTGGGGTTGTTCTCATCCTCTAAACATGGTAAGTGGAGCTGATTCCAAAAAGCTCTATTCTGGTCTCATCTGACAACATGACCTTCTCCCATGCCTCCTCTGGATCATCAAGATGGTCACTGGTGAACTTCAAACGGGCCTGGACATGTGCTGGCTTGAGCAGGGGGACCTTGCTGCCCTGCAGGGTTTCAAGCCATGACAGCATCATGTGTTACTAATGTAATCTTTGTGACTGTGGTCCCAGCTGTCTTCAGGTCATTGACCAGGTCCTCCTGTGTAGTTCTGAGCTTTCTCAGAATCATCCTTACCCCACAAAGTGAGATCTTGCATGGAATCCCAGACCGAGGGAGATTGACAGTCATCTTGTGTTTCTTCCACTTTCTAATAAATAATCATAACAGTTGTTGTCTTCTACCAAGCTGCTTGCCTGTTGTCCTGTAGTCCATGCCAGCCTTGTGCAGGTCTACAGTTTTGTCCCTGGTGTCCTTTGACAGCTCTTTGGTCTTGGCTATGGTGGACAGGTTTGAGTGTGATTGATTGTGTGAACAGGTGTCTTTTATACAGGTAACAAGTTCAAACAGGTGCAATTATTACAGGTAAAGAGTGCAGAATAAGAGGGCTTCTTAAAGAAAAATTAACAGGTCTGTGTGAGCCAGAATTCTTGCTGGTTGGTAGGGGATCAAATACTTATTTGCAGCAGTAACATACAAATAAATTATTAAAAAAAAATCATACATTGTGATTTCAGGATTTTTTTTGTTTTTAGATTATGTCTCTCACAGCACCTAAGATGAAAATTTCAGACCCCTCCATGATTTCTAAGTGGGAGAACAACCGCAGGATGTTCAAATACTTATTTTCCTCACTGTATATATATATATATATATATATATATATATAAAATAAGAACACCTGGACATTTCAAATGTGATTTTGTGTTTGTGTATGTTAAATTCTAGGGTGCCTACATTTTAGACACACTATTCTTAGTGTTTCTGAATATTTCTTACCCTGTTATCCTGTGAGTGATGATTTTGACTCCAAATGGTGATTCTCCCATAGCGGTAAAGGCTTGTTTAATGAAGGCCTCATCCATATATGGGTCCAACTGAACACACAGAGCCAAATAAATTGCATTACATTTGAAGCTTCAACAATTGATCAGTTATTCAATTAATCATCAACTACTTTGGTAATCAATAATCCTTGCATGTCCAAATTCTGTGACCTGTCATCTTGGGCTTTGTGAAAAGTTTATACACTCAACAAAAATATAAACGCAACACTTTTGGTTTTGCTCCCATTTTGTATGAGATGAACTCAAAGATCTAAAACTTTTTCCACATACACAATATCACCATTTCCCTCAAATATTGTTCACAAACCAGTCTAAATCTGTGATAGTGAGCACTTCTCCTTTGCTGAGATAATCCATCCCACCTCAGAGGTGTGCCATATCAAGATGCTGATTAGACACCATGATTAGTGCACAGGTGTGCCTTAGACTGCCCACAATAAAAGGCCACTCTGAAAGGTGCAGTTTTATCACACAGCACAATGCCACAGATGTTGCAAGATTTGAGGGAGCGTGCAGTTGGCATGCTGACAGCAGGAATGTCAATCAGAGCTGTTGCTCGTGTATTGAATGTTCATGTCTCTACCATAAGCCGTCTCCAAAGTCGTTTCAGAGAATTTGGCAGTACATCCAACCAGCCTCACAACCGCAGACCACGTGTAACCACACCAGCCCAGGACCTCCACATCCAGCATGTTCACCTCCAAGATCGTCTGAGACCAGCCACTCGGACAGCTGCTGAAACAATCGGTTTGCATAACCAAAGAATTTCTGCACAAACTGTCAGAAACGTCTCAGGGAAGCTCATCTGCATGCTCGTCGTCCTCATCGGGGTCTCGACCTGACTCCAGTTCGTCGTCGTAACCGACCTGAGTGGGCAAATGCTCACATTCGTTGGCGTTTGGCACGTTGGAGAGGTGTTCTCTTCACAGATGATGCGAAGGAGATGTGTTGCACTGCATGAGGCAAATGGTGGTCACACCAGATACTGACTGGTATCCCCCCCCAATAAAACAAAACTGCACCTTTCAGAGTGGCCTTTTATTGTGGGCAGTCTAAGGCACACCTGTGCACTAATCATGGTGTCTAATCAGCATCTTGGTATGGCACACCTGTGAGGTGGGATGGATTATCTCAGCAAAGGAGAAGTGCTCACTATCACAGATTTCAACTGGTTTGTGAACAATATTTGAGGGAAATGGTGATATTGTGTATGTGGAAAAAGTTTTAGATCTTTGAGTTCATCTCATACAAAATGGGAGCAAAACCAAAAGTGTTGCGTTTATATTTTTGTTGAGTATATTTTTCACCATTTTCTGGCATTTTTTGGACCAAGAACCAATGCATTGCTCAGTAAAATAATCAACATTGATCATTAACAATCATTAGTCGTAGCCTTGTGAAATATGTTTTGTTTTTCATTTCTGTCTTTTTCTGCTCTGCGTCACTTCAGCAGATCTGACATGAATCTCTGTGTTTATCTGGCACAGGTTTTATGTAGGTGATAGAAAATCAATGACAAAAATAATTGTTAGTTGCAGTTTAAACCCTATGTTTTATTTTGTTTTGTTTTTTTACATGGTGCAGAAATATCTGCATGTAGTGACAATTCCAACACACAATTCAATATGATAGGGCCCGAGTAGGACAACGTCCTAAAAGGACCCTATTGTAATTGCGCTGTTTATTATTATTATTTATTATTATTGCCACTTTTCAAGCCCCAATTTCGGCCTTTTCCCATGCTCAAAAACTCACCAAACTTTGCAAAGTCGTCCAGCCGGATCTGAAATTTGATATTTTGGAGGTCTTGCACATGGTCGCACCGAAATGGCGAAATGGCACCTCCTAGAAATTTTCAAAAAACCCTCCGCACTGTTTTTTTTTTTTTTTTTTTTTTGTAGCCTCACAAAATTCGGTACACATATTTACCATGCTGGGATGCACAAAAAAGTCTGTAAATGTCATGGTGAAATGTCAACAAGAAGTCAACCATTTAGATTTTAAGTTTCGATTTTGAGGTAATTTTTTGCGTTTTTGGCCATTTCCACAACTTAACATTTAAACGAACTCGTCCTAGGAATTTCATCCAATCGTCTTTAAATTTGGTCATCATCATCATGACCCCATGCTGATCAAAAGTTATAAAAAGAATTTCTGTAGGTCTAGGCTGCTAGGGTTCGTCAAAGTCTGGCGAGTGTTTCGGAGCACGCCGTTTCACTTCGAATAGCTGTCACGCCCACATACTTCATATAGATCCTTCAAATTTCCTGGACATGATGAGGGCTCCGCCCTGAATGTCTGCATATATTAACTTCCTACCTAATGCATAGCGCCCCCCGGTAGTAACAGGAAATGTCCTATTTTTACTTTAACAGGTACTGATGTCACATAGTTAACCCCATCAACTTCATTCCACTTCTAAAACATGCAGAACAAGTTAGTGAACATAGGCAATGATCACCGTGTTGTTACGAGTAATGGCGTCCGTGTGGCGGCGTGCCGAATATCGAACCTTTGTCATGAAATTACGTTATTCCTTTTGACAGCTTTAATTTTGTCATATATCATGAAAACTGATACACAGGTCGAGCACGACAACCTCTTACAATTCCTAGGGGCGTCGCCCATGGGCGGGGCAAAATGCCTCAATAGCGCCCCCTTGCAACCTTCAGAAACCCCTCCCCATAGGGTTTTTTTTTTTTTTTTTGGAGTAGGGAGATGAAAATTGGTACACGTGACTTGCATAGATGTACAAAAAAGTCTCCTGCACCATTGGTCTCCTCCAAACAGGAAGTCAGCCATTTTGAATTTTTGTGTAAATTTGGTGTGATTTCCACATGTTGTATGTGAACAAATTCCTCCTAGGAATTTTGTCCAATGCACTTCAAATTTCTTTCAGATCATCCACAGACAATACTGATCAAAAGTTATTGAAAGCTTTTCTCTATGTCAAAGGGTGTGGCCGCTATGGTGCTGCCATTTTGAACCTTCACCATGGAACATCAAGTCATGACAACTCCTTCATGCTTTGCCTAATTAACTTGAAACTTCACATGTGATGAGGGTTGGCCCCTGAACACACCTGGCCCCTCTCTTTGTGCTCTGAGCACCCCCTAGTGGATGAACCATCAACATGTCATAACTCTCATGCATTTCTGATTTGCTTGAAACTTGAACTGTGTGTTTAGGGTCCGCCCCTATATACACCTGCCCACATCTAGTCACAAGGTAACGTGCTGGCCTGGGTAGGCGGTCGCATGGCACGAGGGCCCGTATATGACTGCTTGCAGTCCTAGTTTGAATTGAAATGGCATACAGCATCATAATGATAGAAGAAAGGTTTTTTGGGGGGCTTTGTTTTCATAACAAGAAATTCCTGCACCTCATCCAATCATAAGCTCTGACACGGTGTACTGTTGAACCGGACAATAGCTAAAGCAGGAGTAGAAGGTTCACATCTGGAGCACACAGATTCAGAACAGCCACAGGTTCATAGTAACATGTAGTGACTTACTGTTCCTTATGCATTAAGACAAAGCTTGAAAATTGATCTTAACAGTAGTAAAACATGACGCAGTTCTTCATCTCAATGATGCTTTCAAGACTTTAAAACATTTTGAGAACTCATATTTTGGGGGTATCACTTATATTTCAGACTTCCAGATCTGAAAATAAAGATGCCATAAAAGAAATTTCATTTCAGTTTTACCTTTTGGCACCATAATAATTTCAAGCATAACAGCAAAAAACTGGAGGTTTAAATGACAGGGACAATATAAAAATGAGTTTGTTCATTATATAATTACATCACTGTTCTCACTTACACCAATATTCCACAGAGCGTCATTTCATCCCAAATAGCAAATCGGGGCGTGGTTTGAAGCATCATAGTAATTCCTTGATCCATCTTTTGTCAATCTTGAACAAACTTGGTATACACAGTAGTTACGGTCATCATCTGCAACAGTTTTGAAATGGGGTAAAATTTCAAACTGTTCAGAAATTTCATCACGATTTGGCAAATCGGCATCATTACGCGGCCACTTCCGAGTGTTCGTAGGCTTAACAGCTTCAATCATGTTCTATCATCTTTGAACAGGGTATTAGTGAATACAGCTTGATACTTGTTTGATTGTGCTCCAACGGGGTAAAACGTTGAAGCAAAAGTAGCATTTGTTGCAGTTCTGGCTGAGAATGCAGCAGGGTGCAGCTTTACTTTTGTTTTTTAGCAGTTTGCCAGGTTTGAACTTTATAAGACAGCCTGATAGGAGGCATGCAGAAGTAAGCCATTTCATCCCGTTTTTGAACTTTTTCTGGAACGTGGGGGATCGTTAATAGAATGGTGTCCTGTGGAATAGGGGTGTTACGTAGAAAGAAATCTGTGATGAATGTTTAACTTTAAAGAAACATTCTGCAATCTAAATTACAATCCTTGATGCCACTTGTTTCTTATTTTATGATTCTTCAGAAAAAGGACATTATTTCTTCCATGCCTTAGTTGACCTTTCATGTTATCACAACAGTAATTTATATGATTTGATACAGGCTTCACAATCTGATTATCATGAGTCACGATGCATTGTTACATCCCTTGGGCATTAGTAACTGGACAAACTAAATAGAACATAAATCACTTTCACAGCCAGTTTTCTTTTAACATATGAGGACAGAAACATGAGCATTTCCAAGTCTCTAAATGTGTCTTAAACTTCAATTACATTAGTCTTTAAGATATACAAACAGTATGGTTCAGTATGATAAATGTTTGGAGGAAGCAATTCTCAAAACCTGAGGGAAGCCACCAAGACAAAAATGACAACTTTGAAGGAATAATATCGCTGAATCTGATTTATTTATTTATTTTACTCCCTCACAAAGCTTTAACATTCCGGTGTTTATTTATTGTGTTTGTTAGTTAACCCTGAGACGTATGAGTCCTAGTGTTCAACGCCCTGACGAGTAATAAGAACACTGAGCTAGCGTTAACTAGCACTAGCTACGTCACGTCTTAGCTAACAGGTTTACGTTATCTTAAAGACTGTTAATGGGCAACTACGAATCGTGCGATATCGCTAAGAGCAGTTATTTTAGAGATTTATGCCACATTTAATGGTGTAGAAGACACTTAATAATAGTTACTGTGGTATCAGGTCAGAGTCACGGAGCTAAATAACCTAGCCGCTAGCAAACGGTACACAAGGAAAACATCACACTTACATCACCCATCCACAAACTTGTCTGTCTGTTAAACATTTTGACTGAGAAAATCGAAATGTAACGTGAAGCCTTTTATACAAAAGCAAATTTATTTGCTGTTAAAAGTCTTCCGACGATCGCATAAAACAAGTCAACTCGGCGTTCCACTTCCGCCTCAAAGTTAACACATCCGGTAAGTGACGCGCGCGCATATTATTATCATCATCATCATTAGTAGTATTATTAGTATTAGTATTATTAGCATTACTTAGAACGAAGCCGTAGCGACTTTGACAACGTCGCACAGGGCTCGTGGCCCTCTGGCAAATTTCCATTTAATAAAAGTGCAAGTTATAAAATTGTGTTCTTAATATCAACAGAGGAAGTATGCCATTCTGATGGCACATTATAAGACATTATTTCATGTGCCAGCCAATGTCCTCGAACATTATACATTGCACGGTAAACTAAAATAGAAAGACGTCAAAAGAAGCTAATTTTGTATTCAAAAACATACAATTACATGAAATTTAAACTTGCCATTATATTAAATCAGTGGATTAAATATTGAAATGCACTGTTAAATAAAAAAGAGTGCATTTTTATTAAGTGCTTTACAATGACGTCTCAAATTGACTTCCCCAACCAATGAGAGTCTTGTCCAAGAGCACAGATAGGTATGAGCAGGATTCGAACTCAAGTCTACATATCAACAGACCAGCTCCTTATGAGCTACCCACTCTGAAACTGGTATTGTATCAAGTTGAATAAAGTCACAGTGTCGTTGGAGTGGTGCAAAGCTTCTCCTCACTTTCCTCAGAGATGTGTTCTGGATCATACACTGCTCAATAGTAGCATGGGTGTTGGGTAGGGTAGTGGAAACGAGTGGCTTTACTGTCTTCTTTTGGCTAGGAAATGTTTGCTGACTTTGATTTTGTAGATAATGCTGTGATGTTCGCAGAACTAGTGTATATCCTGATTGCAAACTCAGCTTCTCAAATGCTACAATCATCCTGGGTCAAGCTCCGGGCTTTCAATTACTTTCTGGACTGCGCCATCAGAAATCTATTTGTACGAGGTCTGTTAGAAAAGTATCCGACCTTTTTATTTTTTTCAAAACCTGATGGATTTGAATCACGTGTGCTTGCATGAGCAAACCTTGAACCTTCGTGCGCATGCGTGATTTTTTTCACGCCTGTCGGTTGCGTCATTTGCTTGTAAGCAGCCTTTGTGTGAGGATGGGTGTAGTCTCTCATCGTTTTTTTTCTTTGCAAGGAAAAGGCGGAACGACTGGAGGAGTGCAACTGCATCAAATTTTGACAGAAACTGCGCAATAGCCAGGTGGAAACCATTCGGATTATTCAGAGGGCTTTCGGTGAGGACCCTCTGGGCATCACACAGATTAAGGAGCAGTACAACCGGTTTAAAGACGTCCACACAACGGTGGAGGGCGCGCTGCGCTCCGGTCGGCATCAACATGCTGAAATGAACGGATCATTCTAAAGTGAACGCTGTGGTGATGTGGGACCATCGTGTGATTATCCGAGAAATTGCAGAAGAGGTGGACATCAGCACTTTTTTGGCACATTCCACTGTCAAAGATTTTGCCATGAAAAGAGTTGCAGCGAAATTCATCGGCACAAAGCTGATGGCGCAGCAACAGCGCCTCCGTGATGAAGTCTCACAGGACATGCCCTGACATGTCCAGCTTGTCCACAATTTCTCGGATAATCACACGACTGAAAAGCCACCGAAAGCCGTCTGAATCTTCCGAATGGTTGACGAGCTGGGCATGTCACAACATGTCCTGTGACGCTTCAACACGGTGGTGCTTTTGTTCCGCCATCAGCTTCGTGCTGATGAATTTCGCCGCCACTCTTTTCATGGCAAAATCTTCTGTCACAGTGGAATGTGCAGAAAAAGTGCTGATGTCCACCTCTTCCACAATTTCTCAGATAATCACACGACGGTCCCACATCACCACAGCGTTCACTTTGGAAATGATCTGGTCGTTTCAGCATGTTGATGGCCGACCGGAGCGCGGCGCGCTCTCCACCATTGTGTGACCATCTTTAAACCGGTTGTACCGCTCCTTAATCTGTGTGATGCCCAGAGGATCGTCACCGAAAGCCGTCTGAATAATCCGCATGGTTTCCACCTGGCTGTTGCCCAGTTTGTGGCAAAATTTGATGCAGTCGCGCTGCTCCAGTCGTTCCGCCATTTCCTTGCAAAGAAAAAACGACGACAGACTACACCCATCCTCACACAAAGGCTGCTTACCAGCAAATGACGCAACCGACAGGCGTGAAAAAAATCACGTATGCACACGAAGGTTCAAGGTTGGCTCATGCAAGCACACGTGATTCAAATCCATCAGGTTTTTGAAAAAATAAAAAGGTCGGATACTTTTCTAACAGACCTCGTATGTGATGAAAGTGTCAAACTTCATTTATCTCAGCAGTGATTTTCGTCTCTGGTTCCTCAGTCTTTGAGATCAGGAGACATCTGGGGAAAGCTTATAAGGTCATGAGGTACTTTAAATTGACAGAGGTATCTGGTGATGCCACTATCTTTCCAGGATAATGCAAGCCCAAGACTTTAGGGTCTATAGATGTTTCCCCTCTTACTGTATGGTTGTGAGACTTCTAACCAATAACCTAAGATGATGACTGGATATCTTTTGCTGAGAGGTCCTTAGATGCTACTGGAATGAGTTTGTGTCAAACAAGAGTTTACTTCGGCAGAGTACGATGGGGAGTATTTCTTGCAATGTGAAGGAACATCAGCCATGATATTTTGTCCATGTATTTTACCTGGCAACATCAGATAGATGTTTACGTTTGAGAAGAGGAGATGGACCAGTTGTCTGTCTGAGTGACTGCCGTCCAAGACCCAAGTTGGCTCCATGGTCTGGTGGATGTGGTGATGCAGGGCACCGATCTGCGCATGCTCCCAGACCTGAGCTGTGTTCCACCAAATGTCCTTCAATGGATTACTTTAACTTAAATACCACATTTAGTGCTAAATTTCAAAACTGTCAAGGTTTTTGTTATTTTGGATATCAACAAAAGTCTGGAAGCATGTGGTGGTGTTATGACACCACAGAACCGTCTTGGGTCGTGGATGACAACCACCCAGGCAGACACCTGTCCTATCATCTCCTCTCGAAAGTAACCCTCCATCTGCTGCAAACAGGTGAAATGGGGGCATCCCTTTGGTTTTCTTCAGCCACTGGGATCTTCCATACCCAGGTACCTGCCTGCTGGATCATGCAGAGAAACATGTCACATGGTCAAAATGTTGAAGCTGATGCTCCTCATCAGAGTCTCCCCAAGTAACTACTTCTTCAACACAAAACATTTTTTACATCTCAACCACAGAATGTTAGAGTTTAAAGCAAATGAGCTTAAAGTGCATACTTCTAGCTTTTATTAAGTGCTGACAAAGAAATTTTACCACTGGCCTAAATTTTACTTGTGATAGAATGGCGTTGACATGCACAGACATAATAGTGGCACATTGAGGATGTTTAGCATGAGACCACAACCACATTCAACTATAAAAGTTAGATAAGCACAGTTTTATCCCGAGTGGCTCCTTTAATCAAGCTGCTTATGATACACAGTACGTGCTGAGGATTAAAAAAAAAACCCTGACGGTGCCATAGTTAGTACAGTATGTCCGAGTGTACAGATGCATCTCAAAAAAATTTGAATATCATGGAAAAGTTCAATATTTTTTTGTCAGGTATTTCAGTTTTTTTTTTTTTTTTTAATACATATTCTAGTTTCAGTACAAAGAAACTAAAATGTTTGTCTTTTTCATTTTATTTTGATAATTACAGCCTCCTGCTTCAAAAAATAGAAAATGCATATCTCAAAATATTAGAATATTTCAACCGATCAGTTTTTTAAAAAAAGGATGTATTAGGATAGTGACTTGAAATAGTCTAATATTCTGAGATATGCCTTTTCTATGTTGCCTAGCAGGAGGCTAAATGATCAAAATTTAAAAAGTGAGAAACATTTTGGTTTATATGCATTGAAACTAGAACATGTAACATTTTCACTCTCTGATATACCCAAGTAAAAAATATTGAACTTTTTCCACAATATCCTAATTTATTGAGATGCACCTGTGACAACATGAATAATCAATTTCAATTCATTTTTTCATTTATATAGCACCAAATCACAACAAAGTTGCCTCAAGGTGCCTCACACAAGTAAGGTCTAACCTTACCAACCCCCCAGAGCAAACACACAGGCGACAGTGGTACGGAAAAATTCCCTCTGATGATTTTAGGAAGAAACCTCAAGCAGACTAGACTCAAAGGGGTGACCCTCTGCTTGGGCCATGCTACTGACACAAAATGCAAAATAATCCCTCTAAAATTAAATACTATACACATCACTTAAAAAACAAAGCAAACAAACAAACAAAAAAAAAAATAGTGTTGGTCCACATATTCCATTATTTGAATAATGATTACTGTCAAAGCTGTCGGATGAGATTAACTTTGCAATAATTTAGCATCTACTGGTTCTGCCATATATCACCACAACCTGCCTACTTTGTCGTGACATTATTAAAGCTCAGCTTCCTTCTTTCTCACAGTCATTTAAATGTCAGGTAGAAAAAGTTCAAATGAAGACCTGTGTTAACATTTCAGGCTGTTAAGACCAAAGTATTGACAGCTCAGCTCATACTCAAAGTTTTAATGGAAATTCACAGCAGAAACAGAATGAGAGAGTGCAGCTGTACAACATGGTTAGCACAGTAATCAACCAACACAGGGTAACCTGCATTCTATAGGGAATAAACCTTATCTTCCACCCCATGCACATTTGTAAGATCCCTACGGTTCTTCACTGCTCTGCTCCAGATGTTTCTTTTGACACATACGCCCCTTGCTATCACGAGAACACATAATTTGGCAAGCTCTGGAGAAGAGTTTTATCAAGATGGTTCCATTTCACTTAGACATGGAAAGGAATCTTGTATTGCATTATTGCTTTAAGAAGCTGACATTTACCTGTGTCTAATCATTAGTAATTCAACACTCCACACACAGAGAAATAAGAGAAAGGTGCATCAGGTGCTCATCCCAGTTGGGACATGAACCAGAGGCCAGAGGTTCAGTGTTGTCACCACGATCCTCAAATTATGCAGCATCAGAATAAAATGAAACTCTTCTGGCTCAACTAAAAATTTGTTTTTGCCTAAACCTCCATCAGAAGTATATGGCAATGTGTGCATCTGATGTAGTTTCCAAATATCAGTTTGCAAAACAAAAACCAACTAGAAGGGCTGATATAAGAGCAATAAGTCTGAGTAAATAACAGCCAGCAGTTATTAGCCTTGCTAACCAATGCAGGCGTACTAGCAGAACTGTGATTTTTTTTTTTCCCTCAGTTTAGCCTGTGTGCACAAATGAGGAGACTTTAAAGGTAAAGTTCCATTTCTTTATAACCTTAATCACATTGAAGCTTCATTAACCATCTAGTCTTTGAATGTTGTACTCACTTTTGACCTTTGCTTTATTTGCAATAAGTCTTTTTTTTAATTCATTTGGGAATTTAATTTAGGGAACATTGTAGTCATCGAGAATTTAAGAGCCATATAATAGCAATAAGCTAATGGCAAGAACCTACAATTTGTTTAACCGTCAAAACATTATTGGCAACAAACTGTCTTTAGATATATGGCCAGCATGTATTTTGTATACGTAGAAGTTAGGTTTTTTTTTTTTTTTTAAACACAGGATGTAGCTCTCAGTAAAAACTCCCTGTAGAAATTCATCACCACCAGCAAAAAAAAATGTTGAAAATAAAACCTAAAATACAAGAATGTATCAACTACACCAGCTACATTTAAGGTTCAAGAAAACATGGTTCCAGTTTATTTAGAGCCCTACTGTGAACACCCTACTGACATTGGTTCCTTTTCAGCAGTTTTAAAAGGGATTTCTTTCATGTCAAAGGTGAGTCGAACACTCAGGAGTGCTAACAATATTTTAATATGACTAAAGTTGTAAAAAAAAAAAAAAAATAGCCTTGTCATTGAAGGCAGAATTCTTGCAAACACTAAATTATAACAGTGGAACTCCAAGGCTGGTTTGGATTCAGGCATCATGTGCTACATGATGAATCTTTTTGACATTATAGAGGAAGAATGATAATGAAAGAAAAAAACAAAACAATATTGTTTCCTCAATTCATAGCTTCACAGCCTGTTGCATCTTACTTTAACTAGCAACCGTTTTTGTTGTCATTTCACACACAAGGAGCAAAAGCAGAAGGCGACACACAATTTCATATACCTTCCCAAGTAAAAGTAAGTCTCTACATGATTATCACATCAAACCATGCACATTACCATCACAGTACTGCAGTTTGCATATCACTCTCATTAACACAGTAAGATCTGCATTACACATGCTGACCACTGTGACCATCACTTATCTCTGAAATATATCATCCGCTGTAATCATACAACTGAAATTAGTAGTTCTAGTTCTCATATTAATGACCCAAGTCGTTAATTTATCTGTTAAAGCATGATCTTTTTTGTTGTTTACATCTATGTACATTTTTCTATACAAAGATGGCAAAAAAGGCAAGTGAATATATAAAAGATTATATATTTATACAGTCAAGAGGTCAAGTTAAACACACCGACCAGCTTTTATTTTGCTGGTGTTATTTAAAATTTCACAGCAAAATCTAAATTCAAGTTGTTTTTTGACATTCCGCACAAAGTAGAAATGTGTTATTTGAAACAGATCAACACTTATGGTAGATACTACTACAGGACTGAGCTTACAACTATTAAAAAAAAATTAAATAAAAATCAATCAACCCATTGAAATTCTCAATTTAAAAGAAAAATGCATCAAAAGAGAACAACAAATTAAACAAATCATGCAAGAAAATGTACTAAGCACAGAAGATGTTAGAAACTGCAATAACTGTGTGTTATTTTGGCATCAGTCATGCAGGGCCAGAGTCCACACTGCAGTGCTTCATTTAATGTTTGGAACAGAACAGCACTGCTGCAGCACATCAATGTTTCAGTCCACATTTCTTCAGTAGTCCTGCCTTTGCTTTCTAAATTTTTTTTTTTTTAACAGTCCATTAGTGAAGCTATTGTACATTTCTTTTCAGCAACCGATGATTTGACAGACTACTTTTTTCTCAATATTTGCTGCAAAGTATTTAAGCTATAAAAGAGACATTAGGACTGCAAACCTAAGCAGAGACCTCACAGAAGGTCTTGTGGCTGGTTTCCATATGACCTGCACTTGGAGCTTCATCCATTGCTCCCAAATCAATTATCTTTAATGTTTGGACATCTGGTCAGCCTGAAGCTGAGCCACATTACACCATGAAATGTGAGGTCATCAAACACCTTGTATTAAGTTCAACAACTGGGAGTTCTACTGACTTAACGTACAACTGACATGGTTTGTTACGCTTTACATAATATACTAAGTCCCAAATAAAAGTGCTATTAATTGACAATTTGAGGATTTGATAAGACTGAAAATTTCCCATGCGAATTCAGGCTACTGACTTCCATTGAAACAGCAAGGTGTACGTGATGTCACTCCAGGAAGTCTTCTCTTCAGTCCAGCTTGAAAAGACAGAAGCAGCACCTCTGATATTGATAAGGCTTTGTTCATCGTGGAACTATGTTGTGTTTCATAGCAGAGCGCTCCAATGAGTTGACAGCAGAATGTGCATGAGCCTTACACAGATTGTGGGAGAGCTAGGAACTGCATCTATATTTGAAGTGTGAATTTTTCTAATAATTGCTTCATGGAAAGGTCCAAGCTTTCATCTCAAATGGGAATAAACATGACGTGAAAACAAGTGTTAAAGCCTGCGCAAAAATGTGTCCTGATGATTCTAATGAAATAACATCTTAGAGAAGTAAATTACAGGTAAGTCTGTGTTTTGTTTTTTATTTTATTATGCATATTCTGTTGGGAGAGTGTGAGAGCGAGAGAGACAAATGATTGAGGACCGATCCAGACATGCATGCTGTACTGTGACTTTCATGTGGATAAATATCAGCCTACTGGCCACTGCCAGCCACATTTGATACACAGCAAACTGCATTTTGTTCACAGTGATGAAGCGTGCCAGCTGTTGCCTTCAGCACAGACTATCCCCTCTGGAGCAGGCTCTCTGATCTCCAAGTACCTGCACTGAACACATATACCGGGTCATGTCATCCCCAAGTAGAACCGGACACACGCGTGCCACTAGGGCTAGCAGAGACCCGTTTGGAGACACTGGCCTAGACCAGGATGGCTTGACCCCAGTTCGTTCCCTCTTTATGCACCTCAACCATCTGTTGAAGAATCAAGGTGAAAATCCTTGTTTGAGAAATACAAGAGTGCTCTGAGAGCACAATATTCCCCGCTGGCAAATGCTGCTTTGGTATAAGTGCTGGCTACATTCTGATAACATTTCAAGGACTTGCACCAAGTTTAACAAAATTTCTCCTAAAAATGTGAGAGGTGTTGACTTCAGAATACAGGTATGAACTCACGAATCTTGCAGTGCCTAGATTTGCTAATCAAGAGCCATAACTCTGGTAAAAATGAGCCCAACTTGACCGATATGACAATATGCATATTAACAACCTATAACAATGTTTCACGAAATTCCTCCTAAAATGTGAGGAGTTGACTTCAGAATGTAGGCACCCTTTTTGGACAGACAAACGGATAGAAAAAGCCACAACATAATCCCCCTTCAGTCCTTTTGCCAGCAGGGGATAAAAACTCTGTGTGCGTACAGCTCAGTCTCGTGATACTTGTTGGCAAAATCCTGAGATTTTACATGTAAAAAAAATATAATTTGACTATATAACATTAGTTGTAGTAAATCATGGTGAATTATGTTCCTGTCACTTACATCCCATCAGTCTGTTACATTTGCTTCCTTTGTCAGCTGCTTCAGATTAATTTGGCTGAAACATGTCCTCTGATCACCAAATATAACTGCCACATTATCTTCTCTGTTCCCGTTTGTCTCCTATGAGCTTTCAGATAGGGAAGATATAGTGTTTTCCTCGGAGCTGCTTGTGAGACTAAACATTGTTTTCATATACTGGAGGCACTTGCCTGCTAATGTACCTCTGCTGTGATGCTGTGTTTCAGCTCCTTTTCGCCTCATGAGACCAAACAGCGTTGCCGCAGGGGTAATATTTTGCCAAACTAATGTGTCATTCAAATTTTTTTTTCCAACCGAACAAAACACATACTATCACAAAGTAATATGAATCAGAAAAACATGTCAGTTGCACTTTATGCAGTGGAACAAATCTAATGGTGTAATAATTTTTCACATTACTCTGACAGTGGGCCATATAGCATCCTCATGCACATTGTATGGTGGAGAACGCATTTGGAATCTTGTATCAAAGGTGTGTGTGTGTGTGTATATATATATATATATATATATATATATATATATATATATATATATATATATATATATATATATATATATATATAGATATATATATATATATATATATATATATATATATATATATATATATATATATATATATATATATATATATATATATATATATATATATATATATATATATATATATATATATATATGTGTGTGTAAAACATCTGCAATTTCATTACTTCTTATGAGTTAGATAATGTATCTGTAAAGTTATGTTTATTATATATGTGACATCACATCATAATTTCAATTTCAGATGCACTGCACGGAATGACACGCACTGACATGCAGTGTTTTTTAATAGGTTGTGCAATGTTCACGACTAGGTCACAAAATTAATGTGTGCCAGAAGTTTTGAACATTTCAAAATTTTCTTTGCACACTGGCACGCAGCTGCGCAGTTTGTGCAAGTGTCAAGGTGCCTTTACTCCTCTCTGTGTATTCCATCAACTGTTGATATATTCACCACAGTTATGCTGTACGACTGAAAATCCTATAACTCAAACTACAGAACACGGCTCAGTCACAATCTGTAACCACCTGCAATCCTCCCAGGTGCTATGTAAAGCAGACATGAAACAATATGACTGTGTGGGTGTTTCCTGGCTCAGTTGTGACATTTATTTATTTCACAGAAAGGTATTTTACTATCAAATTACTGTTGGCCTTGCCTTGAACACAGTAGAATAAGTTTATATCCAGATGAATTCTGGTTATTAATATATTTTCCATTAAGCATATTGCATTACTTTTGGGATCAGAGGGACATTAAAAACAAAAAATACTATTGAGAGTAGGTTTAACCATCATCTCTTGAGTTAAACAAATCAGATCAAGATCAACTTTCATAAATATTATAGGTCTTAACTCACAGCTTATAAAACAACAGATCAAAACCAAAGAGATCAGCCAAGAAGAGGAAATTCTGAAAATGTAGCTATAAATTCCATGTTCGTAGCATTTTGACAATCTATTGTAATAGTCCTTTACTGTTGTAGCAGGAACCATCTTTTTGAAGACAGACTGAATGTGTTTTGTAAAAGGGTGCTGGTGAACAAGGGTTGGCTGATTATTTTATGTCCATCTGTGTTGGTGTACCATTTAGTGATAAACAATGGCAAATCACTGTGGTGCCAAAGTTTAGAATTCCCTCTCAGGTCAAGTCTTTGCTGTGTCTCAGGTATCAATATGCATACAGTTCAATCCAATCACTCATCGTCAGCATAGTCTTCTGTGATTTTGTTTTTCACCATGATTTAAAAACCAAAACAAACAAACAGAAAAAACCCCCACAAAGATGCTCCCATTATATTATTAATGTGAATTTAAGAAGAATGCCATCCAGTTTCCTTGTATTGTCCCGCTTTGCAACCTTCATTCATAGTTGAATTTATTACACTGGAGCCACTCTGTTGGTGTTTGAAGGTGCAGGATGAGATCTAGGAAGTAGAAGTGTTGTCCAGTGTTCACCGTGAGCATGCGTTTGTGCATTAATGCGCATGGAGAGAAAGATGGAATATTTTTCCTGGACATAAGTATGTACACATGTATGGGGAATCAATCAGAGCCACTGTGTCCTGCTGTAGCAGTTTACAGAGACATCCAGGTTGGTTCCCCAATCCTGTTCTGTGACACGTGAAGAGTGCCTCCAATCATCTGACTGATGGATGTGTGGCATCTGACAATGATGACATCACACAGGCCTGGTTATGTTTGCATCAAAGTCTCTGTAGTCAAAGATGACCAAACTACCAATAGCTCCGTGTGTGGGTCTCACTGCTCGTCAGGGTTCCAACTTGGTAGTCTCTTCACTAATGCCTTGTGGTCTACATTGACGCTGGCCACCAGTCCACCCGTGTTCTCTGCTTTTCCACTGTAGTCAATGTCTTCTCCCTTCAGATTTGTCATGTAGCCTCCTACAATATTGGCAAACCACATTACACATTTAACTGGCAATTCAAGACTCAACTACTAAAAACTAAAACTAGTACTAAAAACTACTAAAAATCAATTACTAAAAACATTCTTTTGTCTCATTAAAAATCTAAATAGCCATCTAGAAGCTCACATACAATATTATACAACCTAATGAGGAATATTAAGTTACCCAGTGCATTTAGTAGTGCTGCACCAGCACAGATATCCCATTTCTTAATTAGGGTGACGTGGATGTAAACATCTGCCTGTTCTTTAGACTCTGTGTCACCTGGAAGAGGCTCCAGGAGTGCCAGTACCTTATATCCTGGAAGAGAGAATGTAAGCACAACTTAGAAGACTGGAAGCCAGAAGTAAACATTTTGCTAGTTTTGACAAATCTAGTTCATGTATTGAATAATGCATTTAGCATAGAATGCTACATTTTACAAGGATCTTGCTGGACCTGTGGTGAATACTGTACATCCTACTGAAATGTAAATGGAATATTAATCTTGTTTTGGAGAGGTCAGGTCTGTGACCAAATGCTATATCCTCCACATCAGGGAACGTCCCTACAACCTGAAAAGCCACCCCCCAGGTGGAGAGGTGGCCCATCCCTACTTCTCAAAAGTAGTCATTTACTTACCCAAGCCAGGTGAAACTTGGGCAACCCCTTGGACTTTTACATTTGCTAGGGCCCCCACATGTTCAAAAAGTCATCACTGAAATTTCTTCACTCAGTGCAGTGAGTGACCATGGGGAGGACCTTGAAAACTTTGTTCATGGCCTCACAAGGCCCACAGTGCTTAGAAGTGGGTCTCGGGCACTTCCCCCATAAAATTTTAAAATATTATATGCAATTCATATGCTAAATGAAAGCTATTTCTCAGTCCCATTTTCTTGCTCCTTTTAGTCATAAAAAGCATATTTTCCCATATTGGCAAGATGATGGGCCTATAACACACAGTCTGACACATGGATTAAAATATGATATTATTACTATTGCATAAAACGACATAATTGCATTTGAATTGTTTCTGTTCTAGCATTTATCTAAACATTTGACTTCAGCAAATTGTGCTTTTATAACACAAATGATAGTGTCTAGACATGAATACAATAAAATCTGATCGAAGCAAAGCTGTACCTACCATTCATTAATAGTCACTAATGTCACTTAGTTCTCAACAATGATTTGGGCTTAGAATTGATTCTTGTTCGCTTAGATAAATGGGAAAGGGAATAACAGCTTTTATTAAAGTGAAACTGACGAGGCGATGGATGGACGCTGGCCCCACACCCCAGGGCGCCGGACTGATCTCACAACACCCTACCAGTGACTGTGTACTCACCTCAGTAATACACTATTTTTTATGCTATTTTGTTTTTTTCTGTTTCCTGTTTCTTCAGTTGGGAAAATGTAAAAACCTTGTAACTGTTAAAATGGCCTAAGGTTAGACCTTACTCGTGTAAAGCGCCTTGAGGCAACTTTGTTGTGATTTGGCCCTATATAAATAAAATAAATTGAACTGAACACAGATTTTTCAGCCCATTGCTGATGTAAGCATTTCTGGACTACTTACAATTTATGTGTGGTGCAAAATGTCAAATCAAATTTTTCACATCAATATTTGACTTCGACCAGCATGTTCAATGTTATTTATTATTCAGGACACCAGTGATGTTTCAGGCGCTGCCCTTCTTCAGACATATGGCAGTGCCCGAAATGTCACTGGTGTCCTGAATAAAGTTTTTTTTGCATGGGAGTGCTCAGGCTGTGCAGACTTTTGCTCTAAAAATTTTTGTTTCACTTTAATTCAGCATGCCTCTTTACATGTTCTGGATATGTGTGTCTTTTTGATTCACTCATGTAACAGAAGTAGCCACAAAATGCAGATTTTAAATGCTTGGTCATAACATAAACATATCTAGTTTGCATGCAGACAGTTAAAAGCAAATTCATCCCAAAGACAGATTTGTACTGTGAAATAACTTTTGCCATGTCAACTGACAATGAATTCAGAGAGAATATTGCTGGCTGTGCCATCAACAATACAATATAATGTGTGCAGTCATAAAAGATTTAACAGAGGGTGTTAATTTTTCATATATATAAAACATATGATTATTACAAAAAATCAATAAAAATAAGAATTAGCTGCTTTGGTCCTCTTCTAAACAGGCAAACTTAAAATTATTCTTGATGTAACTGTTGCACCTTACATCTTCTCCCCGCCGCAGAACAACTTTTCCATCCTTGATTTGCTTTGTTGTTTCAACACAATCCGGTTTGTTTTCAGAACACCACGGACTTCGCGATAAAATCTTTAATGATGTCTATCACTGGCTGCTGCCTGCACCATCAGTGGCTCTCAAAAAAAAAAAAAAAAAAAAAAAAAAAAAGGATTGTTATTTGCATTTTTTTTTTCAGTCTCAGAGGTTTTTGTGATGAAGACTTGGCAACACTAGACTTCATAACCACTATGGCTACACTATGGACACATTTAAAATAGATTTTTGCAAACAATACATTGTTTTGGCAAATGCATCCCTGAAATGTGACCCGGGGTGCTCTGGAAAACAAGGGGGGGGGGACACAGTTAATGATACTTTGGGAGAGTTGGATGCATAGTAACTGTATGTTTGACACAAAGTCATTCCAGCAGTACCCAAGGATTCTCTGATGACACCTGGTACCAAAGACAAGGAGTCCTCAGTTTAGGTCACTGGTTGAGTCTTGAATTGATACAGTGAGGTAAGAAACACTAGGACCCTAGACACCTGGACCTTTGTTCTCCTGCACACATATCAGTATAAATCCACAAGCTCTTGCCAGACATCTCGACCTTAAAGACCGAGGACCCAGAAACATGAATGTCATTGCAGAGGTAAGTGACATGATCAACAATTTTCACCACACACAGATACACTTCTGATGAGTCCAGGATGTCACTGAAAGCCTGGATGTGTTGATCCACAACAAACAAATCCAGACACTATCTCCCTGGTTCAAGCTTCACATTCCTCGAGATTACTGTCAGTCTATCTCAAGTGGACAGAGCATACAGCAGCTGTCACCATCAAAGCCCACCAGCGCCAGATTGTAATTGCAAGTAATGATTGTCCACCTGGCCATCATCGCCCTCAACAACTGTGCAGAGGAGTGATTCCATCTTCACAGGGTGTATTACATCCTGGTATGGCAGTTGCACAGGACAGTGAAAATGGCCCAGATCAATGGCACACCAGTCTCAACAATAAAGGACATTTACATCTCATACTAGTCCAGAAAGACAAAGTGCATCATGGCAGATTCCAGTCACCCCGCACTGCCACACTTCTGTTTCCTGCCCACTGGCAGGAGAATCAAGTTAGTCCCCAACCACACCATAAGGCCCCATGTCCATGTAGAGCAGTGGTGTCCAACGTATTCCAGAAAGGACCAAGAGGGTGCAGGTTTTCTTTGTAGCCACTGACTCCAGCAGGTGATCTGACTGATTAACATCACTTTGAGCAGATGGGGTGAATTCACCAGTGAAATCACCTGCTGGAGTCAGTGGCTGCAAAAAAAAAAAAAAAAAAAAACCTGCACCCTCTTGGCCCTTTCTGGAATACGTTGGACACCACTGATGTAGAGTGTTTTTCCTGGGCCCCAGCATATTTTTTTCAAATGTTCTAAATGGAAAATAAAGCGAATACAGTTGCTGGAGGATGGGGAGCTTTAAATAACTTATGTACAGTACTGCTAATTTGAATATACACCACACATCAAAGTTTGTACAATCACAAGGTGTCACAGTACACAAAAGTCATGGTTCGGTTGGGT
Source organism: Thalassophryne amazonica (assembly GCF_902500255.1). NCBI lineage: Eukaryota > Metazoa > Chordata > Actinopteri > Batrachoidiformes > Batrachoididae > Thalassophryne > Thalassophryne amazonica. The sequence goes on from NC_047114.1 coordinate 56,621,135, forward strand.
TCACACCTCGGTTTAGACATCATGTTTTGCTATAAGTTCAGTTTTTGTAAATTCTCCAAACCTTTATACAGAAGCTTTAATCTGTGAGCAACAGAGATCAGGCACTTTAGTACTGCGAGACAACGTGTGAATGTGAACATTCTTTTTTCATTAAACATTTTTGAATTGGATTACATCTCTTGTCATTCGCATTCAATGAATTTACTGTGGAATGCCTTAAGTGCTTTGTTTGTTTGTTGTTCTGTCACGTGCAGTGTCGAGCCAGACCGCCTCCAACATTCTGTCCATTTTAAGTTTGTTTGACTTTTGCAAAAGTGAAAAACCTAACTCTGGACAGATTTGAAATCACTGTATGCAGTGTTGCTGTGTTGCGGTGGCAATCATTGTGCAATGCTGCACTTAAAAGACTTATGGACACAAGGAAGGACAGATGGTGTAATAAGTCTTCGTGCTTAAAACAGTAACGGCTTGTATTCAATATTGATCGAGTCCATGAGAAGTTGTCATTGTGAATATCAGTAATGACATATATCCCAAGGACGACAAATAAATGGGTCAGAAAGCCGACTGTATGTTGATGCTGTGCATTGCTGCATCCACCACACTTGCAACCATCAAAGCAGACAAGAGAATTAAATATTAAATTATTCACTACTCACCTGCTCCACCTGCTGGTATGATCGTTGTGTTTCCAAATGCAGTATTAATGTAATTTTTTACTTTTCCAGCATGGGACCGTGATACAATGACCTTTGGGGAGTTCATATTGTAGGATGACCGAGGTTTAACGTTTGAACTGTGACCCACAAATGCCCAGGCTGGTAGAGAGAAACAAACAATTATGTCAAAAAGATGTTTAATACATTATTTTGATCACCTTTTTTATCTTTTAAACATTATAAGCAACAATTTTATAGTTTGCTTACATTAAATGGCAGCTTTAAGAAAACTGGATTTCAGTAACCACACAATGTGTTTTATTATATATATATATATATATATATATATATACATATATATATACATATATATATATATATATATATATATATACATACATATATATACACACACACACGTGTATATATAAACCAAGAAATGACGAATGTGTATCAATACAAACACTTACCAGTAAACCCAGTGAATGGCTTGTGTATGACCCCAATAACTGGTTTACCATTAATAGCTACACAAACCATAGTGGTCACATAATGAACCAAGTATTCTGTGAAGAAGCAAGCAGAGAGGAAGGATGGTCAGAAAAACATAGAAAGGGCATCGGAAAAATCCATAGGACAAATGAAAATACTGATCACACAGAGCAAGAATAGGGGAGACATGAAGAAAATAAAGCAACACGAAGGAACAGTCTGAAAGACAACCATGGGGAACATCTTTTCTGTACATTACTTAATGTACTTTAAGCCATTATACTTCATGTCAATCAATCAATTTCAATCAATTTTATTTATATAGCGCCAAATCACAACAAACAGTTGCCCCAAGGCGCTTTATATTGTAAGGCAAAGCCATACAATAATTACGTAAAAACCCCAACGGTCAAAACGACCCCCTGTGAGCAAGCACTTGGCGACAGTGGGAAGGAAAAACTCCCTTTTAACAGGAAGAAACCTCCAGCAGAACCAGGCTCAGGGAGGGGCAGTCTTCTGCTGGGACTGGTTGGGGCTGAGGGAGAGAACCAGGAAAAAGACATGCTGTGGAGGGGAGCAGAGATCAATCACTAATGATTAAATGCAGAGTGGTGCATACAGAGCAAAAAGAGAAAGAAACACTCAGTGCATTATGGGAACCCCCCAGCAGTCTAAGTCTATAGCAGCATAACTAAGGGATGGTTCAGGGTCACCTGATCCAGCCCTAACTATAAGCTTTAGCAAAAAGGAAAGTTTTAAGCCTAATCTTAAAAGTAGGGAGGGTGTCTGTCTCCCTGATCTGAATTGGGAGCTGGTTCCACAGGAGAGGAGCCTGAAAGCTGAAGGCTCTGCCTCCCATTCTACTCTTACAAACCCTAGGAACTACAAGTAAGCCTGCAGTCTGAGAGCGAAGCGCTCTATTGGGGTGATATGGTACTATGAGGTCCCTAAGATAAGAAGGGACCTGATTATTCAAAACCTTATAAGTAAGAAGAAGAATTTTAAATTCTATTCTAGAATTAACAGGAAGCCAATGAAGAGAGGCCAATATGGGTGAGATATGCTCTCTCCTTCTAGTCCCCGTCAGTACTCTAGCTGCAGTATTTTGAATTAACTGAAGGCTTTTCAGGGAACTTTTAGGACAACCTGATAATAATGAATTACAATAGTCCAGCCTAGAGGAAATAAATGCATGAATTAGTTTTTCAGCATCACTCTGAGACAAGACCTTTCTAATTTTAGAGATATTGCGTAAATGCAAAAAAGCAGTCTTACATATTTGTTTAATATGCGCTTTGAATGACATATCCTGATCAAAAATGACTCCAAGATTTCTCACAGTATTACTAGAGGTCAGGGTAATGCCATCCAGAGTAAGGATCTGGTTAGACACCATGTTTCTAAGATTTGTGGGGCCAAGTACAATAACTTCAGTTTTATCTGAGTTTAAAAGCAGGAAATTAGAGGTCATCCATGTCCTTATGTCTGTAAGACAATCCTGCAGTTTAGCTAATTGGTGTGTGTCCTCTGGCTTCATGGATAGATAAAGCTGGGTATCATCTGTGTAACAATGAAAATTTAAGCAATGCCGTCTAATAATACTGCCTAAGGGAAGCATGTATAAAGTGAATAAAATTGGTCCTAGCACAGAACCTTGTGGAACTCCATAATTAACCTTAGTCTGTGAAGAAGATTCCCCATTTACATGAACAAATTGTAATCTATTAGATAAATATGATTCAAACCACCGCAGCGCAGTGCCTTTAATACCTATGGCATGCTCTAATCTCTGTAATAAAAATTTATGGTCAACAGTATCAAAAGCAGCACTTGAGGTCTAACAGAACAAGCACAGAGATGAGTCCACTGTCTGAGGCCATAAGAAGATCATTTGTAACCTTCACTAATGCTGTTTCTGTACTATGATGAATTCTAAAACCTGACTGAAACTCTTCAAATAGACCATTCCTCTGCAGATGATCAGTTAGCTGTTTTACAACTACCCTTTCAAGAATTTTTGAGAGAAAAGGAAGGTTGGAGATTGGCCTATAATTAGCTAAGATAGCTGGGTCAAGTGATGGCTTTTTAAGTAATGGTTTAATTACTGCCACCTTAAAAGCCTGTGGTACATAGCCAACTAATAAAGATAGATTGATCATATTTAAGATCGAAGCATTAAATAATGGTAGGGCTTCCTTGAGCAGCCTGGTAGGAATGGGGTCTAATAGACATGTTGATGGTTTGGATGAAGTAACTAATGAAAATAACTCAGACAGAACAATCAGAGAAAGAGTCTAACCAAATACCAGCATCACTGAAAGCAGCCAAAGATAACGATACGTCTTTGGGATGGTTACGAGTAATTTTTTCTGTAATAGTTAAAATTTTATTAGCAAAGAAAGTCATGAAGTCATTACTAGTTAAAGTTAAAGGAATACTCGGCTCAATAGAGCTCTGACTCTTTGTCAGCCTGGCTACAGTGCTGAAAAGAAACCTGGGGTTGTTCTTATTTTCTTCAATTAGTGATGAGTAGTAAGATGTCCTAGCTTTACGGAGGGCTTTTTTATAGAGCAACAGACTCTTTTTCCAGGCTAAGTGAAGATCTTCTCAATTAGTGAGACGCCATTTCCTCTCCAACTTACGGGTTATCTGCTTTAAGCTGCGAGTTTGTGAGTTATACCACGGAGTCAGGCACTTTTGATTTAAAGCTCTCTTTTTCAGAGGAGCTACAGCATCCAAAGTTGTCTTCAATGAGGATGTAAAACTATTGACGAGATACTCTATCTCACTTACAGAGTTTAAGTAGCTACTCTGCACTGTGTTGGTATATGGCATTAGGGAACATAAAGAAGGAAACATATCCTTAAACCTAGTTACAGCGCTTTCTGAAAGACTTCTAGTGTAATGAAACTTATTCCCCACTTCTGGGTAGTCCATCAGAGTAAATGTAAATGTTATTAAGAAATGATCAGACAGAAGGGAGTTTTCAGGGAATACTGTTAAGTCTTCAATTTCCATACCATAAGTCAGAACAAGATCTAAGATATGATTAAAGTGGTGGGTAGACTCATTTACATTTTGAGCAAAGCCAATTGAGTCTAATAATAGATTAAATGCAGTGTTGAGGCTGTCATTCTCAGCATCTGTGTGGATGTTAAAATCGCCCACTATAATTATCTTATCTGAGCTAAATACTAAGTCAGACAAAAGTTCTGAAAATTCACAGAGAAACTCACAGTAACGACCAGGAGGACGATAGATAACAACAAATAAAACTGGTTTTTGGGACTTTCAATTGGATGGACAAGACTAAGAGTCAAGCTTTCAAATGAATTAAAGCTCTGTCTGGGTTTTTGATTAATTAATAAGCTGGAATGGAAGATTGCTGCTAATCCTCCGCCTCGGCCCGTGCTACGAGCATTCTGACAGTTAGTGTGACTCGGGGGTGTTGACTCATTTAAACTAACATATTCATCCTGCTGTAACCAGGTTTCTGTAAGGCAGAATAAATCAATATGTTGATCAATTATTATATCATTTACTAACAGGGACTTAGAAGAGAGAGACCTAATGTTTAATAGACCACATTTAACTGTTTTAGTCTGTGGTGCAGTTGAAGGTGCTATATTATTTTTTCTTTTTGAATTTTTATGCTTAAATAGATTTTTGCTGGTTATTGGTAGTCTGGGAGTAGGCACCGTCTCTACGGGGATGGGGTAATGAGGGAGAGAAGCTGCAGAGAGGTGTGTAAGGCTACAACTCTGCTTCTTGGTCCCAACCCTGGATAGTCACGGTTTGGAGGATTTAAGAAAATTGGCCAGATTTCTAGAAATGAGAGCTGCTCCATCCAAAGTGGGATGGATGCCGTCTCTCCTAACAAGACCAGGTTTTCCCCAGAAGCTTTGCCAATTATCTATGAAGCCCACCTCATTTTTTGGACACCACTCAGACAGCCAGCAATTCAAGGAGAACATGCCACTCCCGGTCCGATTGGGGTGGGGCCCAGAGAAAACTACAGAGTCCGACATTGTTTTTGCAAAGTTACACACCGATTCAATGTTAATTTTAGTGACCTCCGATTGGCGTAACCGGGTGTCATTACTGCCGACGTGAATTACAATCTTACCAAATTTACGCTTAGCCTTAGCCAGCAGTTTCAAATTTCCTTCAATGTCGCCTGCTCTGGCCCCCGGAAGACAATTGACTATGGTTGCTGGTGTCGCTACCTTCACATTTCTCAAAACAGAGTCGCCAATAACCAGAGTTTGATCCTCGGCGGGTGTGTCGTCGAGTGGGGAAAAACGGTCAGAAATGTGAACGGGTTGGCGGTGTACACGGGGCTTCTGTTTAGGACTATGCTTCCTCCTCACAGTCACCCAGTCGGCCTGCTTTCCGGGCTGCTCGGGATCTGCCATAGGGAAACTAACGGCGGCTAAGCTACCTTGGTCAGCACCAACTAGAGGGGCCTGGCTAGCTGTAGAATTTTCCACGGTGCGGAGCCGAGTCTCCAATTCGCCCAGCCTGGCCTCCAAAGCTACGAATAAGCTACACTTATTAAAAGTACCATTACTGCTAAAGGAGGCCGAGGAATAACTAAACATTTCACACCCAGAGCAGAAAAGTGCGGGAGAGACAGGAGAAGCCGCCATGCTAAACCGGCTAAGAGCTAGTAGCTGCGCTAAGCTAGCGGATTCCTAAAAACACGCAAAGTGAATAACGTGTAAATAATTTAGAGGTGATTCAGCAGAGGGAGTGCTTTAGTTAAGGCACGTGAAGATAACACTGTGAAACAAATCGTTATCTAGGTAACTAGATCAATCTAACTGCGCAGATTAAACAGCTAACAGATACAGCAAAACGCCGCTGTGCTCCGGAACAGGAAGTGATACAATACCGCAGTGAGAGCCAACCACCAGTAGAGGCCAATGTGACATTTTTTCACAAATCAGGTTTCCACTCAAAACCCAAAATGGGTTTTCAATTCTGCTCCTTTAATTCTTTGATTTTCTGCACCCCCAACACCACCATAGAGGCTATATTCACATTAATTAATATTTTTGTTAGTTCTTTTGATATTTATGTTGTTTTAATGAGGCCATGTTATTTTTAACAGAAGTTTTCATATTGTTGTGTATTGGGTATCTTTTATTTGTTTTTACTATTTTTGAAGCAGTTGGTAGCAAATGTCATGAAAGCACTGTACAAATACGTAAATATTATTATAACTATAATATACTGGAGGGACTTTGAGCAGAACCACTGCTTCTTCACACTGAAAGGAGCCAGCTGAGGTTGGTTTTGTCATCTCCCTAGCAAGATCTTCAAGGCACGTCCAGGAAACACTGGAGAGATTGTATTTTCCAGATGTCTTGAGAACACCTTGGGATCCCCCAAGAAGAGTATTTAGAGCAGGGGTGGCCAAGTTCGGTCCTCGAGAGCCACATTCCTGACACTCTTAGTTGTCTCCCTGCTCCAACACACCTGAATCCAATGAAAGACTCGTTAGCAGACTTTTAATGAGCCTTTCATTGGATTCAGGTGTGTTGGAGCAGGGAGACAACTAAGAGTGTCAGGAATGTGGCTCTCGAGGACCGAACTTGGCCACCCCTGATTTAGAGGACTTGGCCAAGGAAAAGGATGTTTGAGTTTAGCTGTTCGATCTACTGCCACCGTGACCTGGACAAGCATCAGAAAATCCTTTAATGAAGTAGAACACTGCGCTCATAGAGCGCAAACCCCCGCCAACACTACTTTCCAATTCCACAAAATTTTACCTTGGAAAATTTTCAAGGTCAAAGTCCTGATAGAAGTGGATTTTCATAAGCTAAATTAAATGTGATCAAATGTCAGGATTCACGCAGTTGAATCAGTTTTTTTTTTTAGTTTTTTTTCTCAGCTTTTTCAGTTTCTGAATTCTTTTTCAGATCATTTTCACAGAACATTGGTTATATCTGATATGCACAATTTGTCACTGCTTTCTGGCACTTGGTTTCGGACCGATAACTGGAAGACAGACAAACAGGCATAAAATTGGAACCTCCATCCAATTTTGGTGGTGTAGGTAAATCCATAACAGAAAAATGAGAGTGATTGAGGCACTTCTGATTGAGATATAATGCAAAATGTACACCAAATGGGCTTTTCAATATTAAAATCGAATGTACACAAAATCCACATTCCAGGTCAGATCCGGATCCAACTTTGTCAGGTGACAGTGAGTGCCAGTCTGCACCTCACTTTCAAATATGAGAGTGATTGGCATACATTTGATTAAAGTATACATTAAATGGGGTTTTCAATGTTACATTTAAATGGACACAAAAAAAATCTGTAACCTGGACCAGATCCATATCAAACTTTGTCAGTCGATAAAGGATACCATCCCATGTAATGCTCTCAAATATCAAAGAAATGTAATCTTTTTAACAGAGTTATGAATTTTTGAAGATTCGCTCAATATTAAAGATAAGGATTTTTCCAATTTTTCAAGATTTTTCCTGACTTTGACCTTGAAAATTTAATCAGTTCTTGTCCATTAGGATATGAATCTTAAGTAAAAATTTAATAACGATATATGAAACAATGTGGGCTCCAGGCTGGTCACAAACAAAAACAAACAAACAAACAAACAGGGGTGAAAACATAACCTCCTCCAGTTTCATTGGCAGAGGTAATTACAATTCTTGTGCCAAATGGGCAACCTCTCCCACATTCTTGCACATAATAAGGGCTTCGATCTGGAAGGGGTTTTGCTACAAAGAAGCGTTGGTTGTCAGCTTTCAAAATGAAGCTTTAACAAATAGCTTTTGCAAATAAATCTGCAAATCTGATATTTCAGGATACATTAGGCTGTACAGAGTGAGCCAGAACCATAAAAATTAAGTCCCTTCAACTGCTCTCTTGTTTTGATTTTTGGGTCGCCACAGCAGATCAGAGATGGATCTGCATGTTGATCTGGCACAAATTTTACACCAGATGCCGTTCCTGACTCATCTCTGCATTACATAGACAAATGAGCAAAGATGGGGTTTGAACTGGGAACCTTATGCACTGAAGCCAAGTGCACTATCCACTTGAACACCACCCCGCCAGTGAGCCAGAACCACCAACATCCATTTTTAAATTTAAATATTCAGGCCTGTCAAAGTAGTTCCAATAACTCTATTTTCTTATTCAAGAACAGCAATACAAGGTCAACCTCATTATGGGTTAATCACTATGGCTGGAAGGAGCCATTGCAGCATTATTACTTTTTTTTTTGGGGGGGGGGGGGGGGGCAGACAGACTGACACACACATGCATGTACACAAGCACCTATTCTCAGCAGTTGAATCCAGTGCATTCTTACTTTCTCAGTTAGTTAGGTCGAAGAACTTTGCTAGCCATGTACAGATAAAAACACTGGTTGCCTGATGTAGCACTGAGTAGTGAGGTAGGTCTGACCTACAATGGATGCATCTTATTGGTAGATAGAAGCAGTGATCACTGCACAACAGCTAGAATGTGCTGATCAAGAAGTCATTGAGGAAAAAAAAATTTTTTCCCCCAAAGTACTGACAGTTGGAAAAATATAACGCAATGCTGTGTGTAGAAAGAATATGACCTTTTGACCCCTTAGAATAGGTCAAGGTTAGCCATCTTTGAACATGTCAAAGGTCTGTATCCCAAGAACGCTCCCTGTAAATTTGAAGACCCTGGCAGTAATAGGACTGGGCTTATGCTGAGCACAGACAGACAGACTGACGCACGCAAAGTCTCCGATAGCCGTACTTTGGACTCAGGTAATAAAACAGGCGTCTACCATAATGACTTTAAGGGTTTTGATAATCTGATAGTCTAATATTCTGATAACACTAAAGTGGCATCAGACCTATCAGCACTGAAAAAGGGGTGGGGGTGGGGGGCTATGCAAAACAAGGTCAGGGAGGGCTTCAGATGCAAACTTTTTCCAAATTATGCTGCAACTGTGCTTCTGCATCACTACTTCTCAACTTTGTTTTACAAAGTTAAATTTTTTTTTTAGCAAATATATTTACTTATAAGAAACACTGATATGATGCATCTATGCAAATATAATCAACCAGGCAACAGCAGCCATTTGTTATGCAGATATTCTGTCTCACTATTTTTACAGTCCTACTCTCTGAAATCATGTGATTACAAACATATCAGTTCCTCTCTGCCCCCTGCATCTTGAAACATAAATGAAAATATTAATTAAGAAGCTTGCACAATGGGACAAAATTATTTTTACCATCATTGAGATGGAATGAGAGATAGTGGCCCGCCTGCTCAGTGGGAGGACAAATCCCAGAGAGAACAGCTTGTAAACATGATATCAAAGTTGTTTACAGCTTAAAAAAAAAAAAAAAAAAAAAAAAAAGAGACTTTTTTTCTAACACTTCATGTGGAAGAATTCTAAATATTATTAGGTCAACAGTGGCCAGAAATATAGATCTGTATAACTATTCTGCATCAATCTCTCTGCCTTTTATTCACACATACAATACCAGAGCAGAATACTGACAGAGGACACACAGCATTCAGCCCAAGTGTGAACAAAACTTCTAACAGAAAACAGCACAACTGTCTGCAACAGCTTACAATTTGATAGCTTCTGCTTATGTTTTGGGCTCTCATGCCCCAGTCGGAGTGACAAATCCTTACCAGACACACAAAATGCTCAATAGCTGGCAGGTCTGCTAAATTCTGAATTAACTCAACGCCTCTTTCTTAAGCCAGATTTCTTGCATTTTTACTTATTTAGCTTGGGACGCTGGCGAGGGTGGTCGCATCTCCTCCTCATCACGTATTTTTCTAGAGACCCTACCTCTCACATATATCGCAAACGATTGTCATATGGTGTCTATATTTGTTATACTGTATACAACTTAATATATTCAATACACAGTATGGCATGTTAAATATAGCATTCATGGGAATCGTGATAACTAAGGCACACCAGTATATTCCTGCGTAGCATCCAGCGGATCGATCCACACAGTGATGCTGTCAGCAGAAACATCGCTGCCTGCCTCCACCTTCTGCAGTATGTCTGCTGGAATTCCCCGGCTCCAAATTGCTGTCTTATCTTCAGAGTTGTCATGTTCCTCACTGTTCACCTATAAACACACAGCCAGAGAAAACAATGTAAAGAAATGGAAAAGCATGGTTCTTCTGCAAAAACAAGCAGGCTCATTCACGTCACGTGTGTATATGATTTCTTCATATTATACACACACAAACCAATTACTGTTCAAACGTTTGGAAACACCAGAATTTTCTATCAATGTCACACATTAAAATAAAGTACCACAACAAAATAAAGTGTTCTACAATTTCCAAAATAAGTGTAAGAAGGAAGCCTATACAGGTCCAAAGACCCATTGGTGTCAGTGCTCATCACCAGATCCTGTAGCATCAAGTCTGCAACTTCCCCTGAGCGGGACACCAGTGACTTCCCCAGCCAACCCATTTAAACCAGGTTGACTGGGATAATGCAGATTAATTGTCTTGTCAAAGGACACAGTCAGGTAGCATAAGCGGGATTCGAACCCACATATTGGCAGGCCAGCTCCTTATCCACTCAGCTTCCTGCTCTTATTATTATTATTGTTGCTGTGTTTAGTCATTTACAATAGTTATTAAAAGCAATCACTAACACTTAAATATAAACTTAAATGTCAAATAACATATACGAGGGCTGTCCGTAAAGTATAGGTCCTTTTTATTTTTTTCAAAAACTATATGGATTTCATTCATATGTTTTTACGTCAGACATGCTTGAACCCTCGTGCGCATGCGTGAGTTTTTCCACGCCTGTCGGTGACGTCATTCGCCTGTGAGCACTCCTTGTGGGAGGAGTCGTCCAGCCCCTCGTCGGAATTCCTTTGTCTGAGAAGTTGCTGAGAGACTGGCGCTTTGTTTGATCAAAATTTTTTCTAAACCTGTGAGACACATCGAAGTGGACATGGTTCGAAAAATTAAGCTGGTTTTCGGTGAAAATTTTAACAGCTGATGAGAGATTTTGAGGTGATTCTGTCGCTTTAAGGACTTTTCACGGTGCGAGACGTCGTGCAGCGCTCTCAGGCAGCGTCATCAGCCTGTTTCAAGCTTAAAACCTCCACATTTCAGGCTCTATTGATCCAGGACGTCGTGAGAGAACAGAGATGTTTCAGAAGAAGTCGGTTTCAGCATTTTATCCGGATATTCCACTGTTAAAGGAGATTTTTTTAATGAAAGACGTGCGGACGGGTCCGCGCGTCGGGACGCAGCCGACGCGGCACGGCGGCACAGGAAAAACACCTCCGTGTTGATAACCATTTGTTAAAATCCAGTTGGCTTTTGATGGCTTTCAGTGGAGTGAGTATATGAGAAATTGTTTATCAGCTGGAGATGTTCCAACTTGTCCTTAAGGCTTCCAGCAGAGGTGTTTTTCCTGTGACGGAGCGTCGCGGCGGCTGCGAGCCGACGCTGCAATCCGCCCGCACGTCTTTCATTAAAAAAATCTCCTTTAACAGTGGAATATCCGGATAAAATGCTGAAACCGACTTCTTCTGAAACTTCTCTGTTCTCTCACGACGTAACAGAGCCTGAAATGTGGAGGTTTTAAGCTTGAAACAGGCTGATGACGCTGCCTGAGAGCGATGCACGACGTCTCGCACCGTGAAAAGTCCTTAAAGTGACAGAATCACCTCAAAATCTCTCATCAGCTGTTAAAATTTTCACTGAAAACCAGCTTAATTTTTCGAACCATGTCCACTTCGATGTGTCTCACAGGTTTAGAAAAAATTTTGATCAAACAAAGCGCCAGTCTCTCAGTAACTTCTCAGACAAAGGAATTCCGACGAGGGGCTGGACTACTCCTCCCACAAGGAGTGCTCACAGGTGAATGACGTCACCGACAGGCGTGGAAAAACTCACGCATGTGCACGAGGGTTCAAGCATGTCTGACGTAAAAACATATGAAGGAAATCCATATAGTTTTTGAAAAAATTAAAAAGGACCTATACTTTACGGACAGCCCTCGTATATTCAATTCCCCATTTAAAAAACTTCTAGACAGTAGTGTAGCTATAGCCGTGTATGTGTATGTATATGTACTTATACATGTATAATTTTGCTATACAAACAAGCTCATCACGCATCAATTTGTCAGTGCCGCCAGATGGGCAGGAGGCTAAGATAAGCAGCAAACTGTGTAATATTTTAAAACGTTTCTTTACATTTTGTGAAGTAAGCATGCACACGTAGGGATCCTCTCAGTGCTACCAGACACTTCTAATATTTTCGCCTACTGAGTGGCAACAAGAAGCATCACTGCGAGTGTTTTTAAGTTATCCGATACAGGTACATTATGTAGCTGTTTAGCCCGTGACTGTGTTTACCTTCTAAATCAATAATGCACTGATTAAAATTATTTTTATCTAAAGTGATGAGATGAGCCAAAAACCATCTAAAAATAGAACCCATGTTGAAAAATGTTGAAGTTCCCCTTCTCTTTAATATTAAAGGACATAGATTGAAGAACAAAAACAAAAAAAGAGATCATATAAAATAAACGGGACTGCATTTCTAGGGTGTTTTTTTTTTTGTTGCTGTTTTTATAGCAGCTGCTCAAAAACTTTACAATGATACCTCATGTTGCCACCATTATCACTCACACACACACACACTTACAAAAACAGGTGCTCAGATGTACCACTGAGAGCAATTTGGTGATTAAGGATCTCATAAAGGAGACCTCAGTGATGGCTAATGATGGTGAGACTAGTGGTCTTCTTCACTTTCAATCTGTGGATTTCTTTTCACCCCAGTCATAATTCACAGTCACAAGGCTGCTGCTCAAACCATGAAGACACTACTCACACGAATGCAAGTATACAGAAATTCTTGCCGTTTAATAAAAGCGTAAGTGAACTAGTATATCAATCAGCATTATAATCTCCTTCACTTGTGGGACAACAGGTACATAAATGTTTAAAAAATAAAACCCAACAACAATTATATTGCAAGGTCGGCTGTAACAAAACATAGAAATGATGATGACAGTACGAGTGAGAGAAGAGTGATTAAAGCAGTTGAGTATTAGGTTGGATGCATCTGTCAAATGATGACTGATCAACAACGTGGTCATTTGATGATCATCAATGGAGCACAAGTGGAAAGGAGTTTTCTTTTTGTTTTGACATTGTACTATTGGAGAATTTTTATATAACTGATCTGAAGTCTAGTGTAAACATATAACTTTGCATGCAAATAGCACTTTTGACAATAACCTTATCAATGTGGACTTTGCTTTCCTCAAGGTCCAGCTTTCGTTTTACAGGTTAAACATCATTGGTTTCACAGTTTATAATGTCTAATGTGAGAGATCCTTTATCCTACATCTCATCAATAAGTATCCCGTACCATTACTACACAAATCTAAAACAATGAAAACAAATATGTGCTAATGAAAACACAACAACAGCTACCTGTACTCACCTTGATTTCAGGAAAGGTGTTCTTTATAAGGTGATACATCTTTTTATGAGACTGCAGGTCACCCATTGTCAGAAGCTCTTTGGCTCCTTCTTTAGTCTCTCCCTTTGACTTCTCATTCAGACCATTACTTTCACGCACTCTTTTGACCTAGGGTGAAAAGCATTCCATAAAAATAATTTGGCTACTTGAACCATTCACATCACTTTACTGGGCTGCACATCCAGTAAGGAGCACAAGCTACATTTTATTCAAACATTAAATTGCTACTAAAAAAAAATAAGAAAATGCATAGATACTTTCTCAAATCTATATAAATTTCTTCAGTAGAAATCGGTTCACATCAATGTCTGCGCTGTATCCAGCGCAAACAAAAAATAATTTGTCAAACAAATTGCTTTGAATTAATGAAGTCATAACTACTCAACCAACATATAAATGCTGCATTAGATCTGTCCATATTGAGCATAAATATTCAAAGCTCATCATCATTAGATAAATTTTAGCCGAAGGGACTTACTTACTTTTACCTAATCTTGATCATTTTATCACCCAACCCTACAACCAACTATTCTGAAACTCTGTGATCCGGTCAAGTGTGGCGTAGAAGAGAAACCACTGAGGTCTATAGCTGACTTGGATAAAAGGCGCTGATGCATGACTTTTAGTACCTTTTTTGTAAACACTGAGATGCACCATTCTGCAGCTCATACCAACTCACCAGGTCCCAAATGTACAGTACGTCTTGATTGGGATGGTATAGGTATGTTGTTTGTATGGCCTTGCCTTACAATATAAAGCGCCTTGGGGCGACTGTTTGTTGTGATTTGGCGCTATATAAATAAAATTGATTTGATTTGTTTGTGTGAAATCACAAATGTTAATATATCCATTGTAAAATACACAACTTCACTATGTTTAGTTAGTTTTTCCATAAGGCTTGAACCTGGACAAGGCTAATGATTGCTTTTCTATGCAATTACAACCATTTTATAAGAGTAACAGCACAAATCTAACAAAACCTCATTATAAGTTCAAAATGTGCTATCTGCACAGATATGTAATGTGTTCCCTAAGAAAAAGTTTGCATATATTTGTGAAAATTAATAGAATGACCCAACAATTATTAATAAGACCTCTTAAATATCAGACTGTGGAAAATGGCTAAATCATTCTAAATATGTAAAATATTTAAAGAGAGACTGCTAGAACTGCATGTGATGAGAAAAATATGGGATACTGTGAAACTGTTTTTACATTTTGATAATCAAGCTGTCCGATAAATAAGTAGTAGGTCCCTTCGGCTTCTCCTTTGTTTTAGTCAGGGTCACCACAGCAGATCCGAGGTGGATCTGCATGTTGATTTGGCACGTTTTACACCGAATGCCCTTTGTGACTCAATGCCACATTACATGGAAAATGGGCATGGGTGGCCTTGAACCGGTGTCGCAGACCAAACGGTCCGCCCCTAAAAATCGGTCCGCCTTTTGCATATGCTCATGCATCATTTTGTACCACAGCAGCATGTCTGAGACAGAGTCTCTTCATCCAAAGCAATCAAATGGATTCATGGGATTATCAACCATCAGATGATAAAGGTAAAAAGTCAGTTTTAAGCAGAAACAAGGTGAAATTCCTTGACGCTTTTATGATGAAATAATGCTGAATTTATGTGGAAATGACTGTTGTACTAAAGCTTCAGATATCTGTCGCTGAGATAGATCATGACTGGTGTGCAGTTTGAAGCAGAAATGAGGTGTTAATCCATGAACCACGTCATCAGGGGGGACCAATTTTTAGGGGGACCGTTCGGTTGGCGACATCGAGAACTTTCCACACTGAAAACAAATGCACTTAACCGCTTGGCCTCCACCCCAATCTGTCCAACAAATAAATAAATAGGCTTTTACCTCTTTTCCACCTAGTACTGCGGCCTCAACTGACACAGCTAGCAGGTCTCGCAGATCCACTTTTTTCCTCTGTCTGAAAAAAGAAGAACAGTACTGATTAAATACATGAAATGGACTGCATTTTTAAAGCGCTTTTCCATTTGCATCAGATGCTCAAAACACTTTATAATTATGCCTCATATTCACACAAGCACATTCACACAGCGATGTCAGGGTGCTGCCATGAAAGGCGCTCAGCTACACACCAGGAGCAACTAGGGGATTAAGGACCTTGCCCAAGGGCCCTTAGTGATTTTCCAGTCAGGCTGGGGTTTGAACCAAGGATCCTCTGGTCTCAAGCCCAACGCTTAACCACTAGACCATCACCTCCCCAAGATTGAGGACTCAGAAAAGTAACTATTAGTTACTTTGCTGAATTCCTAAGTGTAAGCAAGTTAGATTACTAGTTATCTTATTAGTTACATTTAGCAGCTGCCGGCAAATTGTCGGCAGCTGTTAATAAAGTAACTAATAAAACAACTTTTCAAAGTAACTGTGGCAACACTGCTCTTAACCCAAAACATTTAAGAACAAGTGGATTATAAATTCTTAAAATAGCCAAGACAAACATCTTAACGCCCTGTTCTAATCTAATTCCAGAAATATACATTGTTCTTGTGATTTGGTTCACCTTACAAAATTGAGCAGAACAAGTTATGTTACTTCCAGCCACTCATTTTACAACACATACAAGTACAACTGTGGATTAGAAAACATTTTTCCCTATCTCTCTACGGATTCAGGATGTTTTACTAAATCATTTTAAATCTCAAAATAAAAAGCGCAGCTGAAACAAAAGTCTGTACATTCTTCGTATTGCACCAAAACACTAAAATTATCTAATTTGGGGGGGATATCTCTGAGACAGCTAGATCACAGCAGGACCACAGAAAGCAGGAACAGACGTGGCAGTTTCATGGAATTGCCCATTTATAGCCTAAGGTCAGGAGGAGAGGCATGCTGAAGGGCAGCAAAACAGCTGCTGTCACATGCATGACCTACTGCTACAACTATAAATTTAACTTTTTCAGTGGTCTTACAAAAATGCAAATATATTTCACCACTTAACAGTCTAATCTATTAAAGAAAAAAGTAATCAGATTATTCAAAGAAATAGCCCTAAGATGTGGACCAAATCATTTATCAATTTAAGCCAAAAGTATAACAAGTATATTCCCTAAATATGACAAGCATTGCATGCTATATTAAGCTGCAAGAATGCAAATGTGCGCCAAAAAAGTATTTTCTGGACTATAAATTGCATTTATGTAACTTGTTTGGCTGGTCCAGCTACTTATTTTGAAGTGGCATATGAAAAAAATACTGAATATCTTCCAAACACAGGTAGATCTCATTTGGAAGCAAAGTGCACACACAAAAACCATCCATACACCTTTCCCTATACATGAACTGAAGTAGTATTTATAAAGGACAAATATGCTATGAGAACTGAGAATGCCCATACCTGCTGCATACATCTGACCTTGCGTATGCATGTTTTTCAGAGCAAGTCAAATCATATGGAGGGAAATTAAAATTAAAGGGAGACAGAACTTAACACAAAAAGTAGCTAATGTACAAGAGCTTACATTTGTTGTCACTGCTGAAATGTTAATTCTGTTGACACACACAGGCACATACATTAATATGTAGACTTTATCATTCACAAATTTTAATAGCTCTCTTATATGGACTCCAGCACAATGTTTCAAAAATGGATGTTGTAAAGGTTTACGCCTGGTTCACATGCCAACATTTTTAAATTGTCTGTTTTCATTACCTGAGAGATCCCACACACAATGTGTGGTGTGCAGCCACATGGTAAAGACAACACATCACACACGAATAAATTTCACTCACGAGCATTCCCAGGTCAGCCAAGAAATCTCACAAAACGTCTTGAGATCAAGGGTGACTCTGGAGTAAACAATTTTGGTTTCCTCTATACTTCTGTCACCTCTCTTTCTGACTGACTACACATCACATTCAACAGGCTGCATACGGCTTTGTGCTCGGTGATATCAGGCTAAGACAATCCAACATGTTGAATATTCCTGATTTGAGGTCTGAGCGGACCCGACATTCTTCCGAGCAAACTGGAGCACTCAACACACCACACACAGCAGGAATATCTGATAAGATTATCTTTAGAGCCATCATGATAGTTGAGGTTGAGGTTGAGATTGTCAGAAGAGGAAGATCGGGTCAGGATTCGGCATAATTATCTTGCCGTGTGAACCAGGAATTAGAAACATTTGGGTACAGTGTTTCAAGTTTGCCATAATGTGCAGTATTGATCAAATGTTTTGGCATTATTCCCAGCCATGCGTTCTATACTTTCTTTAATTACAGTTTCAAATGTATTAACCCACAGTGGGCACAAGCTTTTGTGACAGCACCAGTGTGCCGAGTGCTCAGCAGGCAGCAGACAAGCTACATGCAAATTCAAACACAGCTGTTCCTAACATATCACAACACATCCAAGCATTCACAAACTATACAGCAGTTAACAGATGTACCTGTGAAATTTTACCCTGAGTAAACAAAAACGTGACTGATCTGGTATGTCAAAAGGCAGCACAGTGGTGTAGTGGTTATCAGTGTTGCCTCACATTAAGAAGGCACCAGGTTTGTTTTGCATATTCTCCCCGTGTTTCCGTGGGTTTCTCTGGCTTCCTTTCACAGACATGCAGGTTAAGGGAATTGGGTACTCTGAAATTCTCCACAAATGTGATGAGAGCATGAATAAGTTTGTCTGTCTATATGTGTTGACCCTAGACTGGTGGGACTGTCCAGGGTGTACCTCGCCTCTCGCCCAATGATCTTGCTGGGATCGGTTCCAGTTCCCTCCTCTCCCCATGAGCTTTAATTTGAAGAAGTGGGTTTAGAAAATGAACAGCACATCAAAGTTACCCCACCATCAAATCACTTCACACTCATGTTGCGCTCTTTTGAACTTGTGACGTAGAAGATAATACAACTAATTATTTTTTTAGTTACTGCTGGGTTGGATTAATCCTTTTGACTCATACACTGATATTCATGCCATTACTGACACAGGGAAGTAAACGGTCTGGACAGCAGAACAAATGTGAACAACCGGCGGAACCAGAATAACAAACCGGGTGTCGAGACACTCGGGTGTGCTCACAGTAAGCCAACTTACAATATCTGACAAAACAGTTGATCACAGACTGTACAGGCCAAACACGTGCATTTCTACATATTTAGCTACAGCTGCATAGTGAGGCTGAAATGAGAATCTCCAGCCTCAGGGTTTTAGTGGTCAGTTCTTCTGGTCTGACAACATAGCAGTAGTGGATAAAATACAACACCACTGCGTTATATAATAAAGGTTTTGGAAAAAGAGTGTGGGGGTAAATGTCGAGTGTTGGTCTGACCTGAAAGCAGATAGGCGGTTGGAGATGACCCCGGCATACAGATGGTAGATGACACCGACTCCAAGCAGACAGAACACCGCTACACCGAGCGGCGACAGCCGGATACCCATCGGAGACATGACCGCAGAAAACCCTCGAGGGGGGAAGTCAAAACACTGCTCACACAGAGAGAGCTGACGTGGCAACCAGTCACGCAAGACCGACGATTAATTACCGGATAAATACATCGAGTGTCGGGGAGGGAAAAAAAAACATAGACTGTGCATGTATGAAACAGGCTAATTTAGCAAAGTTAGCATAGGCAGAACGAGATTCACCGAATAAGCCATGGCTGTGGTTCTTGAACAGTTTGACCGTGATCGTTATACACGCTGTATAAGATACGATGGAGCTCGAAGTGTTCAGCGGAATCCAACAAAAACAGAACAATTATACTTCTGTGCTTATTTTTTTTCTCGCTACGTGCTTCCTCTTCCGGGTTACAGTCGCATTAACAACAAACCTTGACCACTGATCTCTATATAATACTGGATCGCTCATTGGCCAATATTTTTGAAGCAACCCGGCCGCCATATTACCACTCCCATGTCCGCTCCTGAAACGTCTTTTCTATTGATCTTTAACGAGGCGCACGCAACTTTATTCTTTGTAATTTTGTTAAAAATACCTTCAGTACAGCTATAAACTGCGCAAATCGCCAGATCAAAGGCTCTGGACGAACATTTCACCTGTGACTATGATTGAAATGGGAAGTAATAAACAGTAATTTGAAGAGTTCTATGCCTTATTCCAGCATATAGGCAAAGATAATAATAATAAGTGGCTTATTAACTCAACGTGTAGCCACATGTATTTTGTGTTGGACAAACTATTTTAAGACATTTATTAGGTCTACTTGTGCATACTTTTGGAGCTTTAAGTGTTGTTGCTACAAGATTTTTATACATATTATACACACACACACACACACATACATACATACATACATACATACATACATACATATATATATATATATATGAGCTCGCTGATGATTCCACAAAACTTGTATAAACTTTGATTAAACAATGATAATTTTTAGAATTGAGTATTTGTCCCAGTGAGATACAAGTAAGTGAGAATAGAAGGGAAGAAAGTGTCAAAGTAATAAAAATAAGATAAAAATAAAAATAAGAAAAAAATAAATCAAATAGCTAACCATGACAGGCACAGATTGAAGGTATCAATCTTACATTATCCGAAGAACAAAAATAAGTAAATGAGAGAATCAGTTATTACTTGAAATTGTTGACGTTCGAATAAGCTATGTCCGCATAAATTGGGAGTGGCAAGATGGCCGCCGGTTTGCTTCAGCGGATTGTACAGAGTGGGGGGGGGGGGGGGCAATGAGCGATCCAGTCATATATACAGATCAGTGACCTGGACCATCGAGTTTCTTGTGTGAAACAGTGCAAAAAAAAAAATCTCTTTGGCCTTGTGTTTTGTTCGTTTGTTTGTTGTTGTATTTGTTGAAATAAAGTTTTGGGGGAAAAAAGTGCAAAGCTTTTGGTTTGACCTTCGGCCATGTAACCATTACAGACATGAAATTTGGACTATTTGGTTAATAATTGTAATGACTTTGATATCAGTAATATAACTGTACTAAGCAAACATTACATACACAAAAGTTGTTGTTTCAAGACAAAACTAAACATTACTCATTGGAGAAATGAGTTAAAACTTTATTATAAATCTTTATCATTGATTGAATCCAATAATGCCTCAAAACTAGCTTCTTTTATAGACAAATTTGATCTGCAAATGTTTTCTTTTAATATTTGTAAATAATATACAATAAGCCCCTCATGTTTTTTCATATATGCAGCTATTTCAAGATTTTGTACAGTACCTGTTTTGTTTGTATTTTATTTATAAATAAATAAATAAAGCAGTCTATGTTAGCAACACAACACATCAACATACGTGTCACTCATCTGTTCTAAATCACTTAATAAAGTATTTTCCTTATCTGTATAAAGCTTCAATAAATTTTCTCAATTGATTACAAAAACTTAATAAAGTATTATAAGTGCAACTTTACAGTAGCACATTGTATTCACTGGATTAAAAAAGATACCCTATTTTGGGATTTTATTTATTTATTTATTTAATCCAGTGAATGCAATGTGCTTCCGGACAAGTTTGCAAAAAAGTCACCAAACTTTAAAACATTTTTATGTGAGTTTATGGATATAATCAAACTTTATCCTTCATCAGCTATAAAAAGAGAGCTTTGAAAATATATGGACTTTTTTAAGACGATTACTATTTTAGTTTTTTTTAATTTATTTTCCTTTTCTTTATTTCACTCTTGTTTATTATGTCCATCAAGGACGCAATACAATCATCAGCCTTTATTTAGTTATTTGTCTGTCTGTTAGCAGGATTACATCAAAACTGTTGCACTGCTGCACATGGAAGACTCCATTTAATTTTGGAGATGATTCAGATCCGAATTCTGGATCAAGGCTTCACTTTATATAGGCTTTAAAGGATTATGTCAAAATTACTTCATTGCTTCTCACCAAATTTGCACCACAGATAGATATTAGGGCATGGAAGACTCCACTGAATTTTGGAGGTGATCCAGATCCAGATTCTGGATCAAGATTTCACTTTATATAGGCGTGGAAGGATTACACAAAGCACAAACAATCTGGCAGAGACTGAAGGGAAACAAGAGGCTTAAATTAAGTGATAATCAAAGGAAATATACAACAGGTGCATGAGAAAAGTGGACTGCATAAGACTGGCTTGGCGTGGAAAGAAGGATGAATCTGCATGGCCCTGGAAAGCTTGAGGTGGATGGAAACCGGGTTGACCACCTTGGCTGTTAGAAAGGGACCAACGAACCTGGGAGTGAGCTTCTTGCAGGTTCCCCCGAACTGGCAGGTTCCGTGTGGACAACCAGACCTTCTGCCCAGGCACATGTGTTTATGTCCATCATATCAATATCTATTATTCATGAGCCTGTTTCCATAGTTTTGAAGTGAAATATAATGTCAGGATTATAAGTGACCACAAAATGTGTAGGTTGGTTTAAATCTTTATGTATCTGCAGTCTATAGAATAAAAAAAAAATGAATTATAGATTCAAAAATTGTCTGGCCTAAAGTTCTGATACAGTTACAAGGGCATTACCTTAACTTGGGTCACCAAATCTCAAACTTGTGCAAGATATTTTCCATAATGAATATTTTACTTTTCTTTTAAATGCGTCTTTAGGAAGAAGCACGTGTGCACATGCAGGAGGTTTTGAAATTACCAGAAGTTACCTTTGGTCTTGCGTGATGCATGTGCATTGGGCATGCATGCTAACATCCATAAGATGTCACGTCAGTCACTTCAGAGGTGTTATCTGGTTTCAAAAACAGCATTTTTTTTAACCTATAGAAGTGCTTATTTTCCAATACCTTTCACACAGTATATGAGTAACTTATTAGACTTAAACAGAAATAAGATGTTTCAGTGCATTTTCCGTGACTTGCATTCTTTAGTTGGCAAGCACCCAGCTGTCATCACTGAGCCTCTCTACTCTGATTGGCTGTTGCTGTGTGCTTCCCAGCATCTGTCTTGATGACACCACTGTTTTCACTATTATAGACTGTATGGGTCACTACCAAACAGTTCAAGGCTGTCTGTTTGCTTTCATTTTTTAAATCCAGGGGATCTGTTTATTAATTTTTTTCCATACAATGTGAATTTTGATCATATTGGCAATGTCACATTATGAATCCTTTATTTAAAGGCTAATAAATAAAAATCAGTGCTAAAAAGAAAATTCTTTTATAACTTAAATCTTAAAAAACCCAATGGCTGTACACTTTTAATTGTTTATTTCTGTGACACACATCCATGCATCCATCCATTTTCTGGGTGTAGAAAAAAATATATTACATTTATACATAAGAAAAGGTGTTTCAGAGCGTTTCCCCCATGTTGAATTATTTTATAGCTAGAGCAGCCAGCAGATGTCACTGTTCTTCTCTACTCTGATTGGCTGTCACCTTGTGTTTCCCCACGTCCCATGCGCAAGTTGGGGGTAGCACCCACATGATCTATGACATCGCTATCATAGCCTGTATGGGTCACTACTGTAAGTAGTTCAAGGCCATCTGTTCTTTTGAAATTTTGTCCTTCAGGGGAACTATTTATTATTTTCTTGTAGACAACACACATTTTGGTCACATTGGCATTGTCATATTATGAATCCCCTATTTAAAGGATAATAAATAAAATTATTGTGGTGCCAAATGAAATTCTTTTTATGACTTAAATCTAAAAAAAACCCAAAGGCTGTAAACCTTTCATTTTTATTGTAAACTAGGGCAGCAAAACCACTATGGTGATAGTATAGTTTATGTGTCAGGAAGGGAAATTTTTCATATCGAGAATGTGATCATCTTCCATAGACATATGGAGGGTCAAATTTTCAAATTTAGTGCCCATTACTATTTTGGATAATACTATAACTGGGGATGCCTTGAGCCAGTCTGCTCTGAATAAGTCTGATCCTGTCAGATCTCAGAAGTGAAACAGAGTGGTCCTTGGTTAGCGAATTTCTTTGGAAGACCAGGGGCTGTGTGTTTCTCCAGGGAAAACTGGAGTTGCGTTAGGAAGGGCATCTGGCATAAAACTTGTGCCAACGTAGCGGCTCATAAGCTCTCGTTTCTGCATTACGTCTGAATACTTCTCCCATTTGGCATCCTCTGGACATGAATTCACAATCTCAGGCATGGGAGGTGGACGCTCTGACCAGTCGGCTAAAACCCAGTCTCTGGCCTGAGTGGCCAGTGTATCCTTTGGGTGTTGAGGGAGTGAAGCCTATTGACTACCACATGCACAGTGACTCCTGCTGGCCTCCATCACACCAGCAACAAATGGTAAATGGACTGCATTTATATAGCGCTTTTCCATCTGCATCAGACGCTGAAAGCGCTTTACAAATTATGCCTCACATTCACCCCGACATGAGGGTGCTGTCATACAAGGCACTCACTACACACCAGGAGCAATAGGTGATTAAACTCCTTGCCCAAGGGCCCTTAGTGATTTTCCAGTCAGGCTAGGATTTGAACCGAGGATCTTCTGGTCTCAAGCCCAACGTTTTAACCACTAGACCATCACCTCTATACAACTATAACTGGGGATGCCCCACCAACTGATTCTGTAATGTGTTATACAATTCTGCATCTACTAGCTTCAGCCTGTGTGGAAGTTCTGTAAACATAAACCTAATCTGAGACATCTTGTATACAAACAGAACAGGTGGACAGAAACACCCTCAAACATTGCCAGTCACATTGCCACTCTAGTAAGGTCCTTAACCTAGGTTTCATTAATATAAGGTCACTGTGCTCAAGATCAGTGCTGATTAATGAACTAATTCTGCAACATCACTGAGACGTGGCTGGCTTATGTGAAACCTGGGTGAAACAAATGCCCTCCTCCCTTTAAATGAAGCCTGCCTGCCCCCGTGCACATTTAGTCATGTTACTCTTGATACTAAGCAAAGCAGAGGTGTTGCTTTAATTCATAAATCTGGGTTTAGTTTAACAACTATTGTGGGTCACAAATATAACTCATTTGAACATTTGGCTCTTTGCACCATTCAGACTGCCACATGCAGACATGAAAAGAAAAAAAAAATCAGACATGTTACTCACCAAATTCTTGCATGAATTTGGTGAGTTTATCTCTGATTTGGCAACTTGTACTGATGATATTATGATTGTTGGTGTTGTGGATGGAGCCACTGAAGCACAGGCATTAGACCCCGGAATGCGGGCAGCAAGACACAAAAGGTTTAAATTTAACAAATCCAAGGTGTTTAATCCATCCAAAGTGATGGTGATATAACAGTGGTGACCAGGAACTCCCATGACCCACGTCAACAATAATCCAAAAACACAAAAGACAATGGTGAAAACCAAACGAGGAAATAGCCAAAACCGGATAGTGTAACAAACACAGCGGGGTGCAACACTTGCTGACAACTGAATGAAATGGAGACTGACAGCACGGGTGACAGGAACAAGCTACTGAACATAATCAAGTGGCAACCAACAGTGAGGAGGGTGAGGCTTAAATTGTTGTGTGGGCCGCTGAAGAGGAGGTACTGCTGGCCCACCACCACCAGATGGCGCCCTGCTTGGAGTGCGGGCTTCAAGCACGAGAGGGCGCCGGAGCCACTGGGAGTGACAGCTGTCACTCATCCTCAGCACCAGCTGTCACTCATTCATCTCATCACCATCACCATAAAGGCCGGACTGCAACTCCACCTCCTCGCCGAGAAATCAGCTACCATTCAGGTAATTTTCTCTGCTGACTCAAAACATTGAGTATTAATCTGAACTTCTTTGCAGCCGTTTTCCTGGTGTGTCCTTATCTGTGGGATTGGCGTTTGGTGTGATCTGCGACGGCTTCGCCTCACACCCCAAACCAGATAAGTGGTGAAACAGGAGCTGCACGAGTGTGTGATTGGAGGTGGAGGTGCTCCCTCCTAACTAAACACTGACTGTGGGATTACTGAGTGTGCGAACTCACACTCATCAGGACTGTCTCGGTTTTCTGCCAGCAGTACCGGGTCTGACTGCTGAAGACAGCGGCCACCTGGGGCGCAAGGCTTGGCAGCTCCGGTGTTCTTCAGCTCCGTTGGTGGTGGAAGCTGTGTGGGATCCGGCTCTTCTCTCGCCAGGCGTCTTCTATCGTCGAGCCTGCCCACACGTCACCTGGTGTATGATTGACAGTCCACCATATTGTTATTGTCTGTACGTCGTTGTGCGATTCACAACATTAAATTGTTACTTTTGGCTTATCCATTGTCCGTTCATTAACGCCCCCTGTTGTGGGTCCGTGTCACGACACTTTCACAACATAAATAACACAACTGATTAACAACAGGTGTAACAGAAGGGCAGACGGAAGAACTGGGACACAAGGGGAAAATAAAAGAATACACAGAGATCCAAAATAAACAACCCGAGGAGTGTGGAAAATAAAACCAAGACAGGAAAAAACAAACTACAACATAAAGAGCACATGACTGCAACATCAAACAGGGAACATACAGACAACTGAATCACAGATGAATAACTCAAACATGGATCAAAATAATGAACAGTGCAACAGACCTGAAACCTCACGTTATGAATACACACAGAAATAAATGTGGAACTTAAACAGTAACAAGGTAAGAACGAGGGACACAAGAGCATCCTGAGAACTACATAAGGGCCCCTTCACACATAACACGAAATTGGGCGAAAGAAGCCAAAACCGGCCGAAAAACAGCAAGCAAAAAAACGAAATGGGGAACTGCGAAACATTCCACCTGCGGTCGGGGGGGACACACAGGACAGGTGTGTACGATACCGCAGCGACAGTTTTATGCACACTCGTGAGCGTGCACAAACAGTGCAAGCACCAGGAGCGTGTGGCACCACATTGCGCCAATGCTAGGGGGGGACCACACACCAAAAAGAACACATTGCAGTTTCTAATATTTAATCCCTTTTATCGAGCAGACAATACAAGTATGATCCTTCTGTTCCTCTGTATATGACCCATAGCCATAGACATAGTATATGATCCATAGTCATAGACATACATAGACATACATACATCCTTCGGGGCGCCGAAGGACACCGCATCATGTGGACCATAGCTTGGGTGATGTGACATTCAGAACACCAGCTGAGTGTACACATGATCAGATGTTCCTTTTCATCTGGCACAGCCTGCCGATGTGCGCGCTGTGCTGTCACTCCAGCTCGTTGCAAAGGCGGTATGTGTTTTTATGTATTTCCATGTGAGGACAGCCTGCACACGCACGTGCCTCACAGTGGAGAGTTGAAAGGTCATGTCCGTCATAACACGCTATGTGACACTGTGACTTGCAGGTACACAGATCTCAACAACAGTGGCTTGCACGGACACGCCCACCTTATAGAATGAACTCAGCTCAAAGACAAAGGCCTCACTCTCTTTTCCTTTGTTATGTGTAACGTAGGGCACCACTAGGTGTCACCCTCCCCCTGAGTATTTTCCAACAAAAATGGAAGTAGTAGATTTGCCACGGAGATGCCAGTTTCCAGTGGGGTGGCCAGAGTGTTTTCTGGGCCCACATGTGGAAAAGGTTGTCTGGACAATTTGGTAAATATGATTTTAACTTCTTGTGTGTTTTTATGGTGTGATTCGGGGTGTAAATACATTTTGTGTGATAGGGTCTTTTACTGTTGAGGAAGACTGGAGGGATTGTGTGTATGCATGACTGGGTGTGGAAGAACAACTCAGGTATGCAGTGCTTGATATTTTAATGTGTAATTAAACTTGTAGTTTTATTGATTGTAATGTTGTCTCTTCTGTTTTGTTATTTCATTTTTAACTGGTACCGCTGCCTGCTGTCTTTTTGTGTTTTTAAGTTTGGTGTTTTGGTTCGAGTTAGTCTGTTCAGAGTAGGACATCTGTTTTGCTGTGACATAGCGTTTATATGAACGGACTAACTCAGTTTCTTAATTTTATTTTTCTTGGTTGTATTTGTTTTGTCAGTTCCCCATTTTTTGCTACACTATTCAGGTTCTGACCATTTTCGACCTCATTTGCCTGCAGTGTTTTTGGGTTAAAGTGAATCTTAATGCATGTTACTGCGGGTTTACCTACGTTTGTAGTGTTTTGCTGTGAATCCACGTTTTCAATGTATGGTTTTGGATTGGTCAGATCAAGATGAAATGTAACTTACTGTGGGCTTCCTTGTCTATGTAAAGAATAAATATTGTTAAACTTTATTCTGTTTCTGGTCCATTCTATGTACTACCTGTGGTAACATATGTGATTATTGATGTTAAATATTTGTTATG
The DNA here is from genome assembly GCF_902500255.1 of Thalassophryne amazonica. Classification (NCBI taxonomy): domain Eukaryota; kingdom Metazoa; phylum Chordata; class Actinopteri; order Batrachoidiformes; family Batrachoididae; genus Thalassophryne; species Thalassophryne amazonica. Next base: position 56,649,016 of record NC_047114.1, read on the forward strand.
TAATTATGTATGTAGTTATTATTGTATATATTTATTTAGTTGTCCTGTTCTCTGTGTTTTTAATTTAACACGTCGTGCACTGAGCCGTGCTGTCAGCTAGAACTGACAAGCGCATGGGAGCCCGCCCACACATGTGCACTGGAGTGTTGTTCATGTTGTTGATGGAGAGACATATGGCCTCCAGCGGTCAGCTGTTCCAGCTGTGCACTGACAATGTTGGATCATGGTGTGTGTGTGTGGGGGGGCACACTCCACAAGCCATTTGTGTTGGGGAGACACTAGCTGCACTCTTACATGCCATTTGTGTGTGTGTGGGGGGGGGAGTTCGGCACAGTCACACCCATGTGTGTTGCTTGGTAGCGGCAAACTAGTGTGGCACTTTTCACAGACAGCCCAAATGTGGTCATCTGCACTCCACTATCGTGCTGGGAGCATGAATAGCTCCACCTTTTCTAAGTGCTGTCATGCCCCGCCCTGATCTAGGCTCGTTTAGTGCTTCTCCTTCTGCCCCAGCTTTGTTTTATTAATTGTTATTTTCATTATGTAGTTATTCTATGTTCTATTTTTGCTTTGTCACTTTCTTTCTTTGTTACTTTTATACTTCGGTCATGTTTCAGTTCCATTCTGGTTTTGTTCAATCAGTCTGTGTTTTTATGGTTTATAATTTAGTTATTGTCTGCCTATTTTTGCTGTTCTTATTTCTGTTATATGTATAGTTTTTGTAGTTTTGTCATGGTGTTTTATTTCCTATTATTCTGTTTATTATCTTCTGGTTTGCTTTTCAGTTTTGGTTTTAGTCTGCCCAATTATTTATGTTCACTTCACGCCCTGCACCTGACATTTTGTTTTTTTCCCTCACTTTGATTGTCTGCTTTGTGTTTCCATTTCACTCCTGCTCTCACACCTGCTCACGTGTCTTTGTCTATTTCATCGCTCCACTTTGCGCACTCCCTTCCTCTTGCCCCATTCATACTCTTTATCCAGAAGCCCTTCCCCTTTCTAGATTGTTCCTCACATGCGCCTCATTTACACCACCTGTCCCTCACTTCTCCACATGTATTTAAATCCCACAGTCCTTCACTTCCCCGCCAGATTGTTGTCTTGTACACATTCTAGCGCCTTTCACAGTCCTGATTTTGTCTTGCCGTGTTCCGAATCCTGCTCTGTTGTCTTTGACCATGCCTCTTGCCTCATCCCAGATGTCGGCGTTTGCGCGTGCCTCAGAACCCTGCCTGTTTATGACTGCGTCTCAGGCTGACCCTGCTTGTACCTCTGCCGCGTTGACTGATTACATGTGTACCGAACCTGATGCTGGAATAAAGACCATGATTTCTTCCTCACCTAAGTCTATTCTGGGAGTCTGTATTGCGGGTCCAGCTGCTCCTGGTGACGGGCTCCCGCCCACCCTGACAAGTGCCCAGCAAGTGGTGTTGGATGTTCGTGTGTGGCACCTGGAATTTGGCCGACACCTGCCGAGAGGGGGTCGAATGAGCACTCGCAGGGCACTTGCTGTCTCTCGGCCGCTGGTTTGTGCGAATGGTTGTGGCGACAACTGGACTAGGCATTTGAGGCGGCTCCGATTTTTCATGAGTGGCATGCAATTCCTCCTTCGTGCACCAGTCGGCTTCAATCATGTTATGTGTGAAGGGTCCCTAAAGAACAGAATAGCACAAATAAATAAAAGACCACTGGACGGGAAAACATAATGGCCTGGAAACACAGACGGCTGACAAGACACGCGCACACGCAGGGGCACAAACACCATGGACACAACTCCACGCATGCACCTGACAGATAGATCCACACACACTGACACAAGACACATGAGAAACCAGACACGAACATCCACGCAGGAACTGGGACATGCAGGAGGGAGCCATACCGAGACACGCTCACACATACACTCACACGTATATACACAAACACCCAGCACGGACACAGATGACAACAAGCAGACAGAGAAGCATATACACACCCACATACCAAAACACAGATGCAGGCTGGGGGCCGTGCCCACCCACATATACACACACAAAGGACAAACAGACATGAGATCCAGACAAGACATACACTTTAAAACATTGCAGCTTTGTTTAGTTTTGTCCACTTGCTACATCACTTTAATATAAAGAGCTCTTACAAGTTTTGGATGTTGAACTCAACATCCAAAACTTGTAAGAGCTCTTTATGTTAAAGAGATGTAGCAAGTGAACATAACAAAATTAGCCTGCAATGTTTAAGAGTGCACACATACCCAGACCCAGTGCCATAGGAGACAGACATGACCTTAACACATAACATAAGAAAAGGACAGAGAGACTAACAGGGCACGCCCACAACAGTTGGTGACTTCAGTATCCATATAAATAAGCCTTCTGATCCCCTCTGCAAATCATTTTTGGATTTATACTATAATTTATACTGAGAATAACCTCTGTAAGCCACTGCAGTCTGCTTTTAGAATGCACCATTCCATGGAAACAGCACTTAAGTGGTGAATGACCTTCTCTTTGTAATGGACTCTGATTTCATTACAGTGTTACTACTGTTAGATCGCTGCGAAAGGTTGGACACAGTGGATCACTGTCTACTACAGGTTAGGCTTGAGAACCACTTTGGGATTGCTGGTAATGTCCTCATGTGTTTGGCATCCTACGTAAGTACTCATTTTCAGTGTGTTGTCTACAATAATGATGACCCTTCAAATCTTGTCCCTATGACATATGGGGTTCAATAAATGTCCATTTTAGGCCCATATGTGGTGGCATGGTTTGCAGTAGAGCCCTGCGCAGGACAAATTTCTCCATCCCACTCCTGCTCCCCTGCTGAATTTCAGTCCGTGACCACCTGCACCCGCAACGTCTCCCGCCCATGTGCCTGTCCAGTCCTGCCTGTACCGTGACACGCTGAGAACTTACAGTTGCATGTAAAAGTTTGGGCACCCCTGATGATTTCCATGATTTGCCTTTATAAATCATTGGTTGTTTGGATCAGCAACTTCAGTTAAATATATCATATAGCAGACAAACACAGTGATATTTGAGAAGTGAAATGAAGTTTCTAGGATTTACAGAAAGTGTGCAATAATTCTTTAAACAAAATTAGGCAGGTGCATAAATTTGGGCAGCCCAACAGAAAAAATACATCAATATTTAGTAGATCCTCCTTTTGCAGAAATAATAGCCTTTAAATGATTCCTATAGCTTCCAATGAGAGTCTAGATTGGTTGAAGGTATTTTGGACCATTCTTCTTTACAAAACATCTCCAGTTCAGTCAGGTTTGTTGGTTTCCGAGCATGGACAGCCCGCTTAAAATCACATCACAGATTCTCAATAATATTCAGGTCTGGGGACTGAGATGGCCATTCCAGAACGTTGTAGTTGTTCCTCTGCATGAATGCCTTAATAAATTTTGAGCAGTGTCTTGATGAAAGATCCAGCCCCAGTGCAATTTCAACTTTGTCACTGATTCTTGAACATTGTTTTCAGGAATCTGCTGATATTTACTGGAATCCATGTGACCCTCAACTTCAACAAGATTCCCAGTACCTGCACTGGCCCCACAGCCCCACAGCATGATGGCACCACCTCCAAATTTTACTGTAGGTAGCAAGTGTTTTTCTTGGAATGCTGTGTTCTTTTTCAGCCATGCATACCGCCCCATGTTATGTCCAAATAACTCAGTTTTAATCAGTCCACAGCACCTTATTCCAAAATGAAGCTGACTTGTCCAAATGTACTTTACCATACCTCAAGCGACTCTGTTTGTGGCGTGTATGCAGAAAAGGTTTCCTCTGCATTACAACATCATACAGCATCTCCTTGTGCAAAGTGCACTGTATAGTTGAACGATGCACAGAGACGCTATCTGCAGTAAGATCATGTTGTCTTTGGAGCAGGTCTGTGGGTTGACTATGACTGTTCCCACCATCCTTCGCTTCAGCTTATCTGAGATTTTTCTTGGCCTGCCATTTCGGGCCTTAACGAGTGCTGTGCCTGTGGTCCTCCATTTCTTCTCTATGTTCTTCACAACGGAAACTGACAGCTGAAATCTCTCAGATAGCTTTTTGTATCCTTCTCCTAAACCATGATGTTGAACAATCTTTGTTTTCAGGTCATTTGAGAGTTGTATTGAGGCTCCCATATTGCCATGCATTAGAAGAGATTCAAAGAAGGGAAACATTTGTAAATGACCACCTTAAATACCATTTCTCATGATTGGATTCACCTGTGTAAGGAGGTCAAGGGTCAATGAGCTTACCAAATCAATTTTGTGTTCCAACAATGTATTCAAATCAATAAAATGTCAAGGGTGCCCAAATTTATGCACCTGTCCAATTTTGTTTAAATAATTATTTCACTTTCTGTAAATACTAGAAACTTCATTTCACTTCTCAAATTATCAGTGTGTTTGTCTGCTATATGATATATGTAACTGAAATTTCTGATCCAGACAACCAATAATTTATAAAGGAAAATCATGAAAATTATCAAGGGTGCCCAACCTTTAGCATACAACTGTATACTCGTACAATAAGAGATGCATTCATTTTGTGTCTCCTCCCATCTTGCAGGAGAAGACACACCATTGAGGCTTATAGAGATTCATGTGATTGTTTATTTTGATACAATTTCATGTGACAGTTCAGTTACTGCATGCAGAAACTGAACCGCCGTGACACAGAGAGACAAACTTGCTGTGTCTGTCTCTCTGATTGCATCTGTTAATGTTCTTTACTCCTGTTAAATTATTTAAGATGAAAGCAGTGTGTGGACACCGCATATTTTACACTATTCTCCTTTGTTGACTGAGTCATCCCGTTACTTCTGTTTCCACAGTGTTTTTTTTTTTTTTTTTTTAACTGCCCGCTCCCAAATGCAGCGAATTGGGTCCTGTGGGACCCAGTCCCAATGCAGCCCTCTAGTTTGCAGCATGGTGGTGGCAGCATCATGCTGTGGGGATGTTTGTCAGTGGCAGGAATTGGGAGACTAGTCAGGATTGAGGTAAAGATGAATGCAACAATGTACAGAGTCATCCTGGATGAAAACCTGTTCCAAAGCACTCTTGACCTCAGACCGGGGCAACGGTTCATTTTTCAGCAGGACAGTGACCCTACACACCCAGCTAAGATATCAAAGGAGTGGCTTCAGGACAACTCTGTGAATGTCTTTGAGTGGCCCAGCCAGAGCCCAGACCTGAATCTGATTGAACAATCTCTGGAGAGATCTGAAAATGGCTGTGCACCGGCGCTCCCCATCCAACCTGATGGAGCTTGAGAGGTGCTGCAAAGAGGAATGGACAAAACTGTCCAAAGATAGGTGTACCAAGCTTGTGCTGTTGCCAAAGGTGCATCAACAAAGTATTGAACAAAGGGTGTGAATACTTATGTACATGTAATTTTTTTTTTCTTTTTAATAAATTTGCAAAAATAAAAACATTTTTCATGTCATTATGGGGTGTTGTGTGAGTAGAATGTTGAGGGAATAAATTAATTTTCTCCATTTTGGAATAAGGCTATAACATAACAAAATGTGGAAAAAGTGAAGTGCTGTGAGTTTCCGGATGCACTGTACAAGAAAAGCTCTGTAACTGAATGCTTAACTACTTGTTTTTTTTATGGGTCACCTGAGCTCAGGTAAACAATTGGACTTTCCATGTGCTGAGGAGTTATTAATTTGACTGGAGAACATCAACCTCAAACAGAGGTCGAGAAAAATAATGTTTATTAATCTGTGCAGTACAGATACAATACACAGTATAATATAATTTAAGTAGTGGCACTGTGTCATGCTCCTCACTTGTAGTCTGACTTACGGTGCTGTGAAAAAGTTGGACCACTTCATTTTTTACACATTTTATGTTTATGATAGATATCAATTTACCACTGCAATCCAAAAGTGGCCAAAAAAAGAAAAATAAATGAAATTTTAATAAATAGAACATAATTTCGTGTTGATATTAAAATTTCTAAAATTATGCCCTTTAAAAATAATGGAATGCACAAGTGTGTGTCAACATTAGTATAAAAACTAAATAATCACTTTCTTCAGGTCAGGTCAGGTCAGAGTCACTGAACGTCTTGGACTTCATTTACATTCATAAACAAATACACACTTTATGATACTGGAAATCTGACTGGAGTAGACAGAGTTTTAAAAAAACAGAGGGATTGTGCATGAAGGAGATTCGTGAGTGAAGCCAGCAAGACACCCAGTCAACTCTGAAGGAGTTACAGGTGTTTGTGTCTGGATAAAATGTGCACAGTGTTACTTTTGGCTGTTGTACCAACTTATACATCTTCACAGTGCAGCAAAACAGAGAAGGATTTTCTTTAAAACAGCAACGGGGAAAATGTCAGTGACAGTTTGGCGGAACCCACAGGGGCAGCGTCAAGCCTTGAACTGAGCGGTTTTCTTACATGTTCTTACATGTGAAAAACCCAACACTTGGGCACAAAACTATTTATGAATAGAATTTTATGTGGCGAAAAATAAACATGCATAAAAATGAGCACAGTAGCAAAGGAGGAGGAGGGCACCAGCCAGTGCTGTAAATAGCTTGTATCTGTGTGAGCCAATCAGAAGTGCTGAGTGCAAAGAGCTATCAGGCAATGAAATGGAGGAACTCGATGCTGGTAACTGGCCATACTTGAGTGGAGGGATACTAATCATCAGAATAACCAGCTGATGGCATCGGTAGGGATGGCGACCTGCATCCTCGTGCTCGTCTATATTTCGAGCCATTTCTCTCTAGTCAGTGAAGTCATGGAACCCATCGATCGCAAAAAGTCTTTGATCTATTAGCAATTCTGAAACATGATGAAAAGACTGCCTGTTGTATGTTCTTGGGTTTGGGGTATTAAATAGAATCAGATGAAAATTCCTTTTCTGTCAATGAAATTTAGCAGGAACCATTTCTTCTACGGTGAGACACACATTTCAGATGTTCTTTATTTACTGTCTTGCTTGTCTATGATGACAGTTTCCTTCTAGCATTTTCTATCCATACATTAAAGACGCTGACATATGAACACAACACCACCTCCTCTCCTCTGAGTCTGGCAAAGCCTTGAGGGACTTCAGCTTCTATATCACACTGTAGTCATTACATCTGAGCTCCTCTTCCTCATCTTCTTTTCTTTGGTATCCTGCTGACAGACTCTTTATCTCCTCACTTCTCATCTCCTCTTCCTTTCTCCATTGGCCAGTTGACAGAAATGTGATAACACTTCAGCTCCTCCTCAGGTACCAAATCAGGGGCATGGGTCATGAGGTCGTAACCCTTATACGACTTGGGGAAGGCAATGACATCACGGATGCTGGGAGCCCCGACTATGATGGAGAGCAGCCGGTCCAAACCTAAAAAATGTAGGATGACAACAGAGCAAGAAAAAGAGAATTTTAAAAATAAACTGTTGACCCCTTTGTGTTTGGCTCATTTAAATGTGCATTTTAAATATATGACCAAGCACTTTAATGTAGCGCAGGTAGCTGAGTAGATAAGGAGCTGGCCTGCCAATATGTAGACCTCGGTTTGAATCCCACTCATGCAACCTGTTTGCATCCCTGGACAAGACACCTACACTACATTGGGTCAGCCCACCCAACTGGAAATGGGTACTGGCCTTGGCTGGGGAAGTAAACTGCGTCGGACTGGTGTCCCATCCAAGGGGACTTGTAGACTCTCCTCCGCTTGCTACAGAATGCGGGTATAAGCACCGGCACCAACTGGCCTTAGGGCCTACATCGGACTTTCTTCTACTTCTACTAAGCACTTTACTCAGTCTGGAGCTGAAAGTCTAAAGTATTTCTACTGCCTACAAATTATATTCCACACATTAATGATCTTTTTCTTACTGTGGGGCTGGTTTGAAGTTGGAATGAGAACTACAAGTAGAGCTTCACAGACATGTCAGTGGTGTGTGCCAGTGAAGCTCTGCTTCACCTAAGCCTCTGACTCACAACCGTAACTGAGACCCAGTCCATACAAGAACTAAACCACTTAGGAGCCAGAACACAGCCGTGAGGGGAGAAAAAAAAACAAAAAAACACAGCTTCTGCCCCTGCTCCACACAGCACTCACAGTACTGGCGTACAGGCCGGCTGTGATGTCCTCCAACAACTTGTTTGGAGTATGTACACATCACGGGCCAGTAAAGCTAGCAGTGTAAGTACCCCAAATTAGAGTAACTCTACTCCTTACATCCGGACAAAAGACACCTCCTTTGAGTGAAATTAACTTTATTTCACTCAGATGGTCTCTATGCTGGACAGTAGTTCTGGATAGAGATCAAGACTGTTATGTGGATATATTTGTTCTGTACATTAATGCAGCTCTTGGGCTGAGATTATGTTTTCACCCCTGTCTGTCTGTCTGTCTGTCTGTGTGTGAACAGCCTGTAACCCACAATTTTTCATATACCGTTATGAACTTTTTACAGAGGATTCGCATCCTGATGGGCAAGAACTGATTTAATTTTCAAGGTCATAGGTCAAATTTCAAAGTCAGGAAAAATCTTTGAACATTGGGAAAAAAATCCCTATCCTGTAACATTGAATAAATTTTCAAAAATTCATAAACCGGTGAGTTATGTTGATTTGGCATGTTGTATGCCAGATGCCCTTCCTGACATAACTCAACGTAACATGGAGAATGGGCAGGGATGGTATTGAACCGGGAACACTCTGCTCTGGAAACAAGCGCACTAACCGCTTGGCCACCACGTCACCCTTAGAACAGACAAAACAACTGAATCAAATAGATCACATGTGGATAAAACCACAGAGAATGTTTAAACAAACTAATAAAAAAAGAATTAATAAGTAGGTACATTAACGATAAAAAAGAAGAAATATATATCAAACTAGTTTTTTAAAACTGTATTAAATTAACCCATTGTGTTATGTATCTTACGTATATTGGTTAAGTGCAGAGCAAACCTTACCAAGAGCAATGCCTCCATGTGGTGGCGCTCCAGAGTCCAGAGCCTCCAATAAATGAGAAAGAAGAGAGGGATCCTCCTGGAGCACGCGCAAGACAAAACCAGTAACAACTAGTTATTTAGCACCTAAAACAGGCTGCAGACTGACACATAGATGAGAGCTACACTTGACTAACAAGCTAAAATTGAAATATTAATATATATATATATTAATATATTAATATATATATATATATATATATATATATATATATTTTTTTTATAAATAAACTGTACTGTAACCCTCATGGACAACTGTCACTCAAACAAAACTGACCTTTAAGATATTCTTTAAGACATAGAGCTGTTCTGAGGCCTTGTGGATGCGGATGGAGCCTCCTCCAATCTCACAGCCATTTAGCACCAGGTCGTAGTGCTGTCCACGTACCTGCAAAAACAGACTGCATGAGAAATGATGTCTCCTACGTGACCCGTGTAATGAAACTTTTGACTGGTACTGTATATACAAGTCAGTTAGGTCAGGTCAACTGTACTTGTTTATTTCCTTGAAAACATTTTGCTCTTAATCTATGATGGACTGAGTAAACTGATTAGTAAAGGTTTGAAATAATTTTCAGGTGGCAAATATTGTTTAACCTGTTGGTCTCCAGTGGATTTGGGGCTCTGATGGATGGAATACATCACATTTCTCGGGGATCATGAAGTCATACTTCCTCACTACATTTGTGTGCTGACAGCATCCTCTCCACTGTCATGGAATGGACAGCTAACAAACTTAGAACTTAGAGGTGGGATACCTAAGTATAATTATATCCTTGAGTCAAGTCAATATTTGAGCTCACAGTATGAGTACAAAGAGAAATGGCTTCATATTGAGAGGTGTCAAGAAAAACAGCCTGGAAACCAAAACCCTAAAGATTAAACATATATAAAATGTTTACAGGCACCATCTTAACCAACCCGCTTTATGTCTTTATTGTTAAACATTACTTGTGTCATCTGTGGAGCTACTGGTGTGCAGTCATTTCTACTCTACCCCATAATAATAACAATAACAACAACAATAATAATAATGACAACAACAGCAATTTAAAAAACAGGTTATATAGTATCTCAGAAGAAATGGATTTTGATAACAGAACCTTGTGTGGCTCAGTATAAAGCAAGTCTCTATCCTCTGGCCGTGGGGCAGTAAATGGATGATGGGCTGACTCAAAGTTATCCGGATCGTCTTCTTTGGGCAGGAAGAGAGGGAAGTCTACAACCCACAGGAAGTGGAAAACCGACTGGCCGTGCACAGAAACTCCTCGAGACTCCAGCACTTTTGCACAATTCAAGCGAAGATTACCTAACAATGGACGCTGTGAACAGATGATGCGGTCATGTGGTGGATGGCAAGAAACAAAAAAGAAAGATAATACTATCGTCATATTTATGTTTCATTGCTGTATCTACTTCAACTTTGCTGCTGTCACAATCAAACCTCCATTTCATGTGGTCATTGCCTCACTCACCACAGTGTGGAGGGGCCCAGCTGAGATCAGCAGCAGGTCTCCTGGTTTGGCTCCGGTCCTCTGCAGCAGCTCACTTGTGGCCGTGTCAGACAGCAGCTTCTTCAGCGGAGACTTCAATATCCCATCTGGCCGAACTAATACCGCGCTGAAATTCTGGAGGGGGAGAAAAAAAAAAAAACACTTGCACAATAAGCATGGAAACAATAAACCAGCCATTTGCACTTTGCTTTATATGTGTACAACTGTGAGTGAGAGCCCCAAAGATGGAGTAGGTCAACATAGTAAAAAAAAAAAAGTCAAATTAAACCAGTGTTGTTTGTCCTGCATGTAAGTTGCCAACTGTCTATACACATCTCAAAAATTACAATATTGTGCAAAAGTTCAGTATTTTTTGTCAGTTATTCTGAAAAGTGAAAATATTGTATATTTTAGACTCACTGATATAAACTAAAATGTTTCAAGCATTTCTTTATTTTAATTTTGATCATTATGGCTTACAGTCCCAAAAATTAGAAAATGCCTATCTCAAAATAACAGAGCATTCCTTGGCAATCCTTGTGATCCTACTAAATCTTGCTGAGACCGCAAAGGCCATGAAACAGCTGAGTGTGTGTGTGTGTGTGTGTGTGTGTGTGGGGGGGGGGGGGGGGGGGGGGGTGAGGTGTCCAGGGATCTGTGGCATTAGAGCAGAGTTCCTCCAAACCCCTCAAAATGCTGTTCTCCTGGCATTGCAAACGATATCTGTTTCAATCTGGGAGATGGGTATCATCTCTACAGATTGGAAAAAAAGGACTTCTTAATCTAGAAAGGGTGATCGTACAGAGTGTAACAACTATAGAGGTATCACACTGCTCTGTGCCAGGTAAGGCACTTCCAAAGATTATTCTTAGTTTCAGCTACTTGCTGCTCAGTGACCAGAGTCACTTCTTTGCAGCCTATATTGCCCCCTGCCATGAAATAAGGGGGACGACTGAAATAGAGTCCATTCGTTCGTCATGTTTTGAGGGCTCTAGATTTCCCTCTAACCCCTTGCATACATACTACACGCCTATACTATATTGTAGACAGACACAAATGTGACATCCAGGCATATGACCTTGGCCCTGATTTTCGAGGTCATCCAAGATAATAATACAATAACATGCTTTTGGAGGGCGCTATGCATTTTCAGAAGCCTGACGTTCACGCCCAGTCATCCAAAATAACAGATATTCGCCCAAGTTAGACAAGGGTGAATATCTGTCATTTTGGGTGACTGGCCGTGAACAGAGGGACTCAGAACTGCATACTGCATGACAACAGCATGTTATTTGCATTATTATCGCTTTTTACTGAGATACACAACACACAACACAACACGTAACGCATACATAACAAGTTGGCTCACTTAACTTTTGTTGTGTCAGCTGGCGCGCGCTGCTCTTCAAATTCAGCAGTGCGCCCTCATCAAGCTGGCTGCTTTAGCTGCTGTTCATTGTCGTACTATCCATGAGAAAATCAACCAGAATATCCATATTGGGACCAAAACACACTTCTCGCCTTTTCATCTTTTCCTCTGCAGACAGTTTTTTTCCTCTGCGGACAGTTTTTGGGCTGCGCGCTATGACGTCATTTGTTTACACACAGCGGGTGGGTATAGCCAGGTAGCGTCGACGTAAATCTACAATACTGGCCTAGCAACGCCACGGTAAAGTGATAATGGCCAATAAAGACACCAGCTGCCTGGCCCCAGATTGTCACTTTATCTCTCTAAATATCACTTCTGCAACTTACCTTTGTACTGAACATCTATAGGAAATCATGTACCCTGACTCCCTTGGAGGTCAAGGTCAAACATGCCAATTAGTGAAAAAAGGCACCGTCTGATCCCAGAAATGGTCACTTTCACTTTTATGCACAGATTTTGGTCTGAAATAATAATTATACTTAACAGTACAGATGCACTTCAGTTTCAGCAGTGATTTGTACACTGAAGTTGCTTCTGGCATATCATTTTGTAGAAACTCATGTTTTCAATGCCCACAATTAGCTATTAAACCCTGCATGTACACATCACATGTACATATCAGCATAATAGGTGGAGGACCTCAGCCAAGTATTGGCTTGTTGATTTTCATAAAACTGTTTGATTTACTGTTCACTGTTTGATGACACTGTTCACTGGAATATCCAGAGCATTCATGCAATCCCCAAGAAGATACTGGGCATTATAGCCAGCCTATACACAGACACTGTGAGTGCTGTATGTAGCAGAGACAGAGACGGACTTTTTCTCAGTGAAAACTGATGTCCTTCTTTGGTAGCGATCCATCTTTCCCTCCCTCATCTTTGCCTGTGAGCATGACTGCCTCCACTCGTTAGCCACCAAGTGACTTAAAAAATGGTTCCAACCCATTTTCTAAGTTTTTACAATGCAATGAAAACAAGCATTCACTTTTAAGATGATTAAATGAGAGATTTTGCTGTTTAATACACTGTTCATGAGTTTGTTATTTTCCATTACCTGTAAAAACTGAGTCTTGGTTGCTTGATGTAGTTCTTCTAAATCTTTGCTGCTGAAATGTTTCTGTCATGAAACACAGCAGACAATATCACCATGACAATCTCAAAGAACCCAAGGATAAATAAAACATGGAAATTAACAAAACTCTTCCTTTTTCAAGACATGTTTGCTGACCTTTTTAAATCTGATTACAGTATCTTTTTATCATACTAAATATGCTCTCACACATTTGCTTTCCCAGAAAAATGTGATGCTCCTTACCGCTCCACTGGGAACACAGATGGCTTGAACAGAGCCTCCTGATTGGCTAAGGGCTGATTTGAAGAATTCAACGTCTGTGGTTGAGAAAACCTCACTGATGTCAATCAGCTGCACAGACGGACACAAAGGAAAAACTTTTCTATCTTTGACAGCAGTGATTTATGACTCAAAAATCATTGTGTTTTTATTAACACAGCCTTCATTCTTTGTATCAAGGTTCACATTTTTCATGGGATGGAAAAAAAAACCTGCTAAAGAGATTTTAGCTGGCTTTGTAGAGTTTGAACCTATGAGCACTTTAATATGTTGTTGGCTAATAAAAACACCTAACAGCAACAAATACATCAATTTTTAGTCAACTGAAGTGTGTTTTAATTATGAAATTCTGTAAATAAATTGGTCATCAGACTTTTTTCTGCACTCACTATTTACTCAGTATGTACACACCCCAAATCGCCATAGTAAAGCCTGTCTTACTCAGATTGAACCGTCAAGGGTTTAAGTTTTAGCAGCACAGCTTGAGTCTCTAATAATGTCATCATTTTCTGCACACTGAGTAAGATTTGGGCCACAAAACTTGCCAAACATAATGAATAGTACCAATGTTACAACCCTCCCACATGTTGGTTACTTAATTCTCAGTACGCACAACAATTGAGGTAGACAATTTCTTATTGCTTTGCACCAAAATTATGAAAGCATAACACTGTCACTTTGGGACCCTCCCCCCCCCCCCTTTTGTCTGCCATCAAAACAAGGCTGTAATAATAATAGTAATAACAGTCATTATTATTATTATTAGGGTTATTATTATAATAGTAAGAAGAAGAAGGGCCTTTACCTGTCATTGGTAAAGGATATCATTTGCAGTGGTTTCATCAAGGCATCATGACACATATGTTCAAAAGTATGATATTACATCAGAAAGCAATGAGTTGTCAACACGCTATTAAAGTACTATATGAAACTAAAATAGACCTCTGATAACTGCAACATCATGAACCTGTTCTCAGGTTAACCTTGTTCCCTGAGGCGTTACTGTTTGTTCTGTTTCTTAATCTCAAATTCTAGAATATTATGTTTATGATACCTGTTACTGCCGAAATAAAGCGTACTCAATGTTTTCCTTAACCCCAGTGACCATCTTTCACAAATTTCTGTTGAAATTCATAAATCACCAATTGTACACACAGCCAGACAGAAAGGGGTGAACATAAAACCTACAAACACTTATTTAGCTAATGAAAACACACACACAAAAAGAGGTGAAGAGGGTTCTCAATTACCCAACATATCATTTAATATATGCAGTAAAAGTATAAAAGTCTCCCTTGGCCAGTAACGTCCTTCAGGGTTAGTTCTTTTCATAAAGCCTCACCTTCATGTCGAATCGGGTATCAGGCTTGTCCACACCGTAGTCCCTCATGGCCTCTTCATATGTGAGCATTGGGAAAGGAACCTTTATTGGACCTTTCTCTGCAGGCCAGGCGTGCTGTAACAAACCCTCCACCAGGCTCATGATACTCGACTGGTCCACAAAAGACATTTCTATGTCTATCTGAGACACAAAATGAAACTATAAATCATCTTCAAAATACATATTTTTGGCAAATCCATCTGTATATCATGTATAAAGTGTCCCATATATATTTTTATACCATTCACTTCCTATCATCACGCTGTCCTACCTGGGTGAACTCGGGCTGTCGGTCTGGTTTGGAGCCTTCATCTCGGTAGCATCGAGCCAGCTGGAAGTACCTGAGACAGACGACACAGAGGTTGAGCACACTCTTCCTGCTGGACTCAAACTGTTCTTGGATGTGACCACATAAACTGATAAACAGTAAATGGACTGCATTTACATAAATGTACTGCATTTATATAGCACTTTTCCATCTTCATCAGACACTCAAAGCGCTTTATACATCAATGCCTCACATTCACCCCGATGTCAGTCTGCTGCCATGCAAGGCGCCCACTACACACCAGGAGCAACTAGGGGATTACGGACTTTGCCCAAGAACCCTTAGTGATTTTCCGGTCAGACTGGGATTTGAATCAGGATCCTCTGGTCTCAAACCCAATGCTTAACCACTAGTCCATCACCTCCCCTAACAATATCCTGAATTGGGATTCTTTAAGCTGCTCAATGTTTCCTCTAAACTGTTTATCAGCCCCAGTGGTACTCACCAAACAAATAAATAAACCATAAGATGCACTGCACAGAAAAATATGGTGAACTCAAACAATGACTCATGGGATTGTTTGGACCATGAAGGATCCACCTGATGTACCCCTCATTTGTGGGGGAAAGAAGACTGCACACATGGCTGATGATTGCAGCCTTAGTGGCATGCAGTCACCAAACTGGGACACAGCCTATCTTCAGTCCACGAGTGTCGTGCTCATGAAGCAAAGCAGACAATATGCAAGCACTTATTTGACTCAAGTTTAATTAACAGATGTGATCAATCAAAAAACAAAATTGACTGGATCTGATCAGATCATCCCTAAAAATAATAATTAGCCATTTAGCAACCAAATAATTACTCCATTGTTTGTGTTTGTTGTACTGCATGTGAGGGAAATCCAGAATCAAAGTGTTAGGGATGTACCAAAATGATTGTTGATGTTGATGCGTTTACACAGTATGAGATCTTGCAATGTCAAAATGTATGATCATTAATGTTAGCAAGAGCAGCTGATTAGACATAAAACACAGCCACAAAACAGTTCCTCCGCCGCCACCCTGACACACCTGTCTACACCCGCCACCATGAGAAGCTGCTTAAACTGCTGGGGACTCTGGGGCAATGAGTAGAACCGGCCCGGCTCTCTGGATGGAACAACAAACTCTTTGGCTCCCTGAAATATACAGTAATGAATGAGGTGACAAAACGAGAACAAGTGCTGCGTCTTAAAAGTGAGATAGTGGTAGCCACAGGAATGACTGGAGATTAAAGTTGCTTTGAAATGTCAAAATTAATTTATTGTAATTGAAGTCATCATCAGGCAGTACAAGAAGAAAGTTGATTGGGTTCTTTTTGATATTACACAATGATTGCAAACAAAATAAGAACTTCTGTTAAACTGGAGAAAATTTATTCAATTAATGTACATATAGGCTCTTGCCATAAAATTCTAAATACAATATTGGCTTGAATAAATTCAGAATGAAAAAGTAACAATGACCTCTTACCCCTGGTGTTCTTTTGAACAAAGTGGGAGTTTCCACATCTACAAATCCTATAATTTACAAAAGGAAATTGTTAAAATCTGGGTTAATTAACTGATTGTTGTCATTAGTAAGGACGCCATTAAAAATGGCAGATGAACTGCATTTCTACAGTACTTTACCATCGGACACACACTTGCGCACAAACGTACAAACACAAGTCAGGGTACTTCAGACGTAAGCTAGTAGGCAACACATGATTTGTTGTCAAAAACTGGTCTACAATACTTAATACATTTCTAGTTCTTTATCCTCCTAAGACCCGGAGGTTCTCATAAAACAAAACTTAGTTTATGGTCTTGACAACCAAAAATGTCATGTCCACATATGTGGATGCCAGGCCCTAGGAGGTTAAATAATCTTTGCAGTAATTTAGGTTGAACTTCACTATGGGGCGTTACAGTCTACATACATATCTACTGCATCCTGGATGGACATATTTGCCTGTATTAATTAATCTTGGGTCTCAAAAGACAAAACAGAACAGTTGTTTTGTTTTCTGGCTTGTCCCATATGAGAATTAAGGGTCTTCAAATGTTTCAGAACACTGCTGCTCAGGTCATGACGAGAAGAAAGTTTGACCACATTACTCCTGAGTGAAGACCAGGCCTGTGAAGGCAACACAGGTGAGCCGTTCTTGTAACAGTTTATAAATATAATACAAAGATAAACTGGCTTCTAATACTGCGATTTACTGCTTTTGATAAAGATGATGACAGTGTTTGAGGTTTTATTTTTTATTTATTTATTTTTCGTGCGTTCGTTTTGTGTTTGTGATCCTGAATTTACCCAGCAGCCCCTGCGGCGCTTAAACTCAAAACTGCTTTATCAGTAGCTGACAGTGTAATCTGATGCGGCCGCGGCTGAGCCAATACTAAAAGTTAACGGTTAGCGGTAAGTAACCTCCACTAAAGTTTTTAGCAGTTTATTGTTTTAGCGTTATTAAAGTTAACTTTTCAGTTAGTGGGTTAATGGTTATCAAAGCTAACTTTTCAGTTAGCTGTGCCCACCAGTGCTTATAACTGAAATGGACTTAGTTGTGCTGAATCATTCTTTTCTTCTACCGTGTTTTTATCTTAACTGTTTAAAACTTGTTTTTTGGTTGCTGTTGCAATGGTTTTGTTTTGTGTGTGACTAATTCCTTGTGTGTTGCATTGGTCAAGGTAATTTTAACTGCTTATTCTTGTCATGGTGGCCAGAGCAGGTGGTCACCCAACCAAACCGCATTCATTAATTTCCAGATCCTACTCTTGTGAAGCACCTTGGGGTGACGTGTTGTGATTTGCGGCTTATATAAATAAAGTGAATACAAATTTACTTGAACAGCAAAAGATTCTTTTGGACACCAAACTGAGAAGTTGCCTGTGAGAGAAGATTTTTTTTTTGTCCATACCGTGTATATTACAGAGATATTCCCTCATTTTCATCACAAGCTGAGATCTCAGTCTGAGGTTGTACTGCATCTGTGAGGACCTCAGGTCCAGGTAACGATACTGCATCCTCAAAAACTCAGATTTCTGGACAGTAACAAGAAAAGTGATTATTAACTACACTGAAACATATTATAATCTTGCTTAAGAGAAAGAGTGAACATGAGCAGTTACTATGAAATATGAACTTTAAGAGACAATTTGTAGAAATATGGCAATCACTGCGTTAAAATCTTTTTAAATGGCACACGGATATACATAACATTTCCACTTACTTTGACAAAGTCTTTCATTTCAAAAGGCAACTTCTGGCACACATTAAAAACCTCCACATTGTCAACCAGAACTTCGATTTCTCCTGTTGGCATTTCCTGTCAAATAAACAACATGGAACAAGCTACACCACTAAAGACGTACAAATATTCATTCAGAGACTTTTTTTTTTTTTTTTTTAATGGAGGTTAACAAAAATTTTGTGGTTTGCAGATTGTAATTTCCTCCAACACGGATGCTTGTTGGGTTAACGTCTAAAGCATAATTACAAATAATAAACAAATAAATAACTCATGAACCAGATTTTACAACCCCAAAATGGAAAACATTCAGGCACAATGCAAGTAAAAACAAACAAACAACAACAACAACAACAAAAAATAAAAACAAAAATGCAGTGATTCTTACATTTTCTTGGACTGTTTCATTGCACAGTACTATGAACCCAAGATATTTCATGCTTGTGTGGCCAAGCTGTTAATATACATCCATTCCTGCGTTTAAGGTCTCCAACACATTCCAAAAGTAGTTGGGACTGATGGCCAAAATATGGTCATCAGTTTTGCAAAGACTTAATTTGTGAATGTAACTCAGCATTGTAGTACTTGACAAAGGTTTGCCAAAGTAATCCCTTGCCTGTGTGGTTATATCAGTTAATAATGAATGACAGCGCTTGATGCAATTCCATCTGAAGGATCGGAGATCTCCAGGGTTCAGCTTAGGTCTGCATCCTTGCCCTTTATGGATTGGAATTCCTCCAGATTTCTTGAATAGTTTAATATTATGATGTGCTGAAAAAGGAGTAATATGCAAATCCCTTTAAATTTTTCCTCAACAGATGTTTTAAACTGATAAATTTTGGACACATTTGTTGACAAACTAGAAATCCTCTGCCCATCTTCACTCCTCAAAGAATACAACTTGTTTGGATACTATTTTGTATAAAAATTATCATTATAGTCACCTGATCAGATCACCTGTTTGAAATAACACTCCTATTTCAAAGGACATAATTATATTATGATCTCCCATGATCCAGAAAAAGTGCAAAAACAGGATGAAACAGCCAACTCTGGGATGCCTCCTATCAGGCTGGCGTATAAAGTGCAGACCTGACAACCCTTTTAAAAACTAAAGTAAAGTTGTCAACCAAAAATGCAAGAAACACTACTTTTGCTTCAAATTTTGAGCCCGATGGATCACAGTCAAACAAGTTATCAAGCTGTACTCACTAGGACTACCCAATTTAAAGATGTCTGAACATGACTGAAGTTGTTAACACTATGAACGCCTGGAAGTGACCACGTAATGACACCGATTTGGTGAATCGGGATGAAATTTTCGAACAGCTCAAAAAATTCAAAACGGGTGTGGATGATGACCATAACTACTGCATATACCAAGTTTGCCCAAGATCAACAAAAGATGGACCAAGGAGTTACTGTGGTGCTTCAAAATGCATCCTGATTTGCTATTCGGGGTGAAATGGGAAAGAACGGTGCTCTGTAGAATAGGAGTATAACATCATTATTTATTTTTTATTAAAAGCCCCAATTTTTACACTAAAATTGCCCCCGTCCCAACTTTTTTTTCGGGGCGGGTGTATGTGTGTGTGTGTGAATATATATTAACAAAGAAAAGAAGTTGACCATACAAAACATGAAATATCTTGGCCTCATACTGTCTGCAAAGAAATAGAATTCAAAGTAAATGTAAAAATTACAGCAGGATTATTATTATTATTTTTTTTTTCTATGCCATCCCAACATTTTCTGATTTTGGGTTGCAGGAAGCTTTCCTGTTATTATTACCCCTACCAAGGAGGTTATGGTTTTGTTACCATTTCTCCCTTTGTGCCTTTGTTACCAGAACAAATTAGTATGGGGTGAGACCTGGGTCAAGGAAAAGTTCATTAAACAGGCCTGACTGAGTAGATCTTAGTGAGTTAGGTGTTGTCTGAATCACCTCTGTCTTCTCACAGAGTGAAGCATTATGCTAAAATGCTTTATGAATTATTCTAAAACCAAAATCTTTGGAATCTTAAATGTTTTGGAGTTCCTTCTAAAGCTGGCAGTTAAGAGCTATTTTTCCAGTTTAAGGTGTTGCATGAATACAGCCCCGGCATTATCCAGCTTTATCACATCTCAATGAAAGGACTTGCTTTTGGCATGATTCAGCATTGTGAGCACTTTAGTCTTCGAATTCAACACGTTTACATATGTGCTCACACAAATCTGCACACACCTTGTTTTCTTGTCCCTCTGGCCTTCGTATCACAGTTCCTGTGACTTTGATAACAGACTCGGACGTGAGACATTGCAACACAGCTTTCAACTTAGACTGAGACTTGAAATGTAAAAAGAAAAAAAATGGTTAAAAGCAAAAGAAAAAGCCAGAGTGTAGCATTTACTTGAAGTAACTCCTGACATTATTGTAATATAGACTACAATAATTTTTTGGAAAAGTAGTATTTTCTGTGCATGAAAGAGCTACACACTGCTGTTATTCTGTTTATGTTACCTAATAAAATGAGTATTGGTACTACTGATACACACAGTGATAGTATTTGAATTGTTCATCCTTACTTCATGAGGAATTAGAATTTGTGTCATGCCACTAAAATCTCGCAGGATGACAAACAGGTCTTGTCTGTTTGAAACACAAAATAAGAACACAGAAAAAGTACACACACAGTGAAACAAACATCAAAAGCTCGCAAACACTGTGTGTCAATGTGTGTCATTGTGCGCAGGGTCTTGCACAGTGTACAACAGCTTACGACGATTTTACTCATTGTCACGCAAGATTGCGTGCCAGTGAGGGGATCAAATTCGTGCAAGTGTCAAAGTGGCTTAATGCTGCTTTAAATGCTTATTTTGCTATAATCAGCACTAAGAGTGAGATGTTAACAGTAATCAGAGTGTAACACCTGAGGTATTGGACCCATCCACAGAGGGTAACTTTCTGTCCCACATGCTGTGATCTCAGTTCTCCACAGGTGTGACTCCTGAATGACAGACTGCTGGCACCTGAAAATAGTTTCCAAAATATCAGAAGTCATGCTTGTTATTTTTGACCCACTAAGAGGTGTTGAATTTCATTGAATTTAATATAAAGAAAACTGAAATGAGCCACTACACGATACAGTGGGTAAAACAGAGTGACAAATATCTAAATGCTAAGTTGTGGATGTGTTGGCAGAGAGGGTATTGTGATTGGGTTAGTCTGACTGTGCATTAAATTCAACATTAAGCACTTTGGGTGCATAATGTACCACCAAGATACTAGGCTACACTGATGATTGAAATGGATTTAATCCGTTTGTCCATGGAAGCATCTTGAAATTATGTTTAGTCGATAAGAGACACTAAAAGATTATAGTGTGAAAGATAATAGTAGGACTGTACAAAAATAGTCGGAAACACTTGAAGGCTGAAAATGCAAAAGGTATTCTGCTCCATGTGACGCATCCATGTCACCAGCACGGGGGCTTAGTAGTAGTTAGCACTGGTGCCTCACAGTAAGAAGGTCATAGGATTGCTTCCTGCCCTGGCTGTATGGAGTTAGCATGTTCTCCCGTGTCTGTGTGGGTTTCCTCCGGGTACTCCAGTTTCCATCCATCCATCCATTTTCTTCCACTTTATCCAGAGTCGGGTCGCGGGGGCAGCAGCTTGAGCAAAGCTGCCCAGACCGCCCGATCCACACACACCTCCCCCAGCAAATCCGGGGGAACCCCAAGGCGTTCCCAAGCCAGCCGAGAGACGCAGTCCCTCCAGCGTGTCCTGGGTCTTCCTCTGGGCCTCCTCCCGATGGAATGTGCCTGGAACACCTCTCCAACTAGGCGTCCAGGGGGCATCAGGAAAAGATGCCCGAGCCACCTCAACTGGCTCCTTTCGACTCCGAGCTCCTCCCGAGTGACCAAGCTCTTCACCCTATCTCTAAGGGAGCGCCCAGCCAACCTGCGGAGGAAACTCATCTCGGCCGCTTGTACTCGCGATCTCGTTCTTTCTGTCATGAGCCAAATCTCATGACCATAGGTGAGGATCGGAACGTAGATCGATCGGTAAATCGAGAGCTTTGCCCCCCTACTCAGCTCTCTCTTCACCACGACGGTCCGATACAGCGACCGCATCACTGCAGTTGTTGCACCGATTCGTCTATCGATCTCACGCTCCATCCATCCCTCATTCATGAGCAAGACCCCGAGATACTTAAACTCCTCCACTTGAGGCAAGGACACTCCACCGACCTGAAGAGGGCAAAGCACCTTTTTCCAGTCGAGAACCATGGGCTCGGATTTGGAGGTGCTGACTTTCACCCCGGATGCTTCACACTCGGCTGCAAAGTGCCCCAGTGCACGCTGAAGGTCCTGATTTGACGAAGCCAACAGAACCACATTGTCCGCAAACAGCAGAGACAAAATTCTGTGGTTCGGCTTTTATACTCATTGACACTCACTAATTGTGAGTGTCATGAATGGGTATAAAATGAGCATCCCCAAAAGGTTCAGCCATTCACAAGCAAAGATGGGGTGAGGATCACCACTTTGTGAACAACTGCATGAAAAAATAGTCCAACAGTTTAAGAACAATGTTTCTCAACGTTCAACTGCAAGGAATTTAGGGATTCCATCATCTACAGTCCATAATATAATCAGAAAAGTCAGAGAATCTGGAGAACTTTCTACACATAAGGAGCAAAGCCGAAAACCAATTTTGAATGCTCGTGACCTTTAATCCCTCAGGTGGCACTGCATTAAAAACCAACATCATTGTGTAAAGGATCTTACCGCGTGGGCTCAGGAACACATCAGAAAACCATTGTCAATTAACACAGTTCATCGCTACATCGACAACTGCAAGTTAAAACTCTACCATGCAAAGCGAAAGGCATACATCAACAACATCCAGAAACTCTGCCGCCTTCTCTGGGCCCGAGCTCATGTGAAATGAACAGATGCAAAGGGGAAGGTGTGCTGTGGTCTGATGAGTCCACATTTCAAATTGTTTTTGGAAATGGACATTGCGTCCTCCGGACAAAAGACATCCAGATTGTTACCAGCACAAAGTTCAAAGTATGGGGGTGTGTTAGTGCCCATGGCATAGCAACTTACACATCTGTGATGGCACCATCAATGCTGAAAGGTACATCCAGGTTTTGGAGCAACACATGCTGCCATCCAAGCAACGCCTTTTTCAAGGGCATCCCTGTTTATTTCCGCAAGACAATGCTAAGCCACATTCTGCACGTGTTACAACAGCGTGGCTTTGTAGTAAAAGAGTGCGTGTACTAGACTGGCCTGCCTGCGGTCCAGACCTGTTGCCCATTGAAAATGTGTGGCGCATTATGAAACACAAAATACGACAACTGAGACCCCGGACTGTCGAACAACTGAAGTTGTACATCAAGCAAGAAAGGGAAAGAATTCCACCTACAAAGCTTCAACAATTAGTGTCCTCAGTTTCCAAACACTTATTGAGTGTTGTTAGAAGGAAAGGTGATGTAACACAGTGGTAAACATACCACTGTCCCAGCTTTTTTTAAACATGTTGCAGGCATCCATTTCAAAATGAGCAAATATTTGCACAAAAACAATAAAGTTTATCAGTGTGAACATTAAATATCTTGCCTTTGTGGTGTATTCAAATGAATATAGGTTGAAGAGGATTTGCAAATCATTGTATTTTGTTTTTTTTTTTATTTACATTACATTATACAACGTCCCAACTACATTGGAATTGGGGTTGTAGGTAACGTGTGTTGAGTTATTCTGTTCAACTCGATCACAAACACAGAGATGTAAGAGGTGACAGTTCTCATTCAAATCAGTGATGGGCACAGATAACCAAAAAATTAACTTCGATAACATAATCAGATAACTGAAAAGTTATCTTTGATAAAGACAAAAAGATAAACCACCCAAAAATGTATCGGAAGTTACAGATAACCGATAAATTCCAGTGTTGTCTCTGGTATATTTGCAACTACTAACAAGCAGAATTTGAGTTTTAACACCACGATCGCTTCTGGTAGCAACAGACCCAATGAGCCCACACTTGTGTCTTTGAACATCCTGCCCCCTGCTGGAAGCTCTTGTTTACTACATGGCTTCCAGCACATAAGCAAGCTGAAAGCAGCCACAAAGCCCAGCTGTCTACCTAATCACAACGCTCCAGTCAGGCGGAGGTCTTGGATAATAAAGCAATGCTGAGTTATGGTTTGGTGTATAAATAAAATGAATACTGATAGAATAACTCCATTAATGCCAATTCTGTCATTTGTACAAAGTTAAAATACAACATATATCTTTTAATGTTGAATAATGCACTAATTCTGAAGTTTTGTAACAAACACAGACAGATCGCAAAGGATTCTGGGTAAAATGTGCCTCTTCTAAACACTGATTGGTTCAGTCATTCATTATGTAAACCAACACGTTAATGTGACGTGTGTTGGTGTTTACAGATAAATATGGAGCGCTGGAAGTGTCATCGCAAAATGTTTTGCATGTGGAGAGAATGTGCGCTCATTTTATTATACTGTGCGCATGTTTTATGATGTGCGCACGTTTTATTATATTGTGCACACATTTTATTATATTGTGCGCTCGTTTTACACATCGTTTGAGTAAAACAAGAGCACAATCTACTTAAACGTGGCCACAATTTGTAAAACGTGCACTCAATATGGTCTTGACACATAAATGTTGGCTATTAGCTAACAAACCAGCAGACATTGTAATACATTTACCCATTAGAAATAGATGTGGTCAGAGTGTATCATCATGGTTTGGGCACACAAGGACATACAGAGAACTCCAGCTACCCAGCATGGCATCATCTGGAGTTTAAGCACATTAAAAAGGATGCTGAGGGCGAAGCGTCTCCCCGTCGTGAGGATTCAGTTTCAGTATGGGGTTACAAAAAAAATTAGTTTTTTTGAGCGGGGCAGTTCTCCTTTGCCTGCAGAGGATAAAGCGGTTTCTTTTTAAAGCAGCTCTCCTCTGTTTTGCAGAGGGCAGAACTACACATCTGCTACAAAACATTTAACAGGTAGGTGCTCAACTGATTTTAATTTTTATAAATGTTTGTAGCTATTCAGCTTTATTTATCACGTTAGTCTAAAAATTATCAAACAAAAATTTATCGCAAGATAATTAGTCCGATAATGGTTTTTAAAATTATCTAAAAAGATAATCCGATAATGAAAACATTATCTTTGACAATTATCGGTTATCGGATTATCGGAACTGTGCCCACCACTGATTCAAATATGTCAAACTCCAAGAAATGACCCAGATTGAATGATTCATCTGGTTCTGGTGGGCAGAAACACATATTTCAAGAGCTATCATACTAATTCAGCTTCTGTGACATTTTAAAGAAGGCAACCATTTGAAGTGGACCATTTTTGAATGTTTACAAACTTTTGATTATACAAGTATCTGTCTGTCACACATATTTACTTTGTTGCCTTCATTTTTATTTATTTTTTTATTTTTGTTTGTACGGAGATCACACAGAACATGTGCTGTCTAAACGTCATCTGCAGTAAATCAACAAGTGATCCTCACATGGTCAGTCAATCAATCAGTCAATCAGTATCTTGCACAGTATCAGACCAGGTTACCTGTGGTGGGTGCCTTGTGGAAGCTGGGGGAGCAGCTTAGGCCTCTTTGGTGGGTTTTCCACAGCAGGAAATCTTGACTTGAGGTCAGGATCCTGCTCTGATAGTAGATCGTGTGAGTTCTGAGACCACTCAGCATTCTCTGAACCAACAATCTGCTTTTAGTTGTCATTTTCTGCAAACATAAAGTTAAGCAACACGAAGATTTAAAACATTTATCTGCACATTACATTTAAATATAATTGAATATTCGTGTGAAACATCCTCAAGTCTGAAATTCTATGACTGTGCATGCAGACATCCCCTAATTTAAGCAAAATTTGGTGTTAAACAACTGCTGTTTTGTTTTTTTTAACTTGCATGACATATGTGGGACAGCACAGTGGCCTCATGGTTAGCACTGTTGCCTTACAGCAAGAAGGTCCTGCAATCACTTCCCACCTGATCCTTTCTATGTGGAGTTTGCATGTTCTCCCCATGTTTGTGTGGGTTCCGTCCAGGTGCTCCAGCTTCCTCCCACATCCAACGACATGCAGGTTTGGTAAACTGGGGACTTTAAATGGACCGTAGATGTGTATATGTTTGTCTGTCTATATGTGGCCCTACGACAGATTGGTGGCCTATCCAGGGTTTACCCCGCCTCTCACCCTATGGTGAGACAGGCCAGGCAGGTCCCCCACTATCCTTAACTGGAATAAGCAGGTACAGAAAATGAATGACATATGTTACAGAAATCTAAATCTGGATTCTGGCTTGATCTATGAGACAGACCCACTAAGCTGATCTGGGCTCTGTGAGACACACCAACACATACTGTTGAGGCATATGGCAAGCGACCAAGCCCCCACCCCATGCAAACAGCAACACAGCAAGCAGCAGCACCTTTCTATTCATAATAACGCAGAAACAACTTATTTCTTGGAGACCTTAAAATTTTTAGCTTAGTTTAGTTTATTAGTTTATTTGAGGGACAGTGTACAACATCATTTAGTTCATCAAGACAAAGATGAGTTGTACCAGATTATAGCTACAGTAGTGTTCAGAATAACAGTAGTGCTATGTGACTAAAAAGATTAATCCAGGTTTTGAGTATATTTCTTATTGTTACATGGGAAACAAGGTACCAGTCGATTCAGTAGATTCTCACAAATCCAACAAGACCAAGCATTCATGATATGCACACTCTTTAGGCTATGAAATTGGGCTATTAGTAAAAAAAAGTGGAAAAGGGGGTGTTCACAATAATAGTAGTGTGGCATTCAGTCAATGAGTTTGTCAATTTTGTGGAACAAACAGGTGTGAATCAGGTGTCCCCTATTCAAGGATGAACCCAGCACCTGTTGAACATGCTTTTCTCTTTGAAAGCCTGAGGAAAATGGGATGTTCAAGACATTGTTCAGAAGAACAGCGTAGTTTGATTAAAAAGTTGATTGAAGAGGGGAAAACTTATACGCAGGTGAAAAAAATTATAGGCTGTTCATCTAGAATGATCTCCAATGCTTTAAAATGGACAAAAAAAACAGAGACGCGTGGAAGAAAATGGAAAACAACCATCAAAATGGATAGAAGAATAACCGGAATGGCAAAGGCTCACCCATTGATCAGCTCCAGGATGATCAAAGACAGTCTGGAGTTACCTGTAAGTGCTGTGACAGTTAGAAGACGCCTGTGTGAAGCTAATTTATTTGCAAGAATCCCCCGCAAAGTCCCTCTGTTAAATAAAAGACGTGCAGAAGAGGTTACAATTTGCCAAAGAACACATCAACTGGCCTAAAGAGAAATGGAGGAATATTTTGTGGACTGATGAGAGTAAAATTGTTCTTTTTGGGTCCAAGGGCCGCAGACAGTTTGTGAGATGACCCCCAAACTCTGAATTCAAGCCACAGTTCACAATGAAGACAGTGAAGCATGGTGGTGCAAGCATCATGATATGGGCATGTTTCTCCTACTATGGTGTTGGGCCTATATATCGTATACCAGGTATCATGGATCAGTTTGGATATGTCAAAATACTTGAAGAGGTCATGTTGCCTTATGCTGAAGAGGACATGCTCTTGAAATGGGTGTTTCAACAAGACAATGACCCCAAGCACACTAGTAAACAAGCAAAATCTTGGTTCCAAACCAACAAAATTAATGGCTCACAGATGTGAAGAAATCATGAAAAACTGTGGTTATACAAGTAAATACTAGTTTAGTGATTCACAGGATTGCTAAAAAAGCAGTTTTAGTTTTGAGTTTGTAGTGTCAACAGCAGATGCTACTATTATTGTGAACACCCCCTTTTCTACTTTTTTTAGTAATAGCCCACTTTCATCGCCTTAAGAGTGTGCATATCATGAATGCTTGGTCTTGTTGGATTTGTGAGAATCTATTGAATCTACTGGTACCTTGTTTCCCATGTAACAATAAGAAATATACTCAAAACCTGGATTAATCTTTTTAGTCACACAGCACTACTATTATTCTGAACACTACTGTATATAGCTCATTTCCATGCGCAGTCCCTGGGTACATCAAATAAACTAACAATAAATAAATTAAAATTAATTAATTAACAATATAATAACACAATATTCTAAAATTCTATTCTAAGTTCTAAAATTAGAACAATAAATCCCACAGTAAATCACTTTCACAGGCACCATAGCACCATATCACGATAAATGGGGAGTTTTTATTCTTTTAAGATGCATCACCTCTGTACGTGCAGCATTTTTGTCTACAATTTTGAAAACTTGCAGTTGTTAGGATATCTGATGACTTATAATAACTCATTAAAAGGTCAAGTCAACAAGTATGTACTGGTATCCACCACATCATTCACACCTCAGAAGCTTCTCTGGGCATTGATGGCAACCACCCAGGCAGGCCACTGGTCCGTTGACACATCTTTAAAATAATCAATCAATATTTATTTCTATAGCTCTTTACACCAGCCAGATGGTGTCCAAAGTGGAAAGGACTGACAGCTAGTTTCAAATTATGGAGAAAAATAACCCCTCTATCGCACATGTGCAGATAGCAAATATACACAATATCTGACACAGGAGTCATCTCAGTACGTGACACCACACACAGAAAGGGTAAACTAAGTACAGAACAAAATTCCAGTTTTTCACACATGCACAGACAGTGAATATACAAATCTGGTATGGGGTAATCTCAGTCCATGACACTGAGCACATCTGCGTCACCATGACACAATTTTTGTTTTGAAAAGATAATTTTACCACACCACAATAATGGAGTACATCACTAAATCATTCCTAACTTTGTGGCTTATTTCCAGTCATTTTGTCACTTTGATGAGCTCTCGCATGCCAAACACGATAAATACAACATTTATCAGTCAATCATACGCATGACAAGATTTTTAGAGGCAGCAGATGACGAGGCAGCATTGTGCAGCTTCAATCACTGACAATGTTTCATGGTCATCACAAAGGTCAGAAAATGTTTTTAACCCAAATGTTCTTGAATAAATTGGAGAGTGGACTACCTAAGCAGCAATAACAACATTAGTTACTGTTATTATTAGTTACATGCAACTGTTAAACGGAACGTTTGTATTATTGACGTCAGGTCAGAGAACCATGCTCTGGCACGGTTCGTGATCACACTAGATGTGTACCATGACTGAGTCCTGCTGAACCAGGAGATCACCTCTTCAAGTGGGCCCAGGCATAGGTCAGAGGACCATGCAGGGCATGGAAACTCACACGAGTCAAACAAACTAAACTTTGGGGATCACAATATGGATTTTCTTGCTTGAGTACACCTTTGATCCAGGACAATCTCAAACCCAGAAGCTCCGACTCCTCACTCAGGTTCTCAAGTGCTGCAATCAGGACATCCACTGAGTCCTCACAATGTGATCACGAACAATGTGTACAACATGTCCCCTTTAATAGGTCAAATCCTAAACTAAAAGTAGAGCATCACAGATTACCTGAGGAAGAGGGGCTGTTATAGTTATGATTAGTTAAACAAAGACTCCTTTCCACGACTAACCAAAACTTGAATTACTGAAGTTTAGCTTCAACAGCCCCATTAAGCTGGAATTACATGAAGGTTGTCTGTTATTTAATGCTGTATATAAAAACAAAAACAAATCGTCTACCTGAAATGTTAACGCTGTTATAAGGATGTGGATCAGACGGAGTGTTTCAGGTGAGTCCACGGAACCAAACCTCTCCGGTGTCACACTCCGTTGATCGTATCAGCAGTCCGACAGGATTTTCACAACCCTCTGTTCATCTGGATGAAGTCCTTCACTATCAAATAAACCAACTTGTTTCATCCATTCATGTAGAAAATGTGTGATTAAAAAAACCCGGATATGACGCAATATATTCAGACAGAAAAAGTCAATCTGCAACACTATCGATCGAATTAAGCAACGATAACGATTTATTTATTCATTTGCAGGTGATTTTTAAGTTAATGCTTTGTAAAACAGGTGATGTCACAAAAATGTTACAATAGAAGAATACGGTAATTTTAGAAGGAAAAAAGCCACAGTATTTTTACGAGTAACAAAATGAACATTATTTCAAATCCACAACAAACACACACAATGTATCTGGATATGGATAAAATATATTATATACATATACATATTATGGCATGTTTATAAAATTGATATTTTGTTGTGCTTTGAAAGGAATACAAGGACATACACGGGCCATTTCATACTCACGACTTGGTATGTTATTATTATTATTATTATTATTATTATTATTACTATTATCTTTTTTTTTAATAATCTGACAAGTTTCACTATCAAAGTTAAAATGCTGACCTTTATCAAAATAATGAAACTTGTTATTGTAAAATATTTTATTTTGCAAAATTTGGCAATTCCATGGAGCTGTATCCAACAATTTGGAGGTGAGCCTTTTTTATATACTACAAGAAAATCATTCATACGCGCAAACACACAACAAACACACACACGATGTATCTGGATATGGATAAAATATAATATATCCATATACATAATTATGACATGTTCAGAAAATTTATATTTTGTTGTGCTTTGAAAGGAATACAAGGACATACACGGGCCATTTCATACTCACGACTTGGTATATTATTATTATTATTATTATTATTATTATTATTATTATTATTATTATTATTATTATTATTATTATCTATTTTTTAATAATCTGACAAGTTTCACTATCAAAGTTAAAATGCTGACCTTTATCAAAATATTGAAACTTGTTATTGTAAAATATTTTATTTTGCAAAATTTGGCAATTCAGAAATCCAACAATTTGGAGGTGAGCCTTTTTATATACTACAAGAAAATCATTCATAAGCGCGTGCAAACATTTATGATTAGTATTTGCCACCGTGTTTTTTTTTTGTTTTTTTTTGTTTTTGCCACACCTGTCTAATGTCTATGCTGGTCTCCAGTGGCCACTTATGATACTACAGTAAGCGCGCGCAAATGGTTCTTTCACAATAACAGCACATATTATCTGTCCTTAAAACAAGAATATCATCAAGAGAAACATTCACTTTCTCTTTGGAACGAGAAAGACGTCTCGTTATAACGCCTTATCGTTCTCCTATTAACAAAGAGTAGCTTTTTTAAAAGATAAAGTGTTGAAAATATATTTTTCTCCTGTCTTATTTGAGAGTAAGAGGCACTAATGTTCCATTGAGCGTATATGAACAGTAGAATAAGAGATCCGCCCATTAAAAGAAACAAGCGGTAACTGAATGGTAATTGTAATATCAAAAGTATTTAGATATTGACACAATTTTTAGAAGTTCAAATGAAACACTCAAAATGTCCTTGTCATGTTGACCTTTTCCTTTCATTCATAAGGTTGAACACAAATATTACATTTAATATTTATGAATTACAGCCACTTTTGTACACAGACCCTTCATTTTCAGAACCTATAAATAATTGGACAGACTGATTCAAATAGATTCAAGAGACAAATCATTGCTGTTACAGTTTTCTTTTGGTAAGCCCAGGGTTGGATGCATGAACTTTGTCAAAACACTGAAGATAATTTGGATTTAATTTACTCAATCATTAAGAAATACAAACGGTAACAGATCTGGTGTGGGCAGTTCTCAAAACCTCAGTGTAAACAGGATAGGAGCCTTGTGAGGGAAACAATGAGGACATCCATGAAAACTGAAGGAATTATCCACTTCTCTGAATGTGACTGGAGAAACTGCACAGTGCAGCTCTGTCCGTTGCACCACCATCACAATTTCACTGTTTAGTGGAAAGAGAAATTTTTTTCAATAAAGAAAACAGGTCAAATCTAGGCATGAGTGCACATGTTCTTTCTGGGAAACTGTCTGAAATTTCGTGTTTTGATGACAGAAAATCCTTCTCTGTTCCAAACCACCATGAGAGATATAGCATGTACTTATGTACCTGACTGATATCAGACGTTGGCTGACTTGTGGTTGTGGTTATTGTGATGTGTTGTCCTCTTTGTGTTCTGATGTAGGTGTTGATTCGGATGCATACATGAGGTGTGAACCTTGTGGAGACGTACATCCGTAGTGGACTCGTAAACCTGTGCTACCTTACACACCTGGCACTGATGCAGCTGGAGTGGTGGAGGCTGTTGGAGAGGGAGTCACCACAATAAAGGTCTGACAATAAAAAAGACACTGTTATGAAAATATCAAGTTCAGACATTTGAGACATTCTCGTCTTTTACAAAACAACAACTTCAAACAAAAGTGTGAAAAACACATCAGATCTAAGTGACAAATGTATTCAACAATTAAATTGTGTTAATCAGAAAATGAAACTCTTGAGTCCTTGTGGGCCACTGCAGAGCTGCTCATAGACTTAGAACTTTGGATTTGCAAGCAAAGGTTGGAGCTGTTATTGTGGAGGGCAGCAGCAGGTCTGCTTCTCTCTGTAGTCATCTGCACAGGAGAGCCAGAGTTGGCACCAACACTAACTCCAACAGGTGCAATTGTGGAGCTGCATTCAGCAGCCAGAGCAGTGTTCAGTGCATTCATCTGCCAACCATCTACTCACACAATTCACCAGATCTGGGCTTGGATTCCCAAAAGCATCTTAAAGGCTATGATGTTCGTTGAAAAGCTCTTACAAAGCTTGGAAAGGAGCATCCCAAAAGCATAGTAATGTAAGAGAACCAAAAACAAACAAATAAATAAACAAACAATTATGAAGAAATTTGGTGATCTTAAGCTACATTTTAGAACTAAACCTTTATTAATTCCATGAAATGTCTGGGGTGGATCACCCCCACCGCAATACAGGGAGAGAGATGAATTTGCTGTACGTTACAGCTTGTCACATATTTTCCTTTCTCCATGCATAACTAGGTACTGCACATACATAACTGGTGAAAACGACACATCATTAATCCTACAAAATTAATATTATAATAGTCAAGTGGCCTCTGTGTATGTATGTCTATATGGCTTCGATCACACAGAAACCAGGGAGAGCTGACATTTTCCTTTGGCATGCTGAATCTCTCAGCAGATGTTCTGGATTTACCTTTGGTGATGGAACTTATGTTTTGCCCACTGCACAGGCCACGCTAAGCCTGGAGAGACTGTCCTTGTCCATGGAGCCAGTGGAGGGGTACGTTTCTCTCTCTTTGTCTGTCTCTCATTTCCTTTGTCTCTCTGGTCGTACACAAACTCAGTCTCACCTGTTCCAATCATCCTCAGCAGAAATATGCACATCTCTGGCCCTGTTTGTATTAACGTAATTAACTGGAAGCACACGTTCGTTAGTCTGTCTGTGTACTTAGTGCACACAAGCGTGAATATCAGCAGCGCTTCTTGCAGCCAGTGTTGAATTTCACAAAGTCTTTGATTCAGCTGACTGGACTGTTTTATGGGACAGTCTCAATAATTGGTGAGACCCCCAAAAAGTTGCTGGTCCTTGGAGTGGAGACAGAGTCAGAGATGTGTTCTGGTTCTAACACTTTTCAATGCTTGAATAAAGTGGGCATTGTGTAAGGTTGTGGAAACCAGCAGTTTAGGTACCTTTGTGAGGAAAGGTTCACTGATTTGGACTTCGCAGAAAATGCTGTGATCTTTGCTGAGTCAATGATTGCATCACTGGAGAAGCTGCATAAAGAGGGGAAATCCTAGAGCTGGAATTGACTCCATTGCAGAAGAAAAAGCATGTTGAAGATTGTTTAAAGTTTGCTGCACAACATTTAGACAAACCTGTGAAATACTGGGAGAATATAGTCTGGTCAGATGAGACCAAAATTGACTCTTTGGATGCCATAATACACACCATGTGTGGAGGTCAAAAGACACTGCATATCACCCCAAAAACATCACACCAACAGTGAAGTTTAGAAGTGGGAACATCATGGTGTGAGGCTGTTTTTCAGCATACGACACTGACAAACTTCATATAATTGAAGGAAAGATGAATGTAAGAATGTACAGTGACATTATTGATAAAACATCTGCTCTGCCATCTACCAGGATGATGAAGATGAATGAATGAATGAATGAATGAATGAATGAATGAATGAATGAAAAATGAATGAAAACTATTTATTTCGAACATTTGATACAACAACAATTACAAGATAGATCAGTAAAGACAACAACAAAAAAGTTCCTACTGTGTACCCAACATGTCCGAAAAGGGGTAGGGTGAAGCATCAGCTTATTTATCCCTACCCCTTCTTCCCCACAACCAGTAATACCCTTTGCCACATATACACATAGATTCCTACACACCTAAACCAATATCAATATATATATATGTATATATATATATATATATATATATATATGTATATATATATATATATATATATATATATATATATGTATATATATATATATATATATATATATATATGTATATATATATATATATATATATATATATATGTATATATATATATATATATATATATATATATATCCATCAACATACATACACATATATATACATATATACACACATATATACACAAACATAAATATACACCTACACATACCTACTTACATACAAAATACTATATATTTACAAGCCGAAGCAAAAAACAAAAACACCCTAACCCTCATTACCCTTCCTCCTCCCTATACCTAGAAAAAACCATATTTTTGTATCGCTGTTTTAACTGGTTCATGCTTGGACATTGCTTGAGCCCCACTCCCAATCTGTTCCACATCCTCACCCCACAGACAGAAATACAGAAAGCTTTTAATGTTGTTCATGCCCACTGATGCTTTAAATTAAATTTCCCCCTCAGACTGCAATCCCCTGATCTGTTAAAAACATATTTTAATATTTGCTGGAAGTAAATTGTTTATTGCTTTATACACGATTTGTACTGTTTGAAAATGAACCAAGTCTGTGAATTTTAAGAATTTGGATTGTAAAAATAGTGGATTTGTATGATCTCTATAGCCAGTATTATGAATAATTCTTATAGCTCTTTTCTGCATTACTGATAGTGATTGTGTTGTACCTTTACAAGTATTACCCCATACCTCTGCACAGTACTGTAAATATGGTAAAACCAGTGAGCAGTAAAGAATGCGGAGTGAGTTGTGGTCCAGAATATGTTTCGCTTTGTTTAGAACTGAAATGCTTCTTGACAGTTTACTTTGTATATGTTTTATATCAGTCTTCCAGTTTATCTTATCATCTATTATCACCCCCAGAAACTTATTTTCATGTACCCTTTCAATATCTACCCCCTCGACTTGTAACTGAACCTGTATGTCTGTATTACAATAGCCAAATAACATGTATTTTGTTTTACTTAAGTTTAATGATAATTTGTTTCTGTCAAACCATATTTTCAATTTTCCCACTTCTATACTGATCCTCCTCAGTAACTCCTGCAAATCCCCCCCTGAACAAAAAATGCTTGTGTCATCTGCAAATAATACTAATTTTAATATTTTGGAAACATTGACAATATCATTTATATAAATTAGAAACAGTTTTGGACCCAATACTGACCCCTGTGGGACGCCACAAGCATTGTCCAAGCATGATGATGTATATTCCCCCAACTTCACAAACTGTTTTCTGTTACTTAAGTAGCTTCTCACCCAGTGCAACACCAACCCCCTAATCCCATACTGTTCAAGTTTACTGATTAATATGTCATGATTAATTGTATCAAAAGCCTTTTTAAGGTCTATAAATATTCCAACTGAATGTAATTTGTGGTCTATGGCGTTTGTAATCTCCTCAACTGATTCTATTAATGCAAGTGATGTTGAACTATGTGCTCTGAATCCATATTGACTATCAGTAAGTAATTTATGTTTATTTATGAATTTGTCTAATCTATTATTGAATAACTTTTCTAATAATTTGGAAAATTGTGGAAGCAAAGAAACAGGTCTATAATTTGTGAAGTGGTGTCTATCCCCAGTCTTATACAGCGGCACAACCTTAGCTATTTTCATTTGATTGGGAAATTTACCGGTTTGAAATGATAAGTTACAGATGTATGTTAATGGTTCTACAATCCATTCAATGACCTGTTTTACCACCACCATATCAATTTCATTTAAATCGGTAGATGTTTTATATTTACAATTATTCACAATGTCTATAATTTCTTTTCCATCCACTGCTGTGAGGAACATTGAACAGGGATTTCTTTCTATGAGATTATTATCCCAATCCTCAGGTTGGGAATTGGGAATTTTTTCTGCCAAGCTTGGTCCAATATTTACAAAAAAATTATTAAAACCGCTGACTACCTCATCCTTATTTTCCTTCTTGACATTATTATCAATGAAATACTGAGGGTAACTCTGTTTTTTATTACCATTTTTGATAATGCTATTTAATATATCCCATATTCCTTTAATATTGTTTTTGTTATTATATAATATGTTACTATAATATTCCTTCCTACATACCCGTATAATATTAGTTAATCTATTTTTGTATTTCTTATATCTATTTTCTGCCTCTTTAGTCTTTAGTTTTATGAATTCTCTATACAGTGTATTTTTCTTATTACATGCATTTCGTAACCCTTTCGTCATCCATGGTCGATCTTGGATTTTTTGTTTTCTGTAGTCTTGTTTAATTGGACAATTTTTATCATATAATGATGTAAATATTTGTAAAAAAGTTTCATATGCACTATCAACATCACATTCACTGTATACCTTTTCCCAGTTTTGCTCCTGTAAATCCTTCTTTAGTGTGTTCATGTTTTCCTCTGTCCGCACTCGCCTGTATTTTATTTTCTCCTCTGGCTGATTCCGCCGATGGTTTCTATTATAAACGATGAAAACTGGTAGATGATCACTAATGTCATTGATTAATAATCCACTCACAGTGTTATTCTCAATATCATTGCTGAATATATTATCAATTAAGGTAGCACTATGGGATGTAATTCTGCTTGGCCTGGTGATTTTTGGATATAAACTCATACTGTACATTATACTGATAAATTCATCTGTTATTTTATGCTTATTTGGATTGAGCAGATCAATATTTAAGTCACCACAAATGAACACAGTTTTTTGATTAGTTTTTGAGAACATTTTTCCCATACAGTCAGTGAATGTTTCAATACTAGATCCTGGTGCTCTATATATACAGCTGACTAATACATTTTTGCTTTTTTCTTCACATATTTCAATAGTTATACATTCTAATAAGTTATCAATCACAGTTGTCATATTGTCTACTATTTTATAATCCATGTTCTTATCCACATACACAGCCACTCCTCCTCCACTCTTATTCTTTCTGTTTACACAATTACATTCATATCCATCCAGTTCAAAATCCATTCCTTTATCTTCATTGATCCATGTTTCTGATATAGCAGTTATGTTAAATATTTTTTTTAAATTGACTTAAATATTCTTTAATGTTGTTAAAGTTTGCATATAGACTTCTGCTGTTGAAATGGATTATTGATAATTTGTTATCTGTTTTAATGATCCGATTAAACTGTTCATCTGTATAATAGCAACAACTGTCATTGATATTTGAGAAGAAATTATTGTCCGGGTCTATATCGTGCTCCAAGTCCAGTACATTGTGGTCTGTGTATTTAAATGTTCTCAGTTCTAGTTTTCCGTGATCAGCAATCCTTTGAGTTATATCCTTCTTGTCTCCAGATGTAGATGAATAGGTAGTAGATGAATAGGTTCCTCTGGTCTGTGTCATGGTGTTGTGATGTGTTTGTGTCCTCATACCTTATTGATCGTATTTGTCCAGTTCCTCGATGTTCCTGATTACCATAACCTTCGCTTGTTCTGGTGTTCCATTCAGTTTGATAAATGTTTTGCAGTTGGATGTCCATGTCTGTTGAATTTTTCCCTGCTTTTTTAAGAAACGAGCTTTCCTGGCGATGTCTGCGTTTCTTTTGGTCAGATGTTCATTGATGAATACGTTTGTTCCTTTGAGTTTCCGTCCCTGTTTTAACAATGCCATTTTATGTTTTCTGTTGACAAACCTCATTATAACTGCTCGCTTGTCTCATCCTCTCTCCTGGGCAGGGAGTGGCACGCTTCAATGTTATTACAGTCCATTTGAATACCTTTAGATTGCAGGAAGTCAGCCACCTGTTGTTCCACTGAGCTGGCCTCCTGCTCACTGGCCTCCTGCTCACTGGCCTCCCCTCCGCTGTCTTCTGACACCGCTCGTGCGTAGGATCGAGGTTTAATATGAATTCCTGTAATAATAACGTCGTTCATCCTTGTGTACTGTTCCAACTCTGCAACACGGTTCTCCAGGTACACCAGACGCCGGTCTTTCTCGGCATTCTGGATCCGGAGAGCCTTCACTTCTTCCACCAGCTCCATAATGGATTTCTGCTGCATTTTAACAACAGAGATTTCCTCAGACAAAAAGTCCAGGGACTTCTTGATATCGTCTCCCTCCTCCGCCGTCAGTGCCTTCTTCGGACCCATGGTCAGATAACTCCGCGCTGACGCCTCGGGCCTCGGTAAAGCCGCGCCGGTGGAACTGCGCTGACGCCTCGGGCTTCAGGTGGAGCCGCGCCGGTGAAAAACAATCCTCAGTAGCTGTATTTAATTACAGCACCGCGTGAGAAGTTCAGAGTGGCGTCACAGCAACAAACAATCCAAACGAAACGAGGGTGAACATTTCAGCAAGAGAATGATCCCAAACACACAGCCAAGGAAACTCTCCACTGGTTACAGAGAATGAAAATAAATCTGTTAGAATGGCCCAGACAATCACCTGACTTGAATCCAATAGAAAATCTATGGAAAGACCTAAAGATCAGAGTTCACAGAAGACGTCCATGGAACCTTCAAGATTTGAAGACTTTGTGTGTAAGAATGGGCCAAAATCACACCTGAGCAATGCATGTGACTAGTTTCTCCATACAGGAGGTGTCCTGAAGCTGTCATTACCAACAAAGGCTTTAGTAAGAAGTACTAAATAAATTTTGAACCGTGAATCTTCTGCACTGAAACCTAGTGCACTAACCGCTAACCCCACCCCTGTCACATTTTTCCACATAATGTGGATTT
Organism: Thalassophryne amazonica; assembly: GCF_902500255.1. NCBI lineage: Eukaryota > Metazoa > Chordata > Actinopteri > Batrachoidiformes > Batrachoididae > Thalassophryne > Thalassophryne amazonica. The sequence continues at coordinate 56,688,303 of NC_047114.1, forward strand.
GCATCAGGAAAAGCATCCGGTGTAAAACCTGTGCCAATTCAACATGCAGATCCACCTTGGATTTACTGTGGCTACCCCGAGTGCAAACAAGGGAGCATCCGAAGGGACTTACCTATTAAATAAATTTCAGTAAGCATGTTCAATACTCCCCGTGACACAATCCCGGATAAGCAGTTGAAGATGTATGGATGTTCAATATTTTTTCCTTTTTACGACTGCACCGTATTGGAGGGAGGATGGATGTGGTCATGTGTCACGAGTTTTTGGCAAACAACCTCCTTCCCTCAGTAAGCGCATTGAAGATGGGTCGTGGTTGGGTCTTCCAGCATGACAATGGCCCCAAGCACATAGCCAGGGCAGCTTTTCGTCCCATGTGCGGGACCAAAAGCAATGTTTTCATACAGAAACAATAGCACCAAGAATGTTTGATCAACTACTTTAACTATTTACGCATGTTGCAGCTGTCTGTGGCTGCAACGTGCATGTGCATGCGCACGTTGTTGTAGTGAAGACAAACCTCTTGTCAAGACAACACAGCTGCAGGTGGCTGTGGAGAGTACAGACTCGCTGCAGAAGTGATCACAGCGTCGAGGTCACCGTTCCCTTAATTTTTCTTTTGTTAGTTTCGGTTTTGTTTTGGTTTTTTAAGGACCTTTCACACTGAAAGAGTCAGAGGTGTCAGGAATCGGTCTAAAAAGCATTATTTTCAATGAGACGCATTGCTTTTTAGTGGCGTCAGAAGCGTCGCTTTAGCTCAGCTTTTGAAGTGCCGCTTCTGACGGGAGCGCGCATTGCCGCTTGTCGGCAGGCTGGCGCGGTCAAAGTTCAACCCAATCCAACTTTCGACGCTCTGAGCTGTGACATAGCTTCGCGCTGTCCAATAAGAACGACGCGTCGGGCCAAAACACGGAAGACTAGTGGCAGAAACCATTGATCTGTACAAAACAGAAACGTGCCACAGGACTGCTCATTTATAGAGCAGTTTTCGGAAGAAAGCCCCTTGCAAATGTTTTTTTTACCTCAAAATTTCTGATTACTGTTAAAAAAGTTTAGAACAGTTGTAATTAAAATAGCTAAACAAATAAATAAAAGGTTCTTTAGAAGCCTTTCTTCATCTGTAAATTAAAACCACCTGTAACCTTGGAGATTTATTTTTAGACAAATAAAATAACATGGAAATTTGTACATTTTTTTTAAGTCTGGTAGATTATTCATATGTCATTTCAACCAGAAAAACAGACACTGCAAATAAATACAAATGTTTATTATAAATGCAACAGGAGATAATTTAAGAATGACTGCAGTGTGATTGTAAAGTAGGATTTCTGTGACATAAACCTCATGATGATTTTTTTTTTTTTATTTAGTCATTTCAACTTGTAATTTCATCAAAATTTGTGATTGCCTTTAATGTTGTGATCAGGACAGAATCATTTCTAAAATATGAATTTGACTAGTGATTGTGAATGTTTTAAAATTATGCACAATAAGGGGAGAGTTTCTACCTGTGCAAATGTCTTTTGACAAGGTGACTGTCTTGGCTATTGAGGAATTTTTGTTTTGTTTTTGGTTTTTGGTTTTTGCTTTGACAAGCTCTTGGGTTGCTTTAGCAGCTATGTTTTGAAAGATAATGGGGTATACTCATGAGGTGTGCCTTTCCTTCTCTGTAAGCTTCTTGTTGGGAAAGTGTAGGTACACGGACCCACAACAGGGGGCGCAAATGAACGGACAATGGAGTAGGTCAAATAACAACACTTTACTGTTGTGAATACAAAGGTGTCGTGTGGGCAGGCTCGAAGATAGGAGACGCCTGTCCAAAGCAGAACCGGAACCACACGATTTCCTCCGCCACCAGACCCCGGGAATACTGGAGCCGCCAAGTCCCGAACTCCCAGGTGGCCACTGCCTCCGCGTGTCGGACCTGGTACTGCTGGCGAGGAACAAAAAGCAATTAAATGAGGGCGCGTTTGCACCCAGGAATCCGTACGGCAGGAAAGCTACCTCCACCTCTCGTTGGAAAAGTAGTCCACAATACAACGCACAAAGTCACAAAAGAATACTGTCAAACAGTCAGCTGAGGTACGTTACCTTCCAGGTAGAACGATATCTCGGCAAAGAGGTGGAGATGACGTCTTGCTGATATACCGATGCTGATCAGATGAGTGGTGACAGCTGTCATAGGTGATGAGTGTCAGCTGTCACCCCGGCTGCTCCTGTGAGGCGGCAGCGCCCTCTGGTGCCTGGAGCCCGCACTCCAGGCAGGGTGCCCTCTGGTGGTGGTGGGCCAGCAGTACCTCCTCTTCAGCGGCCCACACAACAGGACCCCCCCCTCAACGGGCACCTCCTGGCGCCCGACCAGGCTTGTCCGGGTGGCGGCGATAGAAATCGGCCAGGAGGGTCGGGTCCAGGATGAAGCTCCTCTTCACCCAGGAGCGTTCTTCAGGTCCGTACCCCTCCCAGTCCACCAAATACTGGAGGCCCCGGCCCATCCTACGGACATCTAAGAGCCGGCGCACAGTCCAAGCCGGCTCGCCATCGATGATCCGGGCAGGAGGTGGTGCCGGACCCGGAGTACAGAGGGGTGAGGTGTGATGGGGCTTGATCCGGGACACGTGGAAAACAGGATGGATCCGCAGTGAGGCCGGAAGCTGAAGCCTCACTGCGGCTGGACTGAGTACCTTGATGATCTTAAACGGACCGATATACCGGTCCTGCAGTTTAGGGGAGTCCACTTGAAGGGGAATGTCCTTAGTAGACAACCACACTGCCTGCCCTGGCCGGTACGTAGGGGCCGGGGTCCGCCGACGGTCTGCATGGGCCTTCGTCCTCATCCGGGCCCTCAGCAAGGCAGAACGGGCGGCACGCCACACCCGACGGCACTTCCGTAGGTGGGCCTGGACCGAGGGCACACCGACCTCTCCCTCAACCACCGGAAACAAAGGAGGTTGGTACCCCAGACACACCTCGAAAGGGGAGAGGCCGGTGGCTGACGACACCTGGCTGTTATGGGCATACTCGATCCAGGCCAGATGGGTACTCCAGGCCGCCGGGTGCGCGGCTGTCACGCAACGCAGGGCCTGCTCCACCTCCTGATTGGCCCGTTCTGCTTGCCCGTTGGTCTGGGGATGATACCCGGATGAGAGACTCACCGTGGCCCCCAGTTCCCGGCAGAAGCTCCTCCAGACTTGCGAGGAGAACTGGGGACCGCGATCGGAGACGATGTCTGTTGGGATCCCATGCAGCCGGACGACGTGGTGGACCAGGAGGTCCGCTGTCTCCTGGGCCGTCGGGAGCTTCGGGAGGGCCACGAAGTGGGCCGCCTTGGAGAATCGGTCCACTATCGTGAGGATGGTGGTGTTGCCCTGGGACGGCGGGAGGCCCGTGACAAAATCCAGGCCGATGTGGGACCAGGGGCGATGGGGCACGGGCAGCGGCTGGAGCAGTCCTGAAGCCCTGCGATGGTCAGCCTTGCCCCTGGCGCAGGTGGTGCAGGCCTGGATATAATCCCGGATGTCGGCCTCTAGGGACGCCCACCAGAAGCGCTGCCGGACAACAGCCACGGTTCTTCGCACCCCTGGATGACAGGAGAGCTTAGAGCCATGACAGAAGTCCAGGACTGCAGTCCTAGCTTCTGGTGGGACGTAGAGTCTGTTCTTCGGCCCAGTTCCGGGGTCCGGGCTTCGTGCCAGGGCCTCCCGGACGGTTCTCTCTACGTCCCAGGTAAGGGTGGCCACGATAGTGGACTCCGGGATGATGGGTTCCGGTGGATCCGACAACTCCGCTTTGACTTCATCTTCATGTGCCCGGGACAAGGCATCCGATCTCTGGTTTTTGGTCCCGGGATGGTAGGTGATCCGGAAGTCAAAACGGCCGAAGAACAGTGACCAGCGGGCTTGCCTGGGGTTCAGCCGCTTGGCGGTCCTGATATACTCCAGGTTCCGGTGGTCAGTGAAAACCGTGAATGGCACGGACGTTCCCTCCAACAGATGTCTCCACTCTTCAAGAGCCTCTTTCACCGCAAGGAGTTCTTGATTGCCGACGTCATAGTTCCGTTCGGCCGGGGTCAACCTGCGGGAAAAATAGGCACACGGGTGAAGGACCTTATCGGTCTTCCCGCTCTGGGAAAGCACAGCTCCTATCCCTGAGTCCGAGGCGTCCACTTCAACCACTAACTGGCGACTAGGATCGGGCTGCACCAGAACGGGTGCAGACGAGAAGCGCCGTTTCAACTCCTTGAACGCGGCATCGCAATGATCCGACCAGGTGAAAGGGACTTTTGGTGAGGTCAGGGCTGTCAGGGGGCTAACTACCTGACTGTAGCCCTTAATGAACCTCCTGTAAAAATTAGCAAAGCCGAGGAACTGTTGCAGCTTCCTATGGCTGGTGGGTTGGGGCCAGTCTCTCACCGCCGCGACCTTGGCCGGATCAGGAGCGACGGAGTTAGGGGAGATGATAAACCCCAGGAAGGACAAAGAAGTGCGGTGAAACTCGCACTTCTCGCCCTTCACAAACAGCCGGTTCTCTAATAACCGCTGCAGGACCTGACGTACATGCCGGACATGGGTCTCAGGATCCGGAGAAAAGATGAGTATGTCATCCAGATATACGAAGACGAATCGGTGCAGGAAATCCCGCAAGACATCATTAACCAATGCTTGGAACGTCGCGGGGGCGTTTGTAAGACCGAACGGCATGACCAGGTACTCAAAGTGACCTAACGGGGTGTTAAATGCCGTCTTCCACTCGTCTCCCTTCCGGATCCGAACCAGGTGATACGCATTCCTAAGATCGAGCTTGGTGAACATTTGGGCTCCATGCAGGGGCGTGAACACTGAATCCAACAAGGGCAATGGGTATCGGTTATGAACCGTAATTTCGTTCAGCCCCCTGTAATCAATGCATGGACGTAGTCCGCCATCCTTTTTTCCCACAAAAAAGAAACCTGCACCCATCGGGGAAGTGGAATTCCGGATCAACCCAGCAGCTAAAGAGTCCCGGATGTAGGTCTCCATTGATTCGTGCTCAGCTCGTGAGAGGTTGTACAGCCTGCTGGACGGGAACTCAACGCCTGGAACCAAATCAATGGCACAATCGTACGGATGGTGGGGGGGAAGGGTGAGCGCCAGATCCTTACTGAACACATCCACAAGGTCATGGTACTCCACCGGCACCGTCCCTAGATTGGGCGGGACTCTGACCTCCTCCTTAGCCTGGGAACCGGGAGGAACCGAGGAACCTAAACATACCCGATGGCAGGTCTCGCTCCACTGAACCACTACCCCGGACGGCCAATCGATCCGGGGATTGTGTTTTAACATCCAGGGGAACCCTAAAATCACACGGGAGGTAGCAGGAGTCACAAAAAACTCGATCTCCTCCCGGTGATTTCCTGACACCACCAGAGTTACTGGTGGTGTCTTATGTGTGATTGGAGGGAGTAGGGAGCCATCTAGTGCCCGCACCTGCACAGGCGAGGTAAGCGCCACCAGAGGGAGCCCTATCTCCCGGGCCCATCTGCTGTCTAACAGATTCCCTTCAGAGCCCGTGTCCACCAGTGCTGGGGCCTTCAGGGTTAAATCCTCATAAAGGATTGTAACTGGGAGTCGTGTGGCAATGTGGGTGTGTCCCACGTGAATGTCTCGGCCCACCCCTAGACCAGTTTCTAGGGGTGGGCGTTGGTGTTTAACCGCTCGGGGCAGTCTCTTACCTGATGCTCTATCAAGCCACAAACAAAACACGCTCCGCGGGCCAGCCTCCTCTGTCTATCTGGTGCCCTAAATGTGGCCCTGCTCGTGTCCATAGCTTCATCAGCAGGGGGAGCTGTAACCACACGGAGCGTAGGGGCCGTGGAGCGTGGGGAGGGCGGAACGCGGTCGGAACCGGAAGGGAGAGGGACGGCGCGTGCCCGGTCACGCCCTTCGTCTCGTTCCCGACGGCGTTCTTCTAACCGATTGTCTAATCGTATAACGAGATCAATAAGCCCATCTAAATCCCGCGGTTCGTCCTTAGCCACCAGGTGCTCCTTTAGGACCAACGACAGTCCGTTTACAAAGGCGGCGCGGAGGGCAGTGCTATTCCAGCCGGACCTCGCAGCCGCGATGCGGAAGTCGACTGCATAGGCAGCTGCGCTTCGGCGCCCCTGTCTCATTGACAGCAGCACGGCTGAAGCGGTCTCTCCTCTATTTGGGTGATCGAACACTGTTCTGAACTCCCTCACAAACCCATCATATGTCTGAAGGAGCCGTGAATTCTGCTCCCAGAGCGCTGTAGCCCAAGCGCGTGCCTCACCGCGAAGCAGGTTTATTACATAAGCTATTTTGCTGGCATCAGTCGCGTACATGACAGGACGTTGTGCGAAGACGAGCGAACACTGCATAAGGAAGTCCGCGCACGTCTCCACACAACCTCCGTACGGCTCTGGAGGGCTTATGTATGCTTCCGGGGAAGGTGGGAGGGGTTGTTGAATGACCTGTGGAACGTCACTGTTACGCACAGGGTCGACAGGAGGGAGAGCCGCAGCAGCGCCCTGAGGGCGCGCTTCCACCTGCGCGGCGAGAGCCTCCACCCTGCGGTTAAGGAGGACGTTCTGCTCGGTCATTAAATCCAACCGAGCCGTGAAAGCGGTGAGGATCCGCTGCAACTCACCGATCATTCCTCCTGCGGACGCCTGTGCGCCCTGTTCTTCCATTGGCCGTTCAACAGCCGGTTGACGCCCCTCGGGATCCATGACGATGGCCGAGATATCCTGTTGGGAAAGTGTAGGTACACGGACCCACAACAGGGGGCGCAAATGAACGGACAATGGAGTAGGTCAAATAACAACACTTTACTGTTGTGAATGTGCACAACAAATACAACAGATTACAACAATAGACAAGAGTCAATTCACAAAGGTGTCGTGTGGGCAGGCTCGAAGATAGGAGACGCCTGTCCAAAGCAGAACCGGAACCACACGATTTCCTCCGCCACCAGACCCCGGGAATACTGGAGCCGCCAAGTCCCGAACTCCCAGGTGGCCACTGCCTCCGCGTGTCGGACCTGGTACTACTGGCGAGGAACAAAAGGCAATTAAATGAGGGCGCGTTTGCACCCAGGAATCCGTACGGCAGGAAAGCTACCTCCACCTCTCGTTGGAAAAGTAGTCCACAATACAACGCACAAAGTCACAAAAGAATACTGTCAAACAGTCAGCTGAGGTACGTTACCTTCCAGGTAGAACGATATCTCGGCAAAGAGGTGGAGATGACGTCTTGCTGATATACCGATGCTGATCAGATGAGTGGTGACAGCTGTCATAGGTGATGAGTGTCAGCTGTCACCCCGGCTGCTCCTGTGAGGCGGCAGCGCCCTCTGGTGCCTGGAGCCCGCACTCCAGGCAGGGTGCCCTCTGGTGGTGGTGGGCCAGCAGTACCTCCTCTTCAGCGGCCCACACAACACTTCTCTTGCTATCATTTTGGTACACAGGTACAAAACTAATCTTTGTTTAAGCTGCCCCCCCCCCCCCCCCCCCCCCAAAAAAACCCTCTTGTTCTAGAACTGATCAGGCTTTATTAGATGTTTTTGTTTGTTTGTTTGTTTTTTGGCAAAGTCTTGGTTGTGGTTTGCATCTTGTTAGAACTCCTCTGTATTTGCATTCATGAAGGTGTCATCATAGACTGATGCATCTATCATCAAGAGTGTTCTTGACTTGGCATCTATCATTGAGAGTGTTCTTGACTTGGCTAAGTGTTGTGAAGGGGATTTTCTTCAATGAAAGAATTTTGCCATCATCCACTTTGTCACATCTTGCATGTGTTTTGGTGTTAATTAGTTTACCTGTGCATTCCATATTTTTTAAGAATGTACCGATTTGTTGATGTGGCACTCCTAAATGTTCTGCTGTCTGAGGTTACCCCCACCTCCTTTTGCTTTTTAAAGACCTCCTTCGCTTGCATCAACACCTCTTTGGTCCTCACATTGAGAGTTCCAATTAACAGCTACCAAACACAAATTCAACACATGGAGACAAATCCAGGCTTACCTGCTTAATTTGATATGAAACAACGCTGAATGGCCAGGAATGAAACCTTGTCAGTCAAATATCCAGTTATTTTTGGCCTTTGAAACTGGGGTGTAAGTGGCTGTAATTCTTAAATATATGGTGTATTAGTTTTGTTGAACCCTTTTGAACTGATGCTAAAAGTCTGCAGTACAAGCACATCTTCCTTGCTTCATTTCAAACCAGTTGAGGTATATACAGAGGTGAGCAAAAAAAAGTCTCTTTTCAAATACTTCTGTACATGGGGAGGTGATGGTCTAATGTTTAAGTGTTGGGCTTGAGACCAGAGGATTCTTGGTTCAAATCCCAGCCTGACTGGAAAAATCACTAAGTGCCCTTGGGCAAGGCCCTTAATCCCCTACTTGCTCCTGGTGTAGAGTGAGTGTCTTGTATGGCAGCATCCTGACATCGGGGTGAATTTGAGGCATCATTGTAAAGCACTTTGAGAGTCTGATTCTCTGATTCAGATGGAAAAGCACTAAATAAATGCAGTCCATTTGTCATTTTATATGACACATCTGTCTGAAACAGCCTTGGTGTATACAGTAGTGTTCAGAATAATAGTAGTGCTGTGTGACTAAAAAGATTAATCCAGGTTTTGAGCATATTTCTTATTGTTACATGGGAAACAAGGTACCAGTAGATTCAGTAGATTCTCACAAATCCAACAAGACCAAGCATTCATGATATGCACACTCTTAAGGCTATGAAATTGGGCTATTAGTAAAAAAAAAAGTAGAAAAGGGGGTGTTCACAATAATAGTAGTGTGGCATTCAGTCAGTGAGTTTGTCAATTTTGTGGAACAAACAGGTGTGAATCAGGTGTCCCCTATTCAAGGATGAAGTCAGCACCTGTTGAACGTGCTTTTCTCTTTGAAAGCCTGAGGAAAATGGGACGTTCAAGACATTGTTAAGAAGAACAGCGTAGTTTGATTAAAAAGTTGATTGGAGAGGGGAAAACCTATACGCAGGTGCAAAAAAATTATAGGCTGTTCATCTACAGTGATCTCCAATGCTTTAAAATGGACCAAAAAAAGAAAACAAAACAAACAAAAAAAAAATAACAGAGACACGTAGAAGAAAATGGAAAACAACCATCAAAATGGATAGAAGAATAACCAGAATGGCAAAGGCTCACCCACTGATCAGCTCCAGGATGATCAAAGACAGTCTGGAGTTACCTGTAAGTGCTGTGACAGTTAGATGATGCCTGTGTGAAGCTAATTTATTTGCAAGAATCCCCCGCAAAGTCCCTCTGTTAAATAAAAGACATGTGCAGAAGAGGTTACAATTTTCCACAGAACACATCAACTGGCCTAAAGAGAAATGGAGGAATATTTTGTGGACTGATGAGAGTAAAACTGTTCTTTCTGGGTCCAAGGGCCGCAGACAGTTTGTGAGACGACCCCCAAACTCTGAATTCAAGCCACAGTTCACAGTGAAGACAGTGAAGCATGGTGGTGCAAGCATCATGATATGGGCATGTTTCTCCTACTATGGTGTTGGGCCAATATATCGCATACCAGGTATCATGGATCAGTTTGGATATGTCAAAATACTTGAAGAGGTCATGTTGCCTTATGCTGAAGAGGACATGCCCTTGAAATGGGTGTTTCAACAAGACAGTGACCCCAAGCACACTAGTAAACGAGCAAAATCTTGGTTCCAAACCAACAAAATTAATGGCTCGCAGATGTGAAGAAATCATGAAAAACTGTGGTTTTACAACTAAATACTAGTTTAGTGATTCACAGGATTGCTAAAAAAGCAGTTTGAACATAATAGTTTTGAGTTTGTAGCGTCAACAGCAGATGCTACTATTATTGTGAACACCCCCTTTTCTACTTTTTTTTACTAATAGCCCAATTTCATAGCCTTAAGAGTGTGCATGTCATGAATGCTTGGTCTTGTTGGATTTGTGAGAATCTACTGGTACCTTGTTTCCCATGTAACAAAAAGAAATATACTCAAAACCTGGATTAATCTTTTTAGTCACATAGCACTACTATTATTCTGAACACTACTGTACATCCCCGATTCCAATGAAGTTGGGATGTTGTGTGAAAGGTAAATAAAAACAAAATACAATGATTTGCAAATCATCTTCAATTGAATATACCACAAAGACAAGATATTTAATGTTCAAACTGATCAAATGTACTGTTTTTGTGCAAATATTTGCTCATTTTGAAATGGATGCCTGCAACACATTTCAAAAAAAGTTGGGACAGGGGCAACAAAAGACTGGGAGAGTAGATGAATGCTCAAGGAACACCTGTTTGGAACATTCCACAGGTGAACAGGTTAATTGGAAATAGGTGAGTGTCATGAGCATCCCCAAAAGGCTCAGCTGTTCACAAGCAAAGATGGGGTGAGGATCACCACTTTGTGAACAACTGCGTGATAAAACAGTCCAGCAGTATAAGAACAATGTTTCTCAACTTTCAATTGCAAGGAACTTAGGGATTCCATCATCTACAGTCCCTAATATAATCAGAAGATTCAGATAATCTGGAGAACTTTTTACATGTAAGTGGCAAGGCCGAAAACCAACAATGAATGCCCGTGACCTTCGATCCCTCAGGCGGCACTGCATTAAAAACTGACATCATTGTGTACCGCGTGGGCCCAGGAACACTTCAGAAAACCATTGTCAGTTAACACTGTTCGTACATCTACAAGTGCAAGTTAAAACTCTACCATGCAAATCAAAAGCCATACATCAACAACATCCAGAAATGCTGCTGCCTTCTCTGAGCCTGAGCTCATTTGAAATGGACAGACGCAAAGTGGAAAAGTGTGCTGTGGTCTGAGTCCACATTTCAAATTGTTTTTGGAAATCATGGATGTTGTGTCCTTTGGACAAAAGAGGAAAAAGACCATCCAGATTGTTACCAGTGCAAAGTTCAAAAGCCAGCATCTGTGATGGTATGGGGGTGTGTTATTGCCCATGTCATGGGCAATTTACACATCTGTGATGGCTCCATCAATGCTGAAAGGTACATCCAGGTTTTAGAGCAACACATGCTGCCATCAAAGCAACGTCTTTTTCAGGGACGGCCCTGCTTATTTCAGCAAGACAATGCCAAGCCACATTCTCCACGTGTTACAACAGTGTGACTTCGTAGTAAAAGAGTGCGGGTACTAGACTGGCCTGCCTGCAGTCCAGGCCTGTCGCCCATTGAAAATGTGTGGCGCATTATGAAGCACAAAATACGACAACGGGGACCCCGGACTGTTGAACAACTGACGTCGTACATTAAGCAAGAATGGGAAAGAATTCCACCTACAAAGCTTCAACAATTAGTGTCCTCAGTTCCCAAATGCTTATTGAGTGTTGTTAGAAGGAAAGGTGATGTAACACAGTGGTAAACATACCACTGTCCCAGCTTTTTGAAATGTGTTGCAGGCATCCATTTCAAAATGAGCAAATATTTGCACAAAAACAATAAAGTTTCAGTTTGAACATTAAATATCTTGTCTTTGTGGTGTATTCAAATGAATATAGGTTGAAGAGGATTTGCAAATCATTGTATTCTGTTTTTATTTACATTTTACACAACGTCCAACTTCATTGGAACTGGGGTTGTAGTTTTAAATTTTAATTATTGAATTTATTAAGCTGATATGTGTGTGTATACATAAAATACAATAAATTTGTGCCATTTAAATATTGTGCAGCCTTTTCAGCTTATCTTTGTCTCATAAGCCCCTTTCACACCACGCTTGCATACAGTTGCATTGTGATGCTTGGGTGTTCTTGAGAGAACTGGAGGAGGTGAAAGCAAAGCGGAGCTGCAGCGATGGTGTGCGCGATCTGTCCATGAGAAGTGAACAGTGGATGTGTCCGCTTGCTGGTGATCTATCCATTAGTAGAGGACGTGGAAGTGTCCTCTTGCTGGCGATCTGTCCGTGAGCAGGAGTTAATGGATTTTATTTAACTTGCCACAATCTTGAGAGAACTGGAGGAGGTGAAAGCAAAGCGGAGCTGCATCTGGCGGTCGCGTGAGCAATCCTTCTGTGAGAAGTGAACAGTGGATGTGAGCATGTCCTCTCGCTGGCCATCTGTCCATGAGGAGTGGACATGGACATGTCCTCTGAACGTGGAAGCTTGGCTCGCCTCTTCTTCCGTGGTTTTGAAGCTTCATTGCCAGAAAAGTCCAGCAGGATGAATAAAATCGATACTGATAAAAAGATTTTTCGCCTTGCGTGTAGAATTGTGTAGGCTTGGTGTCCAGTAGCACAGTGTTGTGTAGATTTACATGCAGTAGTGGAGTGTTGTGTAGACTTGCTTAAAAACTGCGTACTTTCTGCATCCAGTGTGCTATGCCAAAAAAATAAGCATGTTTATTTTCATGTGTCCGCCTCGCGTAGCCCTCAGCATACTGCTGTGTTGGGGAGCAAAAACTCTGCGTAGGGTTGCTTACTAGGTATGCCACAATACGCAACTCTACGTTGGCCCTGGTGTGAAAGGGGCTATAGCGGAACACTGACTCCAGTACCTCAACCCAAATCCTCTTCCCACGGCCATGCTAATGACAGTTGTTTTTAAGTATGAGGCAAATCTGAGATGATCAGTCAGAGGCCTTTGGTAATATCACATGGATTGATTGACTCAGAAGCAAAAGGAACAAACTGCATTTCTCAGCTGTTTATTATCATCATCATAACCAGCGAGCAAAACTAACAGCAATGTTTGCAACAAGTTGAAATCTTATTAACTCTTGTAGTGTCAAAGGTGTATGTAGTGTGTTAACTTGTTCTCAACTTTGAAGTGGATTATTTTCGTATCATCACAGAAGCCGTTTATATCAGCATTTTATCTGAAAAACACTCACTTATGAAAAGAAGCTGACACAGATGTTGTGTGGGCCGCTGAAGAGGAGGTACTGCTGGCCCGCCACCACCAGATGGCGCCCTGCTTGGAGTGCGGGCTTCAAGCACGAGAGGGCGTCGGAGCAACGGAGAGTGACAGCTGTCATTCATCATCTGCACCAGCTGTCACTCATCTTCCACATCACCATAAAAGCCGGACTACAACTCCACCTCCCCGCCGAGAAATCAGCAACCAAGAGGTAACCTTCTCTGCGGTAATTTCTCTGCTAACTGAACTCTTCTTTGCAGCCGTTTGCCCTGTGGTGTACTTATCAGAGCTGGAGTAAGGGCGTGACCGCGACGACTTCGCATCACGCTCCATATCAGCTAAGTGGTTACACAGGAGCTGCACAAGTGTGTGATTGGAGGTGGAGGTGCTCCCTCCTTAAAGAACATTTATCTGTGAGTGGACTACTGAGTGTGCGGATTCACACTCACCTGGATTTTCTCTGTTCTCTGCCAGCAGTACCAGGGTCAACAGCCGAAGGCAGAGGCCACCTGGGGACTCAGGACTTGGCGGCTCCGGTGTTCTTCAGGCCCGTTGGTGGTGGAAGCTGTGTGGGAATCAGCTCTTCTCTCGCCAGAGGTCTTCTATCTTCGAGCCTGCCCACACGTCACCTGGTGTATAATTGGCAGTCTGTATTTCTGTCTGTATTCCGTTGTGTGTTTCCACAACATTAAATTGTACTCGTTGGCTTATCCATTGTCCGTTCCTTAGCGCCCCCTGTTGTGGGTCCGTGTCACGACAGCTTCCCAACAGGATTTCTCGGCCATCGTCATGGATCCTGAGGGGCGTCAACCAGAGCTTGAACGGCCAATGGAAGAGCAAGAGGCGCAGGCGTCAGCGGGAGGTGTGTTGAGTGATCTGCAGCATATTCTAACCGCTTTCACGGCTCGGTTGGATTTGGTGACCGAGCAGAATGTACTCCTTAATCGGAGGATGGAGGCTCTCACCGCCAGGGTGGAAGCGCACGATCAAGGCGCTGCTGCAGTCCCTCCTCTTGCTGGTCCTGGGCCCGACACAGACATTCCACTGGTCGTTCAACGACCCCCCCCCCCCACCGTCCCCTGAAGCATACATAAGCCCTCCGGAACCATACAGAGGTTGTGTCGAGAAGTGCGCAGACTTCCTCATGCAGTGTTCGCTCGTTTTTGCACAGCGTCCAATCATGTACGCATCAGACGCTAGCCGGGTGGCTTATGTGATCAATTTGCTTCGAGGAGAGGCACGTGCCTGGGCTACGGCGCTCTGGGAGCAGAACTCACGGCTCCTAACGTCTTACGCTGGGTTTGTGCGGGAGTTCAAACACGTTTTTGATCATCCCAACAGAGGCGAGACTGCTTCGAGCGTGCTACTGTCAATGAGACAGGGGCGCCGGAGTGCAGTTGAGTATGCAGTCGACTTCCGCATCGCGGCAGCGAGGTCCGGCTGGAATAACGTTGCGCTCCGCGCCGCCTTCATAAACGGACTGTCTCCGGTCCTGAAGGAGCATTTGCTGGCTAAGGAGGAACCGCGGGATTTTGATGGGCTTGTCGATTTGGTTATACGCTTAGACAACCGTTTGAATGAACGCCGTCGGGAGCAGGCCGGGGGGCGTGGCCAGGCACGAGCCGTCCCTCTCCTTTCCGGTTCCGAAAGGGTGCCGTCGTCCCCATGCTTCACTGCCAGAGAGCTCCGTGTGGCAACAGCTCCCCCTGCTGACGAAGCTATGGACACGAGCAGGGCCAAAGTGAAAGCAAACATCAGACAAAGGAGGCTGGCCCACGGGGAGTGTTTTTTCTGTGGCTCATGTGAGCACATGCAAAAGGACTGCCCCAAACGGTCAATACTACAACGCCCGTCCTTAGAAACTGGGCTAAGGGTGGGCCATAACACACACGCGGGGAAGCCCCGCAAATCTGCACGAATCCCAGTAACGATCCTGAGTGGGGATTTAACCCTTCATGCCCCAGAACTGGTAGACACGGGGTCGGAAGGGAATCTGCTGGACAGCAGATGGGCAAGGGAAGTAGGGCTCCCCCTGGTGGCTCTGCCGTCACCATTGCAGGTGCGGGCACTAGATGGCACCCTACTTCCATTAATCACACATCAGACACAGCCCATGACCTTGGTTGTGTCTGGGAATCACAGGGAGGAGATCGTGTTTCACATAACACCTTCTACCTCCCGAGTGATTTTGGGGTTCCCATGGATGGTGAAGCACAATCCCCGGATTGATTGGCCGTCTGGGGTTGTGACGCAGTGGAGCGAAACCTGCCACCGGGAGTGTTTAGGATCCTCGGTTCCACACGGCATGACGGCTAATGACGAGGTCAAAGTCCCCCCCAATCTGTCGGCGGTGCCAAAGGAGTACCACGATCTTGCTGACGTCTTCAGTAAAGATCTGGCACTCACTCTTCCCCCGCACCGACCGTACGATTGTGCCATCGATTTGATCCCGGGCGCTGAGTACCCGTCCGGCAAGCTGTACAACCTCTCACGTCCGGAACGCGAATCAGTGGAGACCTACATCCGGGACTCCTTAGCTGCCGGGCTGATCCGGAACTCCACCTCCCCCTATGGGTGCGGGTTTCTTTTTCGTGGGCAAAAAAGACGGCGGACTCCGTCCATGCATCGATTACAGAGGGCTGAACGAGATCACGGTTCGCAACCGATACCCATTACCTCTGTTGGATTTGGTGTTCACGCCCCTGCATGGAGCCAAAATCTTCACTAAACTCGATCTTAGGAATGCGTACCACCTAGTTCGGATCCGGAAGGGAGACGAATGGAAGACGGCATTTAACACCTCATTAGGTCACTTCGAGTACCTGGTCATGCCGTTCGGTCTCATGAACACCCCCGCGATGTTCCAAGCCTTGGTAAATTACATCTTGCGGGACTTCCTGCGT
The DNA here is from genome assembly GCF_902500255.1 of Thalassophryne amazonica. NCBI lineage: Eukaryota > Metazoa > Chordata > Actinopteri > Batrachoidiformes > Batrachoididae > Thalassophryne > Thalassophryne amazonica. The sequence continues at coordinate 56,704,108 of NC_047114.1, forward strand.
CGGTTTGTCTTCGTATATCTGGATGATATACTCATCTTTTCTCTGGACCCTGAGACTCATGTCCAACATGTACGTCAGGTCCTACAGCGGTTGTTAGAGAACCGGTTGTTCGTGAAGGGCGAGAAGTGCAAGTTCCACCGTACATCTTTGTCCTTCTTGGGATTCATCATCTCCTCCAACTCCGTCGCCCCTGACCCGGCCAAGGTTGCGGCGGTGAGAGATTGGCCCCAATCAACAAGCCGAAGGGAGCTGCAACAGTTCCTCGGCTTTGCAAATTTCTACCGGAGGTTCATTAAGTGGTACAGTCAGGTAGTTAGCCCCCTGACTGCCCTGACCTCCACTAAAGTCCCCTTCACCTGGTCGGATCGGTGCGAAGCCGCGTTTAAGGAGTTGAAACGTCGGTTCTCGACTGCACCAGTTCTGGTGCAGCCTGACCCTGATCGCCAGTTTATTGTCAAAGTGGATGCCTCTGAATCAGGGATAGGAGCCGTGCTGTCCCAGAGCGGGGAGTCCAATAAGGTTCTCCATCCCCAGCCGAGCGCAACTATGACGTGGGCAATCGGGAACTCCTCGCGGTGAAGGAGGCTCTTGAAGAGTGGAGACACCTGTTGGAGAGAGCGGCGTTGCCCTTCACGGTTTTCACGGACCATCGGAACCTGGAGTACATCCGGACCGCCAAGCGGCTGAACCCCAGGCAAGCCCGCTGGTCTCTGTTCTTCGGGCGCTTTGACTTCCAGATTACATACCCCCCCGGGACTAAGAACCAACGATCGGACGCACTGTCCCGGGTGCACGAAGAGGAAGCCAAGGCTGAGCTGTCGGATCCAACCGAGACCATCATCCCCGAGTCCACTGTCGTGGCCACCCTCACCTTGGACGTGGAGAAGACCGTCCGGGAGGCCCTGGCAAGAAACCCAGACCCGGGGGCCGGCCCTAAGAACAGATTGTACGTCCCACCAGAAGCCAGAGCTGCCGTCTTGGACTTCTGTCACGGGTCCAAGCTCTCCTGTCATCCCGGAGTGCGTAGGACCGTGGCAATTGTCCAGCAGCGCTTCTGGTGGGCGTCCCTGGAAGCCGACGTCCGGGACTACGTCCAGGCCTGTACCACCTGTGCCAGGGGCAAGGCAGACCATAGGAGGACCACGGGCCTCCTCCAGTCCCTGCCGGTGCCTCATCGCCCCTGGTCCCACATCAGCCTGGACTTCATCACGGGCCTCCCGCCGTCCCAGGGCAACACCGTCATCGTCACGATAGTGGACCGGTTCTCCAAGGCGGCCCACTTCGTGGCCCTCCCGAAGCTCCCGACGGCCCAGGAGACGGCAGACCTCCTGGTCCACCACGTCGTGCGTCTGCATGGGATACCATCGGACATCATATCGGATCGTGGTCCCCAGTTCTCCTCGCAGGTCTGGAGGAGATTCTGTAAGGAGCTGGGGGCCACTGTGAGTCTCTCGTCCGGGTACCATCCCCAGACAAACGGCCAGGCAGAACGGGCTAACCAGGAGCTGGAGCGGGCCCTTCGCTGCGTAACCTCTGCGCACCCAACAACAGATGCACAACTGAAGGAAAAACATTGTGAAGGCCAGGACCTGTGTAGTACAGTTTGGTGTACTCTGTGTGTAATTTGTGTCAAATGGTGAAATGTTCCTTGCTCCAGATCTTGAGTGTTGTATTTTATTTGATAATGTTCCTTTCCAAAGTATAAATGTGGCCTAATATAGCTGTAAATGGTTAACTTTATCTGTGAAACTGCTGATTTTGAGAAGGACATGAAATGATTATAGTGGAATTGTAGTAATTTTCCGACTGTTCATTTGAATGCCTCTACTGGACAAGGCAAGGAAATCTATTGGCACAGCACCCCCACCAAAACTTTTTTTCACCAGCCGCCACTGGCCTCAACCGATCCGGTATGGAAATTCAATGTGTACTGTGCATGCTTGGTTTAGCTTGTTTTATGCCGGCTGCCCTTCCTGTCACAACTTGCTCATTTATTCGGGCTTGGGACCGGTGTCGCAGACTGAACGTTCCGCATGTATCATATCGGAGCTCTGAGACAGAGTCTGTTCACCCAAAGCGATCAAATGGATTCATGGGATTATTATTTTAATTACTTTGTCTATGAGTTTTGTTTTTGTGTACAAGTGATTTTTGTGAAGCGTGCCTATGGAAGCATTCACTGGATTAAAAAAAAATGACCAATGATCTTGTAATAACGACATCAGGATCTCATAATTATGAGAGAAGATCCCATAATTCCAAGAAAAGATCTCATAATTACGAGATCCTGATATTGTAATTATGAGATCAGGCTATTTTTATTTATTTATTTGTGTGTGTGTGTGTGTGTAATCACTTCTGTACAATGTACTTCCAGTCCCTCAGTAAAGACAAGCGTGAGAATTCCCGAGTCATAATCGAAAATCGGCCAATTTGTAACCTCCACTGTGATCACACACCACGGCGCACTCAAAGTGTGGATTTTAAACTATTCCTGGATGAATTAAACTCCTCTAGCGAGGCGGGGCACGGGGCCCACAGATTGGCATGTGCCCGGGTGGGAGTGAGTCCCGCTTTGTCCCTCAGTGGTCGGTGAGGCTGTGTAAGTGAAAGTTGGAAGACACCCCGTGGTCCTCCCTGGACATTCACCCAGGAGCACTTAAGGGGAAAATCCATACTTTGTGTTTGATTGCAGTGTGTTATCATCGGCTGAGCTCAGCCCGCAGCCTGCAGTCAGATGACTTCCTGCACAGCCGACCAATCTGCTCCACAGTGTCCTCAGGATTCAGCTTCAGAAGCCTCCAACTCCACAAACTGCTAAACTGAACCCAACCAACAGGAAGAACGACACGTTTCACCTTTCTGCATATTTTCAAATAAAAGCTTCAGCTACTGTGATCCTGCTGCTTGATTCTATCCTGATTCATGGTCCAGTTATCAGTACAAATCTTGTCTTGCAGGGTGCACTGGTGCATGTCCATCATAAGTCGCATCAGTTGTGCTGTCTCTCTCTTTGTGGAGAAACAGTTGATCTAATGTTGCAGAGAAAGACTAAATGATCCCATATGAAGAAGGTTATTTTTCAAAATGTGACTTACAGAAAGCACGTTTCACCATGTCCACATCCTGTGATGCTCTTTTTCTTTTAATTTTAATTGGGTCTGGTCTGTGGTGCTTCTCATCTGAGTCTCTATCAGTAACTGCTCGATTGATGCATCATCACTCCAGCAGTACCCAAGGATCTTTTGAAGAGACCAAGGACACTGTGCTGTAAGCTTAAGTTTCTGGTTATCACCCAAGTCTGACAACCATACAATAAGACAAGAAGGAGCAGGACCTTCAAAACTTGGATTTTCATTCTTCTGTTACAGGTGTTAGACGTCTCTGGGGTTTTAAAGATTTAAGTCATAAAAAAAATTCTTTGGCACCGCTATAATTTTATTCTTTATTTTATTTCCTTTCTTCGCAGCCGGTCTGCTCTGTGTCAGCGTCTGATCCCGTCAGATCTCAGAAGCTAAGCAGTGCAGCATCTGGTTAGTACTTGGATGGGAGACTTCTTCGGAACACCAGCCGCTGCATTTCTCCAGGTGAAACAGGACTTGCGTCAGGAAGGGTATCCTGCGCAAAACTTCAGACAGATCCAATGCGGATCTGTCTGTATTGCCTTGGCGACCCTGAACATTAACAGGAGCAGCCAAACAGACGACAACATTTTAATTCCTTTCTTCACGCTGTCTGGGTACAATGTCGAATTTCGATCCCTAAAGGAGAGAAATTCAAGCAATAAGACGCCATGATCTACATTTGGTAATGATGCCAGAGATCCCATGGGGGCTCCCACTGATCAGTGCGAGGATGCTGGGAAGAACACAGTGACTGCCAGTCAGAGCAAAGAAAGGCAGCGTGACATCAGCTTACTGCTCACTTGAACAAAATCAACCAAGATACAAGAGCTTGCTCAGGGGTGCACACCTGAAACATTTTGACTGAACCTGTGTCACGGAGATCATAACCGGGTTGCGACCACCGGCAACCTCCAGTGTGACTGGACCTCAACAATTTAATCCAATCATATGTTTTAAGGACATCAGATGAATCTGCCCACCATAAAGGTTTATTTTTCAGGATCAGAGGTCATAAAGTGAGTAAAAATTAAAAGCATTGAAAACAGAATACAGACACATAAAAACAGAATAAAAGTTGGCTTGTTATTATCTGGTATATTACAGTATGTGGTGTCTGAGTGCTGTTCCGGTTTTTAGATTGAATGAATTTTCACAAAAGATCATGGATCGTCTCTGTTCTTTTCATGAATCAAGTAGAAATAAATGAGTCATTTACACTTTTCTCTGTTTTATTATAAATAACATTAATGTTTCATGTTTTTATTTGCTCCACTGGAACTGAATTTATTTGATCAAAAATGATCTTTTATGACTTTAAGATTTTGTGACACCCAACCACCAAGGTGAGACTTTACATTTAACAATGTTTCAAAATAAAATATACAGACAAAATATTACTGCAAAATGATAATGAAGTTGATGCACTGTAATGTGTATTTTGTGTAATTTGTGGGTTTGTTTGTTAAAACAAATTATTTTAATCAAATGTTTTAAAGACATCAGATTAATCTGCTCATCATAAAGGCTGATTTATAAAACAATTGTCATGATCAGAGGTTATAAAGTGAGTAAATATTAAAAATAAACACATGGAAAACAGCATACAAAAACTGAGAAAAAGTTGGTTGGTGATTATCAGGCTGAGGTACGTATGTGCTGTCTGAATGCTCTTCTAGTTTTAATATTTTCATGAATTTTCTAAATGTATCATTAAACCTTTGAGTTCTTTTCATAAACCAAACAGAACTAAGGGAATCAATTGAACTTTGATAAAGTTTCTCTTTATTTCAAAAATGTTACAATCATAAAAGTTAAACTGTTTCATCTTTTATTTTTTCCCCATTTAAACTGACTCATTTTAGTTAAAATTTATTGTCTCAAAAATGATTGATTGTGACCACTGATCTCTATATAATACTGGATTGCTCATTGGCCAGTATTTTTGAAGCAAACCGGCCGGCATATTACCACTCTGATATTCCGCTCCTGATCGTTCTTTTCTATTGATCTTTAACGAGGAGCATGGAACTTTATTCTTTGTAATTTTGTTAAAAAAAAAAAACTTTCATGTGCACCTATAACCTGCGCAAATTGCCAGATCAAAGGCTGTGGACAAACATTTCAACTGTGAGTATGATTGAAATGGGAAGTAATGAACAATTTGAATAATTCTATCCCTTATTCCAGCATATAGGCAAAGATATTAATAATAATAATAATAATTGTTATGGGGGAGAGTAATTGTTTGTTCCAGTTTCCAGGTTTTCCCGCCTGCAGAGTCCTGGAGCATATAAAAGCCCGCCTTGAACCTGACCTTGGTTGCTAAGCATGCTATACCGGTCATTGTGTTAACTGCAGAGAAATGGAGACTGTTCGTCATGTTCTGTTAGACTGCCAAGCGTACAGCATAGAAAGAAGTATTCTGCTAGGGGAGGTCAGAGAACTGGGGGTGACCAGGCTCTCTCTTGAGGGACTACTTTCCTTCTCTGTGCCGTCAGCTTGGAAATTTGTGTTTAAGTTCCTTAAGGACACAGGACGTTTTGATAGGATTTAGTTGACCTTATTTATCTAGTTTTTTTTGTTTGTTTGTTTTGTCACTCCTTCGTCGATGCTCCACTCCTGTTGTTACACAATTGCGCAGTTGGTGGCGGTAATGCAATGTTCCAGATGTCAACCGCCAATAAATTACAAGAAGAAGAAGAAGAAGAAGACCTTGGTTGCTCACACTCCACCTGGCAGTAAGACAGTAGCAGCTTGAATCTTTTTCTTCTTTTTACCCTCATTGTTTGTTATTAATTCCCCTAGATGTTTGTGACAATAAATTTGTTTAACCCTTTTGGTTAGTTTTGTCTTCCGTTATGTTGTACTCCAAGAGCCAGGGTGTAACATATTGGGGACTCGTTTGGGATTTGTTGTACTTGGGTTAAGGCTTTTAGTTTTCCCATGGTAAGTTTGTTAGTTTGGGGGTAATTTGGTTAAGGTGCTGTTGTCTTTTGTTAACTGTCAGGTAAGTTCCTGTTTGGTTTGGTCCCTCTGGTTAGACCAGGGAGTGTGCCAGCTAGATTGACTTTGTCATCTTTCCTTCGGCCACTCATTTGTTGTTTTGCCTTTTTTATTTTTGAGGAAATCCTGGGTGGGGAATCTGTCCCTGTCAGGGGTAAGCGAGTCAGGGCCTTGCAGTCGCTGATGTTTGCTTTTAAAGCCACCTCTTGCCCGGCACTCCTCAGAAGATAGCTTAGGCTTTAGTCCTGGTTAGGTAGGTACCAGGGGACCATTCGTATGTTGTACACTTAGTGTGTGTTTGGGGAGAATTTGTTTAGTTAGGTGAGTATTGTGAGCTTTTGGTGTCTGTGATCCTAACTGTTAGCAGCTTTTGTGTTTTGTCAAGTTTTGGTATGTAGCTTGACCGAGTGTGGGCTTAATTTGTAGTCTAGCAGTTTTGCTGAGTAGACTGTTTGGTTGCTACTTTTGTAGTTGTGGTGTTGGCCTACCTGTGTGTTGAGAGCGCTTGTAGTTTGCTGCTTTTGTGTAGACACTCTCTTTTTGTAATTTTTAGGTTTCTCTCTTCTAAGTCCCTGTTAGTAAATGATATAATAACTGATCAACATATTGATTTATTCTGCCTTACAGAAACCTGGTTACAGCAGGATGAATGTTAGTTTAAATGAGTCAACACCCCCGAGTCACACTAACTGCCAGAACGCTCGTAGCACAGGCCGAGGCGGAGGATTAGCAGCAATCTTCCATTCCAGCTTATTAATTAATCAAAAACCCAGACAGAGCTTTAATTCATTTGAAAGCTTGACTCTGTCTTGTCCATCCAAATTGGAAGTCCCAAAAACCAGTTTTATTTGTTGTTATCTATCATCCACCTGGTTGTTACTGTGAGTTTCTCTGTGAATTTTCAGACCTTTTGTCTGACTTAGTGCTTAGCTCAGATAAGATAATTATAGTGGGCGAGTTTAACATCCACACAGATGCTGAGAATGACAGTCTCAACACTGCATTTAATCTATTATTAGACTCAATTGGCTTTGCTCAAAATGTAAATGAGTCCACCCACCACTTTAATCATACCTTAGATCTTGTTCTGACTTATGGTATGGAAATTGAAGACTTAACAGTATTCCCTGAAAACCCCCTTCTGTCTGATCATTTCTTAATAACATTTACATTTACTCTGATGGACTACCCAGCAGTGGGGAATAAGTTTCATTACAGTAGAAGTCTTTTGGAATGCGCTATAACTAGGTTTAAGGATATGATTCCTTCTTTATGTTCTCTAATGCCATATACCAACACAGGGCAGAGTAGCTACCTAAACTCTGTGAGTGAGATAGATTATCTCATCAATAGTTTTACATCCTCATTGAGGACAACCTTCGATGCTGTAGCTCCTCTGAAAAAGAGAGCTAAATCAGAAGTGCCTGACTCCGTGGTATAACTCTCAAACTCACAGCTTAAAGCAGATAACCCATAAGTTGGAGAGGAAATGGCGTCTCACTAATTTAGAAGATCTTCACTTAGCCTGGAAAAAGAGTCTGTTGCTCTATAAAAAAGCCCTCCGTAAAGCTAGGACATCTTACTACTCATCACTAATTGAAGAAAATAAGAACAACCCCAGGTTTCTTTTCAGCACTGTAGCCAGGCTAACAGAGTCAGAGCTCTATTGAGCCGAGTATTCCTTTAACTTTAACTAGTAATGACTTCATGACTTTCTTTGCTAATAAAATTTTAACTATTAGAGAAAAAATTACTCATAACCATCCCAAAGACATATCGTTATTTTTGGCTGCTTTCAGTGATGCCGGTATTTGGTTAGACTCTTTCTCTCCGATTGTTCTGTCTGAGTTATTTTCATTAGTTACTTCCTCCAAACCATCAACATGTCTATTAGACCCTATTCCTACCAGGCTGCTCAAGGAAGCCCTGCCATTAATTAATGCTTCAATCTTAAATATGATCAATCTATCTTTACCACAGGCTTTTAAGGTGGCAGTAATTAAACAATTACTTAAAAAGCCATCACTTGACCCAGCTATCTTAGCTAATTATAGGCCAATCCTTTTCTCTCAAAGATTCTTGAAAGGGTAGTTGTAAAACAGCTAACTGCTCATCTGCAGAGGAATGGTCTATTTAAAAAGTTTCAGTCAGGTTTTAGAATTCATCATAGTACAGAAACAGCATTAGTGAAGGTTACAAATGATCTTCTTTTGGCCTCAGACAGTGGACTCATCTCTGTGCTTGTCCTGTTAGACCTCAGTGCTGCTTTTGATACTGTTGACCATAAAATTTTATTACAGAGATTAGAGCATGCCATAGGTATTAAAGGCACTGCGCTGCAGTGGTTTTGAATCATATTTATCTAATAGATTACAATTTGTTCATGTAAATGGGGAATCTTCTTCACAGACTAAGGTTAATTATGGAGTTCCACAAGGTTCTGTGCTAGGACCAATTTTATTCACTTTATACATGCTTCCCTTAGGCAGTATTATTAGACAGCATTGCTCAAATTTTCATTGTTAAGCAGATGATGCCCAGCTTTATCTATCCATGAAGCCAGAGGACACACACCAATTAGCTAAACTGTAGGATTGTCTTACAGACATAGACATGGATGACTTCTAATTTCCTGCTTTTAAACTCAGATAAAACTGAAGTTATTGTACTTGGCCCCACAAATCTTAGAAACATGGTGTCTAACCAGATCCTTACTCTGGATGGCATTACCCTCTAATTTCCTGCTTTTAAACTCAGATAAAACTGAAGTTATTGTACTTGGCCCCACAAATCTTAGAAACATGGTGTCTAACCAGATCCTTACTCTGGATGGCATTACCCTGACCTCTAGTAATACTGTGAGAAATCTTGGAGTCATTTTTGATCAGGATATGTCCTTCAATGCGCATATTAAGCTAATATGTAGGACTGCTTTTTTGCATTTGCGCAATATCTCTAAAATTAGAAAGGTCTTGTCTCAGAGTGATGCTGAAAAACTAATTCATGCATTTATTTCCTCTAGGCTGGACTATTGTAATTCATTATTATCAGGTTGTCCTAAAAGTTCCCTGAAAAGCCTTCAGTTAATTCAAAATGCTGCAGCTAGAGTACTGACGGGGACTAGAAGGAGAGAGTATATTTCACCCATATTGGCCTCTCTTCATTGGCTTCCTGTTAATTCTAGAATAGAATTTAAAATTCTTCTTCTTACTTATAAGGTTTTGAATAATCAGGTCCCATCTTATCTTAGGGACCTCATAGTACCATATCACCCCAATAGAGCACTTCACTCTCAGACTGCAGGCTTACTTGTAGTTCCTAGGGTTTGTAAGAGTAGAATGGGAGGCAGAGCCTTCAGCTTTCAGGCTCCTCTGCTGTGGAACCAGCTCCCAGTTTGGATCAGGGAGACAGACACCCTCTCTACTTTTAAGATTAGGCTTAAAACTTTCCTTTTTGCTAAAGCTTATAGTTAGGGCTGGATCAGGTGACCCTGAACCATCCCTTAGTCATGCTGCTATAGACTTAGACTGCTGGGGGGTTCCCATGATGCACTGAGTGTTTCTTTCTCTTTTTGCTCTGTATGCACCACTCTGCATTTAATCATTAGTGATTGATCTCTGCTCCCCTCCACAGCATGTCTTTTTCCTGGTTCTCTCCCTCAGCCCCAACCAGTCCCAGCAGAAGACTGCCCCTCCCTGAGCCTGGTTCTGCTGGAGGTTTCTTCCTGTTAAAAGGGAGTTTTTCCTTCCCACTGTCGCCAAGTGCTTGCTCACAGGGGGTCGTTTTGACCGTTGGGGTTTTTCCATAATTATTGTATGGCTTTGCCTTGCAATATAAAGCACATTGGGGCAACTGTTTGTTGTGATTTGGTGCTATATAAATAAAATTTATTTGATTTGATTTGATTTCCAGATGGCCTAAGCATTTTTGGACCTTACTCTTGCAGAGTATTCTAGTTGGGAAAGCTCAAGAAGCTTATTCATCTCTAACTGTGACAGAAAGTGAAAATTATGACATTGTCAAAAATGCTATTCTTCAAGCCTATGAGCTGGTTCCTGAAGCATATCGTCAGCGATTTAGAGGTCTAGTTAAACTTGAAAGCCAGACATATGTTGAATTTGCAAGAGAGAAAGAAACACTCTTCAGTCGATGGTGTTCATCTCAAAAGGTTGAATCAGTAGATGAGTTGAAACAGTTGATTCTCTTAGAGGACTTTAAAAACTGTTTGCCTGGAGTGGTTTGCACATACATCGCCGAACAGAAGGCTAACACTTTCTAAAGCTGCAGTGCTAAGCGTTGAGTTTCTGTTGACTCATAAATCAAGTTTTAATGCTGAGAAGAATGAGTCTAAACTGAAATCTTTTAGGCCGAACTCTTCATCTCGTGGTCCTGGCTTTAAAAAGACTTCTACTACTGGCAATGGTTTAAATGAGAAACTTTGTTTCTATTGTAAGAAACCTGGCCACCTGATTGCTGACTGTCCCATCCTAAGCAGGAAGAAATCTAAACCTCTGGCTTTTCTAAAGACTGAACAAGGTCCGCGTTTGAGTCAAGAGGTTGTGCCCGAGTCGAGGAGTGAAGTGGCCTGTTCCTCTTTATTTTTAATGGATGGTTTTGTGTCTTTGGTTTCAGATCCTTACACTAGACGGCCAATACAAATCTGGAGGGATAGTGGAGCTTTTCAGCCAGTAATTTTGCAGGATGTTCTTCCCTTTTCTGAGCTGTCAGATAACTCTGACATTGACAATGTAGTGCGATTGTGCAGGGTTTTGGGGGCTGTTTAACCTTGCCTCTACATACTGTTAACCTGCACACTGCATCAGTTTCTGGAAATGTTCCTGTTGCTGTGTGCTCCTCCATTCCTATGGAGGGTGTGTCCATGATTCTCGGAAATGACTTGGCCGGTGACAAGGTCTTGGCTGCCCCTGTGGTGGTCTCAACTCCTACATTGTGAGTTCCCAGATTAAATGCAGCAGCGATATCCTGATGCTTTCCTGCCTGTGCGATCACTCGTGCCATGTCTAAACAACTCTCGACTAAGAGTGACATTGAGGTTGATCTGTCTAACACATTCCTAGCCAAAGGGAATACTTTTGGTTTTACTGAACATTTTCCTTCTCACAATGAGCTGAAGTCCGCTCAACAGAGATTCTGGACTTACTGCCTTGTTTGACAATGCTGTTTCTGAAAGTGAAATTAAGAAGCTGCCTTGTGCTTATTTTATTAGCCATGGGGTTCTCATGAGAAAGTGGACTCCTCCAGCATTGACCTGTGAGGATGAATGTTCTATTTATCAAATTGTTGTTCCTGAAGTTTATCGTACTGAGATTCTCATACTTGCTCATGACCATAGTTTAGCAGGACATATGGGTGTAAAGAAAATGCTAGATAGAGTGAGGAGACACTTCTATTGGCCTACCTGTCATGTGTGCAAGATTGTGGGTAAACCTAATCAGACGATTCCCAAGGCCCCATTACATCCTATTCCAGTTATTGGAGAGCCTTTTGAACACATCTTGGTAGATTGTGTAGGACCTCTTCCTCGAACAAAATCTGGTAACCAGTATCTTCTGTTATGTGTATGGCTACTTGTTTCCCTGAGGCTATTTCCCTCAGAAGGATTACAGCCGTCACTGTTCTTAAGTTTTTCACTCTGTTTGGCCTTCCCAAGGTGGTGCAGACTGACCAGGGGTCCAATTTTATGTCCAAGATTTTCTCCCAGGTGTTTCGGCAGTTGTCAATTAAACATTGCACATCCTCTGCATACCACCCTGAGTCCCAGGGGGTCCTGGAGAGGTTTCACCAAACTTTGAAAAATATGTTGAGTCTACTGCAAGGAGTTTGAGAAAGAATGTGATGATGGTGTTCCCTTGCTTCTCTTTGCAGCTTGGGAAGTGACTCAGGAGTCATTGGGTTTTAGCCCAGCTGAGCTCGTGTTTGGTCATACAGTGCGTGGGCCATTAAAACACTTAAAAGAGAGATGGTTAGAGGACTCATCTGCTCAGTCTGGTCTCTTGCAGTTTGCGTGTAGTTTCAGATCCAAACTCCAGAGGGCATGTGAGCTTGTCAAGGCAAACTTGGAGAAGGCTCAAGGGAAGATGAAACACAGATTTGACAAGAAAGCTGCAGAGTGTTTTTCCCCAGGGGATAAAGTATTGGTTCTACTGCCACTTTCTGGGTCTGCTTTGCATGCTCAGTATAGCGGGCCTTTTGAGATGTAGTAATAATAATAATAAGTGGCTTATTAACACAACATGTGTAGCCACATGTTGTGTTTTGTGTTGGATGAAATAGTTTAAGACATTTATTAGGTCTACTTGTGCATAGTTTTGGAGCTTTACGCGTTGTTGCTACGAGCTTTATTACTTATATTAGGCTGAAGCTCATAGAGCTGTAATAAATGTTGTCATTGCAGGGAAAGCTAACTGTCCTGTAGCTAGTTAAGTGGTGTTTTATTCTTTTAGTGCAACTACTTAAAAAAAAAAAAAAAATCCACTATTTCTCTATTATCCATCATGACTTTTGTTATCCATCCACTTTTGTTCATGATATGGTACCAATACACACACACACACACACACATATTCCACAAAACCTGCATGAACTTTGATTACAGAATGATAATTTTTAGAATTGAGTATTTGTCCCAGAGAGACAGTAATTGAGAATACATGGGAAGAAAGTGTTAAAGAAAAGAGACTGAAAATAAATGAAATAGCTAATCATGGCAGACATAGATTAGGAGGGATCAATCTTTCATTATCCGAAGAACAAAAATAAGTAAATGAGAGAATCAGATCAGTTGTGACTTGAAATTGACGTTCTGATAAGCTATGTGCGGTCTGCATAAGTTGGGAGTGGCAAGATGGCCGCCACTTTGCTTCAGCGGATCGCACGGTGTGTGGGCCAATGAGCGATCCAGTAACATCAGTGGGTCTAATAAGCTTTCTATGTGCGGTCTGCATAAGTTGGGAGTGGCAAGATGGCCGCCACTTTGCTTCAGCGGATCGCACGGTGTGTGGGCCAATGAGCGATCCAGTAACATCAGTGGGTCTAATAAGCTTTCTATGTGCGGTCTGCATAAGTTGGGAGTGGCAAGATGGCCGCCAGTTGTCTTCAGCGGATTGTTCGGAGTGTGTGGGCCAATGAGTGATCCAGTAACATCCAGTCAGAGATTGTGACTGACGTTTTTTCTGCCATCTTTGAAACATAAAATCGCACCCGCCACGAAGTGGGCGGGGCTTAACGCTCCGACGTCACCTCTTAACTTACTAACTGAAGCTTTCATTAACTGTAAAATCACTTCTGCCATAACCCCAAAGAGAGAAGACAGAAACACAGGAGCAGAAGTTTTAATCTGTTAACACACCACAGAGGTGGGATTCTTTACATTTAACAGTGTTTTAAAATAAAATATATACGTATGTTACTGTTAATATCAGAGTGTATTTTGTGTAAATTGTGGATTTGTTTGTAAAAAGTGTCTAAAGTTTGTTGCTCTTTTTGTTAAAACCAAATGAAAATAAAAAGAATTCATAGTATACAGATTATTTGGAGGGACTGAGACATTAATTAAACAGAACATTTAGAATATTTCAAACAGTAAACTGTCAGTTGACCTGACCCAGAACACTTTATTTCAGTGTTTCACCCACAACAAAGTTAAGATTTAATTTAGCTGAACTACTTATTGAAACTTGATACAAGCTTCGGGTTGTCACTGCTGGTCGTTTTTAGTAAAAGAATGGATTTTTAGCACAAAAAAAAACAGATTTTAGCGAACTCCTCTGTGCCGTCAAGTTAGACTCAGTGTCATTGAACAATGACGCTGTGACTTTCACAGTAAAAGTCTTCCACGGGATTTTGGTTTTCAAACTTTTATTTGAAGTGTTGGAGACACGATCTTATTTAACTTCCTGCCAGTAACACCAGAGAGTGATTCTTAGTGCTGTTATATTTAGAAACATCAATCATGGAAACAATTGTTTTGATTTCTAATCTTTCTGTTTGATGCTTTTATTGTGTAAAGCACTTTGTAATTTTCTATTAATTAAGTGATTATTATTTTTAATGTCTCCATGTTACAGCAAATGGATAGACAACATTATCTGGACGACATTAACTGCGGATTTATTCAGATGGAAGAAGAGGTTTATTTAATGCAGAGATCGGCCTTGGAGGACCCTTACGTCGACACCACGTTGGATGACTGGTTCCAGAGATATCTGGACCAGGAATCTCCTACTCCTGCACCTCCTGAGAAAAAACCTGAGGAGGCACAGGTGAGGCTGGGCACAACACGCTCACCTTACTTCATAAAAGCAAGAAGATTGTCTTCAGTTTAATCGAAAGCAACAAATAAAATCATTAATTTCGTTGTCACATAAAACATGAATATAGGTTTGACAGAAGATCAGCCACAGGAGAAAAAACTTATGACTACTAATACTTCTCAGTACTCCGAATGATATTCACTCACTCATCTTCAACCGCTTACTCCAATAGGGCAGCACAGTCCCGTTTGAACCCGTGTGCAACCTGGTCTCACGGCAAGTCGTGATTCAGCAGCATGAAATATACATTCATCTATTGGTTTGTGATATTGTGACAAAAAGCACCTCATTTTCATCACGGCAGCACAAATTCATTCTAATTCATTCCGTGATGGCTGCACAAAATTAAAAGTGAAGCGGGAGGGGGGGGGGGGGGGGGGTCAAGGTGGTTATGATTAGGGTTGGGGTTAGTAATAGTGAGTTAGAAAAAAAAAACCCTGTCATGAAAGTTTGACTTATTTTGTGACAGGAGCACGAAAAAAAAAAGGCTGCTGTGTGATATCGTGGGATTTGACCATTTCTGGGGACAGCCTCCCATTGTGCAATACAAACACAGCATAACTTCACACGGGTAAATGGCGTACTGTTTTATTTTTTTCTTGGCTGCAATCACTGAAGCAGTCGCAAAAAGTGCAGTTTTTTTTTTTTTTTTTTTTGGGTTCCCAGTGGAGAATGAAAGACGAGACAAATGGGAGCAGTTGTGTCGGTAGGTGTTAGCCTACAGAACTAACCAGAGTAGCTGCGTTCTCTCGCCTGCACGACGACACATTTGAGCTCCAGGTCATAAACAAACCGTAAAACATGTCCACTTTCCACTACACTGTCACATTTTCTTTGTATTTTCACTTTGTTTGCTGTGTAATTTGCCCAGACACACACAGACGGCTGTCCCAGGATGTGGGATTATTGCATCATACGCATAATATTTTAACGCTTTAGCGCTGCCCTCAAACGAGACTGCGCTGCCCAATTAAGGGTCACGGGAGGCTGGAGCCTAACCCAGCAGTCATAGGGCGTGAGGTGGGGTACACCCTGGACAGGAGGCCAGAGTGTCGCAGCGCCTACTTATACTTTACTTTGTAAATGAAAGAAGCAGCTGTTGTAATGAACAGTTTTAATTAAAGGAGAGGCAGATTTAGGACATTTTGTCATAACTGGTTGTGTTTACTTGTTTCTCCAGGATTGGTATGATTGTCAGATCCCAGACTTTATCTGTCCTGAGTACACAGCTGAGCCTGTGGAAGTCCCTCCAGACTCTCCAGTCCTGGCCACATGTAGCGTTCCTCCCATGGTCCCTCCCGACACCAATGATCCTCCCACCTGCAAGGCCCCTCCTCCCAATCCTTCTCTGCAACCATCCTTCATCCCCACAATCGCTGACGCTCCTCCACCAGTCGGTCCCCGCACTCCTTCCCCACCCAGACCTCACATTAAAAAAAACCCCAACTCCTTCATGCTGTTTCGCCAGGAGCAGCGCCCCTTTGTGGTGGCACAGAAGAATATCACTGACTGTGCCACCGTGAACAAAATTCTGGGACAGATGGTGAGTGTTGTGTGCACACTCTTGCACGTGCACAATCTTGTTGTTGTGTCAGTGAGCGTGTTGACTGATGGTGTGTTTGCGTCTGTCGTCTGTTTGCAGTGGAAATCACTTCCTGAAACAGAAAAAGAAAAATATCGCCAACAACAGAAAGATTTGAGCAACCAACACTATGAGCTCCACCCAGGGTGGATGCCCAGCAAGACTGTGAGTAAACAGATCAAACATGCTGTCAATGATAAATGCCACGTGTTTTTATCAGTTCATCCATGTAGAAAGTCTCAGGTGTCTTTTTTTTTTTTTTTGCAGGGCACAAAGAGAAAGTGTGACAACCAGACCGGGACTGAAGGTGAGAAGATTTCCCCTAAAGACAGATTAAAGGCCTTTCATATTTAAATTAATAAATGCAGTTTTAATAAAATAGTGAAATGAAGTGAGATTGTTGATGTTCTTGTTGTTTGTGTTACAGAACCAAAGAAAAGACGAAAGAGAAGGAAGCAGGCAGAAGAGACCAAGAAAAAGGGGAAAGAGGACGACGACGACAGTCAGGTTATTCACATTACAGTCAGGATGCCAACACAAAGCTTATCTGTTTTTTTGGGAGGAGCAGCGCAGCTGTGGAATCGAAGAAGACACCTTCCAAAACAGCCTCTGCAAAAAGATGGAACAGATGGTGAGCGTGCACGCTCCTGCATGTGCGCAATCTTGTCGTTGTGTCAGTGAGTGTCAGTTAACTGATGGTGTGCTGTTTGTTGTCTGTCTGCAGTGGGATTCTCTGACTGTCCAGCAAAAAACACGTCTTTTATCGTCTGGGTCACGGGTTGGCTGTCAGGAAGGTGAGAAACACTCAGATCATACATGTTGTATGTTGACGTCACTCACATGTGACTCTTGTTTTTAGCAGCTGACATCATGTAAAAAGTCTGAATGTGTTTTTTTTTTCTTCCTTTTTTGTGCAGGTTGGAAAAGACAGAATGTCCTGATGTTGACAGTCAGCAAACGAACAACATGCACATGCACTTTATGTTTGATTTGTTTTATATTGTCACAATAATAAATTATCTTTACAAAATAAAATGTTTCATTGCATTCAATGTTTTCCCCTAAAAAACAATATGTCAGAGATAGATATATACATAGATAGGTAGTATAATATGAGCAAAGCGACGCAAAGCTTGCTCATGGTACAGGGCGTCCTAAACAGGAAGTGCCAATTTTCAAATCCACAGTAAAACGGGAAATGTTCAAATGTCAAACACTTCCTGGATTGACAGACGAGATACCGTGGAATCTCTTGGGAACTCAGTGGCAAGCTCACACTCAAACAGGAAGTGCCAACTTTTCAGTCACAGTGAAACAGGAAATGTTGAACACTTCCTGGCATGGGTGGAGCTAGATTGGAGGCCGGGGTTTCACTGGACTTCCCTGAAATCTGATTGGACACAGATGACTGATGTCACGGCACCACACATCTGGTTGAAAGAGCTGCATTTTGAAATCAGTGAGTCACATTGACTACTAGGTTCCTCCTATCCAGTAGTTTGTCCTGTGTACCACAAAAAGTTAGAAGGTTGTTAAAAGCAGCATTTCTCCTTTAATTTGGGTTGGCTTATGTACACATCTTTAAACTAACAGACAGTAACTGGTTCATGATTTGTTGGCTTATTAGTGCAGCAGATAACAGAAACAATCCTTCAAATGGTGATACAAGCATCAAATTCAGCACAAATACAGCTGGAGCAAAATTAATCGAGCAACTTTAATTTTTGACCCCGGTACAAACTGAAACTGACCTTTGTCACCATTCTTGCTGCTTTTACTTTATAACTCCATAACATTCAGTCTGACTGTCCAAACTATACCTTTTTGGAATCTTTATGATCAGGCAAATAATGTGGTGTAGCTTTCTATGTGATTGGAGCATATTTTAATTTAGACCAGGGGTGGGCAACTCTTTCCAGAAAGGGCCAAGAGGGTGCAGGTTTTCTTTGCAGCCACTGATTCCACCAGGTGATTTCACTTATTAATATCACTTTGAGAAGATGGAATCAGTTAATCAGTGGCTGCAAAGAAAACCTGCACCCTCTTGGCCTTTTCTGGAAAGAGTTGGCCACCCCTGATTTAGACCCCTGTGTAATTGTTTAATTGACCTGGCTGCCTCTTGAAAATTCAAGTGGCCAATCAGTTTATTTTTTTTAAAGAGTTCATGTCTATGGATTATTTGTGCTAAATTTGATGCTTGTATCACCATGTGCAGGATTCCACTCTAAATATTCTCTTATCTGCGTTTCACGGTCTCTACTGCCATCTACTGGCCAGTAGTGTTCATGGCAGACACTACAATACTTTCAATCAGCTCCAGTGCAAACTGTATGACAAAACTGCACGGTGTAAAGGTTCAGAGTGCATGATGCGCTCTGACTGCTCACATTGTACATTCATAAACCACATGTGGAACTCTTGTTTCCAGAAGCAAAATGTAAACGGAAGCTTTTTTTTTTTTCAAACTTTATTTACATTTCTTGTTTTCAAAAACTCTCAATGGGAGACATCAAAGTTTTAACAAAAAAACAAACCAAAACAAAAACAATACAAGACTTTACATGAGTTGAAAGCAGGGGAAAAGAAACAGAAGCTGCTCTCCCAAAGAGATGATCACTGTTTATGCTCTCTCCGGTGTTTGCACATGCACAGTGCGAGAAGTTGGATGCTTGTAGCGCTTCAGCAGCGGGATACCCTCACGACGGCCGACCAGAATATCAAGCAGGTTTGATTTTCATCCGACCATAGATTGCTGATCAGGAGGTGGTTGTGAGAGGTTAAACGCAGCTGGTTATTCCATGTATACTACACGATGCAGGACGCGTGATTAAGATGAAACTCGGCACGATACAAAAAATTCTCGCATGAGTGAAAAATCGGCTCAAAAAGGGCCTCACACAAGTGTAAGCCCAGTTTAAGTACTGAAGGTCTGGTACCAGTAGATGTGTTCTATTTATTTTGACACTGGTTATATCAGATGGTTATCTAATTATAACTTGGCTTTTTTTTTTTTTTTTTTAAATGCCTTTGTTTTTTTACAAATAAAAATTGGCATATTTTACAAAAGCACATTAATATGTAACACCAACACACACACACACACCTCACAATAATGTGTTGGTTTTTACATAGAATGAATGAGTCAATCAGAGTTAGCGGAGGCACATCTTACCCATAATCCCTTTGGCGTCTGTTTGTTTGTTACAAAACTTCAGAATTAGTGCATTATTCAACATTAAAAGATATATGTTATATTTTAACTTTTTACAAATGACAGAATTGACATTAATGGAGTTATTCTATCGGTATTAATTTTATTTATAAACCAAACCATAAGTCAGCACTGCTTTATTTTCCAAGACCTCCGCTTCACAGCAGTGCTGTTATTGAGTAGAGTTGAGCTTTGCTGCTCCTCTCAACGATTTCGCTGCTGGAAGTTATGTAGTAAACTGGAGCGTCCAGCAGTGGGCAGAGTGCTCAAAGACAGAAGTGCTGACTCATTGTTTGGGTCTGTGATCACCTTTGATGCTACCAGAAGTGATCTGCTGTTAAAATTCAAAATCAGCTGTTAGTAGTTGGATGTCTACCGAAAACAATACTGGGAGTTATCGGTTAGCTGTAGCTTCCGATAAATTTTTGGGTGGTTTATCAGTTTAGCTTTATGAAAGATAACTTTTCAGTTAGCTGATTATCTGTTATCGAAGTTAACTTTTTGGTTAGCTGTGCCCACCACTGTCTGTATGCTAGAGTGGTCAGACGGAAGCCACTCCTTTGTAAAAGGCACATGGCAGCCAACTTGGGAGTTTGCTAAAAGGCTCTCAGACCATAAGACACAAAATTCTCTGGTCTGATGAGAAAAAGATTGAACTCTTTGGTGTGAATTCTGTGGTATATTTCTTTATATTTCTGTAATTGACACTTTTTGAATTCTATAAGCAGTGATGCGCGTTACTCTAATCTGACCACTTTTTTTTAGTAACGAGCAATCTAACGCGTTAATCTTTCCAAATCAGTAATCAGATTAAAGTTACTTCTCCATGTCACTGTGCGTTACTATTATTTTCATTGTGGGTCGATAGCAGCATTAAACTTGGTCCGTGGGCAGGAGGTCGGGTTCGACTGAACTGCCCACTTTAAGCGAGCTGTGAGCTTTTCATCCGCGTTTTTTTGCAGCTGCTCGACTCGTCCTCACCTCTTAAAGCGCGGTGATCAGCACACCTGCACTGAGCTTTACAAAGACATTTTTATACTTTTTTCCCTCCTTTATTTAGAATTCTGAGCTGAGCCGCTCTTTATCTGGTCGTTAAAAACAGCTGATCCTCCGCGACGTGTCAACAACTAACACTATTTTCCACTCAAATGCACCTAAACTCTCTTTCTGAGGACCACATGACGTGAAAACGCAATAAAACTTTACCTGTAAATCTGGTCATGTTTTCTGCATAAATAAATGTTATCCATTCTTTGTGCTCAAACGCCAAAGCAGGGGCGAATCCAGATGGAATGGGGCGTGGGGCAGGGATGTGCCCCCTCCCCCACAACACCCCTAGATTAAAGGTCCAGTTTTGAAGCCGTTTTTTACTACAACTACTAATATTGCTTAAAATAATAATAATTTCGACAAGTAAAATGTTTAGAGAGAATTTAAATGTTAGAAAAATGTTAGAATTTAATAGTTACATTTATAAAAAATGTAGGTTCGAAATTGCAAGTTTTACTGTTACAGTGCTGTCAACAGTTAAATATGAGGTCAAGAAAGAGGTCTTTATTTTACTTTTTATAAAACAAGTATTTATTTTCATTGAAGTCAAGAAAGGGTGACTATAAAGTGAATTTTTGGCAAAACAGGTATCATTGTCATGTTGAGGTGGCAGAGGGTTGTTGTCGACAGCTGGGAAAAGTAACTAAAAAAGTAACTAGTAATCTAACTTAGTTACTTTTACAATTGAGTAATCAGTAAAGTAACTAAGTTACTTTTTCAAGGAGTAATCAGTAATCAGTAATTGGATTACTTTTTCAAAGTAACTGTGGCAACACTGCCTATAAGTGAGCATTTTCAGGGCCAAATCTGGGTGAGCGGGAAATTTGAAATTTCTCATAAATCAGTAAATTTTCTGCTTATTTCAGCAAATGAGATGTCCTGTTTTCCAGTACGCATAATGAATTTATACTGTTATTTTGATAATTAGAGGTCAAGGTCATTCTCAAATTTTACAATTTTTCACATATCTTTTGTGCTTAACAGGACATATTAGCACCTGAAATGATCAAATTTAGTTTGTGACTACATCAATTGATAGAACATATTGTTAGATGCCAACATGCACAGTTTTAAGTAGCTTTGCATTCCATGAGGTTATCAAATTGAGCATTCTAAACGCAGAATGTGTCCAACGAAGCAGTCCTTAATTTAGGTGGACAAAAGGTAGACTTGTTTTTGAAGGGTGTTTTGTCTCTATTGTCATCAGTACTCGTAGACTCATTGTTTTGATCATTTGTTCTGTTGTCTTTTTTGTGTTAAAAAAAAAAACTCTCTTAGTCTAAGATTGCAAAAGAATTTTTCCAAATCTATTGACATTTCAAATGACTCATAATAAGTGGTGGGGACAAAATTTAAACCTTTTGATGATGTTTTTAAACAGTCAGTGGAAAGGTGTTTTTCAAACAAGTTTACCACAATTAAATCCTGTCGCGTCAGTGGTGTCTGGTTGGATAACGTCTTTGATTTCCTCTTGCCACGTCTCCATCTTCTTCTTGACTTTGAAGTCTTTTCCACTCCAGAGTGCATTCTCTTCATCCTTTGCCTAAATAAGTGGTATTACTTGAACCTTTAAAATAGTCTTTAACCTTGAAATGAATTCCTTGTACCAAAAACCATAGATAAAGTGCCATTATAATAGAATCCAGTACTAACAGACCTTTCACCCAACTTTTGCATATTTGACCGGAAATATGCAATCATTTTCTGGCAATAAGTAAATAAATTTAGTAAAACCTTATGTGACATGAGCGAGCAATATGGCGCTCAGGTCGGAGGTCTGGTCTTAACGGATTAACAAAGTTGCTGACAACGCCACCTAGGATAGGCCTAGGACCCTGCACAAGGCAGACACAGGTTTGTTTTTACCTTTTTTTAATTAAGGGGCGCAGACACAAAAAGGGTTAACTATAGAAATATATCATTTATTTACTTCCAACCTTAATTTGTTAAAATCACCCCCATTTACAAACATTAAAAACACATTGTAAATGAAAAATCAGTAAACCCAAAATAAACTCAATAAAATTCACAAAACACACATCCACACACACACACAAAAAAAACATGCAAATAAACCAAACACCATTATGTTACAGTTAAAAGCAACATTAAATCCTTAGGGTGGTAATATGAAAAAAAAAAAAAAAACACACACACTCAATAGATTGAAGCAGCAGGACCTTTGTGGCCGGGACGACGGTGGGGGATCGAACGCGGCTCGCACCAGGTCAGCCAAAGGGGAACTCCCCGTTAGCCAAGCTAGCGGGAACGTCTTTTCAATTGGGACCCGGGACTTTCATCCCGCTACAAAAATAAATTACAGGTCTGAAATAAATATGGATCATAAAGCTAGCACGCAATATTTTTTCGCCCACATCTGGCTTTAAAACCCCTACAACGTCCATGCGAAATTTAAATTATTACCGGACTGTTAATAGAATCTAGTTTGGTCATCCAATGTCCAGAATCCAGAAGAGCAGCAGCGGGAGGAGTTACGCAAAGCGTGGCCACCATCTGAATTATTGAGCCGACGCAGCTGTCCCCAGCAGCCACCGCGGGAGGTGTAGCCTGGTCCCGCTGTGATGTAGACACTACATTAGCAGACCAAAATAATTTGTAATTGTTTATAAAAGACAGAAACCAGCAACTCACCAGTAAGAAGACGCACCGATCTGCTCAAGACCCCAGTGGAGGCGCATTCCCAGCTTCCAGACAACGTGCCTAAAAGCGCACAAAGCACCGCACTATAAGGAAGAAATGGCATTATAGAACGACGAAAGACAACTAAATGGGCCAAAAAGGCGAAGCCGGCCGCTTACCCCAAATCATACGCTGGTGGCCCAAACGCCCGCAAACAGTGGCTTCTATTAGCCGCAGTGGCGCTCGGAGTAAAGCAGCACTTCAAGCCACTAATAAAGAGCCACACAAAGCTCCAGAGAGAGAGAGAAAAAAAAAAGATGAACGCACCCAGTCACCACAGCATGTAAAGGTACTCCAACGCTGCCTCACGGGAGAGACCAGGAAGAAAAAGAGACTGGAGCCACAAAATAGCTCTGAATTTATATCCCCTGCTTCCAACAAATGCAACCAGAACCCAAGTGCGCACAGAAACACAAACAAACCAGGTGCGCGTAGACAAGAGCTTCCAAAACCGGGTAGGGGAGGGCATGTACACTCCACACAGCCACATCTACCCCCCCACCTTTATAATGTCGTCCCGACGATAGAAGGTCAAGACCGAGGCCTAAAGATATAAACCTGAAGATTTGAAGTTTGCTCCGGAACCCTAGCAACCAGTTCAGCAGCCTGATTACTACTCAGAGGCTGAGGAAGCCGATGTATATTTGAATATTGACCAGCCGTAGAACGAGTGGTTCGGCGCAATGCCTGAGCACTGGTGCTCGGCTGGTCAACATCAGCGGAAGACGATGGTTCAAATGACTGTGTTAGAGCAGGTGCTCCAATCTGATTGCAATCTGCCACACACAAGGGGGGTGGGGGGGTTACTAAGGGAACAGGAGAAACCACATGCCAATGAGATTCTGAAACCAAGAGCAACACTTCACTATCAGAGGAACGAGAGTCCTCAAGTGAGGCTGCCTCTGGTACAGAGGAAGGTGGAGCTTGATTACCGTCCAAAGGTCCCAAGACAGCTTTCAACATGTGACAATGTACTGTACATTCTGGACCATATGCAAGTTCTCAACAGGGGCCACGTCATAAAATTCAGCATCTGTGGAATTCTGTGGTCCATCAAATGGTGAGTGTAAATATTCACAGAACTTCTCCGTCATGGCCCACTTGAGCGCTAAGAATTCTAACTTCATGGAGCTGTAGGTTGCCATGTTGCGCTCAGTGGGCCGCAACCCCCTGCTGCCATAGGCCACCGGTCTTACTCCACTATCAGTCTCTTGGAAGAGGACAGCTACCAGCCCACTATAACTAGCGTCTACTTCCAAATAAAGGCTTAGAAAAGTCTGCAAAAGCTAGAACGCGCGCAGACACTAGCTTGGCCTTTAATGCCAAGATAGGCATTTAATCTTTAATTTTAAACTTTAATCTTAGAAACATGGTGTCTAAGCAGATCCTTACTCTGGATGGCATTACCCTGACCTGTAATAATACTGTGAGAAATCTTGGAGTCATTTTTGATCAGGATATGTCCTTCAAAGCGCATATTAAGCAAATATGTAGGACTGCTTTTTTGCATTTGCGCAATATCTCTAAAATTAGAAAGGTCTTGTCTCAAAGTGATGCTGAAAAACTAATTCATGCATTTATTTCCTCTAGGCTGTACTATTGTAATTCATTATTATCAGGTTGTCCTAAAAGTTCCCTGAAAAGCCTTCAGTTAATTCAAAATGTTGCAGCTAGAGTACTAACGGGGACTAGAAGGAGAGAGCATATCTCACCCATATTGGCCTCTCTTCATTGGCTTCCTGTTAATTCTAGAATAGAATTTAAAATTCTTCTTCTTACTTATAAGGTTTTGAATAATCAGGTCCCATCTTATCTTAGGGACCTCATAGTACCATATCACCCCAATAGAGCGCTTCGCTCTCAGACTGCAGGCTTACTTGTAGTTCCTAGGGGTTTTAAGAGTAGAATGGGAGGCAGAGCCTTCAGCTTTCAGGCTCCTCTCCTGTGGAACCAGCTCCCAATTCAGATCAGGGAGACAGACACCCTCTCTACTTTTAAGATTAGGCTTAAAACTTTCTTTTTTGCTAAAGCTTATTGTTAGGGCTGGATCAGGTGACCCTGAACCATTCCTTAGTTATGCTGCTATAGACTTAGACTGCTGGGGGGTTCCCATGATGCACTGAGTGTTTCTTTCTCTTTTTGCACCACTCTGCATTTAATCATTAGTGATTGATCTCTGCTCTCTTCCACAGCATGTCTTTTTCCAGATTCTCTCCCCTCAGCCCCAACCAGTCCCAGCAGAAGACTGCCCCTTCCTGAGCCTGGTTCTGCTGGAGGTTTCTTCCTGTTAAAGGGAGTTTTTTCTTCCCACTGTTGCCAAGTGCTTGCTCATAGGGGTTGTTTTGACCGTTGGGGTTTTTCTGTCATTATTGTATGGCTTTTGCCTTACAATATAAAGCGCCTTGGGGCACCTGTTTGTTGTGATTTGGCGCTATATAAATAAAATTGATTTGATTTGATTTAATGCCTGGAACACCTGCTCACACTGCGAAGTCCGTATCACCTCTAAAGCTTTGCCTGAACCCTTCTTGGATTTTGTGCCTGCCAGTTCAGCCACCAACTGGTGTGGGAGGGTCCGCCAACTTGGCAAATCCCTCCACAAACCGGCAGTAGTAGTTGGCAAAGCCCAGGAACGAACGCAGCTCTGAGGTATTGGTAGGACGCTTCCATTGAGACACAGCTTTGATCTTTTCGGGGTCCGTTGACACCCCTTGGTCCGAGATGACATGGCCCAAGTACCCCACCTTACGCTGGAAAAATTAGCACTTTTCGAGCCACACTTTCAGGCCTTTTGTGTTAAGCCGACCAAGCACCAACTCCAGACGCTGAAGGTGTTGTTCAACAGAGGATGAGTAGACAACGATATCATCAAGGTACAGCAAAAGAGACTGACCTTGCTGGTCACCAAACATCCTCTGCATCAGCCGCTGGAAGGTGCTTGGGGCATTACACAAGCCAAAAGGCATGCGGTTAAACTCAAAAAAGCCAAAAGAGGTACAAAAGGTACCTGGTATCTGAGGTATCTGCCTCAGTCACAGGAACCTGATTGTAACCACTGGCTAGATTGAGTGTGGAGAACCAGACAGCGCCCGAAAATGCATCCAGTGTCTCCTAAATCTGAGGCAAAGGGAAAGAGTCCTTCCACATTTTACTGTTAAGCAGATGGTAATCTACGCAAAGGCGTAAGCCATCATCCTTCTTTCTCACCAATACAATTGGTGAGGTGTACGGACTGCTGCTATCCCGATTGACTTGAGACTCCAGCAGCTGATTTATGTGCATCTTAACTGCCTCATTTTCAGAAGGTGGGATACGACCATACCTCTGGCGGCGCAGACAAGAGCTTCCAAAACCAGGTAGGGGAGGGCATGTACACTCCACACTGCCACACATAGAAATTGAGTAAAACCCGCCTAAACCGTCATCGTATGAACCGGATATTCGCATTCACCGAACAAAACAAAAGCCCCAATGCTTTTGTATGGTTTTCCATGTAATAAACACTGTATATATCAGATTTTGTATAAAAGCTTTTCACTCACATCAGACAAAATGTCTGCAATGCATTTTCATTAAAAACCTCTTGCATGTATGGACAGAGCAGTCTGGATTGACGTGCCCAGTAACAGAGGTACAAAATTAAGTAGAGGAAAGTGGGTACGTATTTCCGTGATTAAAAGATCAAGCTGTTTTTGTTTTCTTCCAAACTGCGCTCACTCCACCCGCAGCCTGACGTGCACCTGGTAAATGAGAGACACAATGATTTGTCACTTTTCACTCATTCCTCGTCGTATTTTAAAAGTTTTTGCAGTGCACACACCAATTTGGATCAAATAAGTTTGGCAGAAAAGTCCGTAAATATGACAAACTTCACAATACAAAGTCAGAAAATGACGCTCAAATGACCTGCAATCCATGGAGGAAATTGTACACCTTACCGTTGGGTTGGAGGTACAATAGATGATCATAGAAAGAAAAGCTCATTGAGGGACAAATTAATCCAGAAAAATAAAATCTAGAAAAACTGCATAAAGACATGATGGAGATCTTTAAAACTTCCACAGAGTTACAGAGTTGCAAAGGATTTTAAAAAAAAAAGCTGCAGAGGATTTTCGTACACGCCACAGCAGACTTAGAAAAAAAAGAGTGACTCAACCAAATGTAATCTTTTTAATGTCCACTGCTCTTTTAAGGTAGGCCTTTATTTTTATCAAAGGAATTTTTGACCCAGTCATTAAAACGGCAGGTCCCGATTCAGGATTCCCTGTACATCATTCAGCGCCTCCTGAATTTTATTCGTTTTATACATATAATGGATTTTGATTATAATGGACAAAATTCGCTGCTCCACCTGAATCCATTATATGCCGGGTATGTTTTTCTTTTGTGTTGACACTTGACAGAAACTCCGTTTCCACCACGATTACGTATTTCCGGTTATTGAGAGAAAGGTCTTCGATTTTTGGTGGCGGTCATATTTGATTTTGTGCATATCGGCCACCAGGGGGTGACCCCAACTTGTATGTGGTTTAAAACCAAATGCACATACCTAACACCATACCAAATTGTACAAACTTGTCACAGAGTGCACAGTTTGCTCAAATGTTGACATATTTCCTCTCAGCTATAAAGAAAAATGCAGACACTGATATTTATTTATTTATTGAGGAGCCAAAGATGAGCTTTGTGCCGTACAGCTCACTCATGTTACAGGGAGTCCTAAACAGGAAGTGCCAAATTTTGAGTCCACCGGTGAAACAGGAAATGTTAAATGTCAAACACTTCCTGGATCGACACTTTCTGGATTGACAGGCGAGATCCCATGGAATCTCGTGGAAACTCAGTGGTAAGTTCACACTGAAACAGGAAGTGCCAAAATTCGAGTCCACAGTGAAACATGAAATGTCAAATGTTGAATACTTCCTGGCATGGGTGGAGCTAGAGCGGAGACCAGGGTTGCAATGGACTCCCCTGAAATCTGATTGGACACAGATGATTGACATGTCTAGGCACTGGATGTCTGGTTGAAAAGAGCTGCATTTTGACTGCTAGGTTCCTCCTGTCCAATAGTTGGTGCTGTGTACCACAAAAGTTCTAATCCACCTTAGTAGAAGAAGAAAAATATTTGCTTCAGATTTGAATTGAACACATCATTTGAACCATGGACTAATAATGACACCACAGATATATTTGTGAGTAAACGATAGTATTTTATACCAGAAATAAGGTCCAGGTTGATAAAAGTGGCATCTCTCCTTTTAATTCGTGTTTCACCAGTGATTTGTAAACGAGCAGGCAGCTGTTGATTAAATAACCTCTTAATATTGCTGTCTGAATGACACCAGGATGATGCATTTCACTTAAAAATACACATGCCACGGAGTGTCTGTGTACTCAAAAGTACTGGAACACTGGCATTTCACACATTTTAATTTGTTTATGCCATTTCAAATACAAATAAATAAATCTAAAGTTATCTTCCTTAAACTCAAACTGAAAGCAAATCTCGACAACTTTATAAATTAATTAAAAATATAAAATCCAGCTTCCTGATGAAGTGATGTCAAGGAGGATTTTCTTAAAAAGAAGACCTGAAAGTTCAGCTACAATTTGACAGAAAGTACATCTGAGATGAAAGCCTAGATTTGATGTTTTGGTCAAACAAACCTTTGTATTTCTTCATAATTGATGTAAATAAAGTCCAAGACATATTCAGTGACTTGGAAATGTTCATGTTTCCATCCCCTGACTTCTCTGAAGAAAACTGGCAATAAAACTGATTAATATGCATATGTTGCGGATATGAATGAGCGAAGCTAGTCAGCATCTCACCATGTTTGGGCTGGCTCACAGTAGAGGTGGGCGATACCGGGAATTTTGGTATTGATCCGCTACCAATTAAATACAGGCCCAGTATTGCCAATATCGATAACGATACCAATACATTTCATATTTAAGCTTCATAGATCCAAAGGATCCAAAAGACAGCAGTCTAGCATTAGGGGTCTCCAATTGGTTCAAAATGCTGCAGCCAGACTTTTGACACGAAGCAGAAAGTACAACCACATTACACCCATTTTGGCATCCCTTCACTGGCTTCCTGTCCCAGTGAGATCAGATTTTAAGGTTCTGCTACTAACCTACAACCCCTGGCAAAAATTATGGAATCACCGGCCTTGGAGGATGTTCATTCAGTTGTTTAATTTTGTAGAAAAAAGCAGATCACAGACATGACACAAAACTAAAGTCATTTCAAATGGCAACTTTCTGGCTTTAAGAAACACTATAAGAAATCAGGAAAAAAAATTGTGACAGTCAGTAACAGTTACTTTTTAGAACAAGCAGAGGGAAAAAAAATATGGAATCACTCAATTCTGAGGAAAAAATTATGGAATCATGAAAAACAAAAGAACGCTCCAACCAGGCTCAGACTGGTAATCTGTGATTTTGGGCATTTGCCCGGTGGGCCGCTGCACATTTAGACGTGCGTGGGCCGGCCCTCCCAAGTTCACGCCGGCCCCGTTCTCTACCCACCGGATCCGTGTACGCCTTCACTCAGTCCATGTCCGCCACTGCCGTTAACCGTTAGAGAGCCGTTGGTGAGCGCGCGGTGTGAGATGCCCGCCGGGATGTTCAGCATCGACAGCATCCTGTCCGCTCGGCCGAGCTGCAAGGAGCCGCTGCTGCTGCACCGGAGCGGCCCGGTGGTTCTGCCTGCCGGCCTCACGGACTCTCTGTACGCCGACAACAGCGGACTTTACTCCTCCACGTGCGGCCCCTCCGCCGCCGGGGTCCAGCCTCTGGGCGGCACCGCCATCGAATATAACGGCTACTACTACGGCCAACTGCACGTGCAGCGGGCGGTCGGGGGGGCAGTTGTTTTGACTTTTTGTGTTCTGTGCACGGTTTTCTTCCCGCTCCCCACGGACCCACGCGTGACTGTTCCTCCGCCCCGGCAGGCTACGACGGTCCGGGCTCGGTGCTGATCTCTCCGGTTCCGCATCAGATGGTGTCCTACATGAACATGGGCGGCCTGTCGCACACCGAGTTGCAGCTGCTCAACCAGCTGCACTGCCGCCGGAAGCGGAGGCACCGGACCATCTTCACGGACGAGCAGCTGGAGGCGCTGGAAGGCCTCTTCCAAGAGACCAAGTACCTGGACGTGGGCACGCAGGAGCAGCTGGCTCGCAAGGTGCACCTCCGCGAGGAGAAGGTGCAGGTCAGAGCCGCTCTCACCTTTACTGTTAATATTATTATTATTATTGTTATTATTAACAACATGATTATGATTATGATTATTATTATTATTATGACCTGAAAACAATCTTATTACAAAGTGAAATATTGCATATGATCTTTGAGGATTAATATTATTATTATTATTATGACCTGAAAACAATCTTATTAAAAAGCGAAATATTACAAATGGTCTTTGAGGGTTAATATTTTTATTATTATTATTATGACCTGAAAACAATCTTATTAAAAAGCGGAATATTACATATGATCTTTGAGGGTTAATATTTTTATTATCATTATTATGACCTGAAAACAATCTTATTAAAAAGCGAAATATTACAAATGGTCTTTGAGGGTTAATATTTTTATTATTATTATTATTATTATTATTTTGACCTGAAAACAATCTTATTAAAAAGCGGAATATTACATATGATCTTTGAGGGTTAATATTTTTATTTTTATTATTATTATTATTATTATGACCTGAAAACAATCTTATTAAAAAGCGGAATATTACATATGATCTTTGAGGGTTAATATTTTTTATTATTATTATTATGACCTGAAAACAATCTTATTAAAAAGCGAAATATTACAAATGGTCTTTGAGGGTTAATATTTTTATTATTATTATTATTATTATTATGACCTGAAAACAATCTTATTAAAAAGCGGAATATTACATATGATCTTTGAGGGTTAATATTTTTATTATTATTATTATGACCTGAAAACAATCTTATTAAAAAGCTAAATATTACAAATGGTCTTTGAGGGTTAATATTTTTATTATTATTATTATTATTATTATTATTATTATGACCTGAAAACAATCTTATTAAAAAGCGGAATATTACAAATGATCTTTGAGAGTGATCTTTGGTGTTTAGGTGTATAGTATTTGTTCATTGGGGGTTCGGTATGGACGGGTGGGTATGTGTGTTTGGGGGTGGATTCGTCGGGCCAATAGCTAGTGGGCTGGTCCAGAGGAAAAATGCCAGGGCCGAAATTTGTTCCCAGTCCGACCCTAGCTCCAACACATCACTAGTATTTTGTTGCACCACCTCTGGCTTTTATAACAGCTTGCAGTCTCTGAGGCATGGACTTAATGAGTGACAAACAGTACTCTTCATCAATCTGGCTCCAACTTTCTCTGATTGCTGTTGCCAGATCAGCTTTGCAGGTTGGAGCCTTGTCATGGACCATTTTCTTCAACTTCCACCAAAGATTTTCAATTGGATTAAGATCCGGACTATTTGCAGGCCATGACATTGACCCTATGTGTCTTTTTGCAAGGAATGTTTTCACAGTTTTTGCTCTATGGCAAGATGCATTAACATCTTGAAAAATGATTTCATCATCCCCAAACATCCTTTCAATTGAGGGGATAAGAAAAGTGTCCAAAATATCAACGTAGACTTGTGCATTTATTGATGATGTAATGACAGCCATCTCCCCAGTGCCTTTACCTGACATGCAGCCCCATATCATCAATGACTGTGGAAATTTACATGTTCTCTTCAGGCAGTCGTCTTTATAAATCTCATTGGAACGGCACCAAACAAAAGTTCCAGCATCATCACCTTGCCCAATGCAGATTTGAGATTCATCACTGAATATGACTTTCATCCAGTCATCCACAGTCCACGATTGCTTTTCTTTAGCCCATTGTAACCTTGTTTTTTTCTGTTTAGGTGTTAATGATGACTTTCGTTTAGCTTTTCTGTATGTAAATCCCATTTCCTTTAGGGGGTTTCTTACAGTTCGGTCACAGACGTTGACTCCAGTTTCCTCCCATTTGTTCCTCATTTGTTTTGTTGTGCATTTTCGATTTTTGAGACATATTGCTTTAAGTTTTCTGTCTTGACGCTTTGATGTCTTCCTTGGTCTACCAGTATGTTTGCCTTTAACAACCTTCCCATGTTGTTTGTATTTGGTCCAGAGTTTAGACACAGCTGACTGTGAACAACCAACATCTTTTGCAACAGTGCATGATGATTTACCCTCTTTTAAGAGTTTGATAATCCTCTCCTTTGTTTCAATTGACATTTCTCGTGTTGGAGCCATGATTCATGTCAGTCCACTTGGTGCAACAGCTCTCCAAGGTGTGATAACTCCTTTTTAGATGCAGACTAACGAGCGGATCTGATTTGATGCAGGTGTTAGTTTTGAGGATGAAAATTTACAGGGTGACTCCATAATTTATTCCTCAGAATTGAGTCCATATTTTTTCTGCTTGGTCTAAAAAAGTAACCGTTACTGACTGCCACAATTTTTTTTCCTGATTTTTTATAGTGTTTCTTAAAGCCAGAAAGTTGCCATTTGAAATTACTTTAGTTTTGTGTTGTGTCTGTGATCTGCTTTTTTTCTACAAAATTAAACAACTGAATGAACATCCTCCGAGGCCGGTGATTCCATAATTATTGCCAGGGGTTGTATAAAATTATTCATGGACTGGCACCTCCCTACCTAGCTGACCTAATTAAACCTTACATACCGGCCCGGGCTTTACGTTCTCAGGGTGCTGGACTACTTTTTGTCCCTAAGGTGAATAAGAAGTCTGCGGGTCACAGAGCTTTCTCTTATCATGCCCCTCTTCTGTGGAATGATCTCCCTGCGTTAATAAAATAGTCAGATTCTGTGGAGATTTTCAAGTCCAGACTTAAGACGCACTTATTTTCCCTTTCATATGGCTAGCATACTGGTACAGTTTTGTTTTACGCTTTTTAGTAATTGGAGTGGGCTGTGGCCTCAACTTTACCTAAATTCTGGGTCCTTTAGTGAAGTTTAGGGCTAGTGGCCGGCAATCACCTTAGTATTTCTTCTGTTTATCTTGTTGTTTAATGCTGGCAAATTATACAGTATTTTTTGTCTTTCTGATACCTGATTCTGTTTTTTCTCTCTGTTTAAGGTGCAGCTCCATCCAGAGTTGGGAGTTGTATTTGTGTTGGTGACCCTCCTATCCTGTGCGCCAACAGCATTTCTTGTATATTCGTCCGTGAATTGTTCTGTAATTTATGTTTGTAGCATGGCCCAAGCAGAGGGTCACCCCTTTGAGTCTAGTCTGCTTGAGGTTTCTTCCTCAGAGGGAGTTTTTCCTTACCACTGTTGCTCTGGGGGTTGGTAAGGTTAGACCTTACCTGTGTGAAGCCTTGGTCTACCAGTATGTTTGCCTTTAACAACCTTCCCATGTTGTTTGTATTTGGTCAAGAGTTTAGACACAGCTGACTGTGAACAACCAACATCTTTTGCAACAGTGCGTGATGATTTACCCTCTTTTAAGAGTTTGATAATCCTCTCCTTTCTTTCAATTGACATTTCTCGTGTTGGAGCCATGATTCATGTCAGTCCACTTGGTGCAACAGCTCTCCAAGGTGTGATCACTCCTTTTTAGATGCAGACTAACGAGCGGATCTGATTTGATGCAGGTGTTAGTTTTGAGGATGAAAATTTACAGGGTGATTCCATAATTTATTCCTCAGAATTGAGTGAGTCCATATTTTTTTCCCTCTGCTTGGTCTAAAAAAGTAACCGTTACTGACTGCCACAATTTTTTTTTCCTGATTTCTTATAGTGTTTCTTAAAGCCAGAAAGTTGCCATTTGAAATGACTTTAGTTTTGTGTCATGTCTATGATCTGCTTTTTTTCTACAAAATTAAATAACTGAATGAACATCCTCCGAGGCCGGTGATTCCATAATTTTTCCATACAGGGGTTGTATGAGAGCAATAGCACTTCTGGAAGCGACTGAACACTCCAGCAGCCTCCCACCCCGCTCTCCAGCCGGCTGGCACCCATCTGACGTGCACTCTGTGAGCGAGCTGGAGGCATCCAGGGCTGGACTGGGACCAAAACATGGCCCTGGCATTTTCAGCCATGTCAGCCCACCATGATTATTTATATGATATGTGAAAGTGCATGACATACCAAAGGATGTATGTGCACATTGTGTTTCAAAAATTAAAATGAAGCACAGCAGCTGCATGGAAGAGAGTGACCATGTTAAAAAATTGATACGCTCTTTCTCTACTCACAGAGACTTTCATGTTGGCAGAGATGGCCGCAGTGTCACATTCCCATCTTGAAGTGAAAGTAGATGTCAAAGAAGCACTGGTAGAGATGCCTTTTCAGTGTCAGCTGTTTTCTCTCAAGGAGATGACCAATGGTTGCTCTGGAACAGTTTAAAAAAATATATACCTCAGCACACTGTATGTGCCATGCCTCTCTCTTACTCCTCTATTCTTTGGTGCACATGCGTCAATATACCTCTAAAGAAAGCACTTGGATCATTGGGTTTGTTAAAAGCAAGGCAAATAAAGCAAAATAAACCATGGAGTTGACCACAATATGTCAGATATTTCCATGTCATGTCATCCGATCCAGTAAAGAGCCTCTGGACAACCGGGCTTGTGGCATCCTTTTGTGGGTGAAACTTAAAGAATTCCTGCCTATTTGTG
This sequence comes from Thalassophryne amazonica, assembly GCF_902500255.1. Classification (NCBI taxonomy): domain Eukaryota; kingdom Metazoa; phylum Chordata; class Actinopteri; order Batrachoidiformes; family Batrachoididae; genus Thalassophryne; species Thalassophryne amazonica. The sequence continues at coordinate 56,738,811 of NC_047114.1, forward strand.
GAATGAGGGCAGCTAAAATAGTCTGCAACTGCCTGAACTCCCTGTGACTCCTCCATTCCTGTTTCAACAGTCTGGGTTGCCTAAATGGAGAGAAGCAGGAATGTTCATTTCACTAGTGGTATTTCTCTGGTTACCTAGCAATGAAAAATAATCTATTTCGGCAAAGCAATGTTTCACAAATATTGCAAGATGATAGTAACTATAAGCTGAAACACCTGCAAACTTTAACTTCACGAAAACCTAAAATAACACTGTAAATACTTGTAGCATTATTTGAAAACAGTGGCTATAGAGGCAATTCTCTCTCTCTCACACACACACACACACACTAGAGTGACCACCTCCAAACCAGCAAGGACAAAGGTTGTGCACAAAACTCTATAGGCTAATATTATTTTGCATGTCTTACGTCTGATGGAATAAAATTAGTGTTGTAATAATTTCCTATGTTGAGCATTTGCACACTTTTATCCCATAACTTCCCTAGATACTATTTAGTGAAGATGTGTCTCTCTAATCAATTTTAATAATTTTTAAATTGTATTAATTCTGTTTTCTAACTGTTCTAATTATTAGACACATTATTACACACATCCCAAAACATTTTCATTGTTAATTCCACAGGGGATCTTCATTTCTATGTCTTTCTGCTAGCTTCCTTATATAATATTAATGGTTCCGTGGTGATGCACATGTACAGCAGCTCATACAGCTGATTTAAGATATGAAAGGGTATAAATAAAGTTTTCCTATCAATGCGTCACAGAACTCATGATGTCAGAGCTGTGAATGAATTAACATTTATATCGACTCATTACCCAGAACCAGGGGTGGATTAATTCTGAGTCTTTCCTGGGCTGAAGGTCAAAGATCTAAAGTCAGTCTGATGAAATTTTGGGTCCTCATAAATATGAGTGCAAAACCAGTGACCCTCCTATTTTGGGCTATGTTGGTGTCTCCCATTGACACTGACCACAAGGTAAAATAAAAATATGCCTGTTAAGTTTGTACAGTAGATAGCACACCATGTACGTCTGAATTATTCTCTAGTTCTGCTAGGGGAGCATGCCCCCAGACCCTCCAGGGTCCACTGTAGTCCCACCATAGGTTCACAAAATCCTACGGGGAATAATGTTGTGGTTAAAATGGGTCATGAGACACAGAAGGAGCAGTCACATGGGCCCCACAGTTTATTTAACCAAGAGTCGGAAACTAATTGGAGGCCTAGATTGATAGCATAGGCTGGTTTTTATACTTGGGCATTGACACACAAAACTGTCAGTTGATATAATTAGCTGCTCCTTGGCGTCACTAACTGGCATCATTCACATCAGGCTGCCTGAGGTCAGGAACACAGCAACAGTACTTGTGGTTGTACTGAAGTGATTCCAGGTGTGAATGAACTGCTAGAAAACTGGTAATAACAGTGGGCAAAGTTAGCAATATTATGCACAAGTCAAGTCTCGGAGTTTGCGCTGGTGCTGGGTGTGACACCCCAACTCCTGGAGGACAAAACCCCTTTTGAATTCATATCCTTTGTGTGTGGTTCACTGCAACGGCAAATGGAGGGATTCAGAGTAAACTTACAAAGTGGATACTGTCAGATTGACTCCATAAAAAAACATCATATCAGGAAGCTGTAAACATGCTCCTTCATTTATCCTGACCCTTCTTTTATTATGTATCCTCTTTCCACTAAACTCAGGAGGAGAAGGAGTGTGTGGCGCAGCTCTATGTTGGGATGAAAGCCGGTTGGCTGCGTCCAGTTGTTGGGTCAAAGTATCCCCTCAAAATGGCCACCAAGGCCCATGAAGACATCATAAAGTGTCCTGGAGCTGCTGGGAAGATGGTCCTATGTGATGACCAACTAAGTCACAGTTCACCAAGTATGCATCTGTCAGTTTTTGTAGCTGCTGACAGGAGCAATTGCGGAGATCTGTGGTTCTGGATGTCATGGCTGGGGAACATGTACGTTCCTCCATTCTCTCACCCAGTGCTTGTCTTCTTCTCTGCTTTGTGCTCCTTCTTCTGTTGAGTCTCTTCCTCTGCCATCCCAGACTAGCACGTGGGGCTACAAAAGTGGCTTTTGTAGCCCCATGTGAATGCAACAGCCTCCATATTGGATTTGTGCAGAAGACTAAAAACCTGCTCTTTTAGGCACCATACTGCCTCTGTGGTGACTGTCGCAAAATTGTGTCGTATTCATGGTGCACTTTTTTAATTAATTAATTAATTAATTTATTTATTTTTAACCTTCTGACTCACTGTGACTCAATTACACCACACATGAACGATACAAATGTGTTGGGGTGCATCTTGGACATATTGTGCCATATAGCATGTTGCTGGAGGTGGGCTCCCTCCTTAAGATTGTACTTTAATAACATTTGGAAGATCATCATTGAAAATTCCAGTTTAAGTTAACAATTCTGTTTTTCTTTATTGAATGACCAAATTATCCTATAGATCAGAATCATTTTTGCATTACCAGTCTTGGTGACAACACAGGGTTTTTTCTGTTTTACTGTGACAGATGTAGAAGCAGCTGGTTACTATTTTTTTCAAGTATGTTAAACAGTCACATTTTTATTTTCTGTAAATTTGACATAATTACCTGGATTTCAAACCTAAATTAAACTGGCAACAAACTTTTTTTATTTATTCAATATCATATTGCAGCCAGATGACATGTGGGTGTCCCCTTGGCCTTGGGGAGATCTTTGATCATAGATCTCTTCAGCAGATCCTTGGGTACCATTTAAATGATTCTGTGTCAAATGAGGATACTTCAGCAGATTAAGATAAGGAGTATCACTTACAATGTGAAAGAGCATCAGCTATGTACAGTCTGGGTCATTAAAACTCTCCAGTAAAAGCCAGAATCATGAAGCTTTTTATATAAGACAGGGTGAGGCAGATTTAACCAACTGAGCTAGTTCAATGTACAACCAAATTCTTGGAAACAACCTTTGAGGTGGTGAAATAAACATTGATTTTACAGGCATCCCAATTGTGCAAATGCTTTCAGAACTGGAGGTGGGGCCTTGTGTGATAAAACTGCACATTCAGAGTGGCCTTTTATTGTGACTAATCCAAAACATAGCTGTGCAAAAAGTCATGCTGTTTAATCACCATCTTGACATGCCACACCTGCCAGGTGGGTGGATTACCTTGGCAAAGTTGGAGGGCTCACAAACACACATTTTAAGAAATTTATGCATTTAGTTTGAGCTAAATAAGCCTTATATGTGCACTGAAGAAGTCATTTCTTTTACTTCTTGAAAAATCTGAATGAAAACCATAGTGCATTTATAGGATTGTTCAGTGTATTTATTTTAAATTCTGCTTTGTTATTCTGTATGTTATGTATGTGCATCATTGGCATGGGGTATTGTGCAGGTCCTCTAGCCTAGGAAATTCTTTTTGAGGTGTCTGAAGTAAGATTGGTACTTGAACGTATTGTTTTGACAGACAAGCCTCTGGGCCTATGCTGTGTCTGCAGGCTGCAGCTGAACTCTGTGGGCTGGTGTATGTCTATGTCCCTGGGCTGGGAGAGTTACCATTGCAAGGGGCAGCAAAAAAAAAAAAAAAGGGGGGGGGGGGCAACTATTAGCCCATTATTGATCAGCCCACCAGGAAAAATCCCATAACTCACAATGGCCAATCCACCCCTGCACCTTGCTAGTATCGGGTTTGACACCCTTTTTCCTTCAGAATTGCCTTAATTCTTCATGGCATGGATTCAGCAAGGTGTTGGAAACAGTCCTCAGACATATTGGTCTATATTGACAGGATAGCATCACACTGAACCAGCCCATTGAACCAGTCCTTAGACATCAACAGGGCATTTTTGTCCACACAACTGCTGCTCACTGGATGTATTCAGTTTTTTGTAAGCCCTAGAAATGGTTGTGTGTGAAAATCGTAGTAGATTAGCAGTTTCAGAAATACTCAGACGATACAGGAAAAAAAAACTATAAATGACAAAATAGCATGTTGTCAATATTTTTGGAGACCCACATTGAAACCATGACTGATCAAAGGGAGCACAACTCCTGCTTCTCCAATAATTCACACACTGGTTCCCTGTGTTCATGTTTTTCTGCAGGTTATTTCTTAGTCAGGTTGGAGGTTCACTGCTTAGATTTGAATGTTAAATTATGTTCAGACACACAGACAGACAAACAAACTCATTCACACTCTCAGAGTCAATTTAGAATCAACAAGTTACCTAACCAGCATGTCTTTGGAAGTGGGAGAAAGTCGGAGCACCCACAGGGAACCCACGCAAACATGGGGAGAACATTCAAACTTCACACAGACCAGGTGGGAAGCAAACCACTAAGTCACAGTGCCTCAAAATTAAACATGTTACATTTATATTTAGTAAGACTTAAGTAAGACTTTAGTAAGACTTAAGACTTAAAAAAAATACAGTTCAAACATAAGGTAAACAAAACATAAATAAATTCTGTCTGGCTTCACTTCAAAACGATTTTATATCAAATACATAACACTTTAAATATTGTTGTATACTTTTGTCCAGTTGGTGGTGCTAATGTGCCGCAGAACAAGCCGCAGAAGAAGACCGTTTTCTCGCTGGTGGGGGTTGACTTGATTATTAAATTATTCAATTTTTCCTCAAGTTTTGTGTGCAGAAATGTCCGACTGCAGAATGATGAAGGCCATCAGAGTGAGTGAGTTCGGTGCTGCGTCTGTCCTCAAGCTCTGCACGGACGTGGCTGTCCCAAAGCCGGGACACAAACAGGTAAGGACACGGACAGAGACCAGGACAGTTACTCGGGACACAAACAAACAAGTTGCCATCAAAGTCTTGACTTTTGTTTAATATAGCTGCACAGTTTCTTGGTAAACTGATGCAGACTTAAAATGAATTACTGACGCTTATTTCTAAGTGTAGGTGATATTATTCGCCAAGCAGAAGTTTAGTTTTCACTTCCTCGGGCGTATGTGAAAATTAGCGTTTTCCCCCCCAACTGCAGGGGCCTATAGAGGGTTTTCATGTGACGTATCGGTCACGTCATTTTGTGTCCCGTGGCCATTCTGGATTACGACGCGGTGGCCGCTGTGATTACACTTCGTGCATTTGGCGAACAAATGCAGAAGTTTTAACGTCGGTGTGAAGAAGCCTCACGGCACCGTGGCTCTGTGAGAGATCCGCCGCTAACAAAAACCCACTGCTCCCAGAATTTTATTTTATTTTATTCGGCAATAAAATTATATAACAATACATAAAAATACTGCAGAGGATAACAGAAGAACGCTTCCAATAAGGATGCTTATTTACATTGTGGTCCTCGAGCACCAAGCTGCTGATCCACAAGCTGCCCTTCCAGCGCCTGGTGAGAGAAATCGCTCAGGACTTCAAGACCGACCTCCGCTTTCAGAGCTCCGCTGTGATGCTCTGCAGGAGGCCGGCGAGGCTGACCTGGTCGGCAGCTTCCTAGTTCACAATATCGCAGTGTGACACGGTCGGCCAGTTCGTTACATTAACACTAAACTCACTATCTGGTATAAGATACGGATCCACTGAACCAACTGCTACACATCTATCACGATAAATAGCTTTATCTCGAGGATTTAAAGCCTCGTAATAACCAGACATTCTCTTCATTTTTCTATCACGCGTCAGCCTCCTTGTAATCCAGAATAGCGACGGCACCTGTCCTGCAGCAAATCGGTCACGTGATTGAAAACCCTCAATAATTTGGACCATAGCTACTACGAAATGGGCGAAATGGGGACTGATAATTACGAAATGGGGGTACAGTGTAACGAAAGGAGCAGAGTGAACCAGACTGACTCCAAATAATATCAGTTATCAAGTTGTTCACCAATGAATATGGCTTTTTACTTACTTATTTAAAAAGCCATATTCATTGGTGAACAACTTGATAATATAATATTATTTGGAGTCATAATATAATATATATATATATATATATTGCGAGCTGTACAAGAAGTTGAATAGTAAGGAAGGAGAAAAGGACTTGTACCGATTGGCCAGACAAAGGGACAGAGCTGGAAAGGATGTGCAGCAGGTTAGGGTGGTAAAAGATGCACATGGTAATGTGCTGACAAGTGAGGAGTGTGTGCTGAGAAGGTGGAGGGAATATTTTGAAGAGTTGATGAATAAAGAAAATGAGCGAGAGAAAAGGCTGGATGATGTGGTGAGAGTAAATCAGGAAGTAAAAGAGATTAGCAAGGAAGAAGTGAGGGCTGCTATGAATAGGATGAAGAGTGGAAAGGCAGTTGGTCCAGATGACATTCCAATGGAGGCATGGAAATGTCTAGGAGAGATGGCAGTAGAGTTTCTAACCAGATTGTTTAATAAAATCTTAGAAAGTGAGAGGATGCCTGAGGAGTGGAGACGAAGTGTGCTGGTTCCTATTTTCAAGAACAAGGGTGATGTGCAGAGCTGCAGTAACTACAGAGGCATAAAGCTGATCAGCCACAGCCTGAAGTTATGGGAAAGAGTAGTAGAAGCTAGGCTTAGAAAACAGGTGAAGATCTGTGAGCAGCAATATGGTTTCATGCCGAGAAAGAGCACTACAGCTGCAATGTTTGCTCTGAGAATACTGTTGGAAAAGTACAGAGAAGGACAGAAAGAGTTACATTGTGTGTTTGTGGACTTAGAAAAAGCTTATGATAGGGTGCCAAGAGAAGAGTTGTGGTATTGTATGAGGAAGGCTGGAGTGGCAGAGAAGTATGTTAGGGTAGTGCAGGACATGTACAAGAATAGTGTGACAGCAGTGAGATGCGCAGTCGGAATGACAGACTAATTCAAGGTGGAGGTGGGATTACACCAAGGATCAGCTCTGAGTCCTTTCTTGTTTGCAGTGGTGATGGACAGGTTGACAGATGAGATCAGACAGGAGTCCCCATGGACTATGATGTTTGCAGATGACATTGTGATCTGTAGTGAGAGTAGAGAGCAAGTTGAGTCTAGTCTGGAGAAGTGGAGATATGCTTTGGAGAGAAGGGGAATGAAAGTCAGTAGAAGCAAGACTGAGTACATGTGTGTGAATGAGAGGGAGCCCAGTGGAATAGTGCAGTTACAAGGAGTAGAAGTGGTGAAAGTAGATGAGTTTAAATATTTGGGGTCAACTGTTCAAAGTAATGGAGAGTGTGGTAGAGAGGTGAAGAAGAGAGTGCAGGCAGGGTGGAGTGGATGGAGAAAGGTGGCAGGAGTGATTTGTGACCGAAGAATATCAGCAAGAGTGAAGGGGAAAGTTTACGAAACAGTAGTGAGACCAGCTATGTTGTATGGTTTAGAGACAGTGGCACTAACAAAAAGACAGGAGGCAGAGCTGGAGGTGGCAGAGCTGAAGATGTTGAGATTCTCTTTGGGAGTGACAAGAATGGACAAGATTAGGAATTAACATATCAGAGGGACAGCTCAGGTGGGACGGTTTGGAGACAAAGTCAGAGAGGCAAGATTGAGATGGTTTGGACATGTGCAGAGGAGGGACCCAGGTATATAGGGAGAAGGATGCTGAGGATGGAGCCACCAGCAGGAGGAGAGAGGGAGACCAAAGAGGAGGTTCATGGATGTGCTGAGAGAGGACATGCAGGTGGTTGGTGTGACAGAGGAAGATACAGAGGACAGGATGAGATGGAAACGATTGATCTGCTGTGGCGACCCCTAACGGGAACAGCCGAAAGACAAAGAAGAAGAAGAGATATATATATATATATATATATAACATAATATTCATTGGTAGAACAACTTCATAAGCATTTTATCATATACCTATAAATGATAAATGTTGAATGGTTTTCTGAAGGGTGTAAAAAGCCATATTCATTGGTGAACAACTTGATAATGATTTTATCATATACAGTGGTCCCTCGTTTATCGTGGGAGTTACGTTCTAAAAATAACCCGCGACAGGCGAAATCTGCGAAGTACTCAGCGTTAGTTTTTACAATTATTATAGATGTTTTAAGGCTGTAAAACCCCTCACTACACACTTTATACGCTTTTCTCAAACCGGCATTGACATTTTCTCACTTTTCTCTCCTGTGTAAACACTCAAAGTTCAAACCTTAGTAGAAAAAAAAAGAAAATTTTCCTAAAAATAATTATGATGGCTTTTAGAACTAATGAATTTAATTTTAACGATCAACCTACGAGGTTGGACATGTAAGAAATTATTAATAGTGACTCATCAGTATTTCACAGTTCCTCTGACTGCGCTCCTTCGTCATGGCGCCGCTCCGCCGTCCGGATTGGCTGATTACTCGGGTGGTATGAAAAATATTACCCGTCCGCAAAAAGCGTGTATTGCTGCTGTTTATTCTTTAGTGTTTTATCCAATCATATTGGCGTATCATTTATAGGTATATGATAATTACTTTTATTATACATCTGACTAAAATCCTTTGTTCTGATTGGCTGATTCACGTACAATAATTGCAATACTTTTCACAATAAATCATCCAAAGTTAACAATAGCCACATTATTGACTGATTCTGCACCATTTCGGGCAACATTATGAGTGATTGCGGGACGATTTTGTCATAATGGGGCAACAATATTTCGCTCATACGCAGGCGTCACAGACGACATCATGGCAGAGAGCAGAAGGTTTGTGTCCGTCGATACTGATGGTATAAACGCTCTTCTATCCAAGAAAGACATTGAGAGTACCGCAAAAAGTATCAAGAAAAGTTCCGCACTGTTCAAGGGACTTTTTAGCGAAGGACAACGGGAAAGATTTGCAGGTGATGTCACCCAACGAGTTTGAGAAGCTTCCCACTGCCACACTCGGCTATGAACTGGGACAGTTCTACGCATCAGTGCGCTCCAAGTCTGGCCAGAGGCTGAAACACAGTACCATAAACTCACATACGGTACGGGATATCCAGTACCTTAAGGATAAGGGTATTGACATTGAGTTTGAACGGGAAAGACTTAGCAAATTTTTCACACAATTGTAAAGATAAATTTATTAACTACACAGTTGTATAATAAAACAAATGGTGACTGGTTTATCAGGCAGCATAATGGTGTCACCCCTCGGGATCATTGTTGCCCGCGGCTTTTGGCTTTGGGCAACAATGATCCAGCGGGGTGACATTCCATTATGCCAGTCACTCCAACCAGTCAACTATTTGTATATTATTTAAGTGTTTAAGTTTTGTTTATGTGAGATGCGCTCAGTACATGTAGTAGGGGCAGATGTGCCATCTGGCGTTCGAGAGGCGAAACTTCAATTAATGGGTCAGTCTGCTCTATTTCGTTAAGTTTTATCCCCATTTCGTTATTATCAGTCCCCATTTCATCTAATTTAGCTGAAAAAACTTAAAAGTACTTAATTGAATCATATTTGGAGTCAGTCAGCTCCATTTCGTTACGTTTCACCCCCGTTTTGTTATTATCAGTTCCCATTTTGCTTGAAAGTACTTCAATAAAAGTAATTAATTGAATCATATTTGGAGTCAGTATGGGTCAGTCTGCCCCATTTCATTACTTTTTACCCCCCATTTTGTGATGATTAGGCTCCATTTCGTCCATTTTGTATGTTAATATAGCCATATAATTTTATAATGGAACTACCTAGGAAGCTCATATTGCACATATTTAATAAATGTTGTCCATATTTTTAGTTTTTGCATCAGATAAACTGTGGGATTAATGCGTTTTGCACTGTATGAGGCTAAAAAGTGGCTTTTTGGCAAATTACGGGGAAAATATGGTGGAACATATCAGAGCTCTCCTGAAAATACCAAATCTTAGAACTTTCTCATCATAACTCATCAGTTACAGAGTTATTATGTATTCACAGGTTGACAGAGTAACACAGTTTGGTATTAATTCAGAAAGTTAAAGTAGCCCCACTTTTCATAGTGCTCTAAAATGGGCCATTTTTTTTGTCATCTGATTTGGCCATATACGAGTTTAGGATCATTATATAGGACTTACCTAACGTCATGGCTTCGTATTAGATACGTTTTTATTCATATTGATACGTTGTTTTTTTTGTTCACTTTTGTCATATTCAGGAGCTTCTATTTTGGAAACCAAACTGTCTAGTAAAGTAATTCTGCTGAATTTCATCATCTGGCATACAGAATTTTAGATTCTGGCAAAAAAATGCCTAAGGAAAGTATATTTTTACAGCTGCAAGTAGAAGGTCACAACACGGTTTCCTGCCAATTTCAATGGCACGTTTGGAGATGAAAAGGGCTTCTTCAGATAGTGCTTCATCAACAGTACTCACAGGATCTGAAACGGCACAAGTTCATCAGTACCCATTATCAGTTCCAATCCAGATTGAACTAGATGTTTACCAGTCTGGGGAAATATTTTGCTTGTGTCTTTGACAGCAATGGTGTATTGGGAACATTGTAACAAGAAATAATGATGAAAATGGCATGTTATTAATTTCTTGAACAAGGAAGGGGGTAAAGTCTCCTGTCCTTTAGAAAACCAAAAAGATCAGTGCTGGGTGCCATTAGGTTACTGTCTTTTCTTGATTTTCTTTGCTTGCTTTGTGTGATTCAGACTCCAGACACAAAATTTGGTGGATGTCACTATCAGTTGTCACAGCATGACCTTAAGCATGTTCAGGGGCTGTTTTCAAAGATGTAAAGGTATAATGCCACTGATAGCACTTGTTAATTTATGAATTAAGCAAATTGCACTTTAATCAAAGTTTGTTCATTTGAGTAGCACCTTGTTTAAACTTGTTATAACAGGCAATTTTTTAAAATAAAATAATGGTATGTATTTATGAATCAAGTTTTGCCTCAGAGGCCCATTACAATTCCACCATGCTTGTACCATTTGGAGAAAATTGTCATTTTTGCCTTCGCAAAACTACAACCCCAATTCCAGTGAAGTTGGACGTTGTGTAAAATGTCAATAAAAACAGAATACATTGATTTGCGAATCCTCTTCAGCCTATATTCAATTGAATACACCACAAAGACAAGATATTTAATGTTCAAACTGATAAACTTTATTGTTTTTGTGCTAATATTGCTCATCTTCAAATGGTTGCCTGCAACCACGTTTCAAAAAAGCTGGAACAGTGTTATATTTACCACTGTGTTACATCACCTTTCCTTCTAACACACTCAATAGTGTTTGGGAACTGAGGACACTAATTGTTGAAGCTTTGTAGGTGGAAATTCGTCCCATTCTTGCTTGATGTACGACTTCAGTTGTTCAACAGTCTGGGATCTCCGTTGGATAGATAGATAGATCTATCTAATCTTTATGATATATCTTCATAATGCGCCACATATTTTCAATGGGCATTGTAATTTGCATTGCAACGAGATTTGAGTGCAACTCCAAAAGGTGCTTTCCTGAGGTGTGAGTAATTGTTAGTCAAATAAAAGATAATGAATTTTAGCAATAAATTATTTAAATATATGTACAACTAAATAAAATGTGGACCAAAGTAAAATGTAAAACGAGAATTATTACAACTGTGGAATAACATTGCACAGGAAATATTGCACTTGGTTACAGATATTGCACAAGAACTTGAAAAGTGCAGATTCTGATCCCTCCCATGTCTGCACACGCAATACAAGTTGCCCACCATCAGGCCGGCGTTTCAGAGTCCCCCATTGCAGACTGAATAGATATAGGAACTCTTTTGTTCCTATATCATCATAGCCCTTAATAATATCATGATAAACACCGATAACAATCAGGCACATTAGGAGGTTTAGTATTTGTATGTTTTTATTTATTTATTTTATTCTTTCTTTCTTTGTTTATTTTCATTTATTGTTATGAACTGTTTGTCTTGTTCTGTATCTTTGTATGGGTCATAATTTTTGAGAAGCCCAAGACAAATTTCCCCATGGGAACATTAAAAGTATCTATCTATCTGTCTATCGATCTATCAATCTATTGATCGATGGTATCGATGGTTTTGTTATTGTTCAGTACAGTGATTGCTCTGGGGAGAAAGCTGTCCACTGAGTCTGTGTGTCCTACTTTTCATTGACCTATACTGTCAGCCGGAGGTAGTAGGTCAACAAAAGACTCTTTACTATGAAGCCACGCTGTTGTAACACGTGCAGAATGTGGCTTGGCATTGTTTTGCTGAATAAGCAGGGACGGCCCTGAAAAAGGCGTTGTTTGGATGGCAGCATGTGTTGTTCCAAAACCTGGATGTACCTTTCAGCATTGATGGTGCCATCACAAATGTGTAAATTGCCCATGACATGGGCACTAACACACACCTAACACACATACCATCACAGATGCTGGCTTTTGAACTTTGCGCTGGTAACAATCTGGATGGTCTTTTTCCTCTTTTGTCCGGAGGACACGACTTCCATGATTTCCAAAAACAATTTGAAATGTGGACTCATCAGACCACAGCACACTTTTCCACTTTGTGTCTGTCCATTTCAAATGAGCTTGGGCCCACAGAAGGCAGCAGCATTTCTGGATGTTTTTGATGTACGTATGGCTTTCGCTTTGCATGGTAGAGTTTTAACTTGCACTTGTAGATGTAGCGAAGAACTGTGTTAACTGACAATGGTTTTCTGAAGTGTTCCTCAGCCCACGTGGTAACATCCTTTACACAATGATGTCAGTTTTTAATGCAGTGCCGCCTGAGGTATCGAAGGTCACGGGCATTCAGTGTTGGTTTTCAGCCTTGCCGTTTACGTGTAGAAAGTTCTCCAGATTCTCTGAATCTTCTGATTATATTATCGAATGATGGAATCCCTAAATTCCTTGCAATTGAACGTTGAGAAACACTGTTCTTAAAGTGTTGGACTAGTTCTTCATGCAGTTGTTCGCAAAGTGGTGATCCTTGCCCCATCTTTGCTTGTGAATGACTGAGCCTTTTGGGATGCTCCTTTTATACCCAATCATGACACTGACCTGTTTCTAATTAACCTGTTCATCTGTGGAATGTTCCAAACAGGTGTTCTTTGAGCATTTATCAACTTGTGCACATTTACAAACACGTTAAAGTGAAATAAAATGTATCTAAAAAAATAAAGGACAGAAAGAAAGCGCTTCTCAGTAACACTCAGTCATCATGATACTGGTTAAGTGAGGATGTCATAGACAAAGGTTGCACTATTCAGAGCTTCTGCAATCACAGCCACAGAAACCTATAACTAAGCCTATAAATTTCTTTGTGGCTGTGGTGTATGTGGTAATGTGCGAAACCAACACATGATCTCAAATCTGACCTGCAGTACAGAGTGGCAGCATATAGCAAACCAAAAGTTATGGCCTATGGTCTGTGGTTTGTATACGAGACCAATAGTGCGCTCTTCTTCTTTATGTTCTGGTTCAGGTGCTGATCCGTGTTTATGCATGTGGTGTGAACCCTGTGGAGACATACATCCGTACTGGGACGTTCCGTCCAAAGACACCTGTGCTGCCATACACGCCGGGCACTGATGCTGCTGGAGTGGTGGAGGCTGTCGGAGAGGGAGTCACTGCATTCAAGGTACATCTTTCAAAAATGTTATAGCATGAAAACAGCTATTTCAAGCACATCTGGCCTTAATGTATAACAAGTTCATTTTTAGTTCATGATTTGTTTGTTTGTCCTGATCAGATGTCACAAATCATAATATATTTGATCTACAACACTGTGCAAACGTTCAGGCACTTGTGGAGAAATAATCCTGCAGATTTAAGGTGGTTTTAACAATAATGTAGCCAAATGAGCCAATTGTTTTTGTATGTCAATGATCAACATATAAAGTGCATTAAGAAATAAATAAGTGAAGCCTACAGATGCCCTCTGTACGACTGCTGCACTCAGTCTTCCAGATTATAAAGTAGAGAGGTGTGATCTTGACAGAACAACAAGCGAGCAGGTTGGTAGTCAATGTATGTGCAACCTTTGGAGTTTCTACCAGGTGCAAAAACCCATTGTTGCCTTGGTCGACCTCTCCTGGGTTTGTACGCTGAGAATTGGCATTCACCGCGGTCTGAAAGCAAATGTTGCTGGAATCCAGCTCGGTCAGGGATCATGATGTCAAACTTAATGCCTGTGCGCCCACAGCATCCTTGACACTGTGGCAGCCTTCAGTGTGACTGCAACAGTGTGTTTCTTCTCTACGTTCCAGTTTGCTGTCTGTATGACTTAAAGTTGTTAAACAGCCAGTCAAACCTGTTATATTTGCCAGTATCCACCTGATTTGGACTTGAACTAACAGTCTTTTTCAAGACTTTTTTACTTTTTTACCTTTTTACTTTTTTTAACTTTTTTACTGTGCTCCAACGCCTAAGGAAGACCTCTAACGGTCGAAACATCGCGACGGAGCACTTTTATCAGCTAACTTTCATTAGCGTTGGCAGGCTAACTAGCTTGCTAACGCTTTCGTTTTTATTTTTTTAATTTTTATTTTATTTTAGCACCGTTGTCGTGCGTTCGCTGTTGTTGTGCGTTGCCTGTGCTGCTTCATGGCCTGTTTGGTGCCTTGATTGGGGCACTCCTTCTGCTGAATCACCTCTGGATTATTTGCACATTATTCACTTTGTGTGTTTTTAGGAATCCGCTGGCTTAGCGCAGCTACTAGCTCTTAGCCGATTTAGCATGGCGGCTTCTCCTGTCTCTCCCGCACTTTTCTGCTCTGGGTGTGAAATGTTTAGTTATTCCTCGGCCTCCTTTAGCAGTAACGGTACTTGTAATAAGTGCAGCTTATTCGTAGCTTTGGAGGCCAGGCTGGGCGAATTGGAGGCTCGGCTCCGCACCGTGGAAAATTCTACAGCTAGCCAGGCCCCTGTAGTCGGTGCGGACCAAGGTAGCTTAGCCGCCGTTAGTTCCCCCTGGCAGATCCCGTGCAGTCGGGAAAGCAGGCCGACTGGGTGACTGTGAGGAGGAAGCGTAGCCCTAAACAGAAGCCCCGTGTACACCGTCAACCCGTTAACATCTCTAACCGTTTTTCCCCACTCGACGATACACTCGCCGAGGATCAAACTCTGGTTATTGGCGACTCTGTTTTGAGAAATGTGAAGTTAGCGACACCAGCAACCATTGTCAATTGTCTTCCGGGGGCCAGAGCAGGCGACATCGAAGGACATTGAAATTGCTGGCTAAGGCTAAGCGTAAATTTGGTAAGATTGTAATTCACGTCGGCAGTAATGACACTCGGTTACGCCAATCGGAGGTCACTAAAATTAACATTAAATCGGTGTGTAACTTTGCAAAAACAATGTCGGACTCTGTTGTTTTCTCTGGGCCCCTCCCCAATCAGACCGGGAGTGACATGTTTAGCCGCATGTTCTCCTTGAATTGCTGGCTGTCTGAGTGGTGTCCAAAAAATGAGGTGGGCTTCATTGATAATTGGCAAAGCTTCTGGGGAAAACCTGGTCTTGTTAGGAGAGACGGCATCCATCCCACTTTAGAGGGAGCAGCTCTCATTTCTAGAAATCTGGCCAATTTTTTGGGATCCTCCAAACTGTGACTGTCTAGCGTTGGGACCAGGAGGCAGAGCTGTGGTCTTATACACCTCTCTGCAGCTTCTCTCCCCCTGCCATCCCCTCATTACCCCATCCCCGTAGAGACGGTGCCTGCTCCCAGACCACCAATAACCAGCAAAATCTATTTAAGCATAAAAATTCAAAAAGAAAAAATAATATAGCACCTTCAATTGCACCACAGACTAAAACAGTTAAATGTGGTCTATTAAACATTAGGTCTCTCTCTTCTAAGTCCCTGTTGGTAAATGATATAATAATTGATCAACGTATTGATTTATTCTGCCTAACAGAAACTTGGTTACAGCAGGATGAATATGTTAGTTTAAATGAGTCAACACCCCCGAGTCACACTAACTGTCAGAATGCTCGTAGCACGGGCCGGGGCGGAGGATTAGCAGCAATCTTCCATTCCAGCTTATTAATTAATCAAAAACCTAGACAGAGCTTTAATTCATTTGAAAGCTTGTCTCTTAGTCTTGTCCATCCAAATTGGAAGTCCCAAAAACCAGTTTTATTTGTTATTATCTATTGTCCACCTGGTCGTTACTGTGAGTTTCTCTGTGAATTTTCAGACCTTTTGTCTGACTTAGTGCTTAGCTCAGATAAGATAATTATAGTGGGCGATTTTAACATCCACACAGATGCTGAGAATGACAGCCTCAACACTGCATTTAATCTATTATTAGACTCTATCGGCTTTGCTCAAAAAGTAAATGAGTCCACCCACCACTTCAATCATATTTTAGATCTTGTTCTGACTTATGGTATGGAAATAGAAGACTTAACAGTATTCCGTGAAAACTCCCTTCTGTCTGATCATTTTTTTAATAACATTTACATTTACCCTGATGGACTACCCTGCAGTGGGGAATAAGTTTCATTACACTAGAAGTCTTTCAGAAAGCGCTGTAACTAGGTTTAAGGATATGATTCCTTCTTTATGTTCTCTAATGTCATATACCAACACAGAGCAGAGTAGCTACCTAAACTCTGTAAGGGAGTTAGAGTATCTCGTCAATAGTTTTACATCCTCATTGAAGACAACTTTGGATGCTGTAGCTCCTCTGAAAAAGAGAGCTTTAAATCAGAAGTGTCTGACTCCGTGGTATAACTCACAAACTCGTAGCTTAAAGCAGATAACCCGTAAGTTGGAGAGGAAATGGCGTCTCACTAATTTAGAAGATCTTCACTTAGCCTGGAAAAAGAGTTTGTTGCTCTATAAAAAAGACCTCCGTAAAGCTAGGACATCTTTCTACTCATCACTAATTGAAGAAAATAAGAACAACCCCAGGTTTCTTTTCAGCACTGTAGCCAGGCTGACAAAGAGTCAGAGCTCTATTGAGCTGAGTATTCCATTAACTTTAACTAGTAATGACTTCATCACTTTCTTTGCTAACAAAATTTTGACTATTAGAGAAAAAATTACTCATAACCATCCCAAAGATGTATCGTTATCTTTGGCTGCTTTCAGTGATGCCGGTATTTGGTTAGACTCTTTCTCTCCGATTGTTCTGTCTGAGTTATTTTCATTAGTTACTTCATCCAAACCATCAACATGTTTATTAGACCCTATTCCTGCCAGGCTGTTCAAGGAAGTCCTACCATTATTTAATGCTTCAATCTTAAATATGATCAATCTATCTTTGTTAGTTGGTTATGTACCACAGGCCTTTAAGGTGGCAGTAATTAAACCATTACTTAAAAAGCCATCACTTGACCCAGCTATCTTAGCTAATTATAGGCCAATCTCCAACCTTTCTTTTCTCTCAAAGATTCTTGAGAGGGTAGTTGTAAAACAGCTAACTGATCACCTGCAGAGGAATGGTCTATTTGAAGAGTTTCAGTCAGGTTTTAGAATTCATCATAGTACAGAAACAGCATTAGTGAAGGTTACAAATGATCTTCTTATGGCTTCGGACAGTGGACTTATCTCTGTGCTTGTTCTGTTGGACCTCAGTGCTGCTTTTGATACTGTTGACCATAAAATTTTATTACAGAGATTAGAGCATGTCATAGGTATTAAAGGCACTGCGCTGCGGTGGGTTGAATCATATTTGTCTAATAGATTACAGTTTGTTCATGTAAATGGGGAATCTTCTTCACAGACTAAAGTTAATTATGGCGTTCCACAAGGTTCTGTGCTAGGACCAATTTTATTCACTTTATACATGCTTCCCTTGGGCAGTATTATTAGACGGTATTGCTTAAATTTCATTGTTACGCAGATGATCCCCAGCTTTATCTATCCATGAAGCCAGAGGATACACACCAATTAGCTAAACTGCAGGATTGTCTTACAGACATAAAGACATGGATGACCTCTAATTTCCTGCTTTTAAACTCAGATAAAACTGAAGTTATTGTACTTGGCCCCACAAATCTTAGAAGCATGGTGTCTAACCAGATTGTTACTCTGGATGGCATTTCCCTGATCTCTAGTAATACTGTGAGAAATCTTGGAGTTATTTTTGATCAGGATATGTCATTCAAAGCGCATATTAAACAAATATGTAGGACTGCCTTTTGCATTTACGCAATATCTCTAAAATCAGAAGGGTCTTGTCTCAGAGTGATGCTGAAAAACTAATTCATGCATTTATTTCCTCTAGGCTGGACTATTGTAATTCGTTATTATCAGGTTGTCCTAAACGTTCCCTAAAAAGCCTTCAGTTGGTTCAGAATGCTGCAGCTAGAGTACTGACGGGGACTAGCAGGAGAGAGCATATCTCACCCGTGTTGGCCTCTCTTCATTGGCTTCCTGTTAATTCTAGAATAGAATTTAAAATTCTTCTTCTTACTTATAAGGTTTTGAATAATCAGGTCCCATCTTATCTTAGGGACCTCGTAGTACCATATTACCCCATTAGAGCGCTTCGCTCTCAGACTGCGGGCTTACTTGTAGTTCCTAGGGTTTGTAAGAGTAGAATGGGAGGCAGAGCCTTCAGCTTTCAGGCTCCTCTCCTGTGGAACCAGCTCCCAATTCAGATCAGGGAGACAGATACCCTCTCTACTTTTAAGATTAGGCTTAAAACTTTCCTTTTCGCTAAGGTTTATAGTTAGGGCTGGATCGGGTGACCCTGGACCATCCCTTGGTTATGTTGCTTTAGACGTAGACTGTGGGGGGGTTCCCATGATGCACTGTTTCTTTCTCTTTTTGCTCCGTATGCATCACTCTGCATTTAATCATTAGTGATTGATCTCTGCCCCCCTTCTCAGCATGTCTTTTTCCTGGTTCTTTCCCTCAGCCCCAACCAGTCTCAGCAGAAGACTGCCCCTCCCTGAGCCTGGTTCTGCTGGAGGTTTCTTCCTGTTAAAAGGGAGTTTTTCCTTCCCACTGTGGCCAAGTGCTTGCTCATAGGGGGTCGTTTTGACTGTTGGGGTTTTTCATAATTATTGTATGGCCTTGCCTTGCAATATGGAGCGCCTTGGGGCAACTGTTTGTTGTGATTTGGCGCTATATAAGAAAAAAGTTGATTGATTGATTGATTGATCTAATGTTTTCTTCCTGAGCGTGAACATAAAAAATGTCATCTACTGATCTTCTTGCTGTACTGCATTCTTCTAAAATTTATTTTTAGGTAAAAAAAAAAATTCCTTTGGTTTAGTGTCCAAACACAAACAGAAATAGAAAGCAAGTGGTGCAGTTTTGAAATTGTGCTGATTTCTCATTTTCTTTTTTTTTCTTTTTTTTGGTAATTTTTATTTTTAAATTTTCAAATATACGAAAACAGAGGGAAAAAACAGAAAAGAAACTATAAACAATGGGGAAGAGTGCTGTTACATTTGGTCAGAAAATAAATGATAATTATTCATTGATTAAAAAAAATATATTGTTCAGATAAAGTCCGATCTTGTATATTTCACATATTCTGTCCACTTTGACCATGTTTCGTAGAACGAGTCTCTTTGGTTCCGAATGATGGAGGATATCGTAGATATCGTGGACTATTTCTATCCATTCTTCCACCGAGGGGGGGTCTGCCTTCAACCATTTTCTTGTGATGGCTTTTTTACTTGCTATTAATAGGATTGCCAATAATTTTGTTTCATTCCTTCTCCAATTCTGAACATTTACATCTCCCAAATATAAGAATTCAAATGTAAATGACACTTTATAGCCAAAAACATAATTTACATGATTACAAATCTGTGACCAGTATGGTTTGAGAATACTACAATCCCAAAAAATGTGATAGTGGTTGGCCCCAGAGGAGCCACACAGCCTCCAACATGAATCCCCTCTCCCTCTGTGTCTTTTTTGAACAGGTTTGGTAAAGAACCTCATAATACTCTTCCATCCAAACTCTCGCCACGTATTAGATCCTGTGGTCTTCCACTGAAGATGACAAGTCTTTCCCAACTTTCAATTGAAATATTCAGATTGCCCTCAATTTCCCATTTTTTCTTAATGTACTCTGTGTTACCTTCTTTACTTAACTGAATTGCTTTGTACAAATTAGATATTATATTGATCATAGAAATTGATTTTATTAGAGTTAAAAAGGTGTGTATAAATCCTAATTCACTGTTTTCCCATAGGTCTTTGATGTTTTGATCGAAATGTTGTCGGATTTGTAAATATCTATAGAAGTCATCTTGATGAAGACCATTTTTTCCCTTCAGCTTTTCAAAGCTCATGAACACCCCCTTGTGGATGAAAGAGTAGTACGAAGTCAGTCCCTTTGAAATCCAAGTTTTAAACCTATTATCTTGAGTATTTCGCAAAACGTCCGAATCATACGCTATCCATCTTAATATCAAAGAGATTTTCTCCAATTTACAAATTTTTAGTACCCCATCCCAACATTTCAACATAGATTCGTACATAAAATCCTTCATGGTGTTAAATTTGTTTCTTAATTTTTTATCTGACAATATTGCCATAATTGGTATTTTTTCTGTTTCTACCCTTTCAACTTCCTTCCATCTGGCTGAGTAGGTTGGGGAACCTAAACATATCAGGGGTTTAAGTTGGGCCGCAAAGTAATATTCTTGAAGGCAAGGTAGCCCGAGTCCACCCTTCTCCTTCATCAACTGTAGTGTTTTGTATTTAACTCTAGCTTTTTTGTTGTGCCAAATATGTTTACCCAACATTCTATCCCATTCATCAAAATATTTCTGTGATATCCAAACTGGTAAACAATGAAATAAATACAGTAATCTTGGAAGGATGTTCATTCTGATTGATTCCACACGAGAGTGTATGCCCAAAAAGGGGATTGTACTCCACCTCTGTAAATCTATTTTAATTTTTGAGATTAATGGACCATAATTTGCATCAATAAGTTTTTCAAAATCTTCTGTTAAAACCACTCCCAAATATTTGATGTTATTTGAGTCCCATTTCCATTTGTATGTGTTTTTTATACTTATTGGTGGCTTATAGTTTAGTTTTAACACTTGAGTTTTATTTATGTTGATTTTATATCCTGAGAGAGAGCCATATTTATCCAGCACCTGCATTAGTTTGGGTAGAGATTGCGAGGGCTCAGTCAAAAATATCAGTATGTCGTCCGCAAAAAGGGCTAGTTTTTGTTCACCTGAGTCAAGGTTTACGCCTTTGATTTCTGTAGTCTGTCTTATAACTTGGCTCAAAGGTTCGATGAATAGAGCAAATAAAAGTGCAGAGGCTCCACACCCTTGAGGAGTGCCTCTCTCCAAGGTAAAAGGTTTGGTCAAATCCCCGTTAATTTTTATCCTAGCAATTGGTTTGTTGTATAACGACGCAAAAGTGTCAATAATATTATGATGGAAGACAAATTTAGCCATTATTTTATATAGGAATTCCCATCGTGCCGAATCAAATGCTTTTTCAGCATCTAAACTTATCATAAGTGCTTCCAAATTACATTTTTTGACATGTTTCATAATTAATAATGTTTTTCGAATATTGTCCTGAGTCTGTCTCTGTCTAATGAAACCCGTCTGGTCTTAAAATAAAATAGAGGTAAAAATTTTGTAATCTATGTTGAGCACACTTAAGGGCGATAGTTTCCACATTGCATTTTGTCTTTATTTTCTTTTGGGATTATGGAAATGATGGCTTCTTTCCATGAAGGTGGTATACTTTTCTTGTCAGTAATCCAGTATATTCTTCTTAATATTCTTCAAAGCATTCTTGTATTTTTTCGGGGCTAGTCTCCACAGTATTTGTTACTGGGTGTTTTATTTTATGTATTGTCCGTTCTGCCTCTTGTTTTCTTAAT
Organism: Thalassophryne amazonica; assembly: GCF_902500255.1. Taxonomy (NCBI): domain Eukaryota; kingdom Metazoa; phylum Chordata; class Actinopteri; order Batrachoidiformes; family Batrachoididae; genus Thalassophryne; species Thalassophryne amazonica. Next base: position 56,760,466 of record NC_047114.1, read on the forward strand.
CTGTAAGATAAAAGCTTGAGTGCTCTCCCGCCTGTGTCGTAATATCGTTGTTTTGTAAAAAGGAGCTTTTTTTTAATCTCCTGTGTGTTTATCGCATCTATCTCATTTTTTATTTCTTTTATTTTAGATTTGACCAAATCATTTAGTGACGTGGAGTGCTCTTTCACAAGTTCTTTAAGTTTGGTTTCTAATTCTTGTATTTTCTGAATTTTACGTTTCTTTAGAGTAGCAGAGATTGCTATTATCTTTCCTCAAATTACGGCTTTCAAAGCATCCCATAGTATTGCAGGGGAAACCTCGTCAGTGTCATTGTGTTCAAGATAAGACTGAATTTCGATTTTCAGAGTGTTTTGAATGTCAGTATCTTTCAAGATATTGGAATTTAACTTCCATAGGGTGGATCTAATCCTGTTGCTAATGTTGACTGTTAAATACACTGGTTCATGATCTGATATGGCACAAGTTCCAATCTCACAAGTTAATACTCTATGCATATCATGCATGAACATTAAAAAAAAATCTATTCGTGAATAGACATTGTGGGCTGAGGAATAATGAGTATAGTCGCGCACTCTATGGTTATTTTCCCTCCAAATGTCAATTATTCCCACTTCTTTTATAAAATTATTAACCTTTCTACAACCCCTGGCAAAAATTATGGAATCACCAGCCTCGGAGGATGTTCATTCAGTTGTTTAATTTTGTAGAAAAAAAAGCAGATCACAGACATGACACAAAACTAAAGTCATTTCAAATGGCAACTTTCTGGCTTTAAGAAACACTATAAGAAATCAGGAAAAAAAATTGTGGCAGTCAGTAACGGTTATTTTTTTAGACCAAGCAGAGGGAAAAAAATATGGAATCACTCAATTCTGAGGAAAAAATTATGGAATCATGAAAAACAAAAGAATGCTCCAACACATCACTAGTATTTTGTTGCACCACCTCTGGCTTTTATAACAGCTTGCAGTCTCTGAGGCATGGACTTAATGAGTGACAAACAGTACTCTTCATCAATCTGGCTCCAACTTTCTCTGATCATTGTTGCCAGATCAGCTTTGCAGGTTGGAGCCTTGTCATGGACCATTTTCTTCAACTTCCACCAAAGATTTTCAATTGGATTAAGATCCGGACTATTTGCAGGCCATGACATTGACCCTATGTGTCTTTTTGCAAGGAATGTTTTCACAGTTTTTGCTCTATGGCAAGATGCATTATCATCTTGAAAAATGATTTCATCATCCCCAAACATCCTTTCAATTGATGGGATAAGAAAAGTGTCCAAAATATCAACGTAAACTTGTGCATTTATTGATGATGTAATGACAGCCTTCTCCCCAGTGCCTTTACCTGTCATGCAGCCCCATATCATCAATGACTGTGGAAATTTACATGTTCTCTTCAGGCAGTCATCTTTATAAATCTCATTGGAATGGCACCAAACAAAAGTTCCAGCATCATCACCTTGCCCAATGCAGATTCGAGATTCATCACTGAATATGACTTTCATTCAGTCATCCACAGTCCACGATTGCTTTTCCTTAGCCCATTGTAACCTTGTTTTTTTCTGTTTAGGTGTTAATGATGGCTTTCGTTTAGTCTTTCTGTATGTAAATCCCATTTCCTTTAGGCGGTTTCTTACAGTTCGGTCACAGACGTTGACTGCAGTTTCCTCCCATTCGTTCCTCATTTGTTTTGTTGTGCATTTTCGATTTTTGAGACATATTGCTTTAAGTTTTCTGTCTTGACGCTTTGATGTCTTCCTTGGTCTACCAGTATGTTTGCCTTTAACAACCTTCCCATGTTGTTTGTATTTGGTTCAGAGTTTAGACACAGCTGACTGTGAACAACCAACATCTTTTGCAACATTGCGTGATGATTTACCCTCTTTTAAGAGTTTGATAATCCTCTCCTTTGTTTCAATTGACATCTCTCGTGTTGGAGCCATGATTCATGTCAGTCAACTTGGTGCAACAGCTCTCCAAGGTGTGATCACTCCTTTTTAGATGCAGACTAACGAGCAGATCTGATTTGATGCAAGTGTTAGTTTTGGGGATGAAAATTTACAGGGTGATTCCATAATTTTTCCTCAGAATTGAGTGAGTCCATATTTTTTTTTCCCCTCTGCTTGGTCTAAAAAAGTAACCGTTACTGATTGCCAGAATTATTTTTCCTGATTTCTTATAGTGTTTCTTAAAGCCAGAAAGTTGCCATTTGAAATTACTTTAGTTTTGTGTCATGTCTGTGATCTGCTTTTTTTCTACAAAATTAAACAACTGAATGAACATCCTCCGAGGCCGGTGATTCCATAATTATTGCCAGGGGTTGTATAAATATTTTTAGCATCTGGTCTGCCATTTGAGCTGTCAGTCTTTGGTTGTAATTGAATGTTGAAATCACCTCGGCATATTGGAATACCTTGACATTTAGTTGTATTTCAAATACATGTTTATATATTGACCAGTCACTGCCAGGTGGCATGTATACATTTAACAGACTCACTAATGTTCCCTACAGTTTACCTATGACCAAAAGGTATCTTCCTTCTTTATCCTTACATTCAGAAATGTATTCAAAATTCACTGTGTTGGACAACAAAATTGTTACTCCTCTACGTTTCCCAGAGCTGTGAGAAGAAAAATATACTTTAGAGTATCCCATTTTGTTCAGTTTGGCATGCTCACAATCATCCAGGTGAGTCTCCTGAAGAAATGCTATCTGGACTTTCTCCCTTTTCAATTGTGATAATATTTTTGATCTCTTAATTGGATTGTGAATCCCATTTATATTTAGTGAAACAAATTTTACAGACCGGGCTGACATCTGAGTGTATTAGCAATTAACAAAGACATTAAACCTGGCACTCTTCCCTTCCCTACCAAGAACAACAGGGTGTAAAACAACACAACAAAAAGAACAGAAATGAACATGACTCCCTATGTTGGGGTCTGTGCAGTAGACCCTCTTGTGTCCCAGGGGGCGCTCTAAGGCAATGACCCTGCTCCTGTTAACAATGCAGGGGATCCTTATGGCTATGACGGTGTTACGTAAACTCCCATAGTAGAACCTTCACTATTACAATATTTTACTCACCCAGTCAATTCAAACTTATCATATTTCAATCAAAGGGACATTTTCATTCAAAAGACCTCGCGGTCTTAAACCTTTACTCCGTGCTTGGGCTCGGGGATGTTCTCCGGAATGCGCGTAGCTTCTCCTTGTAGCTGGGGTCCCGCTCTGAATCAGGTACATTCTTCCTCACGCGTCGGTCCACCCGGGTCCAGGTCATCTGTTGGATGCGTTCCACAAGCGTCGTTGGTGTCTGTATGAGCTTGACTGCGTATCCCCGTTTCACCATATCCTCTGCCGCCTCCGCTGCAGTGTCATAAATCATAACTCCATCGCTGTGTCTCACACGCAGCCTGGCGGGGAAGAGTGTTTGAAACCGCACGTCTTTCTCTTCTAACACTTTCTGGATTTCGGTGTATTCTCTCCGCTTTCCAATAATGGCAGGTGGAAAGTCCTGGTCCAAGGTTACTTGTTTATCTTTCCACTTGAAACCTTTCATTTGCCAGGATTTACGCAGCACCATTTCCTTGGTTCGGAAACTTAAAAACTTCACTATAATGGAGCGGGGTGGAGCGCTTGGAAGTGGCATTGGTCCCAGGGAGTGATGTGCTCTTTCAATGTGTAACTCCACGTCATTTGGCAGCTGAAGACCCTCACGAAGCAGTTTTTCCACAAAAATTCTCATTTCTGACGCCTCTTTCTCTGCATTTTCACTGACCCCGTAGATCCTCACGTTTTCTCGTCTGCCATGGGCCTGCATGTCGATTAGCTGTTCTTCTAACTTCGAGCATAGCTTTAGCAAGCCAGTAGCTACGTCCTCGGTTGTTTGAATTCGTTCTTCGACCTCTTCTATTCGGTTTTCCGTCGCCTCTAGTCTGTTATTGACTGAGGAAATGTCACATTTCAACTCTTCAAATTGGCCCCTGCTTTCTTGTTGAAACTGTTTTAGCTCATGCAGGATCTCGGAGTCTGCCATCATGGGATTTGCTGAGCAGGTGTTAGCTAGCCTTGTCCACGGAACCCAAAACGTGCTTTTCTTTCCCTTCTTCGTGAAAAAAATAGTGTATGGTGATGTCCGGCCCCCCTTTTAATACTTTATGTATCTGATATTTCTCCTAAGAATGGGCCTTTTTATAAGATTTCTCGGGTTCGCTCAGGAGCCTCTCTACTGTGCTGCCAGCGTCGCGGTGTTCCAACCGGAAGTCTGATTTCTCATTTTCATCCTGAAATCTATACATGCACACACGAGTGTAAAATGTGTTTTGGAATTGGTTCAAGATTCCATAAACATGCACATGTGCACTCTGCCCCGTCAGTAACTGCAGACTACACATGCTGGTGAGAGAGCAGCATGTTTTATAGAAATCAAATTGAAGGTTGCTGTTACACTGACACGTTTTAATTTTTCTGTGTGTTTCTCAGAAAGGTGATCGTGTTTTCACCACGGACACGGAGACTGGAGGTTATGCAGAGTTCACTGTTTCAGCAGAAGACTGTGTCCACGAGCTTCCTGATGCTTTAGACTTTGACCAGGGAGCGGCCTTAGGGATCCCCTACTTCACCGCATACAGAGCGCTGTTTCACAAGTGAGCCGATGAGAGCGAAGCATGCAGTTATGAAGCTGGATTTCAGTGTTTCAGTCTGCTTTATTGACTCAATGCCAAGGATGAAAAATAAGAAGCACTGCATTCACTCTGACAGTCAGGGGTGTAGAATCTCCTTCATTAAATCTTATGTTACCATCACATTAGCTGCAAATGAGGGTGACAGGCAGTTGGCTTTGTTGCTTGATGGGCTTTCCCAGGGCGTGCATGCTAACCTCTCCACAGCATGTTTAGTAAATCACTTCAGAAATATTATGTGGTTAGCAAGGGCGCAATATAGAAGTAGAATTTGGGGGGGACAAAGTGCGAGGCCCGCAGAGCCCAAGGCCATAGGCCGGGGGCCGCTTTAGGTCCCCAGAAGCCAACGGTTTCTAGATAAGCTCAGATGCATTCTGAGTATCCAGAACAGTAATTTTAATGTTTTGAGAAGACCATAAAGTGGACACCATTTGACTTATGCAATTTGAAACTGTGGATATAAGTACTTTATTCTGAGAATAGCCAGCATTGATTTTATTAACATCCTGGTGTAAATAAGGTATCGCCACATGTGTAGAACTCAAAAAGAATGATAGGTTGAGTTTTCATTAAAACATAACTGCAATGTGGTAAAATGTATTCATAAATATGAAAGAACAGGCTCGTAATAATTATTAACTATCACGTACTGTATTTTTTCCTCAAGATTTGTTTTTGCTTAAGTTTGAAAAAACAACAGATCATAAGTTTAGGATAAATTACTTATCGTGAATTTAATTTTCGAAGTGGCCCTAATGACTACACTCATACTGAACATAATTTTGCTTGCATAGACTGATTTTGGAGATCAAGCAATAATTGCAGATGGGCTTTCTGAGGTCCCAGATAGCTTTTCTGATTTCCTTTTCTAACTTTCAGAATTTAATAAATTAGCATATGGTCCATTGATACTTATGTGTAGACACTAGTCCCTAGAGGCAACTATTTTTGGTTTCAAATCTGGGCAAATGCAGTCCCAGAAAATTCTGAATGTAACAAACAAGAAACAGGTGTAAACAAGTCAATGCTGCTAAAAATACAAACTTGCAGAAACAAAGATACTATTCTGACATGGTTTGCACATAAGACTGGCATAGCATGTTTCAAGTACACACATATATGTCAGAAGGTGGGGGGGGCATGCCATATTCTGTCCCCCCGGTTGAAAAGGTGGGGGGGGACATGTCCCCCCATCCCCCACCAAATTGTGCCCATGGTGGTTAGAAAAACAGAGTTTTTTTAATTTAGAAATGGTTATTTCTCACGAATGTGTGCAGCTGTTTCTGGGCATTTTCTGTTGTCTTGAATTTTTTTTTTTTTTTTTGAGTAAGCAGCTAGCTGCCTATTCACGCAGATTCACAGTCACCATGTCTCATTTCTCAGTATTTGCATAAAGTAGACTTATGGTCTATTTTGGCCCTGCCTAGCTGGTAGCAGAGCAACTGTTGTCTGTCACCAGTGCAAAGCCTCTACTCTGAAATGAATGGCAAATCGCCACTTTGCCTCTGTTCCTTGTAGCTAATGTGACCGTAACTTTAATGTGGGTCCAAATTGGTTGAGTCATGTTAATTGGTTGTGGGTCAGAAATCGTTTACAATTACTTGTTTCACGAGGTTAAGGGTTTCAAGTCTGTCAGATGACTCTGATGAGCTCATCAGTTACGTGACAAAAGATTCAACTGGTGACAAGGAGACAGAAGAGGATGAGAGCGTGAGTGAGACAGAAGAAACCTGTCTTATGGAGTCTCCCGCTTTTTGTTCAAAGGGTTACGTAACAACAGCTTCCTTGACTGAGTTAAGTGAACTCACATGGACCTACGTATGTTCAAATTAAATAGAAATAGAAAGTATGCTCACTTCAAAAGCTGAGTGTTGTTACATAAATGAGACAAGTGAAGCCAACCTCCAAGACACCTGTGAGAACTTATGAGTTATGAACTTCAGTGGCTGTGATTGGAGAGACTGCGTGCAACTTTTGACTGTTGCTTCATTATTCACAGTCCTGTGGTAGAATTGCACATAAAAAAAAACACAGCTGAAAAGAAAACATAAGAAACCTATAGTCTATGAGCCAGTCATCAGTTTTGGCTGAGTCAGTACCATGGTATGACACTGAGGCTGGATTCCAAGTGTTGTTTCGTCACCTTAAGTGGTACCGAAAACCTGCTTGGCCCATGGACTGCTAGGCTTGAGTTTGCCAAAAGTCATATGGGATAGATGAGCCTTGATGTCTCCTCCGTGGCTCATGTTGATTTACCTGTCACTCAGTGGTCAGTCAAAGATTATGTGAATTGCATACCCTGTGTTTTTTTTTATTTTTTTATTGCAGAGGCTACGGCAAGCCTGGAGAGACTGTGCTCATCCATGGAGCCAGTGGAGGGGTGAGTCTGTCCATATGTCACAGACCTCTATGTAATATTTTATACATTGGTACACACTAGTATTATGCTAAAGCCGAAATATTGAAACATTTCCTGTGCCTTAGTGATCAAGAATTACATCATATTAAACTTGGGAATTTGAGACTACAACACCTGCACCTTAAATGTTTGTCTCAGATTCCTGCAAATTCATTCTTCATGGCTCAGTGATGCCATAATATTAGGTTCTGTGTGTGCTTGACATTTGCTCAATTCTGTCCAAAATTTAACCACTTTGTCTTTGACTAACACACATCAGTTTCACCATGTTTAGTTCATATTGTTCCTGAACTGTTTAACTCAAATGATCAGGTGGTATAGGACTTCATATAGGTGTATTTTTAAACAGTTCCATGAAATAATCATTGTAAGTATCCCTTATATGTAAATATCAGGCTCAGATTTTGACCTTACCCTGTGATCCTGACTTTTCATTCATTTTTCTCAAAACATACCACTTTGTCTTTGGGTGATCCCAAGTAGCAACACTCGAGCCTGAATTTTGGCACTAAAGCACACGTCATTTTTCTTGTAGTTCCTTGACTGGAGACTGGAGGCTGGCTCCAAAATGAAGCACTTTCCCATAGGACACTGTGTTAAAATGTCCAACTTTCGTGCAGACATGACATGCAAATATGCAAACATGTTTACAGCCTGGTTCAAAAAAACCTGGTACGAAAAACGTTTTTGGGTTTTATAGTTTCTACCTCCAATACAACTCTATGGGGCCGGGATGATTTTTTTTTTTTTTTTTTACTACTTAGTTTAAGACATTTTAAGCCATAAAGTTCTGTTTAATTGTGGGTGTGGTTGTTTTGGGTGACAGCTGCTGAGTTCAGTGGCGGTGACTCTTCTTGTAGCCTCTGACCGTAACTAAGAGTCCGCTGGCAGTGGCCACTCACTGGTGTTGTTGCTGTATCGGTTTGGAGTATTTTATTACAAACTCCTGGAAAAATATGGCTTGTTGTGCGGTTAAACTGATTATCTAAGACATCTCTGTTGCAATATTGATGTTGAGCCAAACTCTCATTGCATGCTAATGGTGTTAGCACTTTTAGCAGCTGCTGGTAGGTCCACTTAATGCACGATTACTGAGAAAATACGCGGTACATAACTTTTTCTGTCCACACCAAAGTAAACTGAGAAGAACCACTGTGCAGTTCCCAAAAATATGATAATGAACAACTGAACCCAGGTTAGCCTGTTAGCTGGTGGCAGTGGTGGGCACAGATAACCAAAAAATTAACTTCGATAACAGATAATCAGATAACTGAAAAGTTATCTTCAATAAAGATAAAACAACAAACCACCCAAAAATGTATCAGAAGTTACAGATAACCGATAACAGATAAATTCCAATATTATCTCTGGCACATTTACAACTACTAGTAAAACAAATTTAATAGCTTCTAATAATATTAAAAATAACAACAGACCCAAACAATAAGACCACACTTCTTTCTTTCAACAGTCTGCCCCTGCTGGAAGCTCTTGTTTACTACAACGCTCCGAGCATAGAGGCACCCCGAGACCCAAACAATGAGACCACACTTTTTTCTTTCAATATTCGGCCCCTGCTGGAAGCTTTTGTTTATTACAGCCCTCCCAACACGCATGTTTGCGCACATTCTTTCTTTACAACATTCATTTGATGTTGTAAAACGTGCTTTACAGTGTGCGAGATGATTTTTCATGCAGGAATTTTTTGGACCAAGTTTCAGGTTAATCGTGCGTCCTGCATCGTGTAGTGTTCATGGAGTATCAAGCTGCGGTCAACATCTGACGACCACCTCCTGATCGCCGATCGTATGGTCGAATGAGAATCAAACCTGTTTGATATATTATTGTGGTCGGCCGTCGTGAGGTTATCCTGCTGCTGAAAGCTACAAGCAGCATCCAACCGTTCGCACTGTGCCTGTGCAAACACTGCAGAGCTGTCTTGTAATAATGTTGTTGTTGTTGTTATTATTATTATTTTGCAGTTGTTTTGTTTTTAAACTTCGTTTGTAAAAAAAAAAAAAAGCCATTTGCAAAGCAAAAAAGTTGATTTGACAATCATCTGACATAACCGGGGTCAAAATAAATAGAACATTGCCATCCACTGGTTCCCAGACACTGCCATGAACACTACTGGCCAGTAGATGCTAGATGGCAGTAGAGGCTTTCAAAACAAATTCTAGATAATCCCTGTCTGCTCACATTTAAAATGCGTGGAATTTAACAAACGCAATTAAAAAAAATCGTCTATAAACGCAGAGAATATATTCAAGAGAGTTTTAGGCACTAGAGTTTAATGCTGGTGTCCGTGGAGCCTAAACAGAGTGTCTGAAATGCATTTGTCCTGTCGTGACATACTGAGATTACATCATCCTACCCAAAATGCACTGCGGGGCAGAGCATGTGCTCACAAAACCTTAAAAATTAGCACATTACTTTAAAACTAAAACATATAGCTGATATTTTTACTTTATGAAACTTCAGACATGACAGTAATTTTAAATAACTTAAAAATGTATGCCTCTAGATGACTTAGGTCATATTGCCCGCATATCAGTATAGTGTTAAAGGAAATGTTTTTTTTCTTTTTCCTTTCGGGGCTGTTTTTCCTTTGTTTGCAGAGGATTGAGATGCTTTTTATACAAGCAGTTCTCTGCTGTTTGCAAAGGTTATAACTATGCGTCTGTTACAAAACTTTTAATGGGTGGGTGCTGAACTAATTTTGTAAATGCTTGTTGCTGTTCAGCTTTGTTTATTTTGTTTATCGGTTTAAAAGTTATCGGACAAAAATTAATCGGAAGATAATTGGTCCGATAATTGTTTTTAAAGTTATCTAAAAAGATAATCCGATACTGAAAACATTATCTTTGATAATTATCTGTTATCGGATTATCGGAAGTGTGCCCACCACTGGCTGGTGGTTTGGACTCAGAGAGGGGTGTGTTCAGGCTTCTGTCATCACACACGGAGACACCACCTGTTTATGCATCAATGAGTTCATTGTGAATCAGTGCGGGTGTGGCTTTTAACATGTCAATGCCCAGAAAACAGGGCAGTTTTGGCTTTTCTGGGTCTCTATTTTATATATATATATATATATATATATATATGTGTGTGTGTATATATGTGTGTGTGTATATATATATATATATATATATGTCAGTCTGTGGCTGATCTTCAAACATTCCTCCAAGTTTGGGCCAAATTGGATCAGAACTCTTGGGTTAATTACACATGACTGAAAACAATACCCCCCTCCCACACACACGCATAGTATGCTATCACTGTACTTGGGTGTAAAAATGACCAAGTTGGTCATTGGTAGTTTCTGACGTATGACATTTCTGTGGAATATACCCATTGTCCCTGAGGGTAAAGGTCAACGGAAGGTGAACTAGCAGCTGTTGAGGGTAGAAGGGAATGTGAATCACACTTTTCATGTTGTGATTATTGGAATACTTATTCTAGAACATCTTTATTTGTCTATGTATTTTGAAAATATCTCCAAAGGACGATTCCAAGTTTACAAGTCTGTAAGTGAGTCATCTGACTCGTCTGTGTCACTGCCAAAAGCTTATTGGCTTCACTGTGTACAAAAGTCAATCTGAGGCCACATTTGAAAAACATGACAGTCCTGTTTTCAAGTTAAGTCAATAAATTTTCTTTCTCTAATGAGAAGTTTGGTGTAGGTTTTCATACATTAAGCAATGTTTGTGTGTGTGGGTAGGTGGGTGTGGTGGCGTGTCAGTTGGCTCGGGCCCTGGGTTTCAGAGTGCTGGGGACTGCAGGGACATCTCAAGGAATGGAACTGGTTCTCAACAGTGGTGCACATCTGGCCTTCAATCACAGAGAAAAGGATTACACAGACAAGATCATGGTACACACACATACACACGATAACAACTGTGGCACTTAAATACAGTTCACAAATAATCACAGTTACAATTTTAGCTGTTTTGGGAAATTGACTTTTTGAGTCTGTTTGTGTGTCTTTGTTCCAGAAAGCCACAGAGGGTCGTGGTGTAAATATGATTCTAGAGATGCTGTCAAATGTCAACCTCAACCAAGACCTGCAAATGTTGGTCTGTGGAGGACGTGTTTTGGTTAGTAGAACTACAGTCAGGTCCATAAGTAATTGGACAGTGGTGATTTTTGCACTTTTGTACCCCTAAAATGGAGTTGAAATGAAGATTGCTTTAATTCAAGAGGTTTAGCAAAAAAAAAAAAAAAATACCATTTAACCATTTCGGAATTGCAGACTTTGGGACTTTCGGAATTTGTAGACTTTGTGCCTCAATTTTCAGAGCCCTTAAATCGTTGAACACAGAACTGTAAATATAAGTATTATTTTGAATACAAAATGTAATTTTTGTAGCCAGTTTTCTTTAGACAAGTCAGGGGATGTACACATGAACATGTCTAAGTCACTGACTATGTCTTAGCCTTCAGTTACAACAAGTCACATCAAGTCTGAGAGCATGCACTGGTGCTGTGCTTCGCCGCATCCATGCCACCACAGAACTAAATTGGGTCCTGGTTGGCAACCACCCTGGCAGATGATGCACAGATAAGAGACCTCTGCTTTAAAGAAAATAGCACAGCACTGTTTTGTGTTTCTTTATATTTTAAGAAATATATTTCTTGTCCCACATCAGGACCATTTCAAAATTTGCTGTGCACAGAACCTTGTAAATACAGACACACTTCAAAAACTTTGAGTGATGGTGTTGAACACTAAAACCTGAAGTCCATAAACATAACATATCTGCTCTCCAGAACCTCGCCAATAGGTCGAAGCTGCTGACCTTAAATATCCTGAGTCCAGCTCACCTGTCATCTCTGAAAACTCACACCTGGTGCCACACTTTTAAATAAAACAAAGTCTCTTTGAAGAGCAACTATTTAATTTGGAAAAAGCTGTTTCCTTTTATATTTTAACATTAAATTAAATGAATGAATCATTAAACATGTCAATTAAGTTCAGTCAATAAGACACTTGCACAAGTAGAAGCCCAACCTCTGCACAATTTCAAAACATTCACACTCACTAAAATATTCAAATGCATATGTCAGTAATTACTGCCCTGATTACAACATTAAAAGCAATCACGTAGTCAACGTGGATGTACCTAAATGTTGAAATGACTAAATTAAACAATGATTTCATCGTGAGGATTAGGTCACATTGAGAAATCCTAATTAACAGACACTGCAGTCATTACATAATTTCCTGTTGTGTTTATAATAAATATTTATATTTACTTAAGGTGTCTTTTTTTTTTCCTGGCTGAAATGCAGATAAGAATAAATGAATCTACCAGACTTAAAAATGTAATTACTTTTCACAGTATTTTACTTGTCTAAAAATAAATGTCCACAGTTCATTATCATGTTAATCAAGAAATCATCTCATCTGAAACGATAACAAATAAGTTATGGTTTTAATTTACAGGTGAACAGGAAATGTTTCTAAAGGATTTTTTTTTTTTTTTACTTAAAGGTATTTTAATTGCAAGTGTAATGTAAGAAATGTTTTTTTTACTTCAAAATGGACATTAATCAGAAATGAATCTGGTTAAAAAAGGTTAAAAAAAGGTTAAAAAAATTGTAAGGATTTTCTTTAGAAAATAGCTGTGTATAAATTAGCAGTTCTGAAGTTCCTCTGACACACATTTCTGCACTCTACCTTCTTCTGTGTTTTGGCCTGATGCCTCGTTTCTGTTGAACACATGAAGCTATGTCACAGCGCGCAACGGTGGAAGTTGGATTGAGTTGAACTTTGACCGCAATGAGTTTGACGTCAAGCGCAGCGTCAGCAGTGCATCAGCAGTGCCATGCAGCATTTGCATGACACTTCTCGTTGAAAATAATGGGTTTTAGAGCATGGGTTAAAGTTCTCCGTCACCACTACGGATTTCCGTCATTTGGAAAATTTAACCACACATATGCGTGCGCACGTGGCGTCGTGCATGTTTTGGGGCCGAAATATGATAGTCTCATTGTCAAAGCAACATCCCATTCTGCGCTAATCAAAGCAGCAGCAATGTCAGTGTGGATTGTGGAGGAAGGGACTGTGTAATATTCACTCCTCTCCGCTTGGTCACTTGGAAGAAAAGCGCTTAATCAGTGAAGTTCCACAAAAATCACACATGAAGGATATATTTTCTTCTTTTTTGCACAAGGGGCCGTAACTTCAGCCTGTCGGTGAGCCCACGTGACACCGGTAACACCGCTCGCATTTGAAGGAAGGAGTCACGTTTCACATAACGGAGGACATTATCTTTAACTTCAGTTGATGAAGTGGCAAATATTAATGGTCCAGTCCGGGTCTGAGAGTTGGCTGCCCCTCGGAAAAGCCACGTTAATGAGGAACGAATAAAAACTCCGGTGGGACACAGCGGACGAGCCTCGTTTATTGATCGCACCAAAGTCCTGGTTAGTGACATTAATCCACAAAAAGGTGAGTCACGATTGATATCTTTAAATGGCTTTGATGAAGTTTACTTGCGGTGTGCTACGTTTGTTTTACGAGTCGGAGCATTTTACTGTTTAAATGTGAATAAGCCAGTTTCAAGTTTCTCAGTGCGCAAGCAAAATTTGACTTGCTCTTTTAAAAAATTTCTGGGAGAGATCCCCAGACCCCCCATAATCAATACTGTGTTTTTATTTCACAGTTTGAAGTGAATTTTGTTTCAGAGGGGTTCATACCCATTAAAATTCACCAGAATACACAAACTTTGACTTACTCTTTAAAAAAATTTCTGTGGGAGATCCCCCAGACCCCCATAATCAATACTGTTTTTATTTCACAGTTTGAAGTGACTTTTGTTTCAGAGGGCTTCATAGCCATTAAAATTCACCAGATTACACAAAATTTGACTTACTCTTTTAAAAAAAAATTCTGGGGGAAGCACCCCCAGACCCCCCAGAATCAAGACCCCCACCACCACCACCTCCACCCTTTTATGTACCTTTATGTTCAGGTTTTGCATTCTTTTTATGCGTTGTCTCTCTCTCTCCTTAGATGCTATTTTAGAATAGATTTGTATGCTGTATAATGTGTTTATTGTATTTATTGAGGAAAAAACAGTGTGTGCCCCCACTACGCCACATTTTAGGGAATTGCTGGCATTGATTTTTGCCAGGAAAAAATTTCAGTCAGATGAAAATTTATTGCTTTAACCCATGTTTTAGAGCGATGCACGCTACATTTGTGCACTCAGTGTGAAAGGCCCTTGTTTAGGGTCCATCATATTGAGCCATATCGTTCTCCTGTCTATGGGCATCACCAAACGCCTGTCATGTAAAATTATAATTTTTTTTTGCCTTACAGGTAGCCTGCCTAAAACCTTCTAAACTCTGTATTGTCTTTATTTAACCTTGGAGCTGTACCAATAAAACACACCGTCTCTGCCTCGTATCCTCCCTTTTTCTCCTTTTTTTTTATAAGAGTGTATTTGTTTTGTTTTATAATTTTGACTCATTTGTGTGATCATAAATGATCAAAGGGTGGAATTGTCGTAAAATTATAAATTTTTTGTCGTACAATTATTTTTGGCTCAACAGCGCCTCTGTCCAGTGACCTCATGACTCCATAAGGTCTTCTCAGGAGCCTCTGTATCTCAAAGGCAGAGGGCCCAGAACCATGAATGTCACTGCCAAAATAAGTGAATAGCATTACTAGTTCAACACTTACTGTAGTGACCCTGAGTGACAGTGGGAACAGCCAAAGGGAGTTACTAGTTATTGTATGATTAGTCTTTTATTTTGGCTGAGTCCAAGGCAAATTGTCTTATATTACAGTATATTGCTAAGTTAAACTTTTGTCTGGTAGGTATATTGTGTTTTCTCAGACTAATTGCAGCTGCCTTCATTTGCAACTTTTTTGACCTCATATATTGAGAGTTTGAATGAAACGTTACCAAATGCAAATCCAACAATTTTATCAGCATAATTTGACATGGAATGATGATGGAACAGGCCACACCTGGCCCTCAGTTGTCAAATTACTTATGGGCTCCGAAAATGGAAGGACTGCAAAAGGGAAAAAAGGCCATTTCTAAATGGTGAAAAGTTATATTTTTTGTTAATACCTTTTAATTAAAAATAAAAGTACATGACAGGGACATGTTGGTCATGTCATTTTAATCTTATGTTGGTGTTGGAAGGTAAAATTACAAAAATTATCCAAATCATTATTTACCCCGATATATATGATCAGTTTCTTTACCTTTGTGCTTTTGTCTTTAGGTTGTTGGCTGTAGAGGCTCGATAGAAATTGACCCCAGTGACACAATGTCTTCAGAGAGCAGCATCATTGGACTGTGTCTTTACTTCATGCAAGCGGTACGGGATGCCACACATTGGTTTTATGTGTTCGACGCACACTTTGACTGACTTTACGTGCAAAATCGTTTAGTAAGAATTGATTTAAATACATCATCCTGTTTTAACTTTGAGCCACACAGACAGTCCAGGTGCTGATGTCACCCTGTCTGGCTTTTGTGTGGGTACTGACAGTGGTTTTACTGGCTGCACTGGGTAGCTTGCACGTGTGAATGTGGGCACTTGTGAAAATAAAAGCATTGCACTTTGCGAACTTGCTGCAGATGATGTCTGTTAAATGCAGTGTTTTATCAATTATGTAGGATTTCCCCAATGCTCTGTAATATGCACTTTTTCTAACAGTTTTATTATGCATCCTCTTTCCTCATCACTCAGGATGAGAAGAAGGAGTGTGCGGCGCAGCTGTACGCTGGGATAGAAGCTGGTTGGCTGCGTCCAGTTGTTGGGTGCAGGTATCCTCTTGACATGGCTGCCAAAGCCCATGAAGATATCATCAACTGTCCAGGGGCTGTTGGAAAGATGGTTCTAACCATGTGATTCCCCACAAAATCACAGCTCATCAACTACGGTTCTGGCTGATTATAAAGCTTTACACTACATTATCCTATTACATGTGCTGTACCTTTTGGATTTGAATCCATGGTTTTAATTTGTAAAAGTCTTGACATGGTTAATTTTGAGCAGCAAAGCAGCTTTGGTGTCGGTTACCTGATCTGTTGTCATGCTGATTGTAGCAGTTGTAATTCAGTCACTTAATTGATAACGAAGTAAGTGAAGACATTTCAGCCAACTGTATTTTCAGGACTATGTCACACAGAGTTCTTGCTGCATCCGTCCAATAATGCACCATGAAGAGTGAAAAAATCTTTTTTTTTTTTTTTTTTTTTTTTTTTTTTTTTTACATTTGTTGTTATATGTATTTGTTAATACCATTATTGTGGGGTTTAGCTGCGCTGTTGGCTTTGTACGCTGATTGCCGGCTTTGTTTGTCCTTGTTGGCTAGCAAGGTATGGTTGGCTTATTAACGGCTATTTTAACGGTAGCTCATTTAGCTATAGTTAGCTTATTTTCGTTATTTACATTTTTATTTTATAGATTTTTATGATTATTCAGTTTATGGGTTCTTTAATAGATATCAACATATAGTATCTAAGTTTGGGGTTTCCATTAGATAGTATATGTATTTTTTCTTCCTATAGTAAGCTAGCAGGGTAAACTTTAGAGACCTAAACATATTACATCATAGCTTTTCTTTCTATAATAAAATAACCATATTTATAGCTTAGCCTACTAGCTATATTTTAATTTTAGTACTAGTCTACAGACTAGGTATACGTATACTACAATCTTCTCATGTATTAATATTTAGGTTTTAGAAGCTAACTCCTATAATATTATGTAGTAGCTCTATTTCTTGTATATGTTGTTTATTACCCTTATTGTGTAAATATCACTTATATACATGATGTCCATTTTCTTGAGCCACTTGGGTGGCTAGGGAGAGTTCCCATGGGATAAAAAAGCTTTTCAACCTACCATTCCTGGTTCTCAAGCAGTGGTGGGCACAGTTCCGCTAATTATTGAAGCTAATGTTGTCATTATCGGATTAGCTTTTCAGATAACTTTGAAAACCATCAGCGGACTAATTATCTTCCGATAAATGTTAGACCGCTAACATATTTTTGGAGGTGAGGTGAACAAAGCTTAACAGTTACAAACATTTACAAAGTCTGAAATCAAAGATTTGAGTACTTACTTGTTAAATGTTTTGTAGTAGATGTACAGTTCTGTCCTCTGCAAACAGAGGAGAGCTGGTTCCAGGAGAAACCGCTCTATCCTCTGCAAGCAAAGGAGAAGTAGTCACAAAAAAGAAAAGATCATTTCTTTTGACCCCATACTGACTTGCTGGCAATATCACCCAAGTCATCCAGAGGCATACAGTTTTAACTTATGGTTAAAATTTTAACCAAACTAATTTCGGACAAGTTGTTTAAATTAACGTCATGTCTGAAGTTTTATGAAGTGAAAATATCAGATATATGTTTTAGTTTTAAAGTAATGCACTAACTTTGAAGGCTTTAGTGTGGACCTACTGTGTCCAGGTGCATTATGGGTAATCTCAGTACATTCACAACACGAGAAATGCATTTGAGACACTCTGATCAGGCTCCACATAGACAACAGCATTAAACTCTTTGTATATTGTGCCTAAAACTCTCGTGAATATATTCACTGTGTTTATAGATGTTGTTAATGTGTTTGCTTTATGTAAAAATGCCAGAAGAAGCCCAGGTTGCTTCTCCACTATTTTCTATTGGAATCATTGTGAGCTGTATTCACCACTTTTTGCTCTTTAGAGCAGTGTTTCTCAACCTTTTTTGAGTGTTTCTCAACCTTTTTTGAGTCCCTTTTTATATTTACAAAATCCTGCGGCACACCACCAACGAAAATAATATTATAATGCTATTACCTCTGGTTTTGCGCAAAACCCAATTATCTCAATAGAAAATTGATACAGAAAACATCGCATTTCGAAAATCCTCAAGCATTTTGCGCTCTGATCTCGAGTAGGGCTGTCATGATTAGAAATTTCTGGAGACGATTAATTGTCAGACAAATAATTGCGATTGACGAATATATTGTCTATTTTTTTTTCTTTTTTCCCCTTCTTTATATTCTACTATTGTAGTATAATTACACAACTCTGGAAGAACGTTTGGCTTCTGTGAGTGGAGAAACGGAATGGTGCAACATTTTTATTTTTATCTTCATTTTACATACAGTCCCAACTGTTTCTGATTTGTGGTTGTTTCTGTTGCATTTCTGAAATTGTTTCTCCTCATCAGTCACGTTTTGTGCGTAAACACTACATTAAGCTCAAGACTGAACAAATAAATACCTTTGGAAAGTAACAGCTGTTAAAGTTCAGAGTTCTCACCTGCTTTTTGTGATCTGTGCGTCTGAACTTTTTGTGTGTGTGTATCTCAGTTCATTCATATATTCTCATTTTTTAAATATGTTTTTAAAGATATTTGACCGTTTATTTCATCTCATGATCTCATAAATTCAGCATACGACGCGCACATGGTGTGAACAGGACGGTAACGGCAGAATCACACCTTTAGAGAAAGTTCAGAGAGAAGTAAAAGCTTCACGTTTTCGTTTTGTTAACATGTTCACTCCATTTAAAATCCTCTCTCTGCTCCGCGATCGCTGCGCACTGAACGTGTCGCGCCTGCATTCAGGAATCTCCCTCACCCACCCCCTCCCCTCCCTCACCCACCCCCTCCCCTCCCCTCCCTCACCCACCCCCTCCCCTCCCTCACCCACCCCCTCCCCTCCCTCGCAGTCTGCAGCCTGTTAACTCCGCGCGCGTGCACACACAGGCACAGACACACACACCGACAGCTCCGCATTTTAGACGGCTTTTGAAGGAGACGGCCACTGTTTTAATCGGCCGTCAGCCTCCTTGTTATTGTCCCGCCTTAAGACGAGAGCGAGGCTGCAGCACAATGACGTCAGATTCTGAGTCGTTTTATGCTTTGTGGATAAAATAAATAATTCACGGTAATCGCGAATATGAAAAATAATCGCGAATATGAAAAATACCCACGGCACCCCTGACGATCGATCACGGCACCCCGGTTGAGAATCACTGCTTTAGAGTCCTGCTTATGTCAAACACTGTCTGTCGTCTTTGTTCCAGAGTAATATATATAAGATGTCTGAAATTCACTTTGCGTTTATTAAATTCCACGCAGTTAAACGTAGCAGACACGGAATATTTGTTTTGGCAGGTTTTCAGTCTCTACTGCCATCTACTGGCCAGTAGCGTTCATGGCAGTATGAGCGTCTGGGCGCCAGTACATGGCAGTGTTCTATTTATTTTGACCCCGGTTATATCAGACAGTTGTCTAATCAAAACCTGACTTTTTGGCTTTTTTTTTTTTTAACAAATAAAAAAGGCATATTTTACAAAACCACATTTATATGTAAACATACACACCTCACATTAACATGTTGGTTTTTACATAGAATTAATGAGTCAATGAATCAGTGTTAGCGGAGGCTCATTTACCCATAATCCCTTTGGCATATGTCTGTGTTTGTTACAAAACTTCAGAATTAGTGCATTGTTTAAAATTAAAAGATATGTGTTACATTTTAACTATGTACAAACGACAGAACTGACATTAATGGAATTATCCTATCCGGATAAATTTGATGATTTTAAATCAAACCATAAGTCAAAACTGCTTTATTTTCCAAGACCTCTGCCTCACTGCGGCATTGCATGGCATTGCTCTGGTAAGGAATAATGGTTTGTTTTGTGTGTGTAGAGTTGAGCTGAGCTCCTTTTCAATTGCTTCAACTACTGCAAAATATGTAGTAAACAGGAGCCTCTAGCAGTGGGCAGAGCACACAAAGATACAAGTGCTGACTCATTGTTTGGGTCTGTGGTCGCCTTTGATGCTACCAGAAGCAGTTGTGGTGTTAAAACTCAAAATCAGCTTGTTAGTAGTTGCAAGTATACTGGAAGCAATACTGAAAGTTATCGGTTAGCTGTAGCTTCCGATAAACTTTTGGGTGGTTTATTGGTTTAGCTTTATAAAAGTTAACTTTTCAATTAGCTGATTAGTTGTTATCGAAGCTAACTTTTTGGTTAGCTGTGCCCAGCACTGTTCTCAAGACCAGGCATCTAAGTGGCTCTACTTAGGTCTCCATAGGTCTCTACTTAGGGCTCGATATAGCCATTTATCCGCTGGCCCGGTGCCGATTTGGCCCACTTTCGGGCCACTACGGGCCAGTACAATTTATCAAATGATGGCCCGATCGGGCCACTACAAAAATATGCAAATTCTATTTATTTTACCATATTTTACGACAGCAAAGTCGAATTTCTTCACATCTCCTTGTCATCAAACTTCACTGAGTCCGCCATGTTTGTTTTCGTCGTCGTCTTTTTTGTTTTGGTCTCTCACCACTGACCATATCTCGCATCTCAGGTTGGGTATCATTAAGAAATGATTCGATCCACTGATATCAATAGTCTTTTTGCTTAACGATTCCCTTATTGGTCCTTCAGAGCGGCCGTTGTTTTTTAGGGTCTTTGTCGGGAAAATGATCATTTCTCTATGTTGATTGCAGACCCTGCAGCGGGTCTGTAATCAACCGCTTCTGCAGAGCGACTGTACTTTGAAGCGTGAACCAATGAAGCAATGGTTCGATCCGCTGGGTTGTTGGACTTTATCTTAATTTTTCCCCGCTAAAACCCTAAAGAGCATATGCCTGTGCGTAATATATACCCTTTTATGTTAAACCGACCTGTTATGGTCTTCTGAAACATTTGATAGATGTATTTTATAAGTTAAAAACGGGACAGATGCTAACGCATTAGTATGTTTATGGTGTTTTCCATGTTAAAGTTAGCATTAGCTATTGGCATTTCAGCATGTTTGTGTGCATTTGTTTTCTGTATAATAATTAATGGCTTAGTGCTTGTTGTCATAAAAGACTCAAATGTGTTAAAAATTGTAATATTTTTTAATAATATTTTTATTTATATATTAATAATAATAATAGCAACAGCAATAATAGTAACAATAACTCTTCAGAAGCGGCAAGTCCGCT
Source organism: Thalassophryne amazonica (assembly GCF_902500255.1). NCBI lineage: Eukaryota > Metazoa > Chordata > Actinopteri > Batrachoidiformes > Batrachoididae > Thalassophryne > Thalassophryne amazonica. The sequence goes on from NC_047114.1 coordinate 56,781,550, forward strand.
TCTTAACTCCTCTCAAAGCCATTAAAATATGTCAATCACGACTGTGAGTCACTTTTTTTGCAGACTAAAGACGCTAAGTGGGATCTTGTCTTGTGGCAGTCAAGAAATGAGAATTGTCCTTCATTCCATTGGCACAGCTCCAAACGCTGCGCGGCTCTCTGCTGAGACAGTCTGGTCGGAATTAATAACTTCAAAACGACACCTCTTTCCAAACGCTGTTGTACATTTGGCTGTTCCCGGTTTTGTTCGGGGCCGCCACAGCAGATACAGCCAGATCCGCATTGGTAAACACACACAGAAACACACACAGCCGCTGGTGTTCCAAAGAGGTCTCCCATCCAAATACTAACCAGATCCTGCTCTGCTTAGCTTCTGAGATCTGATGGGATCAGGCTGACACAGAGCAGACCGGCTGCTTTCCAAACGCTGTAATACAAAAAATAAACTACAATGGCATAAAATGTTGTTTTTCTTCCCAAAATGAGGCGTCCTGCATTCTTTATGAATTAAACTGATGCTGATGTGAAGGACAGCCAGCTGCAAGAGCTCAGCTCAGAGGTATGGAAAGACATTCATGCCAATAATGGCTGAAAGGAAACGCTTTTGACAAAAACTACAGATTTTGTTTATTTCTATTTATATTCAGTGACCAAGGTGCCACCATGTAGAGTTTATTTAGGTCCAGAGTTTAAGGATCCAGTGACCAATTTCATATTTATTTACTTTTAAGACTCAATAAAATGTTGACATAGAAAACCTTTAAAGCCTACTTTTAGTTCACAGAAAATTCACAAGCGGTATCGGTAAGGGAATTGATAAGGAATCGGATCGATAAACAAAATCGATAATGGTATCGATATTGATAAAATCTTATCAGTATCCATCCCTAACCACGTTCCATGCTCCTGCAGAATCTCGCGCATATTGAAATGTATGTTGTCGATGCGTGGAGCATGCGTTTGGCTGTTTCCGTCACCGATCTTCAGCAATGTTCGTTAGCATCTTTAAATGTGCGGGAAGCTGCAGGAAATGAAGACAAACAAGACGCAAATTTAAAAGAACGCTTTGAAATTCGAATTGAAATATGTTTAAACTACATCCACCCAAACCCGGACAACAACCAGGAAGGAGTTTTGCTAAAAGAATTGGCCAGAAGAGGAAGCTTAGTGATGATGAGTTAAGGTAGAGAGACAGGCTATATGAAAGAAACAAGAAGAGAGGTTTTGTCCCGACCTGGCCACAGAAATGGCCGTGGCTTGGTCATGACCAAGAGAAGAATAAGGTTTTCTGCCAAATCTACAGGGCCTATCCATCGTATGCTGACAAGTAAAGTATATGCTTGGTCCTGGTAGACCCTGGCTGTTTTGAAGCTAGTGTAAAAGTCTAACCAGCTTGCCTTTGTGGAAACCCCACGGTGACAACATTAGCAAAGAAGCCAAGCATATTTTTTTTCCAATTTTTAGATCTATAACTCCAATCCAGACAAGGCATACTTTTTAGTTTTGATATGGACCTACATCTGTATTTTACATTTCTGAATGTGACTTAGCCAACTCTGAGGGTTGCTTAAAAAATTCCCTCTAAATTTTATGGGAGTCACTTTATTTTTTTTACACTTGAGAATGCCCTCTGATAAATTCTATTTTTTTTTTTTAACTTCATGGTCCATAGAGTATTTTATGGGTTTTTTTTTTTGTTTTTGTTTTGTTTTTTTCTGGATTGGTTTATATAATACAGGCAGTTTTATTTGCATGATTTCAAGGTGGAATATCATGAACTCTCACGTGCAAAACCATGGGCCAGTGCTCCTACACTGTGGGCCACTAACTTCTAAATTCTACTGGCCCTGTGCACCAGTGGGGCAAATTGGTTTATGTCAAGTCCTGTCTACTCTGTTCTACTCTTCTTTTTTAGATATTTAAATATACCTTAGTATACACTAGTAGAGTTCTACCTTAGAGTTGGAATGTATTATAGAAGACATACCTCACTGAATTTTCTTGCAAGTGGAGCCATTCTGTACACTAGACTTACTTTTGAAGCGCAATGCTTTTGCACCATGTAACAAGAAGCAAAGTGCATTTTTTAGCACATTTATTCATAATACACTGCATTTGCAAGCAGAAGTTAGCAAGCTAACTGTTATTGTACCCTGTAGACTGTGCCTTAGACTGCCCACAATAAAAGGCCACTCTGAAAGGTGCAGTTTTGTTTTATTGGGGGGGGATACCAGTCAGTATCTGGTGTGACCACCATTTGCCTCATGCAGTGCAACACATCTCCTTCGCATCATCCGTGAAGAGAACACCTCTCCAAAGTGCCAAACAGCAGCGAATGTGAGCATTTGCCCACTCAAATCGGTTACGACGACGAACTGGAGTCAGGTCGAGACCCCGATGAGGACGACGAGCATGCAGATGAGCTTCCCTGAGACAGTTTCTGACAGTTTGTGCAGAAATTCTTTGGTTATGCAAACCGATTGTTCCAGCAGCTGTCCGAGTGGCTGGTCTCAGACGATCTTGGAGGTGAACATGCTGGATGTGGAGGTCCTGGGCTGGTGTGGTTACACGTGGTCTGCGGTTGTGAGGCTGGTTGGATGTACTGCCAAATTCTCTGAAACGCCTTTGGAGACGGCTTATGGTAGAAAAATGAACATTCAATACACGAGCAACATTTCTGGTTGACATTCCTGCTGTCAGCATGCCAATTGCACGCTCCCTCAAATCTTGCGACATCTGTGGCATTGTGCTGTGTGATAAAACTGCACCTTTCAGAGTGGCCTTTTATTGTGGGCAGTCTAAGGCACACCTGTGCACTAATCATGGTGTCTAATCAGCATCTTGGTATGGCACACCTGTGAGGTGGGATGGATTATCTCAGCAAAGGAGAAGTGCTCACTATCACAGATTTAGACTGGTTTGTGCACAGTATTTGAGAGAAATGGTGATATTATATATGTGGAAAAAGTTTTAGATCTTTGAGTTCATCTCATACAAAATGGGAGCAAAACCAAAAGTGTTGCGTTTATATTTTGTTGAGTATATATATATATATATATATATATATATATATATATATATATATATATATACAGATTGCTTTGAAACATACGTAGGGCCAGCAAAACAAATTTAGGTTGAAAAAAAGAGAAAACAAAATATTGTCCAGTAAATATGCTATATGTCAGTGTTTAAATGTAATCTATACAACTCCCCAAGCTGGGCAGCGCAGGCCCTTCCTGCTGCAGCCTTCACCCACTTTGCCTCAATTCGGGTGACGGACTGCTTCAAGTTTAGTGCACATAAACAATGTCAAATGTATATGTGCTGTCTTTAATTCTGATGTGTGCCATTATTACGTTCAACTAGTAATAATTGTGGATTAATTGCTGTATTTTGTCTGAGGTAATTGGAGTGTAAACATAATTTTGTTGTTATTGCACTCGTGTAGTAATGACAATGACAATAAATCTCATCTCTTATCTCATCTCTGTGAAAATGCCAAAAGTGTTTGAATTATGTCTTCCTGTCACTGCTGGTGCAACTTACCGTGAGACATAAATATTTTAATATTGATATTGATATTCCATGTTGTAGAAACTCACAGGACAAAACTTCTTTTTTAGAAATTTGGGAGAATAGTGTTTGAAATTGCAAGAGCAAATATTCACTTGTGCATAAAGAAAGTAATTTCTGTGATGCGGTGAAGGTTAGCTATACCATGTCAAAGCAGCTTTATTTTTCATGTTTTTCTCCCATCAAAATGTGAATAATTTGCGCTCATTTTCTATCTATTGCATGAACTGCTCCTTCGTTCTCTGCATAAGCATATTTGTTTTATGTTAATGAGAACATGGTACTTCTCAGTTGAAGTGAGAAACAGAGCAGCGGCGCAGTGCAGTCTTGTTTGAACACCTGCTTGATATTGCGGAATTTGACCACTTCTGGGGACAGCCTGCCGTTGCACAATACAAACGCAGCATAATGTCACATGGATAAATGGTGTACTGTTCTGTTTACAGCTGCAATCACAGAAGCAGTTGCAAAAAGTGCAGGCTTTTTTGGTTCCCAGTGGAGAAGGGAAAACAAGGCAAATGGGAGAGGTCGTGTCGATATGTATTAGCCTCCACACTTGACAGAGTAGCTCGCCTGCACAATTGCCTCGACGTGTTTGAGCTCCGGGTCATAAACAAACTGCAGCACATGTCCATTTTCCACCGTATCAGCACTTTTTTTTTGATCTTCACTTTGTTTTTTCATGTAATTTGCCTAAAAACTCAGAGAGGGCTATGTCCGGATGTAGGATTATTGCGTCATATTTTAACTCTTTAGCGCCTACCCTCAAACAAGACTGCGCTGCCCAATTGGTTTGTCTTGAAATCTCGTTAATATCCACCTGAAGTTGTGATGACTAGTACTGTTGCCTACAACTACCGTATATGCACGTCTGGGGGCCCAGGGCTGAGTGTCCACCCACCCCCTTTTTTTTTTAAGAATCTTGGCTAAATGCCCACCTGAATTTTTTTTTTATTTAAGTTTAATAAACACCCACCTAAAATAGGTTAATTCTGTGACCCCAGCACACGGTAAAAAGCAAAAAAACAAATGCTTTTCACAATGTTTCTATCCTCTTCTGTGTGACATCATCTAATTGTCCTGAGCTCTTATTGTGAAAACCTTGTGCAAGAAACATGAAGTGTTCTGTGACAATGTGGCTAGCTTTGTACAAGTCACAGTGAAGAAGCTTTCAGTTTGTGTTAAAATTGGTTTGACAAAAGTCCTTTTTCCATCCAGCAAAATGAGTTTCTTGTCAACTGATCCCCGCAATGTTTGTCAAAGTTTTGTGCATGTTCAGAACCTTAAGGGAATTCAGAATGTTGATGTATATATCAGAAACATTTATGTTATATATTATTTATTCCAATGCTTTAATACATTGTTATATTTCTGCTAAGGTTAAGTTTCCCCAGAGTGGTATTCACACTGCTCTTATCATCTTGTGACTGTCAGCAAGTCTCTGCTGGGTCACTGCGCTCTCGTTAAGGTCTCTTATCTGCTCAGAAGGCACAACTTGTAACTGCCTGCATCTTCACTTATGTTGTTAACAAGTGAAGGCACGAAAACAAGATTCGGCGTGGTCTTACCAAATTGAATCATCAATCCAAGGTCCTGTTTTCTAGTTTGTGTGTTCTAGTTTGCACTAGCTAGTGTGTGTTCTAGTTTGAACTAGCTACATGGCCTGATATAACATACTTTTCTGATCATGTGATATGGGAGGACTGCCCCTCTGTCGCTGTGTACCCAATAGGAACCACTTGCGAGAACAGGTCCACCCATTGTAACTGGGAGAAGACTCCCGCTCTCTATAAAATATCACTGTACTTGCATTTGGAGTTCCTTCTGAACGGGTTTCTGCATGAGCTATCTTCATTAAGAATCCAGATCTGTCTGATCCTACATGAGATTTCAATAAATTGCCTTTTCTGTATTTAAAGCATAGTTCTTTGAGTTTTTAGTTAAGGCAGTTCCACTGAAGAGCCAGGTCTTAACAAGACTGAGATATTTCCTGCTGAATGTTTGTTTGCCATTTTGGGTGTGAGAAAGTGGGACACAAAGAGCAACACACAGTATTTCTGGACCTAACACGGAGAAAAATGATTTCCCATGTTGACAGTCAGCAAAAAGTCTGGATGTTCCACTGTTTTCAGTGACAGGCTGATGGGAAAATTATGGATTTTTTTTATCTTAATGAGTATGATTTAACTGCAGAGTCACCTGGAGTTTTCTGTTTTAATATAAACACTGCAAAATGTTTCAGTGAAGTAAATTGCATGGTTAACATTGAAAACTGACCATACACGTCACAGCACATTTTTTTTTTTTTTTTTGCGACACTAATGGAAAAATCAGCAGGGAGAAAGTTGGTTTGTGATGACATCATGTCAGAGATTTCTGCTTTAATATAAATGCTGTGCAAAATGTTTCAGTGAAGTAAATTATTAATATTGATATGTTAATATTGAAAACTGATCGTGCACGTCACGTCACCATTTGTTTTTTTGCTGCGCCAGACATCAGCTACCAAGGAACACATTTAATAGACACAGACGTGGTTTATTCTTAATTTGTGAGGAAATCAGACATTTTATTGAAATATGCGATCCAACAAATGTAATATTTGGCTGAGTTTCTGCAAACGCCCATCCCCACTTCAAGCAGAATTTGGCATGTACCGCCCAGGGCGCTCAGACGCACGAATATAGTAGCTTGTTAACCTGACCAGTTATTTTTCTTCTAGTTGACTTGTTTAATGGTTAAGATATCATTACATTTTTGTGTAATTTAATTGTAAATCATTAACAAAATAACTTGTGTAATCCATCCATTCTCTGAACCCGCTTATTCTAGTTGGAGGGGTGGCGGGGCTAACCCAGTGGTTATTCGGTGAGAGGCTGGGTATACCTTAGACAGGCCGCCAGTCTAACACACACAGACAATCTCATCAGTTTAGTGTCATCAGTTCATCTAACCTGCATGTCTTTGGATGTGGGAGGAAGCAGGAGCACCCACAGGGGCCCACGCAGACACAAGGAGAACATGCAAACTCCACACCAAACGGGCCAGGTGGGGAACGATCCCACAACCTTCTCACTGTGAGGTAACAGCTCTAACAGCTAAGTCACTGTGCTGCCCACGTGTGTAATAACTGAAGTAATTATTTTTTATGGCTTCAATCTTCATTTTACAGACAATTTAACATGTAAATTTCTGTTGTGGTTTATAATGGTCCCTGAGTCATCGTCTCCGTTTCCAGCAAAGACTCTATAACTGTGAATGAAGAATTAAGTTTCTCTTGCCAGGGAAGTGGCCTCACAGGCTGCTCTATTCCAACACAGCTCCTAAAAATACAGACAGGCCACCGGGAGGAAGGAACTAACACGGTCCAACTCCTGCCAGCAGGCAGCACTCCCTTCTTTTAAGGGCTTTGAATAAATATCTTACATGATGTTTACAACACAAACATTGATTCCACATCGTTTCCTGCTGTGTGTGTGTGTGCGTGTGTGAACTACAATATGGCCTTCAGGAGAGCTCAGTTTTTCCTTGAAAGAGGACTAACTGAGCGTAACGAGCTGTAAGTGTGTAGGCCTGCTTCATTTGTCTTTGCACACATCTGCATGAATTAATGTACAGACAGGCCAAATGGCAGAACAGTCTACAAACACATAAAAGGATGAGCATTAAAACTCCCACCCACCAAATAAACAAAACCCAACAGAGGATCTTTGCTGACTGTCAACAAACTGCTGCTGTCTCTTTTGCTGTTTTGGTCCAACATCTGCAAAAGAAGCTGGTTACTCTGAAATATTCTCACCGCCTGCATGCACAGATCAGATGTCACATTAGAGCTCATTTTTATTTTTTGTAATTTTCACAACTGGTTGAATATAAAAAATAAAAATTTAAAGATGTTTTCATGTTTTTTCTGTGAAGCCTGTGTTGCACTGCAGTTTTCTGACCGTTACTGTAGCTGGAGGCGCCTTTGTGACTCACGAAAATGAGTCAGACACGACATCTGTGCGTCTCAGGTGACAGCCGGCTCTGCACAGGACCAGGTAACCTGAACCAGACACGCACACGCCGACCTGCTGCAGACACTAGAACACAATATGGAACACGGCTAAAATCCCTCAGCACTCAGGAGTTTATGGTTTATGTCAATCGGCTGATTTTCAGTCGTGGATCCAGCAGGTGAGTCGTTTTTTTCATGTGAATCTCTAATCATCAAAATAAGTGTACCTGCATGTGAGATGAGTGCTGCCGGCCGTCAGTCCAGACTGACAGTAATCACCATGTCCTTAAATGTTACTTCTCATAAACACAAATTTGTAGGTTGTGTGAAGATGTTTGGGTGATGCTGTGTAGGATGACGGTCTCATTAAAATGAGGTCATACTCATTTGATTGGATCACTGACTTTAGTAACTGTAGTAAGGTTTGTACTGTTGTATTTGCACATCTAAATTTACATCTTTTTTCTTTTACTCATGAAAGGTCTATAAATGTTGTACAGTGGGTCACTGAGTCGAGTAAAATCCAGACTCATGAACCTTTTATTTATTTATTTTTCTCCATACACCTGTGTAGTGTCACACATGGGGGTTTTGTTTTTGACCATGTGTGTTTTTCTGTCTGAACAAAATAACTCAAATGCTTTTTTTCCTGTTTTGAGTCAGACTTGGTGGAATGAATGAAGACCAACCAAAGAAAAAGTGACTTCATTTTGAGAAAATTTGGCAAAAAGATAAGGTCACACACACACGGGTCAAGTATTGGCCCAATGCTTTTATATAGGAGATATTTAGAATGGCTGTTTGGATCATATGAAATCATTTATCAACTTTCTCTTGGTTACCTAACTGTTGACCTTGAGTGACTTTGAAAGACCAAACTGTCATAACTGTTGATCAAATGTAAATTAAAATATCACAGAATCCTAAATAATAAATTTGCAGTCTGTATCAGATGTAAGTTGCGAGTGTTGCACTCTGATGGCAACTTCTATGGATTTTTGTGTTCTTTAAGACGAGGCAGGTTTTAGAAATTGACAAAGGCTTTTCACTTCTGGAAGGATGTATTTATGTAACAGGGTTCTCAAACTGGGGTGCAGGGCCAGTTTTGGGGTACAGTAGGACAACTGACACTTTGAATATAACTGATCCAGATCAACATTTTAATACATTTTCAGCACTAATGAAGGCAAGATTTTAGCTGGATTCAGACCAAATTTTGTATCTTAATATTTTAAGTGAAATTATTTAGAAAAACTTAAAAGCATCAAGTTTAATCCTATTAATTAGATTTCAGTTGTGTATTTTCTTTGTTTTAAAAAAGTGTGCAAGCGATTTAAAAATGAAAAATTTGAGACCCACTGCGTGATAGCTGTAATCTGTTGGTTTGTGTTATATTTTTGGACTCGAACCCTGGTTGATTGTACTGCAGTCAGAATACCCAGGCTGAGCATTAAACATGACCAGAACCTACAAATGAATAAGAGCGTTACATCGTAAGGCCTTAGCAGCCTTGTTGTTGAACGGTTACATTCTGTTGATCAAATCTAACGTGTGTTTGTTTATTAAAGAGGACGTCACTGCCAGAGGAACGATGATGAGCAAAGGAGCTACAGCGGAAACATGATCGGCCTAATTCTACCACGCCTGTCCATCAGCTGTCACTCAGTGTCCTCTACAGGCAAAAACTCTCACCAACACATTGTATCGGTTCTATCTGCCGCCTCGGCCATTATTGGCATTTAAAAAACAAAAACAAGTAATGAGGATGATCATTTCTAAAGAAATACAGGCTGCAGTCATCGATTGAGAAATAACCTACTGTAGGTGCATCAAGACACTTCTTAGGTTGGAATGAATTGCTGAGGAAGAAACATGGATGACATGTTCCTACGGGATTAAACGATGGCTGTGATGACGCATGAGATTGGACCCGGCTGGAAGAAAAGTCACTTCGCCACCATGCTGTAACACAACATGACCCGTGAGTACAATATTCAACACTTCACAGTCAGGGTCACACTTAAGACACTGATCAGTGGACCAACACCATGAAAAACAGAAAATGCTTCACACTGGCTGTTCTATTCTATTTCTGACCAACTGATGAACATCTGATGATCTCTAAAGCACCAGATCAACTCATTTCCTATTGTCACTTATACAAATTCAGGGTCATGGGGGAGTTGGAGCCTGTAACAGTGGTCAGTGGGTGGGAGGCGGGGTACACCCGGGACAGGATGCCAGGCTACCGTACTGCACGGCTTTGTTTAGCCTCTTATATCCCATAGATGTGTCTGCCACCTGCTGGAGTCACTCCAGTCTTCATGTTAGCTAACTACTCAACTGAGCGATCACGGGGGGGGAACATGATGCTCATTATGTCGCCAAATTCGTCTTTCAGCTAGCCCAGTCTGCAGTGGTTCGGTACATATCTGTAATGGGATTTGGCAGATGTTTTATGTCAAATGTCTTTCCTGATGTAACTCCAGTTCTACCTGGAGAAACATGCTAAGAGCTCGCAGCCAAGTACTAATTAAAACCGACTCCACTTCACCTCTGAGATGTGATGGGATCAGGAGTGCTCGGGCTGTGACCATTATGCAGCATAAAGTGTAAAAACAGAATGCACAAGTACAACCAGAATTAAACAATGGGTCGAACATGTGAATGGGGATAATAAAACTCTCTGTCGGTACTGCAAATTGTTCATGGCCAATTTGGGATTGTAAAGTCACGCTGCAGTGCCTTCTGGGATGTCGCTATAGTAGAAGCTGTCAGTACAGCATCCACATTTGCAGGTGCTTGTACTTGCTGCATCTTTTGATATTTGTAATTATGGTAAGATGTTGATGTTGTGTGATCGAGCAGTTTTCACTTTGGGTATCAGGGTTTTTTTCTGATTTTGGAATACAGCTGTAATCCTGGACTATAGTGAAAGTGTGTGTGTGTGTGGATGGGGCGGGGGGTGGATTTTCAAATCTGAGGTAAAATTAGACAATCTGGCAGGGTGGATTATTTCTTTTACATATGCCACAGAGGTGTTAAACAATCTGTGTCAGTCATAAATTCAGCTTAGATCAGGAGAATATCTGTGGGACGTTGGAGATGTTGAACATTTCATATCAAACACATGAAAATGTCAAAGATGAAAAGTGATTTGTCACAAGATAACCCCTTTAAGAATCGTCTTATTGGATCCAAGACCATTTTATTTTGAAATCTGCTTACTGAACATTGAATTCTGGATGAAAAACATAATGAATCAAATCTTTTTGGACTGTTTTAAACTTGGAAGAGCTCCGTATGGCTGTTAATTAACAATCATTTAAGGTCTAATCCCCTACATTTGAGATAGAACTGATGGTTGTTAAAGCAATATGAAAAGTATTTTACAACTATATCACGTATGTACTGTGCATCTAGAAAGTATTCACAGCACTTCACTTTTTCCAAATTTTATGTTACAGCCTTATTCCAAAATGGAGTTAATTTTTTTCCCTCAAAATTGTTCTCGCACCACCCCATAATGACATGAAAAAAGTTGTTTTTAATTAATAAAAAAAAAAAAAATAAATAAATAAGAAATCACATGTACATAAATATTCACACCCTTTGCTCAATACTTTGTTGATGCACCTTTGGCAGCAATTACAGCCTCAAGTCTTCTTGAATATGATGCCACAAGCTTGGTGCACCTATTTTTGGGTAGTTTTGTCCATTCCTCTTTGTAGCACCTCTCAAACTCTATCAGGTTGGATGGGGAGCGTCGGTGCACAGCCATTTTCAGATCTCTCCAGAGATGTTCAGTTAGATTCAGGTCTGGGCTCTGGCTGGGTCACTCAAGGACGTTCACAGAGTTGTCCTGAAGCCACTCCATTTTATATCTTGGCTGTGTGCTTAGGGTCATTGTCCTGCTGAAAGATGAACCGTGACCCCAGTTTGAGGTCAAGAGCACTCGGAGCAGGTTTTCATCCAGGATGTCTCTGTACATTGCTGCATTCATCTTTCCCTCAATCCTGACTAGTCTCCCAGTTCCCTCCGCTGAAAAACATCCCCACAGCATGACGCTGCCACCACCATGCTTCACTGTAGGGATGGTGCCTGGTTTCCTCCAAACATGACGCCTGGGATTCACACCAAAGAGTTCAATCTTTGTCTCATCAGACCAGAGAATTTTGTTTCTCGTAGTCTGAGAGTCCTTCAGGTGCCTTTGGACAAACTCCAGGTGGGCTGTCATGTGCCTTTTTCTAAGGAGCAGACGTGGTTTTTGATGCGGCGAAGCGGGCAGCTGCCCGGGGCAGATTTTTTTTTTCATGACACACGGGGGGTGGCACAAACACTTAAAATAAATAAATAAATAAATAAATAAATAATAATAATTACCTGTGCCGCAACGCGGTGATCATATCACTGTGTGTGAATTAGCAAATTGGCGCCCCCTCCCTGCAGCTGTAGGTGGTCCTGCTTGCTGAGCTGCACAAAACAGAACCAGTGTAAAAGGTTCGACGGTTCTTTTCTGCGGTTGTCCCCTGGGACAGACGCTCTGCTCCGCTTTGACTCCGGACGGATCATCCTGCAGTGCTCCCTTTTCTCCGCTGTTCCACTCAGCAGGATCCTGCTGTCCGGTGGTGAAGTCCACTTAGGACACAGCACAGAACCAGAACTCTGAACCCAGAACAGGCGTTTGAAAGCGGACAGAGAGAGGACAGCCTGTCTAATGAGGGTTTAGAAATTGAGCTGTGTTCGCATTACTGGCTGAAGTGACTTGAATCTGACCTTGTTTTTTGTGTGCCTGCGTGATGCAATGTACACTTGAACAAATTACAACATACATGTGCTTAATCTAATTTTTTGTTTACCCTCATCACATAACCTGGTTGTTTAACAAAATATATAGCTAATTTAACAAAATATACAATTAATTGTGTTGTATTTTACAGTATATTGTGTTTAATATTTAAACAGGGAGGTTGGGCCGGTTTACAGAACTAGATTAAGTGAATATAGCAGAGTGTGGATGTGCCAAATCAAATGATTTGATGTGAGATTTGGGCTCCTTACTGTTTAATGAGCCATCTGAACATCTCAAGTTTAATTTATGTTTTTCTTGTTACCTTCCTTTGTGTATGTGCTCGGAGATCAGATTCAGTTCTGATTTCATTCTGCTTTGTGTCATCACTGGTGATATGACCGCTGTGAGATCAGATAATAGTCACTTACAAACAGGAAGAAACAAAAGATTCAGGAACAAATATCTCAAGGACTCAGACGGACTGTCATCAGAAACTGTAAGGATGAAACCAGGGCTAGAAGGAAAGTTGGCACTGCAGAATCCCTCACATCTACAACAGGCATCTGTCTACATATGTCAGAAATGTCACAGAGGATGTAAATCTAAGATTGGTGCACAAAGTCAAACAAGATGATCCATCTGGTGCTACACCATAGTCAACATGACTGACGGTTGACAACAGATATAAATAAGTAAGAAAATGGTGTGACAACTTTAAACCTTTAAAAATGCAGAACTGTTTTCGGTGGTTTTACAAACATCAAGCTAAATATTTAGCTAAATGTTGAGACAAATATGCACCTTAATAAAATAGCTAATTATTCCTCCCTAAAAGACAGATTAATATAGCACCGTCTAATGACAGACATTTTGCACGTGAGGGCATGTTTATTCAAATTTGCAATTCATGGATGTTTTGTATAAGAGTTATATTGGAGCCTGCAGTCTTTTGATGTCAATTTCAATTGCAATTTCAGGGGCACATCTAAAATATTTAAAATACTAATAAAATAAGAAAAAGTGCCTGTTTGTGCAAAATTTTGTTCTTTTTGGGGGGGGGGGGGGTCATGCCCAGGGAGTAATTCAGTGTAGAATCGCCACTGCTAAGGAGTGTCTTCCGTCTGGCCACTCTACCATACAAGCCTGATTGATGGATTGCTGCAGAGATAGTTGTCCTTCTGGAAGGTTCTCCTCTCTCCACAGAGGAATGCTGGAGTTCTGATAGAGTGACCATTGGGTTCTTGGTCACCTCCCTGACTAAGACCCTTTTCCCTGATCACTCAGTTTAGACAGGCGGTCAGCTCTAGGAAGAGTCCTGGTGGATCTGAACCGCTTTCATTTACACATGATGGAGGCCACTGTGCTCACTGGGACCTTCAAAGCAATAGAAATGTTTCTATACCCTTCTCAAGATTTATGCATTGAGTCAATCCTGTCTCAGAGGTCTACAGACAATTTCTTTGACTTCATGCTTGGTTTGTGCTCTGACATGCGCCATCAACTGTGGGACCTTATATATAGACAGGTGTGTGTCTTTCCAAATCATATCCAATCAACTGATTTTACCCCAGGTGGACTCCAATTAAGCTGTAGAAACATCTCAAGGATGATCAGTGGAAACAGGATCCACCGGAGCTCAGTTTTGAGCTTCATGGCAAAGACTGTGTATACTTATGTACATGTAATTTCTTCATTTTTTTAAAGTAAATTTTCAAAAATCTAAAAAAAAAAACAAAAAAAAAACACTTATTTCACATTTGTCATTATGGGGTATTGTGTGTAGAATATTGAGGAAAAAATGATTTACATCCATTTTGGAATTAGGCTGTAGGATAACAAAATGTGGAAAAAAATAAATGCTGTGAATGCTTTCCAGATGCACTGTATATTACTTAGCAGCAGGAAACAAATGTTCCTTACGTTGGAGAACAACATTAAGATAATCTGTGTGCTGTAGATGTTCTGACAGTGTTATTTTTTTTCCTTGGTGCTATTAAAAAAAAAAGCTTCTGGTCTGGTGGTGTTGTTTCAACCATGCAAGGCAGTGTCCAAAGGCACAGACATCCAAAGCAGTTATTGCTCTCCATGATGTCAAAACAAAAAGGATCAGTGCAAATAATCAAGATTAAAATAATTAACATGTTACTGGTGCTGTAAGTAATTAATTTACATAAAGACATCATTTTGGCAGCCACAGTTAAAAGTATAGAAAAATATTTCCTGGGAAGGGAGATTAATCAGGGTTACCAACTCTCAGGCATCTGGTGTGACACTCACACTTTCAGCATCAATCTCATGCACAAACAAGAAATGTCACACCAAAATAAAACAAATACAACTGCACATTTGAAACCATTATTTCAATCAGCTGACCACCTCTGCCTATAGATCTGACAAGACTTGCTGATGAAGTGAATCAGTGAACAATTTTGATAAGAAATCTTTTTTCAAAATCATGTTATATTAGGGTGAACAACAAAAAACAAATTGCACCATTTTGACTTTGTGCGTTGTCTTAAAAGCAACTTGTGACGGATAAAATTAAAACAGAATAAATCTCTCTGAAATTTAGAACATATAAAGTTAAAGGGTTAAGTCGGCACTTTCCAGCCCCTCGTGTAGTCAATGTTAGTAAGGTCTTCTTCCTCTTATTCTTAGTTCCTGTGATGTGCTGCCACCTATGAGTGACTGATGTAATTATATTGTTGTAGCCTCTAGCACAATAAATAAATAAATAAATAAATCCAAAAAAGTACTCTGGTTCTCACTGACAGTTTATCCCGGTAACCCCCCCCCCCCCCCCCCCCCCTTTTTCCATTGCTCTTCAACCTCTAACAGTACAGTTTGTGTTGTTTGCTAGAATCACAACATGGCCAAAAAAAATCCCATAATGCAATGCAGTTCCTGAGCCATATTATAGTTTTATTACATAAACTGAACTATTTATTTTTAAAGGTAAAAAAGTGGCCATTTATGTACGGTATTTTACATTTTTAAAGTAGATATTGGATAATTGTCAGATTCTAATTTTTTAAATTTAATAACAATTGCACAGTGTTATCTTAATGTACACAGTGTTATCTTAATCTTAATGTGCAGACAGCACAGAGGCTTAGTGGTTAGCACTATTACCTCAGAGCAAGAAAGTCATGGGATCGATTCCCACCTGTGGTGTTTTTGTGTAGAGTTTGCCTGTTCTCCTCCTGTTTGCGTGGGTTCCCTCCGGGTGCTCCGGCTTCCTCCCACATCCAAAGACATGCAGGTTAGGTGGATTGGAAACTTTAAATTGTCCGTAGGTGTGTGTGCAGGTGTGAATGTGTTTGTCTATATGTGGCCCTGTGACAGACTGGAGTCCTGTGCAGGTTGTACCACACCTCATGCCCATGACTGCTGGAATAGGCTCCAGCCTCCCCGTGACCCTTAATTGGAACAAGTGATTGAAGATGAGTGAGTGAACACTTCAACTTTAAATACTCGATTCGGCATTTGTTCTGCAATAAGCTGTTTGTCTCTTTGGATATTTGTGCTGTTTTTACTGACAGATCAGATGATCTTGTCCTGTGTGTGCAGATCATCTTCACAGTTTGTGTGAAACTGAAAATTTGTTTTAATGCAGGTTTGATTTGATGAAAATGAAAATTTGTGTCCAGGTGTTTTGCTGAGATTGCTGCTGTCAGTCATCACAGCCCAGCTCGTGTCCGCCGCCCCATCATGCCCTTCTTCCTGTGTGGTTTGTTCTCAGGACGTCGTCATCTGCCACAGACTGACTCACATTATTGGTAGCACATACACACACGTGGACACACACACACACACACACACACACACACACACACACACACACACACACACACACACACACACACACACACACACACACACACACACACACACACACGCTATCAGCAAAATAGCCAAGTTTTTTATGTTTCTGTAGTTTTCTCTGCACATAAACTCCAGTAATATGATACATTTCTACTTAATTTTGAGGTCTTAAGTGAAATAAAGTGATTTTTTTTTGTCATTTAAATTTTATTGATTTTAAGCTTTAAGGAAAAACGTAAACTTTAAGCAAAACTGAAACATTTGCTGGCAGTCAGCTGGAATGAGGTAAATCCAGACTATTTAGATTCCAGCCTTGTTTTCAAACAGTACTTGTATTCTGAGTGTAATTTTGACTTATTTTAGATAGCTCTAAAAGTGTCTTCTTGGTACCATTGCACTCTGCACACACGCACGCGCGCACATCCTCGTGCACACGTGCTCGCGCATGCACATGTACACACACACACGATCTCACACGCGCACATGCTTGTGCACATGCATGTACGTGCGCATGTGCGTGAACACACACACACACAACACGCGCACGCACGCACACACACAAAACAAATCCACTGTGCTGTCTGGAGGCTGTTGGGAGGAAGTTGGAATGAAAAGCTAGACTAATTTCTGATGTGATTTTTTTTTTTTTCATACACAGTCTTTTTTTGGTAGTACACGCACGCACATGCACTGACCAGGTTGCGTGTGTGCGCGTGGGGGACAACGAAAAAGTTGGACTCATTTCTCACGTGATTTTTTTTTTTTCTTTTTCCACTGCACTGAGGACGTACAGTCGACCAACCTGGTTGCATGCGGGGGACGACGACATGATGATTTGATTGAGCTAACTGACGCTGCTAATTCTTGTAACATACGCACACAAAATCCACTCCACTGTAAGCCATCTGGATGCATGAAGAGCTGTTCAGATGAAAGGTGATTTTTGGCTGGACTGAGGAACTACACGGTCTTTTTTTATGGAAGTCCGAAGTCAGTGCACAGCATCACTGGACTACACGTTACAATTTGTACTTTAGCAGCAGTGGAACGCCAAAATGTAAGTCCTTTTTCTGTTGTTTATAAATTAATAAAATGTCAAATGACAAGGATCTATTTTAGCCATTATATAAAATAAATAGTGAATGTTTTTACATTCTTTCAGTGAAATGAATATTTAATCTGGTGAAAGCTGAAACAAACCATTCAACTTGGCTTCGCCTCATTGAATGGTATGTTCCAGCTTTCACCTCATGAAATATTCATACCATTGAACTCATAAACATTCATTATTTGTATAATATATATATATATATATATATATCTTCAATAGTATGTATGCCACGGGAATACCAATGCCTCTAGAACACTGGCATTTTGCCAATACAAATATCTGGGTTATTCCAAAGAGATGAATACTTTTGCACTTGGTGTTGAAACTTAAGCATTTTATGTACACTCATCCAACCTTGACCAGAGTGAACAAGTACTGGGTTAGTAATGTCAGATTTCTGGCACAGTGTATGTTCAGGATCAAATGGTAAACAGATTTCTTCTTCAATATCTACCCATTCTTGTCCATGCTTGGTCATTTCCCAGTGTTTAATCAATTTTGCCATTTCAAATGACAGGTAGTACAAATTCGCATTGGGCAATCCTAGACCACCTTTTCTTTCGGTGCGTAGAATTTGTTCAGTTTTATTCTAGCTCTTTTCCCTTCCCATAAAAATTGTCTGATCAGATTTTCATACTGTTTAAAGATGGTAGACAGTATTGCAATTGGTGACATCATAATTACGTAATGAAACTGTGGAGCTGTAACCATTTTTTATAATATTGATTTTACCCCACAGTGACTTTTTTTTTTTTAGCTTTTCCCATTTTTATAAATTTGCCTTAATTTTTTAGCAGGATTGGATTAAAATTTATTTGAAGTAACTTCCCCTGATCCTAAGTTTAATCCCCAAATACTTAATTCCTTTAGGCACCCATTTAAATTTCTCTGTCATATATGAATAACACTGAGGAGATAAAGGCATTTCTTCAGATTTGCCCCAGTTAACAGTATATCCTGACACTTTTGAATATGACTGTATTGTGTCCATCAGATGTGGTAAGGAGGACTGTGGATCAGTGATAATAACTAAGATATCATCTGCATAAAGAAGCAGCTTGTTTTCTTGCCGGCCACTTTAATTTTCTTATTTGATAGAATACTCACCGCTAATGTTTCTATGTCCCTTGTGATACACAGAAAAAAGGTGATATTGTATCGTTGGAAATAGCTTCAGCCTTTGGTTCATTATACAATATTCTATCCCACTTAGTAAAATGCAGCCCACAACCAAATTGTAATAAGAAGTAAGATGATTTTTGAAGAACTGTGCAACCTCTGCTGACAAATGTACACAGTGTGTTTGTTTGTGCGTGCAGATGTTCCAGGCACGATTCGGGCTCTGCTGCTGACAGACGGCACCATCTCAGCGATTCAGGCTTCTTCACTGTCTGACCTCAGCAACGTCACGCTCATAGGTCAGTGCACATGTGAGTGAGTACACACACACTTAACATAACACACACACACTCCAGGATCCACAGAGAACAAACACACTGAACTTCTCGGGGAGTTTTATCTGATATCAAATGAGTGAATATAAAAATAAAATTACGAGCCCAGTTTTATAGAAGTGCCCATAGTTTGTTTTTCTCATGTCAACTGTTATTTATTTTTAATGGCCTTTGTGGTGTAATTACAGTCAAGCTCAGAATTATCAGCACCCCTGACTTTTAACTACAATATTTAAAATATGTTCAGAAATAATGCAACAAGTTTGTACATTGCATTTTCTGTAGTATGTATGTTGCGTTTAACTTTTTTTTTTACTACTTTGGGAGGTCCTGCGACTTATACTCTGGTGCAACCTATATACCAAAAATCAAAATCAAAATTTCACACACATCATATTTGTTACTAATATTAATAATAGTGATAATGACTATTTATGTAGGACTTTTCCAGGAATTAAAGCACTAAGCAATATAAGCTTTAATAGTAAAAACCGAAATGCTAATAAAAAATATACTACAACAGTTTACAAACATCCCAAATGATAATACAGAAAAAAATGTTATATTTATTAACATGTCCAAAGTTACTGAACAACAATAAAAACACTTTCATATTATAAAATAAACACACATAAAATGTGTGTCTGACAGCATCATTGGCACCATTTGTTGAATTTACAGTAAGGAAGGAGGCAGTTTTATTGCTCATATAAATATTATTTATTATCATCCACAGCCACAACTACACTGACACACTCAATAACTGTAATCGCAAGTGGCAATAACATCAATAACAAAAATAATAGTAATTTGGTGGGTATTGGCAACTTAGCCTACATGCTTGTTGAGACGGGTGCACCTGACTTTGTAAGTTCCATGAAGTCTGAGTCAGCTGAGGTCAAATCAGCCTCATGTTTGCTTCAGAATCCAATCTACTTCTGTTTTCACTCTTTATGGGGAGATGGTGGCGTAATGGTTTGCACATTGGACTGTGATGCCGGCGATCCAGGTTTCCCAATTTCAGCCAAGCTTCCAACAGCTTTGTTCAGGTGTGCTGGGGAGGTGGAGAGACACATGTAGTGGGCCTTTCTGGAAATAAGATGCTAATAAGTGCATTTGTTGGCTACCCATGTTAAGTAAGAACTTCATCTTCTATGAAGTTGAGTGAAGAGAAGCCTTTCTCACACAGATATGTGGTTGCAAATGGAAGGAGAACGTGTACAGCCTTATCTCAAACCACAGAGTGTTCACTGTGTCGCCGTATTCAAAAGTCCAACAGTGTCTGTTTCCTGAAAGAATATTTCAGTATCTCATCACAAACTAGTTCGATTCAGTGGTGGTAACCTCTGTTCCTTTTATGGGCTCCTGTTAAGGCACCTTGACACTTGCAAGCATTTAACCTCCACACTGCCATGCATGTCGTCGTGCCAATGCGACCTGCTGGACGCTGCGTTATATAAAATTTTTATTTTGTAGCAGATTAATCATTTGCTGTCAGAACTTGGCTGATGAAACCGCTTCTGATCAATCGCGGAATCACAGAGGAATATTGTACAGCTGCAGCTTTTCTCATCCGCTTCATGACATGGAGAACGCATTTGGAATAGTCTCAAAGGTCATTATTTATAATATTGTAATGGCTTGGGTAAACAGTTAACATCCCGTCATAATCATTCAGATGAGCTGAGCTGTGACACAGTGACTCGCAGTGACAGTGTTTTTGAATATTTTGCACAATGTTCATGTGTAGTTCACAAATTAATGTGTGCCAGAGATTTTGAACATTTCATAAAAAAAATTTGTGCACTTTCATGGAGCCACGGACAGTTTACAACAGTTTACAATGAGTTTACGAGTTTACTCTCTTGCACGGCAGATTGTGTTGTGAAAATGTTTCAGTGATGTGATGCAAATTATATTGAAATTAAACATCAAACTAGCTC